>NC_052146.1:173046455-173736595 GCF_902713615.1 Scyliorhinus canicula
TGTGGAATATAAGGGAAGTAGGAAGGAACTTAAGCAAGGAGTCCGGAGGGCTAAAAGGGGTCACGAAAAGTCATTGGCAAATAGGGTTCAGGAAAATCCCAAGGCTTTGCAAGTACATAATAAGCAAGAGGGTAGACAGGGAAAGGGTTGGCCCACTGAAGGACAGGCAAGGAAATCTGTGTGGAGCCAGAGGAAATGGGCGAGGTACTAAATGAATACGTTGCATCAATATTCACCAAAGAGAAGGAATTGGTGGATATTGAGTCTGGAGAAGGGTGTGTAGATAGCCTGGGTCACATTGAGATCCAAAAAGACGAGGTATTGGGCATCTTGAAAAATATTACGGTAGGTAAGTCCCCAGGGCCGGATGGGATCTACCCCAGAATACTGAAGGAGGCTAGAGAGGAAATTGCTGAGGCCTTGACAGAAATCTTTGGATCCTCACTGTCTTCAGGTGATGTCCTGGAGGACTGGAGAATAGCCAATGTTGTTCCTTTGTTTAAGAAGGGTAGCAAGGATAATTTAGGGAACTACTGGCCGGTGAGCCTTACGCCAGTGGTAGGAAATTACTGGCGAGAATTCTTCGAGACAGGATCTACTCCCATTTGGTAGCAAATGGACATATTAGCAAGAGGCAGCACGGTTTTGTGAAGGGGAGGTCGTGTCTCACTAACTTGATAGAGTTTTACGAAGAGGTCACAAAGATGATTGATGCAGGTAGGGCAGTGGATGTTGTCTATATGGACTTCAGTAAGGCCTTTGATAAGGTCCCTCATGGTAGACTGGTACAAAAGGTGAAGTCACACGGGATCACGGGTGAGCTGGCAAGATGGATACAGAACTGGCTAGGTCATAGAAGGCAGAGAGTAGCAATGCAGGGGTGCTTTTCTAATTGGAGGGCTGTGACTAGTAGTGTTCCGCAGGGATCAGTGCTGGGACCTTTGCTGTTCATAGTATAAATGATTTGAAGGAAAATGTAACTGGTCTGATTAGTAAGTTTGCAGACGACACAAAGGTCGGTGTAATGCGGATAGCAATGAGGACTGTCAGAGGATACAGCAGGATTTAGATCGTTTGGAGACTTGGGAAGAGAGATGGCAGACGGAGTTTATGACGGACAAATGTGAGGTAATGCATTTTGGAAGGTCTAATGCAGGTAGGGAATATGCAGTTAATGGTAGAACCCTCAAGAATATTGACAGTCAGAGAGATCTAGGTGTACAAGTCCACAGGTCACTGAAAGGGGCAACACAGAAGGTAGTCAAGAAGGCATACAGCATGCTTGCCTTCATTGGCCGGGGCACTGAGTATAAGAATTGGCAAGTCATGTTGCAGCTGTATAGAACCTTGGTTAGGCCACATCTGAGTATAGTGTTCAATTCTGGTCGCCACACTACCAGAAGGATGTGGAGGCTTTAGAGAGGGTGCAGAAGAGATTTACCAGGATGTTGCCTGGTATGGAGGGCATTAGCTATGAGGAGCGGTTGAATAAACTCGGTTTGTTCTCACTGGAACGATGGAGGCTGAGAGGCGACCTGATGGAGGTCTACAAAATTATGAGGGGTATAGACAGAGTGGATAGTCAGAGGCATTTCCCCAAGGTAGAGGGGTCAATTACTAGGGGGCACAGGTTTAAGGTGCAAGGGGCAAGGTTTAGAGGAGATGTGCGAGGCAAGTGTTTTACACAGAGGGTAGTGGGTGCCTGGAACTCACTGCCGGAGGAGGTGGTGGAAGCAGGGACGATAGTGACGTTTAAGGGGCATCTTGACAAATACATGAATAGGATGGGAATAGAGGGATACGGACCCAGGAAGTGTAGAAGATTGTAGTTTAGACGGGCAGCATGGTCGGCACAGGCTTGGAGGGCCGAAGGGCCTGTTCCTGTGCTGTACTTTTCTTTGTTCTTTGTTTGTTCTTTGTGTTCAAAGATACACGAGGCTCTGTAACTGGAGTTGAGCCTCACCTAAAATGAAGCCAGACGGCACACTCAAATATTTCAAAGCTAGAACCGTACAATATGCCATCAGGTCTAAAGTTGAAAGACTAGACAGATTAGTAAGAACATGAGTAATTGAACCTGTTGCTGCAAATAATTGGGTAACACAAATCATTCGTCTATTAAAACACTCATCATTCAGTGAGAATTTGCAGAGATTTTAAAACTACTATTAAATCAGTTTTGTGCATAGATCATTCTCCACTGCTACTGAATGAAGACTTGTTTGCTGGACTTTCTGGAGGACTGAAGTTCAGTAAAATTAATCTTTCACGGGCATATCTGCGGATGAATGTGGCTGCTGAATCACAGGGTTAGGGTCAAGCTAACCCTAACCATAGTGACGTACAAAGGTCTGTTTCATTACAGAAGAATTCCTTCTGGAATAACATCTGCGCCTGCTCTTTTATAAAGATCCATGGATCAGATTCACAATGGATTGGATGGAGTGCAATGCTCGTTAGATGACATACTCATCACCGGTTCGAGTGAACAGAAACACTTGGAGAATTTGGAAACTACCCTGAAGTGATTACAGAGCCACAACCTGAGAGTTAAGAAGGAAAAGTGTGACTATTTCCTTGTCATCTATAAATTACACTGATCATATTATCGTTAAAGATTGTTCACCCCAAAGAACCAAAGAAAATGTCAGCAATCTTGGAAGCACCACGTCCTCAAAATGAGACACAATTAATGTTAATTTTTAGGACTGATCAATTATTATGGTAAAATTTGTGCCGAATTTAGCGATGCGATTGAAGCCTTTACATATGTTGCTATGTATCAACAGGCATAACACTGGTCAGAACAATGTAAAAATGCAAACAATGAAGTGAAGGAAACGTTACAGAAGTCAGAGCTGTTGGTTCATTATAATCCTGAGATGAAGTTGCATCTTGCTTGAGATGCCTCCCCCAATGGGGTCGGTGCAGTCGTTTCACACATTATACCTTCAGCAGAACGGTCGATAGCATTTGCTTCACACACTCTTACAAGCGCAGAAATGAATTACACTCAGCTGGAAAGAAAAGCTTTGAACATCATTTTCGAAAGTTCCACTATTACCTGTATGGGCATCATTTTACCTTTTCGATAGATCATTGACCCATGATTACAATCTTTGGGCTATTATTTGGCAGCTGGTAGATTGCAGAGATGTTCATTGATTTGTCAGCACGCATGGTGTTCTTTCTGGGGGCCAGTGCAGACTTGATGGACCAAATGGCCTCCTCCTGGACTGTACGGATTCTATGATTCTATGAATGCTGAATTCTACCAAAAAGGAATAGATATCCACCACAGAGACTGTCTTACTGAATTGTGTATATATATATATATATCACGGAAGCACTTGTATAAATGTTAATTGTTCTCACTGCACTAATGAAGTAAAGGGGGAGGGCTGTTATGAATTAGAGCAGGGGTGGGCAAACTACGGCCCGCCAAAGGTCTTTATGCGGCCCACCAAGATCAAGTCATTAAAAAAAAAAATGTTTTTTTTTTTAATTTTAAGGTTAATATGGGGGGGGGGGGGGGGTGCTGTTGGGTTACTGGTATAGGGTGGATACGTTGACTTGAGTAGGGTGATCATTGCTCGGCACAACATGTGTTTCATGTGAAGTTTCTACTTTAAAATATTAATTAATAAAAATTAATTGCTTTTTTTTTCTTTAAAAACCTTTTATTTTGGCTATTTTAAATATTAATTATTTTACTTAATATACTATGCGGCCCTTTAAAATTGTGAATTTCTGAATGTGGCCCTTGCACGGAAAAGTTTGCCCACCCCTGAATTAGAGAATACATTCTTGCTGATTCTGCATCATGTGATGTATAGTGCTGTCAACAGAACATTTGCATGGGCTTTAAGCAGATCACCATTTTTATTGCATTGAGCAACACCTTTAATAAACATCTCATTGTATTTTACAAGGATCCAGAGGGTGGGTACTGTAGCCATCTGGGATGGCCACTTACAACCAGGGACAGAGAAACTCGCAAAGCCTCACGGGTAAAATGGACAATGCAAGATTCAGGCAGGCTCACGGCCTGAAATGTATATTTGCAAGCAAGGAGTCCAGACGGTAATGAAACTCTGACCAATCAGCATTTTGATGGGGCCGATTAGCATTTGATGGCCCATCTCCACCAAGACAAAGGACTGGTACTTGAGCGACGGGTACAGTTCCAGACATTTCGGTGCCACTCCCTGTTCAAGGGAAACATAAACGACAGGGTCAGTGACCGCTTGGGACACGCCCAGTCATCCAGACACCCGCCCATTTATTGGGTAGGAATCGAACAGAGTGATCAAGGAACACCCAATTAGTGGGGTCCAAACTAAAGGACCGGCCAAAAGAGCACGAAAACCCCCAAGTATAACAAGAGAGTCCGCCAGGCGTTCATCCTCTCTTGGACCTAGCACCCCGGCTACATCTGTTTCCAAGTGCAGCAGCACCAGAAGCAAGTCCAAGTTCAATGCTCGCTACCAGACGGATGAGCCTAGGTGAGCAGCAGTTACTTCTCCAGGCTCAATAGATCCAGAAGCAGACAGTGGCCACTGTTCCTCTAACTGAAGACGGGTACCTGAAGTTAAGTACAGGTTGTCTTAGTCAATAGGTATAGTTAATCATAGAATCATAGAATTTACAGTGCAGAAGGAGGCCATTTGGCCCATCAAGTCTGCACCAATCCTTGGAAAGAGCACCCTACCTAAGCCCACACCTCTAACCTATCCCCTTAACCCCACCTAAGCTTTTTGGACACTAAGGGCAATTTATCATGGCCAATCCACCTAACCTGCACATCTTTGGACTGTGGGAGGAAACCGGAGCACCCGGAGGAAACGCACGCAGACACGGGGAGAACGTGCAGACTCCGCACAGACAGTGACCCAAGCCGGGAATCGAACCTGAGACCCTGGAGCTGTGAAGCAACTGTGCTAACCACTGTGCTACCCTAACTAGTTAACTAGTAGTGTTTATGTTGCATGACTAATTGTGTGTAAATAAAGTACCCTTGACCTTGAACTAACTAACTGGTGTTTGGCTCTTTGATTGATAGCCGGTTGAATCTTGTGGTGGTATCATTTGATACCTGGCGACTCTAAGCATTAGAATATAGATATCAAAAGAAAGGAGGGCAAACTCACTGATTGCCGTAGTTACAGCAGAGCCACAGAAAAAGCAACAGTACCTCAATAACCTTTCTCTTTGCTGTAACAAAGACATATAACAGAGGCATTACAGCCAAGATTCACTAATTTGGTCCTTGGGTTCAGAGGCTGAGTAAATTGGGCTTATCGTCTCTGGGTCTTAATAAGATGCGATTTCATTGAAACCAGCAGTATCCTGAAGGGGCTTCATGTGGTGGATACTGAGAGATTCTTCCTGGCCAGAGAAGCTAACAAAATAGGGGCACAGTCTTAGGATAAGGGACTGATGATTTAGGACTGAGATGGGGAGATATTTCTTCAGTCAAATGGTGGAATTATCTTCCCCAGAGGACTGTGGATGCTCCAATGTTGAATATATTCAAGGCTGGGACAGACAGATTTGTGATCTCAGAGAATTAAACATTATGGGGCGTGGCCGTGATCATATTGAATGGTGGAACAGGCTTGATGGACCATGTGGTCTACTCCTGCTCCTATTTCTTATGTTCTTTTGTACATGGTGTTGTGATATCATGGTTGTGTTGTAATTCACCGACTGACCGCTAGGAGTCGCATTAGTATCAGTCAGGCGACCCCTCAGACTGGCTGGAGAGGACTGGAGAGAGATTGCTTGTGCATGATCATACTGTTATTCATCTGTTGTTTTGTGCGTAGTTTACCCACAGTCAATAAATCGTTTATTGCTTTAGCTACAAATGTTCTTGTAGCATAAATCAGGCCATCTGACAAGAACATTATGCACAATACTCGGATGTGGTCCGATCAAAGGTCAGTGTGACTTCTTCCCTATTCAATTCTACCCCTCTGTAAATAAGCCCCGTGGCTATGTCTGCATTTTTATGATCTTGTTATTCGCTATTTCACTTTGCTGTTTTGTATATTTGTACTTCGAGAGCCCATTGCTCCTCAACACCATGTTGTTGCAGGTTTTCTATGTAACATGCAACGTCTTTATTTTTCTTGCCAAAATGTAATACCTCACATTCATCAATGTTGAAAATTATTCTGCAAGTTTGTTATTTCTTCTTGTAATTAGTTGCAGTCCCCATCAGTATTGACGATCTCCAGCAATTTGAAGTTAGCTGCAAATTTGGAAATTGTGCTTTTGGTTCCAAAGGCTAAATCGTTAATGCAAATTGTAAACATGACATCCTGGCAATGATACGAGCCGCACTTTCCACTCCTGCCACTCTGAATAAATACCCTTTACCTTGCTCTCGTTTTGCCTTGCAGATAATTCACTATCCATTTTGCTCCTTGTCCCTGAATCTGCATTCTCTGATCTTATATATTAGTCTGTTATGTGGCACTTTATTGAAGGCCTTTTGAAAATCTAGATAAATAACATTGGCAACAGGATCTACCACCAAACACAAAGCTTCCTGGAGAGGATAGAGAACCAGGCGCTAGAAACTGCAACACTGCAAGCAGATTGTCACTAACATCTGTGCCCTTGTTGCTGAAGATGTTGAACCTTGCAGCATGGGTTGCCATGTCCTGACAGTGATCTTCATTTCTGGCTCTTTCTGAGGATTAGCTCCGAATTTTAGTGACATCTCAAAAATAGCTGTACATCACTATCTCGCATAGACAGAAGATGCTGGGTTTGAAAATGAAAATCGCTTATTGTCACGAGTAGACTTCTATGAAGTTACTGTGAAAAGCCCCTAGTCGCCACATTCCGGCGCCTGTTCAGGGAGGCTGTTACGGGTTTTGCCACCCTTGCTAGATTTCCCCAGGTAATGGACATCATCAATTGCACCCATGTGCTCATCTGGGCACTGAGTGACTGGCCAGTGAGATGCATCAACAGGAGGAGCTCCAAATCCCTCAAGCTCCTCCAGACTGAGATCACAACAAGAGACCCTTCATGCATGCGTCACTTTCTTCACAGCTGCCATGACTCCTTCATATTCCTTTAGTCCCAGCTGCCTCAGATCTTCACTCCAACCTGCAAGGTGCCTGGATGGATTCTCACCCCTCTGCAGGAGTCTCAGTAAGAAACAGATGTGGTATATCGGGTGGCAGGGTGGAACAGTGGTTGACACTATTGCCTCACCACACCAGGGACCCGGTATTAATTCAATCTTGAGTGACGGTGTCAAGTTTGCACATTCTCCCTGTGTTTGCTTCGGTTTCCTCCAGGTGCTCCGGTTTCCTCCCACAGTCAAATATGTGCATATTAGGTGGACTGGCCGTGATGAATTGCCCCTCAGTGTCCAAAAAGGTTAGGCGGGGTCTGCAGGGTAGGGCTGGGGAGTGAGCCTAGGTAGGGTGCAATTTCAGAGGGTCAGTGTAGACTTGAATGCCGAATGGGTTCCTTCTGCACTACAGGGAATCTATGATTCTATGATAACTAATGCCACCTACTCACTAGGGCTGAGTGCAGGTAATCAGACTTGTTTAGTTGCAATCCCAGTGGCTGTTGCCCTCCGAAACCCTACTGCAAGAGTGTTGGTCATTGTGGTGGTCTGCTGCTTCTCCATAACATGGCCTTCCACAGTGGTGTGGACCTTGAGGATGGTGAGACCCTGGAAGGAAATGGCTGAGTCTGGCAGAAGAATGTTAGAGAGGAGGAGGACTTGCAGGCAAAGGGAGGTTGTGCTGGGCAGAGAAGTGGCATCCTCCTGCGCACCCTAACTTTGCCCCCCTCCACCTCCCCAGCCCCACCCTCTGGGAAAACACCTCCATCCTCTAATTCATGGCTTCCAATATCAGATCCAGGTCAGCCCTGCCGTGGTGCTGTCCTCTGGCTCCCCTCTGATTTCTCACTTCCTAATTGTGCTGTGCAGATCTCTCTCTCAGGCCAACTCCAATGGTGGCTGCAGTGGTGTGTCAAAGTGAGTCCTATACTTCATCTTCCATTCCCACCCTCACTGCCGTCGATTGGAGAGAGGACCCAATCTAATTTCAATGAAGGGCCAGCTCATCCCCATGAAATTCTGAACTTCAATCACTTTCCCATTAGAAGCTGGATTGGGATCCAAAAACAGACCCCCTGTTTCCTGTCTCTGTGGTAAACGTTCAGCCCGCTGTCACTGGAATGAAATGTTAAATGCAGTTTCAGTTCATCTATTCAAGTGGAGTTCTGCTGGTATCCCACAAACCTTTATCCCTCAATCAAATCAGGGCAACTGGCCATTTATCCCATCGTTATTTATGGGACCTTGCTACACGTGAATTGGCTGAGGATTAGATAGGGTGGACAGTGAGAGCCTTTTTCCTTGGATGGTGATGTCTAGCACGAGGGGACATAGCTTTAAATTGAGGGGAGATAGATAGATGACAGATGTCAGAGGGGGATTCTTTACTCAGAGAGTAGTAAGGGCGTGGAATGCCCTGCCTGCAACAGTAGTGGACTCGCCAACACTAAACGCATTCAAATGGTCGTTGGTTAAACGTATGGATGATAACTCCCTTCTGTAGTCTGATTATTTGAGATACGACCCGCCACAGTCGTATCATCTGCAAACTTATAGATTTAATTGGAGTTGAATCTCACCACACAGTCATGTTTGTATAGGGAGTATAGTAGAGGACTGAGCACACATCCTTCCGGGGCTCCGGTGTTGAGGACTATTGTGGAGGAGATGTTGTTGCCTATCCTGACAGATTGTGGTCTGTTGGTGAGGAAGTCAAGGATCCAGCTGCACAGGGAGGGGTCAAGTCCAAGGTTGCAGAGTTTGGTTATTAGTCTTGTCGGGATAATGGTGTTGAAGGCAGAGTTGTAGTCTCTGTAGTCCAGCAGTCTGACGTAGGTGTCCTTGTCGAGATGTTCGAGAGTTGATTGTAGGGCCAGAGAGATAGCATTGGATGAGGATCAGTTGCGGTGATAGGTGAACTGCAATGGATCGAGACCATCTGGGAGGCTGGTGTTAATCTATCTCATGACGAGCCGCTCAAAGCATTTCATGGTAACAGACGTTAGGGCCACCGGTTGGTAGTCGTTGAGGCAGGCTACCTTGTTTTTCTTTGGTACTGGTATTATGGTGGTCTTCTTGAAGTATCTTTGAGAGGAAACCGGAGCACCAGGAGGAAACCCACGTAGCCACAGGGATAAAGTACAATCTCCACACAGACGGTCACCCACAGCCAGAATCGAATCCGGGTCCCTGGAGCTGTGAGGCAGCAGTGCTAACCACCGTGCTTCCGTGCCGCCGAGAGGGTGGCAGGGTGGGGCCTCATAGAACTGGAGTCAGCTCAAAAGAGATATGGGAACCAACTTTAAAGCTTGTTCCGATCAGCGTTGCAGTCTAATGGCCGCGCCCCTATTACGGAGGTAACAGCGTCTCCCCCCAAACAATCTTCAATGCTGTTTCGTGCCACCCCCCCAAGCCCCCCCCCCCCCCCCCCCCCCCCCCCACACACACACACACACACACACACACATCCACTGCCAGATTTGAACCCCCCACCATCTTTGTAGAAGTATAGCCGGTGCTCACCCTCCACCACACATCAATGCCCCCACCCCCATGGGGTTCCCACTAGGCCCCAACCCTGGCACTTCTCCTGGCACAGGTCAGCACTGCAACGTTGGCACTGCTAGGTTGGCACTACCAGGTTAGCACTGCCAATTTGTAATGCCAACTATGTGCTGGTGGAAATGCTAGCGCACTACTCGGGCATGTCCCTCTATCCCCCCCCCATACTTACACCTGTGACCCCGGAGGAATCAACCCGCCTGCCTCATACCGGGCCAAACCTGTTGTATTTAGTGAGGTTTATCATTTAAAACCATTCAAATGTATTAAAATGAGGTCACACCCTTAATGGATGTGAATACCATGACTTCGCTAGCTAGGGGTGGACGAAACAGCGAAGTGCGATTTCTCCGGCGAGAATCGTGTGCCCAATTCTCGGGAGATTTCTCTGCAGGGTGAGGGAGAAGTGATGCATGAGTAGGCTACCCTTCCTCAACTTTCACATGTTGCATATGGTTAATAGTTCACACATTTTCTAGACATAGCTTTTTACGTTTAAGTAATTGAATTTTAAATTGAAGTTCAGTGGGAAAAAAATCCCTATTTAACAACTGGATCCTGGCACACAGACAATTACAATGCAAAATTGTGTAAAAGGGTGAGAGTCAGAAAACAGTCGGTGGACTTATTTTGCGAAAGAGCTGGAGACATGGGGCAGAATTCTCCCCTACCTGGCAGGGCGGGGTTCCCGGCGTACCGGAGTGGCTAGGCCCGCGCCAGAGTGGTTGGCGCACCGCCGACTGACGCGAACGGCCTTTGGCCCCACGCCGACCGGTGCCATAGCTGGCCAAAATGCCTTCGCCGGTCGGCGTGAGTCCCGCATGCGCCGGAGCATCAGCGGCCGCTGACGTCACCCCAGCGCATTCGCGGTGGAGGGGGTCTCTTCCACCTCTGCCATGGTGGAGGCCGTGGCGGCGGCGGAAGAAAAAGAGTGCCCCCACGGCACAGGCCCGCCCGCCGATTGGTGGGCCCCGATCGCGGGCCAGGCCACTGTGGGGGCATCCCCCAGGGTCAGATCGCCCCTCCCCCCCAGGACCCCGGCCCGCTCGCGCCCCGTGGGCCGAAGAATCGCCGCGGGAGGCCCGTTGACCGGCGCGGTGTGATTCCCGCCTCCGCCGATTCCCGGGTGGCGGAGAACTCCGGCCACGGCGGGGGCGGGATTTATGCTGGCACCGGGTGATTCTCCAACCCTGCAGGGGGGGTCAGAGAATTCCGCCCATGACATCTGCAGTTACTCCAGTAAAGGATGTAAGTTATTCATGTGGTTTCCCAGAATTGAAGAAAGCTTTGAGATTAAAAGATAATTAATTTGCACTTCCACCAGAGAAGGCTTGAGGGCCTCAATGGCCTCCTTCTGCTCCTATTACATTTGATTGTACGTTTGTACCTGTCGTACGTATGTGTGGCACATTGCCATGGAGATAGATGAAGCTTAGTGAGCTTCTTCTTTTTGAGTTTATCTCAGTTAGTGCAGAGCCACTGGTTGATGTTTGGAAAAACAGTTCAGAAACTGTCAGCTTTGGATGTATAGCTCCTTGGATGTCAAGAGATCAAGGTGAATGAAGTAAGGTAAATGTTAGACCAATCATCCATTTTTGGGGGGGGAAATATTTTTATTGGCATTGTGCACTTATTATCCAAACTCTGCATAACAGTACAGAAACAACCATAATAATCAACATAGTAACAGTATCAGCACAGGCATCACAGGCTGTCCTCATGTCCAAGACAGCGGCCTCCATTCTATCCTTTCCTTACTTTATTCACAAAGGTGTGTAATTCCTAGTTCTTTTTTAATGTTCTTATCGGGATTCTTAACATTGAGTGATATGGATCTATCATCCATGATATAGCCTGTGAGTGGGAGCTAATATTCAGTATAAGATAAAAGGGATAAAGCACTGGAAGATGTCTTTGACAAGGGAGACACGGTTTCCTCTTGTGGTTGAGTCCAGAGCAATGGGGCACTGTTGGGATATTAGGGGAGTCTATTTTAAGTCAGAGATGAGGAGAATTTTTTTCTATCAGAGGATTTTGTGACTTAGGTGCGCTGCCTCAGAGGGTGATGGAAGAGGGGTCATTGAATATTTTTAACCGGGCCAAGTGTTAGATTTGGTTGTGAGAGAGGACTTTGGAAATAGTGACTACAATTCGGAGACTTTCACTATAGAAATGGAGAGGGTAGAGGAACATACTGCAGGGCAAGGTTTATAATTGGGGGAAGGGTAATTACTATGCAATTAGGCAAGAATTGAGGAGCATAAGACGAAAACAGGAACTGTCAGGGATAGGTACAATTGAGATGTGGAGCTTGTTCAACGAGCAAATACCGCGTGTCCTTGATATGTATGTCCCTGTCAGGCAGGGAGGAAATGGTCGAATGAGGGAACCATGGTTTACAAAAGAGGGTGAATGTCTTGTCAAGAGGAAGAAGGGGGCTTATGTAAGGATGAGAAAACAGTAATCACATAGAAGGTGGTAAATGGTACATTTTCATCCTGGAACCCAGTCACCTGCGGTGTACCACAGGGATCAGTGCTGGGTCCTCTGCTATTTGTGACTTTAATCAATGACTTGGATGATGGAGTTGAAGGTTGGGCTAGTAAATTTGCTGATGACACCAAGATTGGTGGAGTAGTGGATAATGTAGAGGGCTGTTGTAGGCTGCAAAGAGACATTGATAGGTTGCAGAGCTGGGCTGAAAAGTGGCAGATGGAGTTTAACCCTGATAAGTGTGAGGTGATTCATTTTGGTCGGACAAATTTGAATGCAGATTACAGTGTCAACGGCAGGGTTCTGAGGAATGCGGAGGAGCAGAGAGGTCTCAGAGTTCATGCCCACAGATCTCTGAAAGTTGCCATCCAAGTAGATTGAGACGTGAAGAAAGCCTATAGTGTGTTAGCATTTATTAACAGGGGGATTGAGTTTAAGAGCCGCGGGGTTATGCTGCAACTATATATGACGCTGGTGAGACCACATTTGGAGTATTGTGTGCAGTTCTGGTCACCTCACTATAGGAAGGATGTGGAAGCATTGGAAAGGGTGCAAAGGAGATTTACCAGGATGCTGCCTGGATTGGTGGGTGGGTCTTATGAGGAAAGGTTGAGGGAGCTAGGGCTTTTCTCATTGGAGCGGAGGAAGATGAGAGGTGTCTTAATTGAGGTGTATAAGATGATGAGAGGGACAGATAGAGCGGACGTTCAGAGACTTTTTCCTTGGGTGGCTGTAGCTGTTACAAGGGGGCACAACTATAAGGTTCATGGTGGAAGATATAGGAGGGATGTCCGAGGTAGGTTCTTTACTCAGAGAGTGGTTGGGGCATGGAACGCACTCCCAGCTATGGTAGTGGAGTTGGTCACATTAGGAACTTGCAGGTGGTTATTGGATAGGAGTATGGATGCACTAGAATGATTGGGAGTAGGTTGATTTGATCTTAGTTTCAGACTAGTTCGGCACAACATCGTGGGCTGAAGGGCCTGTACTGTGCTGTACAGTTCTATGTTGTATGTTCTATGTAAGGCAGTGCATCTCAAACTATCTGATGTGGCATATCGGCAGTTTTTTGTTTTCAATGTGCCAGGGACCGGTGAGCGAAACAAGCCCATCCAGGATTACTGTCTCTTTCTTTTCTGGAAACACTCCAAGTACCGGCAGACGATGGCTCGCGTACCGGCACCGGTACGCGTACCACACTTTGAGAAGCACTGATGTAAGGCATGAATAAATATATTCTTGTTAGGCAAAATAATTAAAGGTTGTCGAAGACAGATGGGAATGTAGAACTTGAAACAAACACAGATCAGCCATGATCTGATCAAATGGCGGAGCAGGCTTGAGGGGCTGAGTGGCCTACGAGTGCTCCTATTTTCTATGTTTGCAAGAAATTTGCTGTCATCCTCACAGTGAAAGTCAGTTCACCTTGTTGCAGCTGGAATTCTGAAAGCCTGGTTGCAGTTTGACACTTTAGTAGTCTAGGAGGAGTCCAGAAAGGAGAGTCACAAAATGGTGTATTTTCGAGAAGAACATATTTACAAGTAACAGTACCAGTCCCGGTTGGGACTACGCTTGTACTCCCCAAGGCTCCGGGGGAGAAAACGGGTCATTCTCATGGGTCTTGTGGGGGTTATAACATCCCTCCCCCCCCCCCCCCCCCAGAGTTTGTAAGTCCCTCTAAAGAAGGACCTCCTCTTTGCCCCATGGCTGAACGTCCAGTGGCTACGGGCAGGGTTGGGCCACGTACAGCATGTCGGGAATGTAATTTGCAAGATAACTGTCTGGGAGGTAGCACAGGCAACTGATCCCTGGCAAAGTCACCATCAGAAATCTCGGATGCCTGGATCTCCATCTTAGAGTCGGATTCCACCTCCTCTTGCATCTCGGTGTAGGGGCTCCCATAGGGTGACACCCCCAGGCCTCTTTGTGCTGGGGTGATGTGACTGGAAGACAGTTCTTCTGATGAAGCGGGCCTAACACTGGCCTCCCTGCCCCTGAGGTGGTCAGGTGCTTCCATACCATCCGTTCGCATGTCTTCACCTGGTATGAAACCAGTCTGGCCTGTTGTACCACTGTCCCTGGAATCCAACGGACACTGCATCCCCTGGTTTGAATGTCCTAGTCCATGTCTGCCTGCCTTGGCTTCACCTCTGTAGGTCCTGACCACGTTGTACTTTCCCACTAATATTAGGAAACATGAGGTTGAGGTGGGAATTTGAACCTTGGGTCCATCAACAGTTCCGCCAGGGCTACGCCAGTCACAGCATGCAGTGCGGTCCGGTAGCTAAACAAAGACTGTGTCATTCGCGTCTCCACAGACCGTGTCTGTTTCTTCATCCCTCTCCTGAAGGTCTGCACCACTCGCTCAACTGAGAAGGACCTCACAGATGTGCCGCACACCGTTTGCCTTCATAAAGTGTTTAAACTTATCACTGGTGAATGGAGTGCCATTCTGTCACAAACACCTCTGGGATGCCATAGGTGCAGAACGAGAGCTGTAGATTTCCAACCGTGGTTTTTGCCATGGTGGACGACATCCGATGGATTTCTGGCCACTTGGAGTGGGCAACTACCATGAGCAGAAACATTGACCCTTGGAAAGGGTCAGCAAAATTGGCATGCAGGCGCACAAAGGTCGGTCTGGCCATTCCGATGGATGTAGCGGGGCGGCTGATGGGAGCTTCGACTGGTCCTGGCATGTAATGCATGGCTGGGCCAGTCATTCGGTTGCACCATCCAGGCCTGGCCGCCACACATAGCTGCTGGCCAGCATCTTCATTTACAACACCCCTGGGTGTCCGTTGTGCAAATCCTGGAGAATGGCCTGTCTGCCATGGTTTGGGACCACAACCCGAGATCCCCACAGGAGGATGCCGTCTTCCACACTGAGACCCTGTGTCTTGGTGTCAATGGCCCATAGATTCTCGGCGAGCATCCCTTGCCGACCCCCATGTATGACAATGTGGCGTACCTTTTGCCAAAATTGAGTCTTTTTGCATCCAGTCTTATATTTGGACGGCGGTAATCAGCAAGGTGTCCATGAAGTTGAGCATCTAAATGACTTTGTCGGCCCTCAGTGGGGTTAGAGGGCGTATCGGCAGCGGAAGACTGCTCAGCATGTTCACGTCCGCAATCTGCTTGAAGGCAGACTCGTACGCTGCTAGCAACAGGGCCAATCGCTGAATCTGGGCAGACACGATGGGCTGCATCACCTTGTCTTCTTTAAAAAGTCCTCGCAATGATTTATGGTCCATCACAATGGTGAGGCGGCGTACGTACACAGATTGGTGATATTTCTTCCTGGAAGTTGCATTAAGAATATTCATGGCAACCGATCTCAGTCAAATCATCAACAATAGATCCAGGTATGTATTAAGGTCCAGGGTTTAGAGAACACCAAAGTATATCATGGAGTTCACCTCACCAACAACTTTGAATAGATTTTGGTTATGGGGAGCACAAGGGCCCACTTTCCAGGTGTGATGCAACAGAGATCTAAAGTATTTTTTAAACAATAACAATGTTTAAATCTATGAAAACAGTTAACATTTAATGAACACACAGTAAACATCTTATCAACTACCAACACTAACAGTCCCCCCAAAGATATGATACTCTACAGGAAATCCTTAGTAATTTTCCAAACAACATCCATAAGTGAAAAACCCTTTTTAACAAAGACAATGGCCGGGATTCTTCAACCCGGGCTCCGCCCAGTGGCCGGCATGGAGAAGGGAACCCCCGCGCATGCCCGGAAATGCGCCAGCCATTCCGTTCATGCGCGAACTCGCGCGGGCCATTCCGCGTCGGCTGGAGCTGCGGGGACCACTCTGGCACTGACCTAGCCCCCTAGGAAGGGGAGAATTCCTCACTTTCGGGGACCGTTGACGCCGGAGTGGTTGGCGCCAGTTTTCACGCCGGTGTGGGGACATAACCCCATTATTAGAGAATCCCGCCCAATAGGTTTGCATTCCTTACAGAAACAGGTATTACTTTGAAATCGTCCAGTCATCTGGAGACATTCTTTAGAATGCAGAGAGAGACCCAAAATACACCTCCTTGGTTTGAATGCAGCTCTCCAACTGAAAACAAAACTAAAACTCAGCTAAAAAACAGCTTCCAGCTCAAAACGAAAGTGAAAAGCAGAGCCCAGCTCCACTGACATTACTGCAGCCACTTGAGAAGACAAACATTTCTTAAAGTGACATTCCCATGACACATGACACAGGGAAATCCCCAGCGGTGGAGAGCTTTAGGAGTCATAGGTCTAAAGTGACCTTTCTCCTCCCAAGCCCACGTGGGCAAAAGGTCCTGAAAAGCCCTCCGACCTTTGCACTGGAAATCCCAGAATTGCGCATGATGATTTACCTTGGGAATACAAAGCAGATAAGAGATCCATTATTTACCCTTCTGTTATGGGTGCCTGGTTGACCCTTGACAAAGGTTAAGATACTGTACCAGGTCATAACTTTTTAAAAGTTTTAAGACTGTGCAGAAAAGATAGATTCATTCTAGGAGTGATGATATAAGAAATAGAGCTTTGTTATTTTACAAACAAATCTTTATTAAAACAAAAGAAAGGAAAACAATATTTAAACTTTAAAACTTCACAGTTCAAACACTAACAAATGATATACAGTTTCTTAACTTTAACACACAAGGTCCCATTAAACAACACTTGGCATTAAATTACTGCTCTCATTCCACTGACACATCCAGGGAAAGGCAGCACTATAATTTCGGAAACAATATTTCTACTGTTAGGACATCTCTTTCAGAATCCTTTTTCAAAGCTTCCTCTCTCTCTGGCAGTTTCATGACCTGTTCCATGGCTACTTACCTGACCTGTCTTCTTGGCTGCCCATCTGATTCTGCCTTTGTTCCCAAAAAGATTCCTCTCTCCCCCCAACCCCGTCAAACAAAGCTTCTTCCCTGAGGTGGTCAAACCCTTGAGTCTATTCTTGCTATTTGGCTGATAGTCCATTACCATTTACACAAACGGCAAGAGCTATGCTCTTCATGAAATGAAATGAAAATCGCTTATTGTCACGAGTAGGCTTCAAATGAAGTTACTGTGAAAAGCCCCTAGTCGCCACATTCCGGCACCTGTTCGGGGAGGCTGTTACGGGAATCGAACCGTGCTGCTGGCCGCTTGGTCTGCTTTCAAAGCCAGCGATTTAGCCCTGTGCTAAACAGCCCCTACCTGTTGCACCTACCTTCCATTTATAGACCATTAGGTCATTAGACTCTGTTTATTGGATAATGGTTGGTCATGTAGGAACGTCCCGAAAGCCAATAGGTCTTTGGTGAATCATATTATGCATTCCCTAACAAGCTTAAGTCTGAATGGGAACGTGTGACTTAGCCAGGTATAGGACTATCCCTTCGAGTTTGGGGTAACAGCATTTTCCTTCAACCCGTTTAAACCTTTAAATTGTCTGCTTTATCTTTGGACCTCATTTCTGAACCCACACTTCACCAAGGCTATTGGTTTTCCTCATGTATTTGCTGATGGCATTTCTTCTCCAGTGATGGCATTTTATTCTTCCCTCCTGGAATCTGCAGATGGAGGTTTTTTTTTAAAGACCTGAATTCCATATACAAATTTGCTTAGTCTGCACTTGCTACTCGACAATATCAGAACCATTCCCAGCTGGATGCTGGGTGAGTAATTTATCAGTGTTGTGATTGATTTTTTTCTCTGCAATGTTGTAATGTTGGTACTGGTGGACTTCAGAGAAAGTACATAGTAAAGCCATATGGGGTGTGAGTGTGCCAAAAGGAAAAAACCCAGAAAATTAATTCTGGTTGAATATATTTTGTGCGCATTAAACAAAACATCTCACTCCATCCCCAATCAAAAATAAAGGAAAGGTAAATTCTCACGAGAGTGAAAGAGAACTAAAGCATCTAAAACCTGACAACATAATTTGCCTTTATTACTGTAGCTGAATTTTGTATGGACAGATTTAATCTGTGTTCTAATCATTTATTTCCTTTATTGTAAAATTGATACATTTTTAATGCGCATTTTGGCTATTAGTGCTCAGACAAATCTTACCGTGCTAATGTCCTGCAATTATATACTGGGTGTGAAATTGAATTTCTGCAATTATTTTACAATTATGAAAGAAGGAACCTCTTTATTGCACTGCAGAAAAATGAATAATACTCAAATAATACAGGGGCAGCACGGTAGCATTGTGGTTAGCACAATTGCTTCACAGCTCCAGGGTCCCAGGTTCGATTCCGGCTTGGGTCACTGTCTGTGCGGAGTCTGCACGTTCTCCCCGTGTGTGCGTGGGGTTTCCTCCGGGTGCTCCGGTTTCCTCCCACAGTCCAAAGATGTGCGGGTTAGGTGGATTGGCCATGATAAATTGCCCTTAGTGTCCAAAATTGCCCTTAGTGTTGGGTGGGGTTGCTGGGTTATGGAGATAGGGTGAAGGTATTGATCTTGGGTAGGGTGCTCTTTCCAAGAGCTGGTTCAGACTCGATGGGCCGAATGGCCTCCTTCTGCACTGCAAATTCTATAATTCTTAATACTCAAAATAAAAGTGAAAATTTTAATCCTTCAGGCTCAGGTGATGCCATTCCATTGCGTTTTTCAGGTCCCAAATGGCAATACCAGTCGTTCCATCCTTTGCAACCTGCTTAGTTCAGCAGTATATTTAATACTGTTTTCTATCAAATTAGATCAAAACTAATGCAGGCAGTTGCTTTCTTTTATCGAATGATGAGTTCATTGCACTGCTCTGTGAGGTTCCAGCTTTCTGCACACATTCTCTGTGTGTCTTTCAACTAACAGACTTTAATTTGTGGTTTCAATAAACATTTCCATTGTTAAGATATTGGACAGGAGTATCATGCTCAATTCTGGATACCACACATGTCAAGGCGTTGGAGATGGAGCAGAAATGATTTACTGGATTAGTACGGGGGGGGTAAGATGGGGTGGGTTGGGGGGGCTTCTGTGCCTTAGGAAAGAGAAAATTGTTGGAAGATTTATTATAGGGTGTTTAAAACTATGGAACGTCTTGGGCGGGATTCTCCGCGAACGGGCAGGGCGAGCAACTCCGGCACCTCAGGGGCTAGGCCGGCGCCAGAGTGGTTTGCGCCACACCGGCCGGCGCGGAAGGGGCTTGGTGCCACGCCAACCAGCGCCAAAGGGCCTCAGCCGGCAGGCGCGAGTAGGCGCATGCGCGGGAGCGCCAGAGTGTGCTGCTGTCATCCCATTACATGTGCAGGGGATTCATCTCAGTGTCCACCATGGCGGACTGTTACAGTGGCCGACGTGGAGGAATAGAGTACCCCACGGCACAGGCCCGCCCGCGGATCAGCGGGCTCCGATCACGGCCCAGGCCACCATGGGGGCATCCCCAGGGCCAGATCCCCCCGTGCCCCGCGAGGACCCCGGAGGCTGCCCGCGGAGCAGGTCCCACTGGTAAGTACCTGTTGTAATTTACGAAGGCGGGAACGGCTGAAAACGGGCGGCCACTCGGCCCATCGCGGGCCGGAGAATCGCTGCCAATGGCCCCTGACCGGCGCGGTGTGATTCCCATTCCCCGCCAAATCCCCGCCGCCGGAGAATTCAGCAGCCAGCAGGGGCGGGATTCACTCCGCCCCCCCCCCCCCCCCGCCCCCCCCCTCCCCGACGATTCTCCCACCTGGCGGGGGGTCGAAGAATCCCGCCCTGTGATAGAGAAGGTAGCACCAAATTGCTCTGGCGATAGATGGGCTGGAATGCACTGCTTCAAATTGTGGTGGAAAAATAATTCAATCGTTTGGGCAGCACGGTAGCATTGTGGATAGCACAATCGCTTCACAGCTCCAGGGTCCCAGGTTCGGTTCCCGGCTGGGTCACTGTCTGTGTGGAGTCTGCACATCCTCCCCGTGTGTGCGTGGGTTTCCTCCGGGTGCTCCGGTTTCCTCCCACAGTCCAAAGATGTGCGGGTTAGGTGGATTGGCCATGCTAAATTGCCCGTAGTGTCCTAAAAAGTAAGGTTAAGAGGGGGGTTGTTGGGTTACGGGTATAGGGTGGATATGTGGGTTTGGGTAGGGTGATCATTGCTCGGCACAACATCGAGGGCCGAAGGGCCTGTTCTGTGCTGTACTGTTCTATGTTCTATGTGTGCGTGGGTTTCCTCCGGGTGCTCCGGTTTCCTCCCACAGTCCAAAGATGTGCAGGTTAGGTGGATTGGCCATAATAAATTGCCCTTAGTGTCCAAAATTGCCCTTAGTGTTGGGTGGGGTTACTGGGTTATGGGGATAGGGTGGAAGTGTTGACCTTGGGTAGGATGCTCTTTCCAAGAGCCGGTGCAGACTCGATGGGCTGAATGGCCTCCTTCTGCACTGTAAATTCTATGTAACTTTCAAAACGGAATTGGGTAAATATTTGAAACTTAGATGGGGTTACAGGGATGGGGCGGGGACTTGGGTGGGGCTCTCTATCGGAGGGTTGGTGCAGACTCGATGGGTCGAATAGCCTCCTTCTGTGCTGTAAGAATTCTATGAAAGGAAGAAATTTGTCGGACTTTGGGGAGAGAGCTGACCGGAACTAAGTTAATTGCTCTACCAGAGAACAGCTATAATTACGTTGGGCCGAATGTCTCTTTCGATAACGTCAGGTCGAAGTGAGAAACCTAATTGTTATTCAGAGGCTTAATGAGCATAACAGAGTTTTGGAATCAATTAGTCTCAATAACAATGAAAGTTTCTTCAGGAAACAGCAGAAATCATGCACTCCCGTGTCAAATGTGCTCAGTTCTTTGCCAAGACATTAGTATTAATAGATAAGTAGTATTGGAGGAATTACAAAGAAAAGAACAAAGAAAAATTACAGCACAGGAACAGGCCCTTCAGCCCTCCAAGTCTGCGCCGATCCAGATCCTCTATCTACAACTGTCACCTATTTTCTAAGGATCTGTATCCCTCTGCTCCCTGCCCATCCATGTATCTATCTAGATACATCTTAAATGACGCTATCGTGCCCGCCTCTACCACCTCCGCCGGCAATGCGTTCCAGGCACCCACCACCCTCTGCATAAAGAACCTACCATGCATATCTCCCTGAAACTTTTCCCCTCTCACCTTGAACTCGTGATCCCTAGTAATTGAGTCCCCTACTCTGGGAAAAAGCTTCTTGCTATCCACCCTGTCTATACCTCTCATGATCTTGTAGACCTCAATCAGGTCCCCCATCAACCTCCATCTTTCTAATGAAAATAATCCTAATCTACTCAACTTCTCTTCATATCTGGTGCCCTCCATACCAGGCAACATCCTGGTGAACCTCCTCTGCACCTTCTCCAAAGCATCCACATCCTTTTGGTAATGTGGCGACCAGAACTGTACGCAGTATTCCAAATGTGGCCGAACCAAAGTCTTATACAACTGTAACTCTTGCACTCAATACCCCTTCCAATGAAGGAAAGCATGCCGTATGCCTTCTTGACCACTCTATCGACCTGCGCAGCCACCTTCAGGGTACAATGGATCTGAACACCCAGATCTCTCTGTACATCAATTTTCCCCAGGGCTTTTCCATTTACCGTATAGTTCGCTCTTGAATTGGATCTTCCAAAATGCATCAACTCGCATTTGCCTGGATTGAACTCCATCTGCCATTTCTCCGCCCAACTCTCCAATCCATCTATATTCTGCTGTATTGTCTGACAGTCCCCTTCACTATCTGCTACTCCACCAATCTTAGTATCATCTGCATTGCTAATCAGACCACCTATACCTTCCTCTAGATCATTTATGAATATCACAAACAACAGTGGTCCCAGCACGGATCCCTGTGGAACACCACTGGTCACAGTTCTCCATTTTGAGAAACTCCCTTCCACTACTACTCTCTGTCTCCTGTTACCCAGCCAGTTCTTTATCCATCTAGCTAGTACACTCTGGACCCCATGAGACTTCACTTTCTCCATCTGCCTCCCATGGGGAACCTTATCAAACGCCTTACTGAAGTCCATGGAAATGACATCCCCAGCCCTTTCCTTATCCATCAACTTGGTCATTTCCTCAAAGAATTCTATTAAGTTGGTAAGACATGACCTTCCCTGCACAAAACCATGACCGAAAGTTGATAAATTCTCAGGATGATCGACATTCCAGAATGTGGAAAGAGGTGAATATCGAGATAGTAGGCAGGATTTCCCAGCCATTCCCACTGGCAGGATCTCCTGTTCCCACCAACAGTGACCTCCTTCCACGGGTTCCCCCTGACGGTGGAAGGTGTGAACAGCAGGAAACGCACTATTGACAGTGGTGGCACCGTAAGAGCCTGCCACCCGCCAATAGTGGACCGGCTCTACCATCGCAAAACACGCCGTGAGGGGGTGAGGAAAATCCTGCCCATTAGTGAATGCATTGGGGGTCAGTTTTCAAAGTTCTATAGATTCTGGCCTGGTGCCTGCAGTTTAGAAGGTAACAAAGAAAGGAGGGAGAGAGTAAACAGGGAACTATCGACATGTAAGGCTGACAATCAGTAGTAGGGATAATACTAGGATCATCCATTGTGATAATTGAACTCTTAGGGTGGGATTTTTTTCGGCACCCCCCCCCCCCCCAGCATGTTCAGTAATGGTGGTGGAGACTCACCATTGTCTGGTGGCAGGATCGTCCAGTCCCTTGGCTGTCAATGGGTTTTCTCAACGGTCAGGTTGGAAACATATCAGCCTTCCAAAATGGTCATCTGATTGGGCAAGGTAAACAAGGATTCATGAAAGGCAAATCATGTTTGAGAATCCTTTTGAAATTTTTTGAGGATGTTACTCCCAGGATAGATGAATAAAAACTGGTTGATGTTGTGTATTTGGGTTTCCAGAAGGCTTTCAATAAGGTCCCATTCAGGAGGTTAATAAATAAAATTAGAGCTTGCGGGATTGGACCAATATGCTGACATGGATTGAGGATTGGCTAACAAACGAAAACAGAGAGCAGGAATTTTCAGGTTGCAGGCTGTGACTAGTGAGGTACCGCAAGTATCAGTACTTGAGTCCCAGCCATTCACAATCTATATCAGTAAGTTGGATGTGGGGACTAAATGTATTATTTCCAATTTGAAGATGACACAAAACTAGGTGGGAATATGAGTTGTGAGGAGGATGCAAAGAGGTTTCAAGGGGATTTGGACGTGCTTAGAGAGTGGACAAGAACATGGCAAATGAAATATAATGCAGATAAATGTGGGATTAGTATTTTGGTAGGAGGAACTGAGGTTCAGAATATTTCTGAAATGGCGGGAGATTGGGAAGTGTTGATTTCCAGCATAATCTGGGTGTCCTTGTACACGACTCACTAAAAGCTAACATGCAGCTGCAGCAAGTAATTAGGAAGGCAAGTGGCATGTTGGCCTCTATCACAAGACGTTTGTTATGGGAGCGGCATTTTCAGAAGCCCAAAATGTATCATGGAGTTCAACCAACCCCACTTTAATGTACTGTTGCTTTTGAAGCACACGGCTTGGTCTCCAGGTGTGGTATTACAATTATGGACACGTGGGTTTTTAAACACAAAACAATGTTTATTCCATGAATTCAACTTAAACTTTTTAAATAAACATTGGATCCCTTAACGCCCCTTTCTTCAAAGATAACCCTGAAAATAATACAACACTAAATAATCCCTCAAAATTATCCTTTAAACCTCCAAAAGACTTAACACCTTTAAACAGAAACACATCAGGCTAAATACATTACTATCATGAGTTTAAATCACCCAAATGATTCAGAGATAGTCTTTCCTGGCAGAGATCACGGCAGATCCAGCTCACTGCAAACACAGACACACCCAAGCTCTTTTCCTCAAAACTGGCTTTTCCTTTCAAACAGCTCACAGCAAACCAGCCAGGCACTTTTCAGCTGCTCTCTCTCAAACTGAAACTAAGCACAACAAAATGGCTGAGCTAAAAACCCAGCTCCACCCACACTCTGACATCACTTCAGTAATATGAGCGGCTTCATTTCTTAAAGGTACATTGCTTAAACATACATTTCTTAAAGGTACTCTCACATGACACGTCAGATCTCTTAGTTTCAATTTTACAGAACCGTGATTATACTGCACTTGGAGTATTGTGTATAGTTTTAGTCCCCTTACCAGAGGAAGGATATACTTCTCATTGGGGTGGGGGTTGCAGCAGAGGTTCACCAGGCTGATTCCTCGGATGGTGGGACAGTCCCATGAGGAGAGATTGAGGAGACTGGGCCTATATTCTCCAGGGTTTCGGAGAATGAGAGGTGATCTCATTGAAATTCTCACAGGACTATACTTGGTAGATGCAGAAAGGATTTTCCCCTGGGTGGATGGCCGAGAACCAGGGGACCCAGTCTGTCCATTCAGGACTGAGATGAGGAGGAATTGCATCACTCAGACTGTGGTGAATCTTTGGGATTCTCTAGCCCAGAGAGCTGTGGAAACTCAGTCATTAAGTATATTCAAGACTGAGGCGGTGGGATCCATCCCTTTATTTTTATCCAGGCTCTGAGCTGAATGATACGGTGATGAAAGCCACCTTTGGGGTTGCCGCCTACCTCACCGTTTTTCCCACCAGCTGCACCACTCTGGCTACCTTTGGGAAAATTCCAGCCTATGTTTCCTATGTATCTTCCCACTATTCCTTAGAATGAGCATTGCACTTCCATTGAATAAATATCAGAAAATGCAGGACCCAGGAAAGACCACGAAGGCCACCTGGTCAGTCCCATAGAGAAAGCTCACTTGGGCAGGTACGAGCGAGGTATGAGCACAATTGAGTATGCATATCAACGTAAGTGTGTATCTTTAGTTAAAGCACTGATTTCTCTTGATTCAGCTGTGTAGTAAACATATTTGGATGAGAAGGGCATAGTGTAGGTTAGATGGCCTTTAGATTTTTTTCCATGTCGGTGCAACATCGAGGGCCGAAGGGCCTGTACTGCGCTGTATCGTTCTATGTTCTATGTTCTATCTATACATGGTCCAGGTCGATGATGATTTGGTAGCATTAAGGCTGATAAACGGCGGCTCGGTGGCACAACAGTTAGCACTGCTGCCTCACAGCGCCAGGGACCTGAGTTCAATTCGACCTTGGGTGACTGTGTGGAATTTATACTTTCTCCCTGTGTCTGTGTGGGTTCCCTCCGGGTGCTCTGGATTCCTCCCACAGTTCAAAGAATTGCAGGTTCGGTGGATTGTCCATGATAAAATTCCCCCTTAATATCCAGGGATGTGTATGTTGGGTGCATTGCGGGGATAGATGTGGGAGAATGGGCCGAGGTAGGGTGCCCTTTAAGGGAATCGATAGTGCTTTGATGGGCCAAATGTATTTGTACTATAGAGATTCTAGAATCACAATCAAAATGTCTTGGTGACCCTCCTTGCCAAACAAAAGATACTTCGCCTTTCCAAAGTTCACAAAGAGATGACGCTTTCTGCGCAAGGTGATGTATATAAGGTGAAAGGAAGTTAAACAAACTGAGGCAATGGCACTGATCATTTTTATTTTGTGGAGTGCGCATTACCCTGATGACTTCTAGCTCACCAGAGGAAGGATGGACGCCTGTGTTGGAGGAGATGGATCTGAAACATTGACCTGTGCTGCCTTGATGTTACATTTTGGACTGTTAAACATAAGAACTTCATTGTGTGCAGCTTCCTTCAGAAGATACATATTTTGATTGTACCCCTTTGGTTGTGTCACCATTAGCCTCCAACTATATAGATGCATCCTGGGATCTCGCAAGTGATGCTGTCCAAATGCTGTTGGAAATATCCTGATTTATGGAAAGTCTGACTGGTTACCTTTAAAAACAGTCAATATAACTTCCTGGTTCCCCAGTGTTGCATTTAGGGGGTACCCCAATGGTGATCTGGGGAATCCCTCTATGACGTTCCCTCGTAAGGGTTTGCAGTGCGAACTTCCTGTGGAAAATTGCGCTGGGAATCATCTAAGAGAAGTGATTTAAATCATTAACTTTGGATTGTTCTGCCAGTTTTATCCTGAATAAAGTAGAAAGAAACAAACATTTCCAACTCGAGTGTAATTATTTTAAAAACCCGGACCGCTCAGACACACACACAACCCACCAGGGTCTCTCAGTCCAGTCCAGTCTGACCTCAGACCCAGTCCAATCTAGAACATAGAACATAGAACATAGAATGATACAGCGCAGTACTGGCCCTTCGGCCCTCGATGTTGCACCGACATGGAAAAAAACTAAAGGCCATCTAACCTACACTATGCCCTTATCATCCATATGCTTATCCAATAAACTTTTAAATGCCCTCAATGTTGGCCAATTCACTACTGTTGCAGGTAAGGCATTCCACGGCCTCACCACTCTTTGCGTAAAAAACCCACCTCTGACCTCTGTCCTATATCTATTACCCCTCAATTTAAGGCTATGTCCCCTCGTGCTAGCCACCTCCATCCGCGGGAGAAGGCTCTCGCTGTCCACCCTATCTAACCCTCTGATCATTTTGTATGCCTCTATTAAGTCACCTCTTAACCTTCTTCTCTCTAACGAAAACAACCTCAAGTCCATCAGCCTTTCCTCATAAGATTTTCCCTCCATACCAGGCAACATCCTGGTAAATCTCCTCTGCACCCGTTCCAAAGCTTCCACGTCCTTCCTATAATGAGGCGACCAGAACTGTACGCAATACTCCAAATGCGGCCGTACTAGAGTTTTGTACAACTGCAACATGACCTCATGGCTCCGGAACTCAATCCCTCTACCAATAAAGGCCAACACACCATAGGCCTTCTTCACAACCCTATCAACCTGGGTGGCAACTTTCAGGGATCTATGTACATGGACACCGAGATCCCTCTGCTCATCCACACTACCAAGAATTTTACCATTAGCCAAATATTCCGCATTCCTGTTATTCTTTCCAAAGTGAATCACCTCACACTTCTCCACATTAAACTCCATTTGCCACCTCTCAGCCCAGCTCTGCAGCTTATCTATGTCCCTCTGTAACCTGCAACATCCTTCCGCACTGTCTACAACTCCACCGACTTTAGTGTCGTCTGCAAATTTACTCACCCATCCTTCTGCGCCCTCCTCTAGGTCATTTATAAAAATGACAAACAGCAACGGCCCCAGAACAGATCCTTGTGGTACGCCACTCGTAACTGAACTCCATTCTGAACATTTCCCATCAACTACCACTCTCTGTCTTCTTTCAACTAGCCAATTTCTGATCCACATCTCTAAATCACCCTCAATCCCCAGCCTCCGTATTTTCTGCAATAGCCGACCGTGGGGAACCTTATCAAACGCTTTACTGAAATCCATATACACCACATCAACTGCTCTACCCTCGTCTACCTGTTCAGTCACCTTCTCAAAGAACTCGATAAGGTTTGTGAGGCATGACCTACCCTTCACAAAACCATGCTGACTATCCCTAATCATATTATTCCTATCTAGATGATTATAAATTGTGTCTTTTATAATCCTCTCCAAGACTTTACCCACCACAGACGTGAGGCTCACCGGCCTATAGTTACCGGGGTTATCTCTACTCCCCTTCTTGAACAAAGGGACCACATTTGCTATCCTCCAGTCCTCTGGCACTATTCCTGTAACCAATGATGACCTAAAAATCAAAGCCAAAGGCTCAGCAATCTCTTCCCTGGCTTCCCAGAGAATCCTAGGATAAATCCCATCAGGCCCCGGGGACTTATCTATTTTCACCTTGTCCAGAATTGCCAACACTTCTTCCCTACGCACCTCAATGCCATCTATTCTAATAGCCTGGGTCTCAGCATTCTCCTCCACAATATTATCTTTTTCCATAGTGAATACTGACGAAAAGTATTCATTTAGTATCTCGCTTATCTCCTCAGCCTCCACACACAACTTCCCACCACTGTCCTTGACCGGCCCTACTCTTACCCTAGTCATTCTTTTATTCCTGACATACCTATAGAAAGCTTTTGGGTTTTCCTTGATCCTACCTGCCAAAGTCTTCTCATGTCCCCTCCTTACTCGTCTTAGCTCTCTCTTTAGATCCTTCCTCGCTTCTTTGTAACTATCAAGCGCCCCAACTGAAACTTCACGCCTCACCTTCACATAGGCCTCCTTCTTCCTCTTAACAAGAGATTCCACTTCTTTGGTAAACCACGATTCCCTCACTCGACCCCTTCCTCCCTGCCTGACTGGTACGTACTTATCAAGAACATGCAATAGCTGTTCCTTGAACAAGCTCCACATATCCAGTGTGCCCAACCCTTGCAGCCTACTTCTCCAACCTACACATCCTAAGTCATGTCTAATGGCATCATAATTGCCCTTCCCCCAGCTATAACTCTTGCCCTGCGGGGTATACTTATCCCTTTCCATCACTAACGTAAAGGTCACCGAATTGTGGTCACTGTTTCCAAAGTGCTCACCTACCTCCAGATCTAACACCTGGCCTGGTTCATTACCCAAAACCAAATCCAATGTGGCCTCGCCTCTTGTTGGCCTGGCAACATATTGTGTCAGGAAACCCTCCTGCACACATTGTACAAAGAACGACCCATCTAATGTACTCGAACTATATCTTTTCCAGTCAATATTTGGAAAGTTAAAGTCTCCCATAACAACTACCCTGTTACTTTCGCTCTTTTCCAGAATCATCTTCACCATCCTTTCCTCTACATCCCTCGGTGGCCATTAGGTGGCCTATTCCCTCCAGTTCGATGTGACCCCCGTCCCGTCTGGTCCGCCCCCACCCCCTCCGGTCCAACCTGTTCTCCCTCCCTTCCAGTCTGACCCCACCCCTCCCTACAAGTATGACCCCATCCCACTCCGGTTCGACCCACTTACTTTTCAAACTTACCCTCTCACTTTAAATTGTTCCTTCCAACATCTCCTTTATGGCAGCTAATTCCGCAAAAAAGGGGCCTGTCTTTCCTCTCCGCACCCCAGTTACTCCACACCAATACAGCAGGGGGGTACACTGCACTGCTCTTGCCTGATCCAGCCTAAGTGAGGAATGTTGGGCGAGGTGGGAGCTTTGATACATCAACGGTAAGTTTATCGAGAGTGGCAATCCACCGGAGATTTCCCCTTTGTGGAAGTTACGGGCCATGTTCTCCTGAAAGGAATATGGGAGTGTAGTTAGTTCCTGGAATGTCTTCTCCAAATGCACTGACCAGGAACCATTTTTAGCATGAACTTTAGAAATGAATTTGGGGCGCGATTCAACTGCGTCTTTGAGCCTGACTTCTAAAGCGTTGTATAAAAGCCTTAAGTGTTGTCCTACGGAGTTGGAGCAATCAGTCTCGCCGTGAGTCTCGCCGAATACGAGCTCCCTGCTGAGGGGATGCGGAGCCCGAGGACGTTCATGATTGAGATCCGCATAAAGTCGGTGAGGAATCGAACCAACAGAGCAGACCCGGCCGGGATCTGCTGTATATTGTAAATATAATTATTTTGCAATAAACTAAGTTTATTTTTATTAACTCAGCTCAGACTCATTGTGGTCTAGAAAACTGGCGACGAGGATACAA
Organism: Scyliorhinus canicula; assembly: GCF_902713615.1. NCBI lineage: Eukaryota > Metazoa > Chordata > Chondrichthyes > Carcharhiniformes > Scyliorhinidae > Scyliorhinus > Scyliorhinus canicula. The sequence goes on from NC_052146.1 coordinate 173,076,104, forward strand.
CTGGATTACTGTTGATACTGCTACATCGTCGGGTGAACCATCTCTTTTGTTCTGCTGGACCGAGGTTGGAAATTGTTTTTTTTTAAATGGTTTAGTTTGGAAGATTGGACATGTTTGACACAAGCTCAGAAGATTAGTCACAGAACACATGCGTTACTTTTTCTGGGCAAACACTAACACAGATGACAATCGACAGACAGAAATATTGCTGACTGTCAGTTGAATGGAAACTTATGGAGTGATTAAAAAGCCTGACATGTCCTGCAGCTCCGGACACTAAAGTGTTTGAGTAAGTGTTGCAACACTTCAACCCTAAATCATCTCTAATAGTACAGAGTTACTGTTTTAATACGACAAGAGGACCCCTGGAGAGTCCGGAACCGAGTTTTGTACAAGGTTACGAAAAACAGCTTCAGTTTGTGAAGTCAGAACTTGCCTGTCCGAAATGCAACGCGACCGTTTGGTCTGCAGTGTAAATAACTTGGCTACTCAAAGGAAGTTACTCGCCAAACCGTCCCAAAACATTCAGCAGGTCGCTCAAATTTTGCTTTTCTACGATGGAGGTAAACATCCTACGATGTGCCCTCTCCAGGTGAGCCAATCTCCCCAGGATTGATACCCCATCCTGGATCGAGTACCATAGGGGCCAGGTCCATTGGTCAAAGACCGAGTCACCCAGACGGGATACCACCTCGGTGTTTATAGAGGGAGAGCCAGGATATTTTGGGACATGTGTGAAGTGTTGGCTAGTGTAGACTTGAGAGATGAACAGATACTTTCAACACTGATGAAGGTTCAACTCAATTTTATTATCTAACTTCTAACTAACTAACACACGTTGACTGTGGGTCTAAATGATGCTAACTTAAACTAGAGACCTAAGCCTTGTCCAAACCAGTTGATTCTCTCAGCAAGTGGTGTGAGTCTGTGCTGGGCTGGATGAGTTCCTGTTACACTCGGAGGCAGCACCCAGAATGAACGGGAACCGTGGTGCCTTTATAGCGTGTGTATTCTAACTGGTGATTGGCTGCGGTGTTTGTACATGTTGATTGGTCCCTGAGTGGGTCCATCTGTGTGTGTCTGCACCATGATATACTGGTGTATATTATGACATCCCCCCTTTTATAAAAAAATGTTGATATAGACATGTGACAATAAATAGTGTGGGTGTATGGAGAATATATCTAGCTACGTGTGAGGTGTGAAGACATATGTACAAAGCTATATACAGGGAACAAGACTATTTACAGAGGAAGGTGCCTGGTGCAGATGACTACCATGAACTGGAACAACCAACAAATCTATTTACAAATCGCTGTATAACGAATGCAACAATAAAGGATATAGGGAAAAGAACATTTCAGAGAGTCCACATGTGTACAGAGTACATACGTTCAGTCTCTGAGGTGGGCGACGAACTCTGGTTGACCGTAAGGGTGGCACACCACCCATCATCCTGGCTGATGCTGCGGACATGGACGGGTTCAGTGCCAGGCTTGGGGGACATCCTGTTCGTAGTAACAACGCCGATTTGGAACGGGGACCTGTGGGTCATTGCAGGCACAGTCAGAATCGAGTAGGTTCATTGATGGCAGGCTGGATAGCCCTGATGTCTCTGTGGGGCTGGATGGACCTCCTAAAAACAGCAGGCATGGAAGATCTGCAAATTGCAGCATAGTGGCCTCTTTTGCCACACTGCAGGCAGCGTTGGGAATTCGCGGGACATTGCCGCTTTAAATGGGCGGAGCCATAGTTGCCGCACGCCGGAGCGTCGGGACGTTATGACAATGTGGATAGAGGGGCTGAAGGGAGCCAGAGATCCATCCGCCCCTCCGAGGCAGGCACCAACTGAATGCTTGCATTTTCTAGCAGAGGAGGAGTGTGTGCAGCTGAATTGTGTTGCAGCTCCCCAAGCGGCTCCCATCAGATAACTGTGCAGGTTAATTGGCATCCATTAGATGTGGAGCTTGGTTACGATCATAGTCAAGGGATATGGCCCCAGCCTGTTTGGCTGCGATTGGTTAAAAACGCCTACATCTGGACTGGCAGCAAATTTTGGAGAAAATAAAAGGGGCCATGGCAAAAATTCAGGTCGACACGGACGCACAACCAAGATATTTCAGAGCTCGCCCGGTCCCGTGCGCTTTGTTAGTGAAACTCAAGACCAAACCCAGCCGACTCGAAGGACTTGGGATCATCAGGGCGGTATGTTTGCCCTGGCGGTGCCAGTGGTCCTGGTGCTCAAAACTAATAAGATGTCCGATTATGTGGGGACAGTAGGTTAATACCCCCGGTTGGATTGTTACCCAATGCTCCTCATCGAGGACCTATATGCAAAATTGGCTGGTGAACACTCTGTTACCAAGAACCTTTATGAGCCGTGCATATTTGCAGCTAGAATTGGACCCTGCTCCCGTAAATACATCACAATAAACACCCATAGAGGTCTGTACGATAACACCAGACTATCCTTTGGAGTGCCATCAGCCTGTGCCATTTTCCAGAGGGTAATGGAAAACATCCTGAGAGGTTTGCCGCCAGTGACAGTATCTGATGACGTGTTGGTCACAGGAGCAACTGAACAGGAACATTGAAGTAATTTTCACAAGGTGCTCTGTCATTTCTCGGAGGTGGATGTTTGCCTGCCGAGAGAAAAGTGGGTTTTCCACGCGAGAGAAGTGGAGTTCCTGGGCTGCCGAGTAGACCATAAGGAGTGACATCAGTCCCAGAGAAGGTACAGGCGATTCAGCAAGTTCCTACCCCCGGAAACACCAGGAAGCTGTGTTTTTCAGGGGGGATTGATGAACTATTACAACAAGTTCATGCCTGGCCTCATGCCCATGTTAGCCCCCCCTACACCTCCTCTTAAAAAAGAACCAGCAATGGATGTGGAGAAAGCAACAGGAAGTAGCGTTCACACAAAAAAACTACTGATTTCCTAAGGCTTGTTACACATTAGGATCCCGCCAAACAACTTGTGGTGGTATGATTAACATAGCTGCCTGCCATTGGTGCAGAACACCGGCTTACCATTGGCCCTGGTCGGTCATGTGCCTCTCGACCGATTGGTTGAGACCAGTCATGTGACGGCTCCCCGATTGGTCGAGAGGCTGAGTTAACCCCGCCTCCAGGGCGGGGTATAAATACCCAATACTCCCGGCGGTCGTCCATTTACTGTAGTCGACCGCAGGGCTAACATCTAGCTGATTAAAGCCATACTTTTGTACAGCAACTCGTCTCGCGTTCAATTGATGGTACGTCACAACTAATTGTCATGTGACGCGTCGCAGTACAGCATTGGCGCTGTTTATCACACCACATGGAAGATGGCAGAGAGAGGCCGACCGCTTTCACCTCCCGGACACTGGCTGTGGCCAAGTGCAATTATGCACAAATCAAGAAAGAAGGTTTGACAGTTGTCTTTGCCGTGAAGAAATTCCATCAATATGTGTCTGGTCAAACTTTCACGATCATTATGGACCACAAGCCACTGCTCGGTCTTTTTAAAGAGCACAAGGCAATTCCGCCCACCGCCAGAATCCAGCGTTGGGACCGCCTGCTGGCTATCTCCGAGTATTGGTTTGAGCATCGTCCCAGAACCCAGATCACACATGTGGATGCATTAAGCCAACTGCCTTTGCCGACACACCCTCCTTCTCATCCCAGGACCGATGAGGCAGTGGCCACGCTCAACATTATGGATTTGTTGTCTGTTACCGCCTCCCAAATCCGTGAGTGAACACAGGCCGACCCAGTCCTTTTGAACATTCGGCACATAGTCCTATATGGAGATCAGCATAGGTGGTTACCAGGCGAGATGCCGGCATCCTTGATGAAGATGTCCGAATTTTGCGTGGAAGATGGCATCCTGTTATGGGGAGCTTGAGTTGGCGTTCCAGGCAAGGACCAGGACCTGATCCTCAGGGATCTGCACAATGGGCATCTGGGGGCGTTCAGAATGAAAATGCTGGAAAGTAGCTATGTTTGGTGGTCTGGTCTGGACACTGAGTTAGAGGGTGTAGCCCAGTGCGGCATATGTAAGAAGCACCAGAAGCTTCCTCCAGCTGCGCCTCTTCACCTATGGGAATGGCCGGCGCGACTGTGGGTGCGGGTACACGCTAGGTTTGCCAGCCCATTTCAAGGCTCAGTGTTCTTACTCCTGATACATGCCCACTCCACGTGGTTGGAAGTCCACAGGATGTCACCGACCACCTCTAGGGCGACCATTGAACAATTGCGCTTGTCCTTCAGTACATACCATATCCCAGAGGTGTGGGTTACCAACAATGGAACGCCTTTCACAAGTGAAGAGTTCTCAGAATTTCTGAAGGCTAATGAAGGCACATCTGTTCGACACCATGTCACTCAGCTTCAAATGAGCTGCCAGAAAGGTTGGTACAAATGTTCAAACATGGAATAAAAAAGAAGGCTTTGGGGTCAATGGACACAAGACTGGCCAGGATCTTGTTCTGCATAAGACCACTCCGCATTCCACAAACGGAGTGGCACACACTGAGTTGCTTATGAGCTTATGAAAAAGGCATTGCTCTCTTCGACAAAAAATACCCAGATTCTTGGTACCTGATGATGCAGTCTGTGTTCAAAACCTTGTAGATGGGACCAGTAGATATCCGGGACAATTGTCCGCCAGACAGGGTACAATCTCGCGTTATGAAAAAGCACCTCGATCATGTTCCATCCAGACGATCAGTTCTACAAAACGTTCCTCGGGAGAGAAAAGTTACAGTCAAACCAAATCCGATGCCAACCAAGGCTAACGTTTGCCCCAAGTGGGTCAAGATGGCGAAATGAGAGAGGTTGTAGATACGGATTCTGAAATGGAAACCCAGGTTTCAGATGTTTCTGATGGGCTGTAAGCAGTTCAGCAGCCTCAGACAGTGCATCCACCGCGGCATTCTGATTGGAAGACACATTCACCTTCCACATATACAAAGCCAGCGCAAGAAGCCGAGCCACGGGATGCAGGCACCCTCCTACTTCGCAGTCATCAGAAGAATCTTCAGACTTTGGGGAGAGAGATGTTATAATCCACATGAGACCTACGGGGTTGGAGCAATCAGCCTCCCTGTGAGTCGAGCCGTTAAGGGGGAAGGGAGCCCGAGGACATTCATGTTTACAATCTGTATAAAGTCGGCCATGTAATACTGACAGCAGAACCAGTTGGGATATAATGTACATTGTTAACATAATTGCTTTACAATAAACCAAGTTTTCTTTTTACTAACTGGGTTCAGACTCATTTGTAGTCTACAAAAGTCTTGTTCTATCAGGTCCTAGCAATTCACCTTACAAGTACGCCGGTTGTTGGCGACCTTTTTGGCCTCCGATGCTGCTTTCTCATGTTGTCGATCCACTTGTTCCAGCCTTTGCTTTCTTTTTTCTTTAAGTTTAGTGTTCCCATTTCTTTTTTTTTCCAATTAAGGGGCAATTTAGCGTGGCCAATCCACTTACCCTGCACAAATTTAGGTTGTGGGGTGAGACCCATGCAGACACGGGGAGAAAGTGGACGGACAGTGATCTGAGGCCGGGATCGAACCCGGGTCCTCTGTGATGTGAGGCAGCAGTGCTAACCACTGCACCACCGTCCGCCCTAGCCTTTGCTTTCTGTATTGCTGCTTCCAGTGTCCTCCGGTGCCACATGCCTTGCATACATCATGAAAAGCTGGGCAATATCTGGGTGTGTTTATGAGGCCACATCTCCAACATTTCTTACCAGGATTATCTGTATTGCCTATCATGCCAATTGTGGGTGAATCACACAGGGCTTGGAGACTGTGTCTACCCAGTAATATGGCTTCATACTTGGGTCCGTTTTGCAGCAGTGCTTGCACGATGTAATCTTTGAGTCCATCCAAGAAGTCTTTTTGAAATGTGTTCTGACCCTTGATCAAACCCCCACGTTTTTGATAAGACTTGGTTCGGAACCAATAGAATTTTGTTTAAATGATACAAAAGTTTGAAATTTAATGCTAACAGAATAAAACCGCAAGGTTCCACAGGTTTTGAACAAACAAAAATATACATAGTCAGAAATATAAAACAATGAGCAAAATCTATCTTACACGCTAACATTTCAGTATTGCACCTACATGCAGTGTTAAAATGAGATGCATGTGAATTAACATGTAAACTGGTCAAATACAACACACTGCTCAATAAATTCCAGACACGATTAGAAAAGTGTCCGCAGATTTCTCAATAATTCATCCACATGTCAGTTAACACCATGAGTCAAACAATCTCGTTGAAACTCTGTCTTTCTCCCATTGGGAGCTCAGTCTTCACCTTCGAAGATCTAACCTGGGAATTCCCTCTAAAAGCCGCTCTAACTCGGATGGCATCAATGTTGGACTACTTTGCAGCCTTTTAATCACAGCTTCCGAGATTCCATTCCCCTGGATTCCCAAGTATACACTCAAGCACCAACTCACAAGCACAACTTCAGCTCTTCGGCCAGGCCAAGCAATACATTACTGCTCCAAAGGGGTATCTGCTCCAAATGGCCTGCAGCACGGGGTCATCAACCTTCTGTTGCCTTCTTGGATCTTCAGGGCTTCTCTTAAACCCTCTTGTATCACCAAGGCTTCGCTTTAGCATACTTCACTTAAAGTCTGCTGACCTCAATCCTTTTCCTCTTTGGAGCCTGTTCTTCTGCTCTTATTTTTTCTCATTAATAATAATAATCGGGTGGCACAGTAGCACAGTGGTTAGCACTGTTGCTTCACAGCACCAGGGTCCCAGGTTCGATTCCCGACTTGGGTCACTGTCTGTGAGGACTCTGTACGTTTTCCCCGTGTTTGCATGGGTTTCCTCCAGGTGCTCTGGTTTCCTCCCACAAATCCCGAAAGACGTACTTGTAAGGTGAATTGGACATTCTGAATTCTCCCTCTGTGTACCAGAACAGACGCCGGAATGTGGCAACTAAGGACTTTCACAGTAACTTCATTGCAATGTTAGTGTCAGCCTACTTGTGACAATAAAGGTTAGTATATTATTATTGTTATAATAATAATCTTTATTGTCACAAGTCGGCTTACGTTAACACTGCAATGAAGTTACTGTGAAAAGCCCCTAGTCGCCACATTCCGGCGCCTGTTCGGATACACAGAGGGAAAATTCAGATTGTCCAATTCACCTAACAGCACGTCTTTTGGGGTTTACTGAACCGGGTCCTGTCTCTGTCCCCTGTTTGTGTTCCCTGTCTGGGCATTCCTTTTGGACATCTCCCTGTCCCCCTCACCCTTTGGGACCTCTCCTTGACCCATGCCTGGGTCACTTGCTTTCAATGGAATGCCACTCCTGATCACATGATCCAGGGTTTTGCACCATTTTCCACCGCAACAAGGGTACGGTGGCCTGTTCTTGGCCCAAAAGACTTAACCACTGAATTGTCACGCACAGCCCACTCTGAGGTCGGCTGCAACTTGGCGTTCCCTGCCTCTACTCTCAACGTTAAAGTAAGTCTGGCATTTTTATCAAATGCCTCGACTGAGTCTCGATTGTTCTGCCGGCTAGCTCTGATGCCGTGAAGTCGCAATCTTGTCTCTTGTCACTGCTTCTACTTCTTTAATTTATCAATGGTCTCTGTCAGTTGTTCTCTAAATTCTAGATAGTGTAGTCAAAAGTTGAGCTTCACTCATAATTGAGCTTTGCGAATGGATCATATTTTGTCTGCATTTTTATGATCATCAGCTGACAGAGCTGAAGTGTTTGGTCTGTGAAGCCCTCATTTCCTCCAGCAACTTCAACTGGAACTGCTTGTTTGTCTAATTTGAGGATTTTGAGGTCCAGAAAGCATAGCTCTACGTGTGTCAGAGAAAAGCAACCTCAGGTCCGCTCCTCCAATTGAAATTTTGTGGTCATCCTGTGGCTTTTTACAGGATTAATAGGACCCTGTGGAACAGGGCAACATGTAAGGTTTCTTTTACAGCCCTTCCGAACTCGGTTCTGCTCACTGAGTTACAGTCCTGTAAGTGGCAGGTCTTTCATAGGTTGTTACTTCACTGCAATAGTCGTGCTGTTAAGCTGTTTTTGCCTTGTTCAGTTTTACTGAAGCTCTGCCCATAAAACTGAGATTTGTAGAATATAAATGAACTTCAGGCTTTGAAATGTAAAATTAAGCAGTGTGAAAACATTTTATAGACTTCTAGTTGTTTGGAGCTGTTTCTGGATGGGCTCAACTTCCCGAACCCAGTCTTCGGTGCTTGAACTTCCTGTAGGGACAGCAAGCAGCAGTAATGGATCCCTCTGGCTGTCGAGTTCAGCTTAAAGCTAGATCCTCCAGCGTTGGCTATTTCCTGAATGAACCTGGCAGCAGGTAAACTTATACTCTTTAATCTCTCCAAAATTTGTACCAGGACCTGATATCCTTTTTTTATTTCATTTATGGGATGTGGGGGTTGCTGGTTAGGCCAGTATTTATTGCCCATCCCTAGTTGGCCTTCAGAAGGTGGTGGTGAGTTGCCTTCTTGAACCGCTGCAGTCCTTGAGGTGTAGGTACACCCACTGTGCTATTAGGGAAGGAATTCCAGGATGTTGCCCCAACGACAGTGAAGGAACGGCGATATATTTCCAAGTCAGGGTGGTGAGTGACTTGGAGGGGAACCTCCAGCTGGTGGGGTTCCCAGGTATGTACTTCTCTTGACTTTCTAGATGGTAGTGGTCATGGGTTTGGAAGGGTTGTCTAATGAACCTTAGTAAGTTGTTGTGTGTCCATTTCTCTGCAAGGAAAAAAAGAGAAACATAAGACACTGCTGTCCACTGGGTCCAATGTCATCTTCCCCATTAGGAGCTGCAAGTCTCAGTGGTGACAGGTCCTCAGTAGCACCATGGCTATGAGAAACGTTCAGTCATTAAGTGCTTTGGGTATACAAGAACAATAAGTAAAGTCAAGTCTCCATAGTTCCAGATGACCATAGGCTGCTTTCCCCTTTGAGGGGGAGAGATGACTAGCGGTGATTTAACCTGAGGATCACCACACCTCCAGGCAAGGAGCAAGGTTGAGAAGAATTCATGAATAACCTCAGCCGATACAGGAATTGAACCTGCACTGCTGGCCTCGCTCTGCATCACGAACCAGCTACCCAGCCAACTGAGAGCTAAACCAACCCGCTAAGAATAGTATGCACTCTTGGGCCTCTCAGGTGCTGTATCTTCTGGGGGCTGCATGCCCAGAGACTAGCCCTGAGCATTGAGGGCCACACTCATATTCCCTGGATGAATGAGGCTGTTAAACCTTTTATGACATTGAATCCAAGTTCCTCTCCTCTCACTTCCGCTGCGAACAGTATCGGCTTTCCGCATCCAGGTCTTGGTTTGTGATGTCCTCCTGCCACCCTCTGGGACTCTGCTGGCAGCGATGAAATAATGGGTAGCCCTATGTGGGCAGCACTGTAGCACATGTGGATAGCACTGTGGCCTCACTGCGTCAGGGTCCCAGGTTCAAATCCCCGCTGGATCACTGTCTGTGCGGAGTCTGCACGTTCTCCCCGTGTCTGCGTGGGTTTCTTCCGGGTGCTCTGGTTTCCTCCCACAGTCCAAAGACGTGCAGATCAGGTGAGTTGGCCATGATAAATTGCCCTTAGTGTCCAAAAAGGTTAGGAGGGGGTTATTGGGTTACGGTGATAGGGTGGAAGTGAGGGCTTAAGTGGGTTGGTGCAGACTCGATGGGCCGAATGGCCTCCTTCTGCACTATATGTTCTAAAAAAAAAATCACCGGCTGTCCTCTGCCATCTCGTTTCGCTCTGGCGTTGTGACGGCTTCAGCATAATCAGCCGATTGCTCCCTTAAGGTAGCCATCATGGCTGCCGTGCGAGGTTACAGTCATCCACTTCATTTGGCCCAACTTCATTCCCACCCTCACTGGCATGGGACAGACAAGCTAGCTCCATATGAAGTAAGGGCCCATCCCATGGAAATTCGGACTCTAATCAGTTTCCCACTTGCAAACAATCCCCCCAAAGATGAGCAGGGTAGGTGGATTGGCCACGCTAAATCACCCCATAATTAGGGAAAATAAAGAATTGGGCACTTTAAATTTATATGAAAAAAGAAAACAATCCCGACTCCTGCATCCTGCGTCTGCAATGAAAATTCAACCTGGCTCGTTTAAGTACCTGCAATTGCGAAAGCTTTTCAATTTTAATATGAATCATTCTTTTCAAAACGCTTTCAATGGAACAGAAAATAGAGCAAATGCAGAAAAAAAATCAGTGATTTTTTTGTTTCAATAAATGCTCATCCAGAGCAGTTGTGAGAGCAGGAATATGGCTTGTTTCCTGCTGTATCTGAAAACATAGGCACTGTGCTGAGAGATACCCTGAGCAGCACTGTGTCTATTGTATTCATCCAGGTGCCTCACAAACAAAAACCTATCTTTTAGACTGCAGGATTGCATTGCATTGATATGGGAATGTTTGAGGGCGAATGCAGAGGAAGGTTCAGGCCTTTCAGGAATGCAAGTGCAAATATCTAACAATCTCTGAAAATAGACTTCTTTATTTCAACTGCAGTTCTTATGAATATCTGTATTCTCTGGTGAGATCCCTTCCTGCAAAAGCTGAATTAGAACATGAGTCCATAGATGTGCAGGTTAGGTAGGGTTACAGGGTTACGTGGGTAGGGCAGTGGGGAGTGAGACTAGGTAGGGTGCTCTTTCAAAGGGTTGGTGCAGACTGGATGGGCTAAATAGCTTCCTTCTGCACTGTAGCGATTCTAAGGATTCTATGGATCTGTGACAGTCATTGGTCCACCCTAGAGCGGATCCTAGGCAGAGTGCTTCAAATTAGTATGAAAATAGTGAGATGCCATTAAATGGATTTTGTTCCAGTGTTTCTCACATATGTGTGCTCAATGGTGGGGCGCTTTGAACCAAATTGAATATCTGCTGGAGTGCTGTTCTGGGAATCTGACTTGTTACCACCCACTGGCCCAGTGCACGGTCAATTACAGCCCCACTTGACCTGGAGTCATAACACAAGTGAAATTAACAAATAATTCTTTCAGTCTGTAATGGGTTTCACTGTAGATTCATCCAGGTCTCAAAAACCTCTTTGCAGGTTCAGAAAAACAGCAGATAGGCAGCATTTCTGGAGAGGGAAAGATAGAGACAGACAGACACACACACACACGCACACACACATAGCTGCTCCTCTCAGCGCCCAGGATTCGACTGTCACTTCCTGCGTGCTCTGAAAACCATCCCACTTGGTTAGGACCAATCACTGCCTTGTCACAAGGCAGAATACAGCCTTTTGCCAATTCATTGGCCACCAACCAACCAATCAAACAGAATGTCTCCAATCTCTTGGGTGCCAAAAAGTCTGAGTTTTTCTGTTCAAGAGCTAAATCTCCAATAGCACAGTGCATCTTTCTGTAACTTTTGAGTTCCTCACAGTTATGTCCATTAAATATCAATGGATCAAAATGATAATCACAAAGTGAAAGAAATGGGAAGTAAGGGAATCACCAGGAAGGGCTCTTCCACACTCTAAGAAGGACATCAAAGTCTTGGAAGATGAGAATGACGACAAGGTTAAGGGAATTCTGATGTGTAGAAAGAGTACGGATGCTGGCATTCTTTTCCAATTGGCAGAGAATGTTAAAGAGGTTTCATAACAGGTTTTTTGGGTCGGTCTTCACAGTGGAAGACACAAATAACATGCCAGCGACTGATGGAAATGAGGCTATGACAGGTGAGGACCTTGAGATGATTGTTATCACTAAGGAGGGAGTGATGGGCAAGCTAATGGGGCTAAAGGTAGACAAGTCTCCTGGCCCTGATGGAATGCATCCCAGAGTGCTAAAAGAGATGGCTAGGGAAATTGCAGATGCACTAGTGATAATTTACCAAAATTCACTAGACTCTGGGGTGGTCCCGGTGGATTGGAAATTAGCAAACGTGACACCACTGTTTAAAAAAGGAGGTAGGCAGAAAGCAGGAAATTATAGGCCAGTGAGCTTAACTTCGGTAGTAGGGAAGATGCTGGAATCTATCATCAAGGAAGAAATAGCAAGGCATCTGGATAGAAATTGTCCCATTGGGCAGACGCAGCATGGGTTCATAAAGGGCAGGTCATGCCTAACTAATTTAGTGGAATTTTTTGAGGACATTACCAGTGCAGTAGATAACGGGGAGCCGATGGATGTGGTATATCTGGATTTCCAGAAAGCCTTTGACAAGGTGACACACAAAAGGTTGCTGCATAAGTTAAAGATGCATGGCATTAAGGGTAAAGTAGTAGCATGGATAGAGGATTGGTTAATTAATAGAAAGCAAAGAGTGGGGATTAATGGGTGTTTCTCTGGTTGGCAATCAGTAGCTAGTGGTGTCCCTCAGGGATCCGTGTTGGGCCCACAATTGTTCACAATTTACATAGATGATTTGGAGTTGGGGACCAAGGGCAATGTGTCCAAGTTTGCAGATGACACTAAGATGAGTGGAAAAGCGAAAAGTGCAGAGGATACTGGAAGTCTGCAGAGGGATTTGGATAGGTTAAGTGAATGGGCTAGGGTCTGGCAGATGGAATACAATATTGACAAATGTGAGGTTATCCATTTTGGTAGGAATAACAGCAAACAGGTTTATTATTTAAACGATAAAATATTAAAGCATGCCGCTGTGCAGAGAGACTTGGGTGTGATAGTGCATGAGTCACAGAAGGTTGGTTTACAGGTGCAACAGGTGATTAAGAAGGCAAATGGAATTTTGTCCTTCATTGCTAGAGGGATGGAGTTTAAGACTAGGGAGTTTATGTTGCAATTGTATCAGGTGTTAGTGAGGCCACACCTGGAGTATTGTGTCCAGTTTTGGTCTCCTTACTTGAGAAAGGACATACTGGCACTGGAGGGTGTGCAGAGGTGATTCACTAGGTTAATCCCAGAGCTGAAGGGGTTGGATTATGAGGAGAGGTTGAGTAGACTGGGACTGTACTCGTTGGAATTTATAAGGATGAGGGGGGATCTTATAGAAACATTTAAAATTATGAAGGGAATAGATAGGATAGATGCGGGCAGGTTGTTTCCACTGGCGGGTGAAAGCAGAACTAGGGGACATAGCCTCAAAATAAGGGGAAGTAGATTTAGGACTGAGTTTAGGAGGAACTTCTTCACCCAAAGGGTTGTGAATCTATGGAATTCCTTGCCCAGTGAAGCAGTTGAGGCTCCTTCATTACCTGTTTTTAAGGTAAAGATTGATAGTTTTTTGAAGAATAAAGGGATTAAGGGTTATGGTGTTCGGGCCGGAAAGTGGAGCTGAGTCTACAAAAGATCAGCCAGGATCTCATTGAATGGCGGAGCAGGCTCGAGGGGCCAGATGGCCTACTCCTGCTCCTAGTTCTTATGTTATGTTCTTTTAATGGATTGGAAATTATGAAGGATTTTTAAAGAGTAAATGAGGTGAAACTTTCCATTGGGGCAGCAAGTTTGGAAACCACAGGGCATCGATTTAAAATCATTTGCAAAGGAACTAGGGAGAAGATGAGCATTTCCTTTAAGAAATGAGTTGTTATGATCTGAAATGGGACAGGCAGTTTCAATAATAATTTTCAGAAGGAAGCTGGATGTACAATTGTAAAAGAAATATTTACAGTCCTGTGGACAAAGAGCAGGATGTAGGACTAATTGGATAACTCCTTCAGTGAGCTGTCACAGATACAATGATGTCAAATGTCCTCCTCTGGGCTACAATTCTATATTCCTACCATAATGAACTGATAGAATTATGCCCCAAAAATAAAATTCCAGAATATTGAAAAAATACTCTTGGTTAGATAAATACTGTCAACATTGCCTCACAAATCATTCAAATCCTCTTTGCTATTTATGATCTTTATCACTTGTGATGTTTCTTTTGCACCAATTTAAAAAAAATTGTTTCGACAAAGTCTGAAAAAATAGCTCCTTCATTAAGATTTTACCATACATTCTGAGGAGGCCAGGATATGAAACATGGAGAGACGCTCGGCGGAGGAAATTGGGATGAAACGCATTGGAGTCTTGCTTCCCAATTTTCCAGTGTTCTACACCAGCACAAGCATCGTTGACAACCTAAATACCAACACTAAGGTCTCTATGACCTTAAAATAATTAATGATAATATGTCTGTTCCTGTTTCATGGTAATTCAGCCTCTAAATTACTGCTGAGACTTTCAGCTGTTGATGTGGAATTAAATTGAGGTATTTCACCAATGTTCCTGAGTCAGTTCAATGCTCGTTTGGATATGTTTTGTAACCAGGCTCGTCATGTGAAGTGGAAACTGTTCCGGTCAAATTTGAAGGCACGGGGTCGATTGAAGGTACATAATAGAGGACTGAAGGAAATGTTCCCAAGCAAGAAGAAATGATTTGGGTGCATTTGAGGAGTTTATTCCCATAAAGTGACATTGGGTAGGGCTCTCAATATCATCTTGTGATCTTTCAGGTTTCACCTGAGTGCGTTCCATGGCAAGGAACAAACACCCTCGGACCTGGTCAATATATGTAAAAAGCTCTTTTCACCATCAGTTCTGGATTTAGCATCCAGGGCACCTGTTTTCCAACTTTGGCAAATGGCCTGGGTCACCAAGGCGAGTGTACACCGGTAAGAGCGTCTTTAATGAAACTGACAGGCTGGGAAGGGTTTGATGGTTATTCACTGAAGAGCTCGAGCCATGGCCAAATAAGAGGTTGCAATTCATTGCACTTCTACTCTCAGAGTAATGCTTTCACTTTGTGATAGCTGATTGCCAACTTCTTAGAAGGTATTTCACTAATTTAACATTTCACTAACCTTCAGCTGCACGTTTTCCTCCCAGTTTTCATTGGGGTATTGTAGCAGCTTAAGCAACTCCACCTTGCGCCTATGTTGAGGGACTAGAGGAACAGCAACACCAACAGCTCCCTCTGCATGTGTGAGCATCAGTGCCTCAGGGGGCTCAGACTTTTACAGCATATTGCCGCTGACATCTTTTGTCACCTGGAATAGGACCTCCTTCCCTGTGGAGCAGGCGAGCACACATTGCCAGTGGTCAATAAGCTGCTTGTCACTGCAAAGCCACCCCCAGGTCTCTGCCTGTCACTGAGGTTGTACACTCCCTTCTCCTGCAAGACAAGAACGCAGAGAGGTCTGAGCATTAGTAATGGCTTAGATGGAGATTGGGGAAGGACAGCTTTTGTGGAGGGTGACTCTCTGGGTGAGCCGAGTGTTAACTGTGCGGAGGTGACTGGAAAGTGAGGAATGAGCGGAGCAGCACAGTGTGTTTACCTGAGACATGCTGTGCAGCAGATTACTTGGGAAAGCTGGAGACGTCGGGCTTGGCACCTGAATGCATTATACCGCTCTCCCTCCATGGTTCCTGGATCCTCTAGCTGCACTGCCTCCAGACTTTTTCTTTGTAGTCTTTCATGGGATGTGGGCGTTGCTGACAAGGCCTGCATTTGTTACCAGACCTTAATTGCCCTTGAACAGCGTGGTTTACTAAGCTGCTACAGAGGGCAGTTAAGCATCATCTGCATTGCTGTGTGTCTGGAGTCACATATAGGCCAGGCCAGGCAGATTTCCTTCTTTCATGGACACCAGTGATCCAGATGGGCGCTCCTTACTGAGATGGGCTTTATAATTTTACAGTAAGAAGTCTTACAACACCAGGTTAAAGTCCAACAGGTTTGTTTCAAACACGAGCTTTCGGAGCGCAGCTCCTTTTTCAGGCGACTCTCCTGGAGATCCTCTCCACTTTGAGCCGGCAGTTTGCGGTGTCGATGGTAGCCATGATGTGGAGATGCCGGCGTTGGACTGGGGGGTTAAAGTCCAACAGGTTTGTTTCAAACACGAGCTTTCGGAGCGCAGCTCCTTCTTCAGGTAACCTGGTGTTGTAAGACTTCTTACTGTGCTCACCACAGTCCAACGCCGGCATCTCCACATCATTTATAATTTCAGATTCATTCATTCAATTTAATAATCTTTATTATTGTCACAAGTAGGCTTCCATTAACACTGCAATGAACATAGAACATAGAACAGTACAGCACAGAACAGGCCCTTCGGCCCTCAATGTTGTGCCGAGCCATGATCACCCTACTCAAACCCACATATCCACCCTATACCCGTAACCCAACAACCCCCCCCCCTTAACCTTACTTTTTTATTAGGACACTACGGGCAATTTAGCATGGCCAATCCACCTAACCCGCACATCTTTGGACTGTGGGAGGAAACCGGAGCACCCGGAGGAAACCCACGCACACAGGGGGAGGACGTGCAGACTCCACACAGACAGTGACCCAGCCGGGAATCGAACCTGGGACCCTGGAGCTGTGAAGCATTTATGCTAACCACCATGCTACCCTGCTGCCCCTAGTCCCCTAGTCGCCTAGTCGCCACATTCTGCCGTCTGTTCGGGCACACAGAGGGAGAATTCAGAATGTTCAAATTACCTAACAGCATGTCTTTCGGGACTTGTGTGTCTCCTCCCACATGGAGGAAATCCACACAGACACGGGAAGAACGTACAGATTCCACACCGAGAGTGATCCAAGCCGGGAATCGAACTGAGGACCCTGGCACTGTGAAGCAACAGTGCTAACCATGCTGCCTGTCCCTCTCTGATTTACCAGTTAGCCCAGAGTCAGGATGCTATGGCCAAGAACATCAATAAAGCCTACTCCAGTTGTCAAGGGACCAATTTTGGAAAACCCCAACCCCAAATTCTGAATGCCTTTTGGAGAGCCCAGATGGTATCTGAACCCTTAATCAACCTGTGTCAATGGGGAAAGGAGTAAGGGGTGAATAAAAGGTGGATAAAGGGGGAGGAAACTCAAGGTGGGAATTTGAACTCCCAAGGGCTCAGGTTCGAGGATAATTCCCTAAAAAGTGTCATTGGGTCGAGAACCTGACATATTCACACCCAATTCTGGGTTCGTCCTGGGCAGCTATGCATGGAACCCTTGTTCAGCTATTGGGAAAATTACTAAAATATCGCAAACAGATGATTTATTTTGAAGTTAATCCTGCATTCTGGCTTTAGCAGAGCTTCTATGAGTTCTCTTGTCTGGGTCACTGAGGTGAGAATACAGAGGGGAATACTTCTTCAGTGAAAGAGTGGAAGATGCCTAAATGAAACTGAATAGATACAGCCATGCATGTCCAGCCACTCACAGCGCTTCTTCTCAGGCTGTGCTCCTACTGCTTGACAGGTGATCTCCAATTTCTTGGAGGTCAATTTACCTGTCTTGGCCATTATTCACTTTCATCTGCATTTCGCTAATGTTAACCTTCGCCCTGGCCTGGGAGCAACTTGGGCAACTCCACTTTTCACCTCTAATGAGGAACATAAGGAGAAGCACTAGTGACAACATCAGGAGCAACACCAGCAGCACCAGGAGAAACACCAGCAGCACCAGGTGAAACACGATAAGCACTAGGAGCAACACCAGCAGGACCAGGAGCAACACCAAAAGCACCAGGAACAACACCAGCAGCGCCAGGAACAACACCAGCAGCACCAGGAGCAACACCAGCAGCACCAAGAGCAACACCAGCCGCATCAGGAACAGCACCAGGAGCAACACCAGCAGCACCAGGAACAACACCAGCAGCACCAGGAGAAACACCAGCAGCACCAGGAACAACAGCAGCAGCACCAGGAGCAACACCAGCAGCACCAGGAACAACAGCAGCAGCATCAGGAGCAATACCAGCATCACCAGGAGCAACACCAGCAGCACCAGGAGAAACACCAGAAGCACAAGGAGCCACACCAGCAGCACCAGGAGAAACACCGGCAGCACCAGGAGCAACACCAGCAGCACCAGGAGAAACACCAGCAGCACCAGGAACAACACCAACAGCAGCAGGAGAAACACCAGCAGCACCAGGAGAAACACCAACAGCACCAGTAGAAACACAAGCAGCACCAGGAGCAACACCAGCAGCACCAGGAGAAACACCAGCAGCACCAGGAGAAACACCAGCAGCACCAGGAGAAACACCAGCAGCACCAGGAACAACACCAGCAGCACCAGGAGCAACACCAGCAGCACCAAGAGCAACACCAGCCGCATCAGGAACAGCACCAGGAGCAACACCAGCAGCACCAGGAACAACACCAGCAGCACCAGGAGCAACACCAGCAGCACCAAGAGCAACACCAGCCGCATCAGGAACAGCACCAGGAGCAACACCAGCAGCACCAGGAACAACACCAGCAGCACCAGGAGAAACACCAGCAGCACCAGGAACAACAGCAGCAGCACCAGGAGCAACACCAGCAGCACCAGGAACAACAGCAGCAGCATCAGGAGCAATACCAGCATCACCAGGAGCAACACCAGCAGCACCAGGAGAAACACCAGAAGCACAAGGAGCCACACCAGCAGCACCAGGAGTAACACCGGCAGCACCAGGAGCAACACCAGCAGCACCAGGAGAAACACCAGCAGCACCAGGAACAACACCAACAGCAGCAGGAGAAACACCAGCAGCACCAGGAGAAACACCAACAGCACCAGTAGAAACACAAGCAGCACCAGGAGCAACACCAGCAGCACCAGGAGAAACACCAGCAGCACCAGGAGAAACACCAGCAGCACCAGGAGAAACACCAGCAGCACCAGGAACAACACCAGCAGCACCAGGAGAAACACCAACAGCACCAGGATAAACACCAGCAGCATCAGGAGCAACACCAGCAGCACCAGGAGCAACACCAGCAGCACCAAGAGAAACACCAGCAGCACCAGGAGCAACACCAGCAGCACCAGGAGAAACACCAGCAGTACCAGGAGAAACACCAACAGCACCAGGAGAAACACCAGCAGCACCAGGAGAAACACCAGCAGCACCAGGAGAAACACCAGAAGCACCAGGAGCCACACCAGCAGCACCAGGAGAAACACCGGAAGCACCAGGAGCAACACCAGCAGCACCAGGAGAAACACCAGCAGCACCAGGAACAACACCAACAGCACCAGGAGAAACACCAGCAGCACCAGGAGAAACACCAACAGCACCAGTAGAAACACAAGCAGCGCCAGGAGCAACACCAGCAGCACCAGGAGAAACACCAGCAGCACCAGGAACAACACCAGCAGCACCAGGAGAAACACCAGCAGCACCAGGAACAACACCAGCAGCACCAGGAGAAACACCAGCAGCACCAGGAGAAACACCAGCAGCATCAGGAGCAACACCAGCAGCACCAGGAGCAACACCAGCAGCACCAAGAGAAACACCAGCAGCACCAGGAGCAACAACAGCAGCACCAGGAGAAACACCAGCAGTACCAGGAGAAAGACCAACAGCACCAGGAGAAACACCAGCAGAACCAGGAGAAACACCAGCAGCACCAGGAGAAACACCAGCAGCACCAGGAGCAACACCAGGAGCAACACCAGCAGCACCAGGAACAACACCAGCAGCACCAAGAGCAACACCAGCAGCACCAGGAGAAACACCAGCAGCACCAAGAGCAGCACCAGCAGCACCAGGAGCAACACCAGCAGCACCAGGAGCAACACCAGCAGCACCAGGAGAAACACCAGCAGCATCAGGAGCAACACCAGCAGCACCAGGAGCAACACCAGCAGCACCAGGAGAAACACCGGCAGCACCAGGAGAAACACCAGCAGCACCAGGAGAAACACCAGCAGCACCAGGAACAACACCAGCAGCACCAGGAGCAACACCAGCAGCACCAGGAGAAACACCAGCAGTACCAGGAGAAACACCAACAGCACCAGGAGAAACACCAGCAGCACCAGGAGCCACACCAGCAGCACCAGGAGAAACACCGGCAGCACCAGGAGCAACACCAGCAGCACCAGGAGAAACACCAGCAGCACCAGGAACAACACCAACAGCACCAGGAGAAACACCGGCAGCACCAGGAGAAACACCAACAGCACCAGTAGAAACACAAGCAGCGCCAGGAGCAACACCAGCAGCACCAGGAGAAACACCAGCAGCACCAGGAGAAACACCAGCAGCACCAGGAACAACACCAGCAGCACCAGGAGAAACACCAGCAGCACCAGGAGAAACACCAGCAGCATCAGGAGCAACACCAGCAGCACCAGGAGCAACACTAGCAGCACCAAGAGAAACACCAGCAGCACCAGGAGCAACACCAGCAGCACCAGGAGAAACACCAGCAGTACCAGGAGAAACACCAACAGCACCAGGAGAAACACCAGCAGAACCAGGAGAAACACCAGCAGCACCAGGAGAAACACCAGCAGCACCAGGAGCAACACCAGCAACACCAGGAGCAACACCAGCAGCACCAGGAACAACACCAGCAGCACCAAGAGCAACACCAGCAGCACCAGGAGAAACACCAGCAGCACCAAGAGCAGCACCAGCAGCACCAGGAGAAACACCAGCAGCACCAGGAGCAACACCAGCAGCACCAGGAGCAACACCAGCAGCACCAGGAGCAACACCAGCAGCACCAGGAGAAACACCGGCAGCACCAGGAGCAACACCAGCAGCACCAGGAGCAACACCAGCAGCACCAGGAGAAACACCAGCGGCAGCAGGAGCAACACCAGCAGCACCAGGAGCAACATCAGCAGCACCAGGAGAAACACCAGCAGCACCAAGAGCAACATCAGCAGCACCAGGAGAAACACCAGCAGCACCAAGAGCAGCACCAGCAGCACCAGGAGCAACACCAGCAGCACCAGGAGCAACACCAGCAGCACCAGGAGAAACACCAGCAGCACCAGGAACAACACCAACAGCACCAGGAGAAACACCAGCAGCACCAGGAGAAACACCAACAGCACCAGTAGAAACACAAGCAGCGCCAGGAGCAACACCAGCAGCACCAGGAGAAACACCAGCAGCACCAGGAGAAACACCAGCAGCACCAGGAACAACACCAGCAGCACCAGGAGAAACACCAGCAGCACCAGGAGAAACACCAGCAGCATCAGGAGCAACACCAGCAGCACCAGGAGCAACACCAGCAGCACCAAGAGAAACACCAGCAGCACCAGGAGCAACACCAGCAGCACCAGGAGAAACACCAGCAGTACCAGGAGAAACACCAACAGCACCAGGAGAAACACCAGCAGAACCAGGAGAAACACCAGCAGCACCAGGAGAAACACCAGCAGCACCAGGAGCAACACCAGCAACACCAGGAGCAACACCAGCAGCACCAGGAACAACACCAGCAGCACCAAGAGCAACACCAGCAGCACCAGGAGAAACACCAGCAGCACCAAGAGCAGCACCAGCAGCACCAGGAGCAACACCAGCAGCACCAGGAGCAACACCAGCAGCACCAAGAGAAACACCGGCAGCACCAGGAGCAACACCAGCAGCACCAGGAGCAACACCAGCAGCACCAGGAGAAACACCAGCGGCAGCAGGAGCAACACCAGCAGCACCAGGAGCAACATCAGCAGCACCAGGAGAAACACCAGCAGCACCAAGAGCAGCACCAGCAGCACCAGGAGCAACACCAGCAGCACCAGGAGCAACACCAGCAGCACCAGGAGAAACACAAGCAGCACCAGCTGCCTTTTCCACAGTCACATGATATTCCACAGGGCAGAGGGGTTGGAAACCGAGATCTAACTCACAGGAGACAGGTTTACATATAGTTGACAGGCAGAGAATCAGCTCTCATGTCTGTCATTTGGCAGAGTTGGAAAATTATCCTGCCCACCATTCCTGATTGTCCAGGAAAGCTGGAAGTGAGGTATTCATTTCATAGTTGTGCAAAAGAGATGACAAGTCCTATTTCAATTACTGATAGGCTTTGGGATTTGTGTTGCATATGGGTCAGTTTTGTTTTACACATGATGGTAAAGTCTTCTCTTTGTTTAAGAGGGACTAAAGTAGAAATAAAGTCGAAGAACTGGTATATGCCCTGCTGGTGAGTAGATTTATCTCCTATTCTAACTTGTCTGCAAGGAAACTGAGCAAAATTCCAAGCAACACGAAGTATTATTGTCACTGCATGTGTCAGTCAGTCCAGTCCTGCATTGGAGCTACAGGTAGAACTGCAGTTTTCTCTCTGCTGACACAGGTCTACATTCTTTGACAGGTAGGTGCGCCAGGGGCCAGCAGAAATAGCTGGTGACATATTGGCTGCTGTTTCATAGAATCCAGAATGATGGAAAATGATGTATGGGACAGGCGTGCTCAAGGATTAATACTGAAATAAAGGTGGAATATTTCTGTGGAGCTGCTCCATTTCCATTACCATAGGTTTACACGGCACAAAACTGTTTATATACTTCGATGAAGTTTCTCCGTACTCCTGGTGAAGTAACACTGGCGACGAAGGAACACCTCTGAGGTAAATGCTGCCCTAAGGGAGACTGCTCATCTTGCCTTTATCGAGCACCTGAGGACGTCCGAAGGCACACTCTAGCCAGTGATGTACTTACTGAAATGTTGTCGTTGTTGTAATGTAAGAAATGCACAACAAGGTCCCATGAATAAAAAATCCATTGAATCCCTACAGGGCAGAAGGAGGCCATATTCAGCCCATCGAGTCTGAAAGAGCATTCTACCCAGGTCCACTCCCCGACATATCCTCGCCGATCCCATGTAACGTGCACATTTTTGGACTCTAAGGGGCAATTTTAGCATGGCCAATCCACCTAAATTGCATATTTTTGGACTGTTGGAGGAAAACGGAGCACCCGGAGGAAACCCATGCAGGCAAGGGGAGAAAGTGCAAACTCCACACAGACAGTCACCCAAGGCCGGAATCGAACCTGGGTCCCTGATGCTGTAATTACCTGCCAATCTATTTTCTTGGTGACGTTGGATGAATATTGGCCGGAATGAAAATGATACCGTCCCTGTTATTTGAAAAGTGTCAAAGGATCTTTTCCATCCACATTAGAGACTAGACAGAGTTTTGGTGTAATGCCTCATCTGAAAGACAGCCCTTCTTTCCATTCTTGTCAGCCGAGACTTTGTGCTGATTTCTGGAGTGGATTTAGGTCGATCTCTCTCAGAAGTGATTGTACCTCACAATGGGCAGCGACATTAGCTGTGGATAAGTCAGCACCCCAGAACAACGGGCCCACCCGTGTGCAGAGGTTCCTTGCTGCCGAGTGAACTTGCAAGGGCTTTTTAAAAAATCAGTAAAAAAACAAACAGAAAGTTGAAGTGAATTGGCTCATTGAGACGGAAACACTGAGCTGTCCATAACCTACTAATGGAGAATAAAATCAGGTTCATCCACTCAGGTTGAACGTTTCAGTGATGATCATCTCTCAGGAGCAGCCGCTCGGGTGTTTGATTGAGAACAGACTGAACAGCAGCTTCTTTGTAGCAATGCAGATGATGTCTCATTGATCATTCACTGTCCAATCTAATTTAGATGCCATACATTAACAAACCATGGTAATCATAACTAACCCCACTGTGCTGCCCTGCTCTCTCCCGATAACCCTGCATCTTTGTCAGCTTCAAATAATTATCCAGTTTGTCCTTTGAAGAACTGATGGTTTCTGCCTCATCCACTTCCTGCGGTTAAGCGTTAGTTGCCAAAAATATGCAGCTGAAATTTGAGTGATTATATCTTGTATTCTGGTATTATGTGTGTCATCTAATGTGCGTCTAGTTAATAGGACTGTCAATAATTATGAGAGATTTTATTAATAATAATAATAAGGGGGCAGCACAGTAGCATTGTGGATAGCGCAATCTCTTCACAGCTCCAGGGTCCCAGGTTTGATTCCGGCTTGGGTCACTGTCTGTGTGGAGTCTGCACATCCTCCCCGTATGTGCGTGGGTTTCCTCCGGGTGCTCCGGTTTCGTCCCACAGTCCAAAGATCTGCAAGTTAGGTGGATTGGACATGATAAGTTGCCCTTAGTGTCCAAAAATTGCCCTTAGTGTTGGGTGGGGTTACTGGGTTATGGGGATAGGGTGGAGTTGTTGACGTTGGTTAGGGTGCTCTTTCCAAGAGCCCGTGCAGACTTGATGGGCTGAATGGCCTCCTTCTGCACTGTAAATTCTATGATAATAATAGACTGGATAATGAGAAACTGTCTCCACGAACAGGAGGGTCAGTGACCAGAGAGTATTTGAATCCATAGACTAGAGTCCCTACAGTGCAGGAGACCATTCAGCCCATCGAGTCTACACCAACACAACAAAGAGCAACGGACCTAGGCCCACTCCCCTGCTCCATCCCAATAACACCACCTAACCTGCACGTCTTTGGACTGTAGGAGGAAATCGGAGCACCCGGAGAAAACCCTCGCAGACACAGGAGAACATACAAACTCCACACAGACAGTGACCCGGCTGGGAATCGAATCTGGGTCCCTAGTGCTGTGATGCTGCAGTGTTAACCACCGTGCTATCCAATTGGGTTTTAAAATCCTAATTGGGTTTTTAAAATTGGCAAAAGAACAAGCTGCGGATGTTGTGGGGGGTGGGTGGCCGGGGGTGGGGGATGGGGTGGGGGGGGGGGGGGGGGGGGGGGCGTTGCTGAGCTGAGGAGCAAGTTTTTACACAACAAGTTGTTATGGTCAAGAGTGCATTGTCTGAAAAAGTTCCGGAAGCAGATTCAGTCAGAACTTTCCAAAGGGAATTGAACATATTGGAAAGATTTGCAGCCAAAAGTTAAGAGCAGGGGGTGTCAGATTTATTAGTTACTCCATCAAAGGATGAGCTTGGTTCTGAGCTTGGATGATTCTATGATTCTCAAACCTGCTTGGAGAACAGGCAAAGTATGAATTTGATGCATGTGGAGAGAGAAATTGGGAGGCAAAGCTTGCAGCAAGGAGCATCATTATGTGCAAATGAGCATTGAAAATTTTAAGGGTTTTCATTTCTGTTCAATCCGGGATGGACCTAAAATAACTAAAGCCTTATCCTGCTGGTTCTCTTCCCCCGCCCCATGCTCATAAAAGCATGTATGAACAAAAAACGTTCAACAATTCTCCGCCCACTCCCCGGCTTCCCCAGGCCAAGATTACAGTTGCTACTGACCTGCGATACAGGAGGGGCAAAATTCTCCCCTACCCGGCGGGGAGGGGGGTCCCGGCGTAGTGGAGTGGCACCAACCACTCCGGCGTCGGGCCTCCCCAAAGGTGCAGAATTCTCCGCACCTTTAGGGGCTAGGCCTGTGCCGGAGTGGCTCTCGCTCCGCCAACTGGCGCCAACGGCCTTTGGCGCCATGTTGCCCGGCGTCGGGGTTGGCCGAAAGGCCTTTGCCGGTCGGCGTGAGTCTGCGCATGCACCGGAGCGTCAGCGGCCGCTGACGTCACCACCGGCGCATGCGCGGTGGAGGGGGTCTCTTCCCCCTCCGCCATGGTGGAGTCCATGGCAGCGGCGGAAGGAAAAGAATGCCCCCACGGCACAGGCCCGCCCGCCGATCGGTGGGCCCCGATCGCGGGCCAGGCCACTGTGGGGGCACCCCCCGGGGTCCGATCGCCCCGTGGCCCCCCCAGGACCCTAGGGCCCGCTAGCGCTGCCTGCTCCCGCCAGCACCCGCCAGCACAGAGGTGGTTTAAACCACGTCGGTGGGAGAGGCCTAACAGCGGCGGGACTTCGGCCCATTGCGGGCCGGAGAATCGCCGCGGGGGGCCTGCCGATTGGCACGAGGGGCCCGCTGACCGTCGGGGCGCGTTTCCCGCCCCCGCCGATTCCCGGGTGACGGAGAATTCTGGCCACGGCGGGGGTGGGATTTACGCCAACCCCGGGCGATTCCCCGACCCTGCGGGGGGTCGGAGAATTCCACCCCAGACCTGTTGAACCTGATAAACTAATAAAACTGTCCGAATGCCTGGAAGAGAGCACTCCCAATATCCTGAAACCTCTCCAAAAACAATGGCCTGGAGGTCTCAGAATTCAGAGATACCGGGCGGGATTCTCCAACGGCTGACGGCGAAATTGTGAAATGTGATTGGGTGGAGAATTGGCTTCGACGCCAAAATTGCGGCGGGTGCCAATTTGACGCCAAATCGCGATTCTCCGTCACCTCGATAGCAAGGTCAATGCGTAACGGAACGCACGTACAGTAAACACCATTAGCATATCATTAGTGGGCCTGATCCAGTATTCAATGAGGCCTCCACGATTCTCCTCCTCCAATGGGCCGCATTCTCAATGGTGCGGTTCAGTTGTGCATTAAAAATCGTGGAACAGCATGGTGGCTGATGGAGGAGAGAGAGGAGGTAGGACACAGAGAGCAGCGACTATGGGCTGCCAGGCTGGATATTGGCCTGACAGGCTGAGGTGGGGGAGTGGGCCCTGCCATGGCTGGGGGAGGAGAGAGAGGAGGTAGGACACAGAGAGCAGCGACTGTGGGCTGCCAGGCTGGACATTGGCTTGGCAAGCTGAGGTGGGGGGGTGGGCCCTGCCATGGCCAGGGGAGGAGGGGATGGGGGAACAGGCCGAGTGGCTAGGGTGACCCGTGGGGGGTCTGGGTCCAGGCATGAATCGCCTTACCATGGCCATCTTGCTGCACACCCCACTGACCACACACCTTGGCTTCTGGTTCTGCAGAGTGACACCGACAGGGCCCCTGCACCCTACCCTAAGCCATACCCACCCCCCCCGCCAGATCGCACCCCCACCCGACCGCCGCTCACTGGCAGCCCTCCCAGGGCAACACCCCTAGTAGGCCGTTGTGCATACCCCTAGCGAGGGCAGCGCCAACCGATGGAACCCCTGGCATCAGGGATGGGCACCAGAGTCAGAGGTCCCCACGGAACCAGTCACTGATGGGGCCATGGGTGTGGGGATAGGGGTGCGGGAGGGATATGCGGGGTGGAGCCCGCAGTGCAGTTCCAATGGGACCACCAAGTAGCCCGGTGGACCTGGTTGGGCATGGGGATACGCACCATGCTAACATGTCAGCCTTTCACCCACTGCAGACAATGCACTGTAGAATACAACCAGCAATGGTTGTCATTCGAGAAGCTGCTGGACCAGGCATACTGTCAAAGACACCGGCTAAACAGAGATACAGTCTGACCTATCTACCAGATGATGGCACAACTGGTGGTGTGGGTGTATGGGGGAGGACAGCTGCTCCCGGTGGTTGTTAAAGCAACGGTCGCCCTGAACCTTTACGCCATGGGGTCCTGCCAGGAGCCGAATGGAGACCTGTCCGGGATCCCACAGATCTCGATGCAAATCCGCGCCGTCATCGATGCCATATATGCGCAGGCGGTTCAATACATCTATTTCAATGTGGACCCGAGCCCACCAGGATACCCGGGGAGCGGGGTTCACTGTTCTTGACGAGATGCCTCAGGTCCAGGGAGCGATACACGGGATGCATGTCCCCCGATGAGCACCTGCAGATGACAGGCCGCTCTACACAAACCGCAAGGGGTTTCACTCGATGAACGTGCAGCTGATATGTGACCATCAGCTGCACATCCTTCACCTCTGCCCCTGATACCCGGGCAGTGTGCACGATGTCTTCATCCTGGCACACTCGATGATTCCTGGCATGTTCGAGACACCCGCCGGCTGAGCAATTGGCTCCTGGGTGACAGGGGTTATTCGCTGCGGACATGGCTGTTGACACCTAACCAGAGGCCACAGACCGATGCGAAGACACGCTACCACGACACCCATACAGCGACCAAAGGTGTGATCGAGTGGCGTGTCGGCCTCCTGAAGATGTGGTTCAGGTGCCTGGACCACTCTGCAGGGGCCCTCCAGTTTGATGCTGAGAAGATCACCCGCATTGTGGCGGCCTGCTGCATTCTCCACAGCATCGCATAGCAGGAGAGCGAGGTGCTGGCGCAGGAGGAGAACGCCAGGCCTCGTCCGCCGAGGAGGATGCGGAGTAGGGAGAGGGTGGGTGAGTAGCACCTTCCACCATCCACCTGGGTGATCCCCGCATGTGAGCTGGCCATTCCATCACCACGGCCCTCAGACACCTTGTAAAGAAGGCTACCCTTTTCCAGTGGCTGCCCGCACATCAAGCAGAGTGGCTTGAGTTTAAAGAGAAGCTAACCACCGCTCCTGTTCTAGCCTTCTTTGACCCAGAAAGGGGGACCAAGATCTCCACAGATGCCAGTCAGGATGGCATTGGGGCGGTGCTCCTGCAAAAGGACGACACCTCGTCTGGGGTCCAGTGACCTACGTGTCCAAATTGAGAAAGAATGCCTGGGCTTGCTCACTAGCATTGTGAAATTCCACGATTATGTCTATGGTCTCCTGACCTTTACCGTAGAGACGGACCACAGACCCCTGGTGTACATTATACACAAGGACTTAAATGACATGATGCCCAGGCTCCAGCGCATTCTCCTTCGACACCACAAGTATGATTTTGAACTGGTTTGCACACCTGGGAAGGAGCTAATCATCGCGGATGCCCTTTCCCGTGCCATCACCTCACCATGTGAGCAGGTAGACTTCATACACGACACCGAGGCACAGGTGAAACTGTGTGGCAGCACCCTCCCGCCATCTGACAACCAACTCGCCATCATTCGGGAGGCAACCGCCAAGGACCCTCTGCTGCAGCGGGTCATACATCACCTCACGAATGGCTGGCAGAAAGGGCAATGCCCCCAATACTATAATGTAAAGGATAACCTAACTGTTGTCGAGGGGATCCTCTTGAAATTGGATCGCATCGTCATCCCGCACAGCCTCCAGAGCTTGGTGCTCACGCAGATACACGAGGGACACCTCGGCTTTGAGACGTGTAGGCGCAGGACCCGGCAGGCTGTCTATTGGCCAGGCATCAATGAGGACATCTCAAATATGGTCCTCAACTGCGGACATGCCAGCGGTTCCTGCCTGCTCAGCCCAAACAGACGCTCCACCAGCATGAGATTGTGACCTCTCCATGGTCTAAAGTTGGTGTAGACCTCTTTCACGCCAACGGGTGTGAGTACGGCCTGATAATTGACTACTTCTCCAGTTACCCCGAGGTAGTGAAACTATCGGACCTAACATCCCGGGCCGGAATACGGGGATGCAAAGAGGCATTCGCCAGGCATGGAATCCCGTTCACGGTCATGAGCGACAACGGTCCCTGTTTCTTCAGTCAAGAATGGTCCAACTTTACAAAGCAATACCACTTCCAGCTCATCACCTCGAGCCCGCATTACCCACAATCTAATGGGAAGGTCAAAAAAGGGGTTCACATCGTGAAGCAAATGCTCTGTAAGGCTGTGGACTCAGCTTCGGACTTCAATCTCCCTCTTCTAGCATACAGGGCAACCCCTTTGTCCAATGGGTTATCTCCGGCACAGCTCCTAATGAATCATAACCTGCGGACGACTGTCCTGGCCATTTATGTACCTGACCTGGATCACCTTCCAGTGCTGCAAAAGATGCAGCAGATCAGAACCAGGCAAAAGCTGACATACGATGCTCACGCTGCAGATCTGCTGCTTCTCTCTCTGAAGGACGCTGTTCGCATTCAGTTGCCTGGTGGCGCTGGTCAGTTCCTGCTGTGGTGGTTCGACAGGCTGCTCCCAGGTCGTTTGTGGTTCGCATGGCGGATGGATCGATTGTAAGGTACAACAGAAGGGCGCTAATTAAACTTGCATGCCCACCACCGATCTCACTTTCCCAGATGCCACTCTGCCCGACCCAGACACCTCGTTCCATGAGGCACCAGCCTGGCTGCATGCCAACCGGTCAAGACTCCATCATCTCCGCCTGCACCTCTCAGGTGGTCCTCGAGAATCCTTTGACAGCCCCAACAACTTGGACTTGTAACTTATTACCTGTACATATGATGTTATGTTTCTGCACGTTAGACACCTTACATGTACATATCCATCAACTCACCGATTTTGTATAGTTAATCTTGTAAATATGTCATTTCTGCTCTAAGCAGCCGACAAATTTTTTTTAAAAAGGGAGATGTCATAATATGCACCCATGCACATCATGAGGTAAAAGCAAACAGTGACAGACACCCAGGTGAGCCAATCAACATGCAGAACAGAACACGACCAATCACAAGACGGGACACCAGAGGGGGACTTACACCTATAAAACACACGAGGTATCAGCACTCTGCCTCTTTCCACTGGTGATAGCTATAGTGACAGTCAGGGTGTGCAAATCATTCAACACCTCCAACACCTGGATCAGAGCTAGCCTGGTCTAGATAGTTAGCTTTAGTTACTTAGGGCAGTAGAGTGTCAACCCACAGTCAGCTGTGCGTTCTGTTGCTAGAGTTCAATAAATCTCATATTAAACCAACGTCTTAGTTTGGTGTATACTTGATCAGTTAATTGCATCGTGTGCAATCCGTGTTACCCCTGGGTGAACAACACAACACCCATGCCAACTTAACTGGTGCCTAATTTTCTGGCCTTATGGGCCCTAACACTATGCCCAGGTGGTTCCCCAGATGACACAGCAGGGCTGGAAGCAGCCAACTGTGATTCCTGCCCTCCGACCTGGTTCCCTGTTGGCAGGCGTCTTCTGGGGTGGCCAGGCAGAGATGGGCCCAGGTGTCCTGGGTGGTGTGGTGCCGCCCCGTTCTGCGTGCTGCCAACCAGATACTCCAGGAATGGGAGGGGGGGGGGAGAGGAGTCCTCGGTGCTGAGGTGTTCCGGCACCTCCCCTATGGGAGTCACCGGCATGGTCCCATCACCTCCTCCTCCCTCGGCATGCCCGAAGGCCCCCAGGAAAATCCATGGGACGGAACTGGTAGGCTGCGGGGGATGCCTGATGGACCCATCCCATCCCCAGCAGGTCCTGTGAGACCTCAAGCTGCGGGGGAGTGGGGTGGGCATGTGGGTGGAGTCGGTGGTATGGGGTGGTGTGGGGGTGAGGGTGGTGTAGAGTGAAGGTGATGTGGTGTAGGGTAAGGATGATGTGGGGGTGAGGGTGGTGTTGGAGTGAGGGTGATGTGGAGTTGAGGGTAGGGGTGCAGGTCGGGTGATGGTGATGTGGGGGTGGTGTCGGGGGAGAGGGGGATTAGGCACAGTGAGGGGTTGCAGGTCTGGCGGTCCCCCTCCTGTCTTCTCCCGCTTCCGGTGGCTGTGCACGGCCTTCACCTGGAGGAAGGAGTGGAGGGGGGTTGGGTGGCAAACAGAAAACAACAGTGTTAGTCAGTCCAACACATACAGCCTGGGGGGTGGGTAGCTGGTGGCCTCAGTGGCCAGGGCACTCGGCCATGGCGGCTGGTATGGGTGCCGGCATATGGGGCAGGGTGGGGGTTCGTCCACCCTCTGGATTGCGGGGGGGGGTAGGGTTACGGGTGTGTGTGACGAGCATTAGTGCCAGGGGCAGAGTACTGCCTCCTCACCCTGGCTGCCCTGAGGAGGTTGTACAGTTTCTTATGGCACTGCTGGCTGGTCCGGACAGTGTTGCTGGCTGCGCTGACCACCTTTGCCACCTGCGCCGAGGCATAACGAAAGGCGGCAGCTGGAAGCCTCCCTGGCCGGGATACAGGGTCACCCTCCTCTCCTCCACAGCATCCAGGAGGGTCTCCAGCTCGGCATCGGTGGAACGGGGTGCCTTATTCCTTGATGCCATCTTGTTGGCTGGGGTGGTGTGTGTGGGGAATGTACTGTTGAGGCTCTATAAGGGTCCAGTCAGATCCTATTTGGAGTATTGTGAGCAGTTTTGACCCTGTAACTAAGGAAGGATGTGCCTCTCCTATGGAGAGGGCCCAGAGGAGGTTCACAATAATGATCCCCGGAATGAAGGATGTGTTAATGAGGAGCTGTTGAGGATTCTGGGTCTGTACTCAATGGAGTTTGGAAAGATATGGGGGGATTCTCATTAAAACTTACAGAATTCTGAGAGGCCTGGATAGAGGATGGAGAGTGGTGAGGATGTTTCCACTAGCAGGAGAAACTAGAACCAGAGGACACCATCTCAGACTGAAGTGACGATCCTTTAAAACCGAGATGAGGAGCAATTTCTTCAGCCAGAGGGTGATGAATCTGTGGGACTCTTTGCCGCAGAAGGCAGTGGAGGGCAAATCAGGGGTTATGGGGAGAAGGCAGGAGAATGGGGATGAGAAACATATCAGGCATGATTGATTGGTGGAGCAGACTCGATGGGCTGAATGGCCTAATTCTGCTCCTAAGTCTTATGTTCATATGGCTTCCTGGGACTGCAGCTTGTCAGCCACCTGAGTGTCAATCACGAAACAGGCGAATCCGGCACCGTTTCTCGTGAGAATAAATTGTGTTCCTCGTGGTGCACCCGATGTGAGCCCCTTAACAGTAACGGAATCAGTCCAGGTGTTTGCTGTCATGAAAGTCCATGAATCCTGCATTGGTGTCAACCCTTAGTCTCAGAAACGGAGAATCCCGCCCACCATTCCCTATCCATTCCGTCATTCAAGGCTTGAATGCTGCCAGTTGAAGACTCACCTTTAAGCCTCTGCCTTTGGAATCAAAGTTTGTATCGTTGCTACTGACTCTGGCTCAACTATTTTAAGTGTTGATTACATAAAATATTAGTGAATAGTGACAACTTTTTTCCTTCTCTGGCAATTAATAAGTCAATTTATTTTATAAAGCCTTCTGAATAATTCATAACTGCTGTGAATGGTTTATCATTAGTAAAACCAGTGCTGGATTGGGATTCAGGATTTGACTGTGTCTGTTTCAAGCCATATTGTAAATTAGCTCAACTATAGTTCATAACCTACTTTGTGTGTGCAATCTATTCCATTCTTTCCGTTACTCCCTTTCTGTTGTAACTGTTCTGATAATTCAACCTTCCTTAACAGTGCTCCTGCTATCTTTCCTTTTGCTGAACCGAGGAATCTCCCCCCATCGTGATTAATGGGGCCATGGACCGTAACTGTCCCAATGTCTGCCCTTCTGCTCTTTCTTCTCCTCCTCCCTTGTCCTCACATTCCACAGCATCAGGTGCTGCATTCAATGGATCATTCTTCACCCATTGCTACCTATACAACATGGTGCCACCACCAGACCTTTCCCCTTCCCTTCAGCATTCCGGAGGGATCATTCCCTTTGGGACACCCTGCTCCCGCTCCTCGGTCACCCCCAGCATCCCTTCCCCTTGCCATGGCACTTTTCCATGCAGGTCTAGGAGATACATCAACTGCCCTTTTACCTCACTGTCCAAAGCCTCAAATAATCCTTTCAGGTGAAATAATAATTCCTGCTGTGTTGTTCCTTGAGTCTTAATAAAGCTCGCAGTCTCAAAGGTGGAGAAGAAGCTTTATTGTGAATTTGTTCTGGCTTCAGATCTTAATTTACAGCTACCTCAAATGCTGCCTGCCTGTGTGTGTCTTGCTCCCAGTTCTGTGAAGTGTGTCCTCACTTCCTGTCCCTCTGTATTTATAGCTCTCCCGTGCTCCCCCTAGTGCTTGCTCAGTTGTATTACATCTACACTGATACACAATCACCACACCTGCCTACTTCTTTCAACTGTATTTGTGGATCACAATACAGCTCGTTCTACACTGGAGAGACCAAACACAGATTGGGTAACTGATTTGCAGAACACCGCCATTTGGTCGGCAAGCATGACACCAAGCTTCCAGTGACCTGCTCAAGTTTGAATTCTCTGACACTGACATTTCTGTCCTCGGCCTGCTACAATGTTTCAGTGATGCTCAGCTTAAGCCCCAGGAACAGCTCAGTTATGAAATACACAGCTTTACAGGCTCAACCATGAGGTCAGTCATTCCAAACTGGAACCCCTGCCTCCATTTTGATTTTGAACAAACAGCAGCACAGGCTTTTTAGTCTGGTCAATTTCACCTCTGGCTCCGAAAAACTTTCTGGTCTTGCAAAACAAGGTTATTTTAAAAACATGACGACTGCAGTCAAACACACTCTCACGCAGGCTTTTAACCCTTAAATTGCCAAATGTTTATCATCCAATATATCTAAAATCCTGCATTCATCATAGGGTCCTTCATGAGAGGTGGGTGTCAAGGGAGCTTGGGCTGGGCTGCAGGGACTCAGGTTAATGTTCTCTCCTGGGATGGAGGTCGTGTGGCAGGTCTTCTCTCATTAATCTGTCTTTCACCATGCCAAGGTGTAACTAAATGTCCTTCCTTTGATGTGTTGGAACCCCTTGATGTGTCTCCCAGCATGTCATGTTCAAATATCTGTCAGATGAAGGTAAAAGTTTTCACTTTAAAGTGTGGGAAACCTTTTTTCACAGACGGTTTCATTCTCCTTTCATTTTCTTCAGCCCCCGGGCATGCTGAGAAGCCGTAAAACTTTGAACTGGGTTTAAATTTAATGTACATTGGACGGAATTCTCCGCTCCCGCGATGAATCGGGACGGCCGTCGTGAACTTGGCCGAGTTTCACGACGGCCTCGGAGGCCGCGCCTCGCACCTTATTCACCCCCACCCAGGGGGCTAGGAGCGGCGCTCCATTATTCTCGGCCGCCGGGCCTTGACACTTGCGGCACGCCGAGAATGATGCGGCGGCGGTGCCTAAGTGACGTCAGTTGCGCATGCGCAGGTTGGCCGGCTCCAATCCGCACATGCGCGGCTGATGTCACGATGGCTGACGGCTCCAACCCGCGCATGCGCGGTTGCTGTCTTCTCCTCCACTGCCCTGCAAGATGTGGCGGCTTGATCTTGCGGGGCGGTGGAGGGGAAAGAGTGCGTCCCTTTGAGACGCCGGCCCGACGATTGGTGGGCACGATCGCGGGCCAGTTTATCAACTAGCAACTCAACTACACCCCACAGATACAATACTCGATAGGTAACCCTTAATAACTTTTCTAACAACATCCATAAGTGAAACATTTTTAACAAAGCAGATGGTACAAATTCTTTACACAAGACAGTTATCACTTTTAAATTATCAAGTGATCTGGACACCTTTTAACATACAGAGAGAGAGACAAAATGAACCTTCCTTGTCTGAATTCAGCTTTCAACTACCTAAAATGAATGTGAAACAGTAAAGCACAAACAGCTTCCAGCTCAAAACAAAAGTAAAAGCCAGAGACACAACCCAGCTCCACTCACACAATGACATTACTGCAGCTATTTGATAAACATCCATTTCTGAAAGGTACACTCCCATGACACTGTCTGCAAATCCGATGAACATATTTATATCAACTTCGGGACATTCAGTGTAATGTGACTGGACTGACACATTGGACAGGATTCTACCTAGGAAATGGAGGAGGGTTTGGCCTTTTACAGTGCAGTCCTTCTCCACGCTGGCCAATCCAAGGATTCTTTCCACAAATGGTGTGAGGCATCTAATCTAGGTCATAACACTGACTGGTTATCCCCACTGACATCGGTTATGCTCGAGTTTGTCCTGCAATGAGACAGATGGGGAGAGTGTGGGTGGGAGTCCTGCCAGGTCAGATGGTGATGAAGTCTGGCATGCCTAGAAATTGAGTGGGAGCAGGGATGTGAGGAGCCGATTGGTTACTGGGGGGAGCATCAGGTTTGGGGGTGGCAGGGAGAGGACTGCATGATCGGTTTTGGGAACTCACGAGGTGGCTGAGTGAGAGATCATCATGGAGGTGTGAAGGGTGTGTTGAAGGGGTGCAGCATGAGACCTGAAGAGGCAGACTTACTCTGGCCTTGCAAAGAAGGTCATTCATCTTCGTGTGGAACTGTTTCTCCGTCCTCTTCTGCAGGGAGCTGGCATCCAGTAGGCCGCCACTGCCTCCCAGGTGGCAGCGCTGACCTTGGTGGATTGACATCTGCGGGAAGGTGGGCATAGGACGCCCCCCCCCCCCCCCCCT
Organism: Scyliorhinus canicula; assembly: GCF_902713615.1. Lineage (NCBI taxonomy): Eukaryota > Metazoa > Chordata > Chondrichthyes > Carcharhiniformes > Scyliorhinidae > Scyliorhinus > Scyliorhinus canicula. The sequence continues at coordinate 173,111,741 of NC_052146.1, forward strand.
CTGCTGCATACCACCCAGGTGTTTGGTCAGGGCTTCCTGTGAGAATCTTGGCGCTGGCTTCCAGGCAGCCTTCCCCGTGACTGAATCTGGAACAAGTGCTGCGGATTGCTGGTGGGGTGGTTATTGCAGAGAATAACTTTCCCTGGGCAAGTGAATCAGCGGGCAGCCGCCACAAGCGGGGCATGATTCATGTGGTTAAAAAATAATTATCAAAGAGGCTCAATATTCTGTGCTATCACCTGCAGCTCGAAGGATTTGCTCCGGTTTTCTCAACTGAACCAACAGTTTGAAAAAATATTGTAAGATTCCGCTGATTGTTTAAAACCTGTCTCGATGACCAAACTTTTGATAATCCGACCCCTTTGTGACTTGCTGCCAAATTTTGTTTGCCAAAGCTTTTTTGACGAGTGCAAGCGCATTTGACAATGTTAAAAGTGCTATATAAATGCATGTTGTTGCTGTAGTGTGAGGTCAGCACCTGTTGAGGGAAATGCTGGTGCATTTGGAATTCAAATACACATCCTGCAAAAGGCATGAGACCCTTCTTTCCCCCTTTCCAACGTGTGCTCCTAATGGCAGTGCAACCACCGTCACCAATATGGCAGGAGGCACATGACCAGCTGGAAGTGTCCTCGGGCGGGTTTCTGCAATAATGGGGCTATGTCCACACGCCGGCGTGAAAACCGGCGCCAACCACTCCGGCGTCAACGGTCCCCGAAAGTGCGGAGTTCTCCACTTTCCCGGGGGCTAGGTTGACGCCGGAGTGGTTCCTGCAGCTCCAGCCGGCATCGAACAGCCGGCATGATCTTGCGCATGTATGGGTCAGCTCGCATATTTCCACGCATGCACAGAACAGCCGGCATATTTCAGCACACGCGCGGGGGTTGCCTTCTCCGCGCTGGCCCCCGAGCAATATAGCGGAGCCCGACAGGGGGCGCATGGAGGAAAGAAGGCCCCCACGAAACCAGCCCGCCCACAGATCGGTAGGCCCTGATCGCAGGCCAGGCCACCGAGGGGGGCCCCCTCCAGGTTCGGATGCCCCCGCCCCACATACTTACCTGCCAAGTCCCGCCGTGTGTGAGGTGAGTGGTCCATGCTGGCAGGATTCGGCAAAACTTGGCGGCCATTCAGCCCATCGGGGCCTGGAGAATCGCCGTAGGGGCCGCTGTCAATGGCCCCCGACAGGCGTAGCGGGAATCCCGCCGGCCCCCGAGAAACGGCACCGCAGAATAGGGAAGCCAGCGGCGGGGCGGGATTTGCACCTCCCGCCGGGAATTCTCTGACCCGTCGCAGGGTCGTAACCCAATAACCCCTCCGAACCTATTTGGTCACTAAGGGCAATTTATCATGGCCAGTCCACCTAACCTGAACGTCTTTGGACTGTGGGAGGAAACCGGAGCACCCGGAGGAAACCCACGCAGACACGGGGAGAACGTGTAGACTCCGCACCGACTGCGACCCAGAGGGGAATCGAACCTGGGACTCTGGGACTGTAGCATAACCACTTATGCTACCGTGCTGCCCACAGAAACAACATCAAAGGGCTCGTTTTCTGCCAGCGAACTGGGACCCTAGCAGGCTGGTTAATGCTTGTAACAGAGACGCTGCAGGATTTAATTTCCAGGCCATTATTCTGTTGGTTACTATGGAAATTATTGATATTTTTCCATCTGTATTTCTCAAAGAACGAGTCGTTTTTTTTGAGTTCAGCAACCCATTACAAATTTGAGAACTGCAAATGTGATTCCATTATTTCGGAAAGGTGAGAAAAGAAAAGTGAATAAGTTGAAAGTGAATATATGTCAGTAACAATTAAATATTTAGTTATTAAACTGCAGTCACTTTTCATATTGTATGATATAAATATAAACTCTTCATGATTTGCTATCTTCTACACACAAAATAACACTTTACAAAATAAATTGCCTTCAAGGTACATAGGCAGGATAAGGCCGAGTAGCGTCTATTGCCCATAAGTGCATTGAGTCAAATGCATAGAACGGCACTGTCTTATTATGTCAACACTGTTAAGATCCATTGAGTTCCCCTCAACATGCACAAATTGACAAAATTCTGTTGGGAGGAAGTTATTGGAATCTGCAGTTAAGGGTGCAGTGACTGAACACTCAGAGAAGGGGCAGTTTACGCGATCATTTCCAGCAGGCGGGAAAGCCTATATGGCAGAGAATCCAACTGAGCTCCCCAAATGGCTTTTACTCTGGTGGGAATTTCCATTGACATTGTCCCTGCCCTCTGCCAATGACACACTGGAGTTGCCACCATGAAAGGTCAGGAACCCCATTATGCTACACTTAGATATAATTAGTGGCCTTCCCCACTCTATTATCCCCCCACATAAAGATCCCCACCTGCCAAGGTGGAAGTGCCTGGGGACAGTGCCTGCGAGCAGTGCCTGGGGACAGTGCGAGGGGGGGGTGCGGCTTCCACTGTGGAGGTTCAGGGTGGGGAGGATTCTCTGGGGGAGAGGGTGTAGCACAGGGCTAAGCATCGCTGCTTTTAAAGCAGACCAAGGCAGGCCAGCAGCATGGTTCAATTCCCATACCAGCCTCCCCGAACAGGCACCGGAATGTGGCGATTAGGGGCTTTTCACAGTAACTTCATTTGAAGCCTACTACAATAAGCGATTTTCAGTTTCATTCATTTGATGTCGGTGGGGCAATCCTTTCTTTAATTTAGATTTTCTCCAGATCGTGGTGCCCTATCTGTCAGTGGCAGAGGTTGCTGGAGGGGCTCACTCATTCAGAGCATGCCCACCAGCATGAGGTCGTGTGTGCCCTCCCTTCCATTTTTTTCAAAAAGCTTGAATATTTGGCGGGAAATGTCGGCAAGGCAGTAATAGAAGGCAGATTCTTGGCCTGGTTCGGGGATTGGCTTGGGTGTTAGTAAACAGAGAATATGAATAGTGAGTGTCATGATATGCACTCATGCACATAATGAGATACAGACAGGCAGTGACAGACACCCAGTACAGCCAATCAACACACAGGACAGAACATAACCAATCACCAGGCAGAACACGAGAAGGTGGTCTCCCACTATAAAGCACACGAGGCATCAACACTCTGCCTCTTTCCACTGGTGACAATTGTAGTGACAGTCAGGGTGTATATATCAGTTAGCACCTTCTACACATGGCTCAGAGCTAGTCTGATCTAGTTAGTTATGGTAAGCATGCTTAGATTAGTAGTGTCAAACCCACAGCGAACTGTGTGCACTGCTTAACAAGTTCAATAAAGCGTATTGAACTAACATCATAGTTTGGAGTCTACTTTCAAGTACAACTGCATCCAGTTGCAGTCCGTGTTACCCCAGGGTGATTAACACAACAGTGAGTATGTCCTTGAATTGGAAAACAAAATGACACTGATCTAGTGTCCCATTAGATCAGTGCTGAGGTGTCATCTGTTCACTATTTTATATTAATGACTTAGATAAAACAATAGAGAGCGATAAATCCACTTTTTCTGATGATTCAGAGATCATTGGTATTACAAGTGGTGCTGAAGTAAACATAAAATTCAGAGGCTCCGATACATTAAATGAATGGGCAACACTGGGACAGAGGGATTTCAATGCAGGTAAGGAAAGGTAGAATATAACGGTTGAGAAGTTTTGCTGCAACTATACAAAACCATGGTTTAGATAACATCTGGCATATTGTATACAATCCTGAGCAGCACACCTTAGAAAGAATATATTGTCCTCAGAAAAAAACACTACATCGATTTACCAGAACACTACCAGGGCTCAAAACATGAGAATCTAAGGAAAGATGACGTAAACCATATTTGAATTCCCTGGAGCATAGAAAATTAAGGGAAAATTTGACTGAGATTTTAAGGAATTTGAAAGGAATTGACAGGGTCAATGGAGAAAAACATTTCCCACTGGTGAGGGAGTCTAGAACAAGGGGACCCAACCAAAAAACATCAGAGACAGGCCATTTCCGAAAGAATCTCGGCAACACTTCATCGTGCAACGGTTGGTAAAAGTGTGGAATTCTCTCCTGCAAAAATGCAGGAGAATCGACCCAAGCAATCATTTGAAGTACAGATTTAAGGACAAATTTATGCACTCTGAATTCTAATGCAAATTTGTACATTTATGGGAATAATGCTAAGCAACCAAACACCTATCAACTTCTAAGTGCTGCAGGCATAGGTTCTACATATCATTTTGTATGCATGCAGCATTGCTGCTATGGGAGCCTCTTGCTGTAAGTTATGTTTAAAATGTTATTATCGCGTTCAACCTGATTCTGAAAAAATAAAATTTTCAGAACAGCACAGCTGGGAAGTGTCCATGAGGAGCAGGATTTTCATGTGCAGCATTGGCTTAGCACAGAGGCAGGCTGCAACAACAAAATGGCACCGACACCATGTGTCACCTTGCCCTACCTCCATTCCCAACCCTGCCAATTTCCGAGAGGGTGAGAGGAGAGCTGGGAGTGAGTGGAAATGTGAAGTTACCCGGTCAGTTAATTAGATGCATTTAGGTAATTAAACAGCTCCATAAGAGCTCGTTTCACCAGATATTGCAAAGTGTAAGGGCCTTTCCTGATGATTCCCATATTTCCTTATGTTTTGCCGTTATCATTTTTGATCTATTGATGTTTCACGGACATGTATCTTTAGAACATAGAACATAGAACATAGAACATAGAACAGTACAGCACAGAACAGGCCCTTCGGCCCTCGATGTTGTGCTGAACAATTACTCAAACCCATGTATCCACCCTATACCCGTAACCCAACAACAACCCCCCCCCCCCCCCCCCTCTCCTTAACCTTACTTTTTAGGACACTACGGGCAATTTAGCATGGCCAATCCACCTAACCTGCACATCTTTGGACTGTGGGAGGAAACCGGAGCACCCGGAGGAAACCCACGCACACACGGGGAGGACGTGCAGACTCCGCACTGCACGTCCGCACAGACTTTACATCAAGCATCAGTGAGAACGAAGAATTCAAGAAGTTCAAGCATACGATATGGTTCGGCTAGTGTTCAAACAGGAGAACACAGACTCTTTGGAACCTGAGAAATGAGGTGGTATGCACTTCGAGCTGGTGATCAATGAATTGGCCAAAAGGCCATATTCTGCCTGGTAACAGGTTGTGATTGGGTCCTACTCCAATGGAATGATTTTGAGAGACCCAAGGAGCTCAGTTTGAATCCTGGATACTCAGGGAAAAGGACTCTCTCTCTCTCTCTCCAGAAAGGCTGGGAGTAGATGTATTCTTGAACCTACAGAGAACTGGAATGAATGAATCTACAGTGGAACCATTACAGGCTGCAAACAGAGACCTGAATCTGAAAGCTTACTTTGAAGGAAGGTCTGCTTCAAGACAACCATCTGAACCAAAAACTCTTTTTCCTTTTAGTTATGATTTTCACCTCTCCCCGCTCTGACCCCCCACTCCCTCTGTGTATGTCTGCCTTGTGTGTGTGTAAAGGGTTGGATGCAAGTGAAAGTAAGGGATTAGGAATTAGGTGATGGTTAATCTGTTATATGTTCTGCATATTTCATTATAGTTCTTGTTATTAATAAAGAATAATTGTGGTTCAACTTACAAACCTGGTGACTGTAATTATTGGGCCGCCAAGGACCGAAGACTTCAGCTTTTTTTCAATTGTGTTGTGACTCCAGGTTGTGGGGGACTTGCTTTGACCGTGCCCCAGCCTCGAGTGCCGTAACAAGAAGCCGGCAGCAATTGGAAGATTTGTAAATCTCATTAACTGAGCTTTTTAAAAGCATTTAGTGTCCCCAATTTTTTTCCCAATTAAGGGGCAATTTACTGCGGCCAATCCACCTACCCTTCACATCTTTTTGGATTCTGGGGGTGAGACCTATGCAGACATGGGGAGAATGTGCAAATTCCACACAAACAGTGACCCGGGGCCGGGATCAAATCCGGATCATTGGCACCGTGAGGCAGCAGTGTTAACCACTGCGCCCCGTGCTGTCCCTGTAAAACGCAATAACTGCAAGCTCACTGCTGCCTCCCGGCACCAAGGACCCGGGTTCGATCCTGGCCCTGGTCACTGTCCGTGCGGAGTTTGCACATTCTCCCCGTGTCTGTGTGGGTTTCACCCCCACATCCCCAAAAAATATGCAGGATAGGTGGATTGGCCACGTGAAATCGCCCCTTAATTGGAATTTGTCCTTTTAAAACTGCAAGATGTTGGGTACAGGTTTGGCAGAGTTGACAAAATTTATTGGATTGAAAAAGTTTTGAAGAAAATCTGTTCAACAGCAATAAAGTTTTAAAAATTGGAACATTTCCCTCCCCCATCCTGGCCAAGTTGAAGATGTAGATTCTTCCCTTTTTGAAAAAATGATGTACAGCAACAGGGAGGACCAATAGAGCCAGGACATTGCCTGCATTTCCTGGTGTTCCATCTCTGTTCATGCAGCCCGTCACAAATTGGCAGCTGTTCCCAATGCCTCATCAATTAGCCCCTCACATCTGCCAAAATTGAAAGCTTTTTCTGCTTCCCATTTGTGGCATGCAAGGTTCATGGCCCAGAAATAAATCCATCTTCTGAATCCTGCCTCCTCAGCCAAAAGCCAGCCTTAAGGCCAAGCCAGTGTTCCCTCCTGGCCGTGAATTAATCAGGAATGTGGGGCAACACAGGAAGCAAACAGGCTGAGCATAGGTAGTATTCTTTTTCAGCCACAAGTCAATCTTAAAGGGAACAATGATGTGGAGATGCCGGCGCTCGACTGGGGTGGGCACAGTAAGAAGTCTCACAACAGCAGGCTAAAGTCCAACAGGTTTGTTTGAAATCACAAGCTTTCGGAGCAGTGAAGAATATTGGTCTTAGCTAAGGTATATTTTACCAAAGGTCCATAGAATTCCTTCAAAGAATCCCTGCAGTGCAGAAGGAGGGCATTAGGCCCATCAACTCTGCACCAATTCTCCAATATTACGTCCTTCCTAAGACCATCCACCCTCCCTATCCCTGTAACTGAACATCTTTCGACACTAAGGGCAGTATAGTACGATGAATCCACCAGACCTGCACGTAGAATCATAGAATCCCGACAGTGCAGAAGGAGGCCATTTGACCCATCGAGTCTCTACTGACCCTCTGAAAGAGCACCCTACCCAGGCCCACTCCCCCGCCCTATCCTTGCAACCCCATCCAACATTTGGACATCCAATATTTGGACATTAAGGGGTAGTTTGGAAGAGCCAATCTTCCTAACGTGCGCATCTTTGTTTTGTGGGAGGAAACCAGAGCACCCGAAGGAGACACACGTAGACACGGGGAGAATGTGCAAACTCCACACAGGCAGTCACCCAAGGCCGGAATTGAACCTGGGTCCCTGGCGCTGTGAGGCAGCAGTGCTAACCATAGTGCCACTGTGCCGTCCTATCTTTGAAAATCTTTAAACAAATCTTCTAACTATGACGTTAGACTATGAAAATTAGTTTACAGATTCTGGTGAACATTCATACCAAGGACATGAGTATATTTCTGTGCATATGAGCTCTGCACAGATGTCCATTGACCCTGGCCAACTCACCTGCTGAGAAAACGTGATAAATACTTCCTGAGGGCAGCCCGGTGGCGCAGAGGTTAGCACTGCAGTCTCGCGACGTCGAGGCCCCAGGTTTGATCCCGACTCTGGGTCACTGTCCGTGTGGAGTTTGCACAATCTCCCCATATTTGTTTGGGTTTCGCCCCCACAACCCAAAGATGTGCAGGGTAGATGGATTGGCCACGCTAAATTGCCCCTTAATTGGAAAAAATGAATTGGGTTACTCTAAATTTACAAGAAAAAATAAATAAATAGATAAATAAATACTTCCTGATCCTTGAAGCTAATTGAGTGAGCTTTTAGTGCATTGATCCATCTTCATTATTCAATTCTGATCACACATAATCTCAGCACATAAAACCCTTCCCCACTTCCACCCTCTGAATTTGGCAAAAGAGTCACCATGATTCTATGAATATATAATCTTCTCAGGTTATACCTACCCATGTAATATGTCACTGACAACTCTCCAGGATTACCCTGAACTGCAGCAGTCAAAGATTAATGTCCTCAAGATGGCTACGAACAACAAGGGAGAAAAATTATAGGAGCGTTAAAATGCTGTTGTTAGGGCAGCACGGTGGCGCAGTGGTTCGCACTGCTGCCTCACGGCGTCGAGGACGTGAAATGTGCAAATTCTCCCCATGTTTGTGTGGCTTTGCCCCCACAACCTAAAGATGTGCAGGGTAGGTGGATTGGCCACGCTAAATTTCCCCTTAATTGGAAAAAATGAATTGGGTACACTAAATATATATTTTTAAAAATGCTGTTGTTTTCATTGTTTAAAACGTTGCAAACATATTGGCAATAGGAAAAAAGGATGTTTGACTGGGCAGGGTGACGGGAGATGGGAAGTGATTTGATGAAAGGTTCAGCCAGAGTTGGCACACATAACTGCTTTAAGAATTAATGGTATACTCAACCCAGTATTGACCACTGACTAATTTTCAAGGAGCCAACACAACAACAGTTGCTGTTGCCAAGGGATCATTCTGCCTGTTCTTCGCTCTGAGAAATGGGCGTGTCTCCCAAATTCCAATCACATTGAGATTATTAACGAGTGTAGCCATCTAAGATGGACACCAGTGAATACAAAATGGAAGACTGCAAAGAGTGCAGGGAAAAACGGACATAGTAAAGAGCAAACAGCTTGCAGAAGCTTCCAGCATTGAGATACTTGCAAAAACCGGTTTCCCGACAGCTGCAGAGTTCAGGCAGCGCTGTAAATGGGAAAACAGTTTACATATTAATGAGGTGATACCGGGACAGTCCCGGGCACAATAGATACACTCAATTATCAATCGATACTTTCAATAGCGAAGCAGACACGATGGAGCCAGCGAAGCCAGGACAATGAGTCCTAAGAACCGCCATAGCCATCAAGGAACGGCCCTAGGATAGGGGGGTTCAAATCATATCGATTGGGAAAAGGCCCAATCGATCCCCAGCAGGTGAGGAAGCCCGCCCCAAGGGGCACGGACCCCCTGGGAACTATAAAAGAGAGGTTCCACACATGGTTCAGTCTCCTGTCTCCGGCCTCCGACTCCAGCCTCCAGACTCCTGCCTTTTACACCAGCCGTTGAGCAGCAGCCATCGATAAGTAAGTGCCAAACGACGATCGCTATCTTGACCCAGGCATTACTTATGCCCGTGCCGACCAGTAGTAACAAGAAGTTGCAGACCAGAACGGAACGAAGGCCTTGTTCCCTGACCTTGCCTGTTCCTTCTTAGATAAGTATTAGTCGTTTAATGGTAGGAGTAAGTTAGTCTTTAGCGTGTGCATGAGTATTTATTATAATTGTTATAATAAACTCTAACTGTTTGGACTTACTAATTGGTGTATAGCTTTATTGCTTTGAACTTGACCTTGATACTTGTGACGGTGTCTCTTACGGCACCTGGCGACTCCAGAGCATAGAAACGAGGAACAGAGGCAAGCGAGTGTTCAGCACACTTCCTCTGCTGGAGGAGTGTTAAACACACTTACTCAGAATGAGCAACATTTAGTGGCGAACTCTGACCGGACTCGATTAGAAGTGGCACCCCCACTCTGAGAGAACCCAGAAATTTGAATTGGAAATCTAATTGGGAAAAAGGAAATACCACAAGTGTTCAAGGAGTTCAAATCAATAATGATAATTCGAAAGTGTGTTTTGTGCATGCGTAACTAACAGGGTTGTAAGGTTAACCTGAGAGGTTTTTGTGTTGCGACAAACTGTTGGTAGTTTTTTAAGCGGAACATAGCAAAAGCCGTACCCGTCTTTTAAAACATTACCAGAACATCCCCTGTTCCAAATTAAGACAGAAGGAGGAAATGGCCATGCAGGCAATGGAACGCCTCATGAATCCAGAGCAGTTCGTGGTCGCAGCGACCAGCAGTAGCCGAGTAGGCCAGTGTCCCGTGTGGGAGCTGGAACTCCGCAAGTATCTAAAAGGGAAAGGATGGCCCCTTTGGAATGAGTTTAGTATGAATGAGGAGACAGGTCCCGGGAGCATAGGACATACTTGGTGGGAGAACCTCTCTCAAATTCATAAGAAAAATCTTAGTAAAGCACGCAAGCCGATGGCAATCGTGTCCTGTTTGGCACAATTGCGAGGCACTGAGGAGGTCGTTCGGACGCTCCGAGCAGAGTTAGAGGAACAAAACAAAATGAGTAAAGTGGATGTCAGGGACATCGAAAAGGAAAACCTCGAGCTAAGAGGGAAGCTGGCAGAGAAGGGTAGAGAGGTAGATGATGCCAAGAGGGCACATCAGTCGTGTCTAGCCCATCTGAGCAGTTCCCAGACCCAATATTAAAAAGCCTATCAAGATGTGCAACGTGCAGTCCTGATACGAGAAGAGTCAGAAAAGCAGGTAGAGGCATTGCAGAGGCAATGCTCTGATCTAAAGGCAGCTTTAAGAGCACTCCATGCTGCCACCACTGAGCAAAGACAGAGCACAGTGGACCACGCAAAATGCAGGAAGCAGATTGCGGAGCTGCAATCGCTGCTTTCAGTGCCGAATGGGTTCCAAAGCACCTTTGGAACACAGTTAGATGAGGAGAATGCCCCAGATTGGCAGGAATTGAGCGAGACAGCACAGCGCTATGTTCAGGGAACATGTGCGCCAGCAGCGCAGCAGAAAAGGAAAGCATCCTATCCCCCCACAGATCAGATAGCACCCGCACCTATGAACCTAGTCACCACCCAAAGAAAGGCAACCACAGACGGCGCACCCAACATCACCTACACCACCCCCTTAACTGTAATGCAACTCAGGGACGCGTGTGAGAAAATCACTCCGTTTCTCCCCACCGCAGACCCCCACCAATTTTTCGCAAAGGTAAAACAGCAGGCTACCATGTACGGCCTGGATGAAAGAGAGCAGGTTAAACTCACTGTTTTGAACTTAGACCCATCAGTAGTTGCAGCCCTCCCGACCCACAGAACGTTGGAGGAGGCACACTAGAAGAGATGCATACATCCATTTTGGATGCAATAGGATATAATAGAGGAGACCCAGTCGAAGGCCTAAACAAATGTAGGCAAAAGAGGACAGAGCATCCCACAACATTCGCCGGAAGGCTGTGGATCCATTTCACTGCAGTTTTTGGCGTACTAGACCGCGCACATTTAAACCGAGACAATGGACCCGCACCATAATCTCCCATGCCACAGATGCAGGACAGAATGCTTGCAATAGTTATGACCCCTCAGAAGAGGCCCATAATGAGAAATGGGTTCTGAAAAGATTGTCCCGCGCTTGGGAACAATCTGTTCAGGGCAAAGTTAAAGTAAAGACCCCAGAGGAAGCTCAGGCTGCAGCGGATATTCAGGCAGTGAGAGCGCACCAAAACCCCGCATGGGTAAACGAAGGGAAGAACAGTCCCCCACAGAAGTCGCAGGAATGCTACAACTGCGGATATTTAGGACATTTTGCAAAAGAATGCAATGCCCCACAGAAATCACAGAGAGGCCAGCAGACAGGCACTCTAAACAGGAATAGAGCGCAGCCCATCCATAGTATAGGGTTACAGTCAGGACAGACCAATGTGGACGGAACGGACTGACGGTGTTCGGGCTCCCCCACTTGGGTCTGTGACACCCTCTGGGATCAATCCGGAAGGCCGGTAGTCACAGCGAAGGTTAGAGGGAAGCCCATAGAGTTACTTTGGGACACAGGAGGGTCCCGCACCACAATTAATTCCACCACCACAGCACAGGCAGATACGTGGCCGACCACATCCACAATTACACTCAGCGGATTTACAGGTCACTCACAGCAGGGACACATTACAGCCCCTGTATCAATTCAGCTAGGGAACATCTCCACCAGACACCCCGTTGTGTTAGTTAATCTGCCCGGCACAGCAGAACACATACTGGGCATTGACTTTATGAATGTCCACAGCCTGTCATTCGATCCAGTAAATCAGTGTGTCTGGAGAATGGCAAAATCGGACAGAGCACCCGCAACTCTCACAGTAGGAGAATATGCTAATCAGATTAGTGCAGTACGCGACTATTGTTTCGACCCGACCACGCTTAGTACGGACAGACAAGTTAGGGCAGTTTTAAACCGACATAGGACAGCATTTGCCAGTCACCGGCACGACTGCGGCAGAATGACTGGACATGTTCAAGTTACCGGACCTGACCCCAGACCACAGAAACAGTACCGATTTCCCCTAGAAGCAGAGGGAGAAATTGGAAAGGTAATAGACAGCTTATTGGAGCAAGGGGTACTTAGGACAGTAGCCTCGACCAATAATGCACCTATTTGGCCAGTGAGAAAGCCCAATGGATCATGGCGCCTGACCATCGATTATCGGGAGCTCAACAAAGTAACCCCAGCAGTAGCCCCCACGGTAGCAACAAGTCCCGAGACCATGCTCAAACAGGGACTCCACTCAAAATTCTTCACAGTTTTGGACATTAGCAATGGCTTCTGGTCAATCCCATTGGCAAAGGCGTGCCAGTACAAATTTGCCTTCACATTTAAAGGACAGCAGTATACGTGGACATACCTCCCACAAGGATTCCACAATTCACCCTCCATTTTCCACCGACAGCTGGCAAATGGTTTAACAAAATTTTCCCGCCCCGAATGTCTGGTACAGTATGTAGACGACCTATTACTGCAGACAGACACCAATGCAGAGCACATTACGCTTCTGGCCGAGCTCATGGAACTTCTGAACTCAATTGGATGTAAAGTTAACCCCAGAAAGGCCCAAGTATTAGAAAACCAAGTGATGTATTTGGGTACAGTCATCACGCACGGCAAACGCGAGATCGAGTTCAAAAGAATTAAATCGATTGTCAAATTGCCCCTTCCCCAGAATGTTTCAGCCCTCCGGTCGTTTTTAGGCCTGGTTGGGTACTGTCGGAACCATATCGATGGTTTCGCGACAAAGGCAGCCCCACTCTCAGACCTCCTTAAGAAAGGAGCCCCCTGGGAATGGCTTCCACAGCATACAGAGGCTGTGGAAGAGTTAAAGAAAGCCCTCAGCGCAGCACCCGCACTACAAGTCCCAGACCAACTCTCCCCCTATGCAATAGAGGTCGCGAGCACAGATCTGACCCTCTCGGCCGTGCTCCTCCAGGAACGGCACGAGCAGCTACGACCCGTGGCTTATGCCTCACGACTTTTAGACCCCGTAGAACAAGGATTTTCAGCCTGCGAGAGGCACCTCCTAGCAGTTTTTTGGGCAGTTCAGTACTTCGCGTACATTACCGGACTCAATCCCATCACCATTTTGACCAAGCACAACCCCACACAGTTACTTTTAGACGGTCGACTGAAGGACGGTTCAGTGAGCCAGATTAGAGCAGCTAGATGGACATTACTGTTACAAGGACGGGACATAACAGTTAAACGGACCAGGACACACACATTTGTAGCAGACAACCTCCAGTATCCAGGACAGCCCCATGAATGTGAGATTGTAGCACCCCTACACAACACAGGACCCTTCATAGCGAAGACACCCCCCAGGAAGATAGGGAATTCAAGCCAGAGCCCCCAGCACTCAGACACGTGTGGCCCACTGAAAATATATGTGGACGGTTCATCCACAGTTTTAGATGGAGAACGCATCACTGGATGCGGGATCTATGTGGAGGATGCGCAGGGTCGCGCACTAGAAGAAATCGCTTTAAAATTGCCAGGTCGCTTAGGCGCGCAGGCAGCAGAGCTCGCGGCCATTGCTTATATAGTTGACCACCCCGATTCTTTCCCCAGCCCGGCGGACATATATTCGGATAGTCTATATGTCTGCAACAGTCTAACAGATTTTCTACCCCTGTGGAGGACACGAGGTTTTGTCTCCGCAGACGGGAAACCCCTTCCATCAGCCCCTTTACTCCACCATATCCTAGACAAAGCGAAGGATAGGACTTTTGGCATAATTAAAGTTAGGAGTCACCATAGGTCACCCCCCCCCCCCGGAAATGTAAAAGCCGACGCACTGGCAAAAGCAGGTTCCAGGCGAGGTCACTTTTGGACACCCCCAGCTAGCGCACCAGCTAGCGCCCCTGTGAGTGCAGTTCAGGTCTCACAGACAGATATTAAAGATTTAGTTGAGGCACAGAAACAGGACGGAAATCTCAGGGAGATTTTTAAAGGAAAATTTGTGGCCCAGTATGATAGGTTCAGACACGCTTTGACCACAGATGAGGGTGTGATCATCAAAGACAAACTGTATGTGGTTCCTGAACAAGATAGGAATCAAATTATTGCCTTATTCCATGACAGTCATGGACACCAAGGGATCGACCCGACCACAAGACACCTCAGACAACTCTGTTGGTGGCCAAACTTACGAAAAGATGTGACACACTACATCAAGAATTGTCTAATTTGTGCACAAAATAACCCGGAGAGGTATTCAAAGAAGGCACAACTTAGCCACACTCGCCCCGTTAATGGCCCCTGGACAAACCTCCAGATCGATTTTATAGGACCATTGCCCCCTTGCAGGAATGGTATTAATATGTTCTGGTGGTCATAGATACCTTTACCAAATGGGTAGAGGCATTCCCTTCATGAACCAACACAGCAAAGACAGCTGCAAAGATCCTGACCCAACACATCTTTACGAGATGGGGTCTCCCCAGAAGTATAGAGTCAGATCAGGGATCTCACTTTACAGGACGGGTCATGAAGAACGTCCTGACCATATTCGGCATAAAACAAAATTTCTACATTGCGTATCACCCCCAGTCAAGCGGGATAGTAGAACGCATGAATCGGACCCTAAAATCGACCCTTAGGAAAATGGTACAGGAGAACAATTCGACTTGGGATTCAGTGCTCCCATTCGCACTAATGTTCATCCGCAACACGGTTTCATCATCCACAGGATTCACCCCACACACACTCATGACCGGACGCCCTATGAAAGGGACAGAATTCCTTTTAGGACTGGACATGACTAGCCCCGAAGTGACGGCCCTCACACATGAGAAGGCAGTCAAAGATTTAGTTGAGACTGCGAGGTCTGCACAGTTAGCAGCCGCAGTAACCCTAGGCAAGCGACGAAAACAGAGCACGGCTTGTTTTAATAAAAATGTAGAGCCCACGGAATTTCAGGTTGGGCAACAGGTTATGTTATCTGTTTACAATCCCAGCACGTTTTTGGCACCTAAATTTTCCGGCCCGTATTCAATTTCGGACAAAATCAGCCCCTCCGTTTACAGAATAAAATACCCCAACGGTAAGACTGCGTGGTTTCATATTAACCAATGAAAGCGTATGGAACACAGTCTAACCACACACACCATGTCCTACTGGATGCAGCAGAACATCTTGCTCCGCCCACAAGAGACACATTTCCACCCTCCCCCTCACAGACCAGTTCCTCATCGGACTTGCCCTCGACTCCGCCCATTGACTCCAGACCACGCCCCGGAACGCCCACAAGCTGCCACAGCAGAGACAGCGACACTGACTGTGACAATGAGGACAGCCACAGCACCCCACCCTACAGCCCCCACTTTAGCGACTACGACCCCGACTCCAGTGACTCCATGGAGGTCACCTATATTAAATATCCAAACCCACACCCAGACCCACCACCCAACACCGACGACACCGACAATGCCCCTTCAAATTTAGACCCCACATTTTGGTACAGGGACAATTCTTGGCGACTTTTCCATAACGACGAGAGTGACCCCCGGTCACATAATGCACAGATTGCATGCCTGATCCATACGAGAGTATGGGATCCGGGAGAAAAGGAAGACTTGATGTCTGACTCCCGACACGGCAACCACTTTGTGACCCTGTTCACAGAGAAAGAGGAGAAGTGAGGTGTCCAGATGATGTAACAGAGAAACCGCTTGAGGGAAGCGATATCCTTTCTGATGGAACCTGCACGTTTGTTTGTTTTGTTTATATGTTAAGGGTTTGATTGCAGATCGGACACTGTCTTTTCAGCTGAAAAGCTTGTGACCGCCTCACATACACGTTAGTTTGTCCGCAGATATCTCTGAGAACTTCAGTTAGATATCCTCTGGTGAACCGACAAAGTTCACGACTTGTCTTATGTTTTCAGATGTTGGAGCATCTTGGCTCCTCCCTTGTTTTTCAGGTGCCCCTCTATTCTGGGAATTGAGGCTGCAATTCCATATGAATACATTCTTGCCCGTTCATTTCAGGTTGCTCAGGCAGTGGAGAAACGGCATTGAGGACCCGCCCTGTCTGAGGACCCCCCTTTTGGTCAGCCAAGCTTGGGTACAGCACAGCACGCCCTACCCGGGGATCCCATTCAAATCTTACCCGTAGCGGCCCATACGCAACTCATTCGACCTTTTTCATTTCAAAGTTTGGTTTCATTTTTCTTTAGGTAGCCCTTCGACAGCCATTCCACATGCTATTTACATCCAGGAACATTCGGATGGTAAATCGCAAAGCCTGCGAGACGGCTCGCAGTGGGAAAGGTTGTTAGGTGTTTGTCTGGTCCTAAATTCGCATTTGAAAAAAAAAAATGAGGGGAGTCACAGGGTGTGACTTGGTCATTCATTTAAGGGACAATTGGAATGAGAGGACAGATACACTAGCATTACAGATATTAAACTGTGTATTGACAGATACTGGGCTTGATCCCATAGCTTTCGAACAGTCGAAGGAGGGATCACAGCAAGATCAGCCATGCAAAAGGAAGAGAAGGAAGAGAAGAAAGAAGACCACGATGGAAGCCTACTTATTTCTATTTATTGCTGTTGTATTGTTGCACGCAGACACAAACCATGTTTCCCCCATGACCCCCGCCGTTAATGTTTCCCACACACCGACTTCTCCATGCTCAGCGATGAACAGCGAGGTTCAGACCTGGTGCACCAAATTCATGACCTGGTACTCGCTGTCGTATATAATTGAATCACTTTTGGTGATTGCAGTTCTCTGCATCATAGTGCAGACCCTCAGGATGAGGAAATGGAAAAGGAGAGCCTCCCGCTCTTGCCCCTCAACCATTTACGGAGTTCAATCCCCTATTTTCGTTTTCACCAATCCCCCAACCCCTTGATGTATAAAAGATTTATTTAATGCGATCTGTAAATAAAAGTATTACGGATGTATTATATTGTTCTGAACTCGACTGCCGAGTCAGAAAGCAAGATGTA
This sequence comes from Scyliorhinus canicula, assembly GCF_902713615.1. Classification (NCBI taxonomy): domain Eukaryota; kingdom Metazoa; phylum Chordata; class Chondrichthyes; order Carcharhiniformes; family Scyliorhinidae; genus Scyliorhinus; species Scyliorhinus canicula. Next base: position 173,128,920 of record NC_052146.1, read on the forward strand.
CTGTGGTATGAATGAGTAAGACTTTAGAATGTGATAGGATGTTTTAAAAGTAAGATGAGAGTAGTTATTGCGATAGGTAGAGGTTCCCGATTATTGGTAATGCATGTCCCCTTTGACATAGCGGCAATTAGAGAAATGTCGGCTAAAAGTTTTTTGCCATAGTTAAGGACAGAGTAGACACCCTGGAACTCGCTAAGGTCAGGGAACCCAAAAGAACACAGGGAACCCAAAGGAACACAAAGGAACCGTACATAGGTGATCCTTCACAATTTCTCATGAGGATCACAAGGATGGAGTGTAGCCATCTAAGATGGACACCAGTGAATACAAAATGGAAGACTGCAAAGAGTGCAGGGGAAAACGGACATAGTAAAGAGCAAACAGCTTGCAGAAGCCTCCAGCATTGAGACACTTGCAAAAACCGGTTTCCCGACAGCTGCAGAGTTCAGGCAGCGCTGTAAATGGGAAAACAGTTTACATATTAATGAGGTGATACCGGGACAGTCCCGGGCAAAATAGATACACTCAATTATCAATCGATACTTTCAATAGCGAAGCAGATACGATGGAGCCAGCAAAGCCAGGACAATGATTCCAATGAACCGCCCCAGCCATCAAGGAACGGCCCTAGGATAGGGGGGTTCAAATCATATCGATTGGGAAAAGGCCCAATCAATTCCCAGCAGGTGAGGAAGCCCGCCCCAAGGGGCACGGACCCCTGGGACCTATAAAAGAGAGGTTCCGCACATGGTTCAGTCTCCTGTCTCCGGCCTCCGACTCCAGCCTCCAGACTCCTGTCTTTTACACCAGCCGTCGAGCAGCAGCCATCGATAAGTAAGTGCCAAACGACGATCGCTACCTTGACCCAGGCATTACTTATGCCCGTGCCGACCAGTAGTAACAAGAAGTTGCAGACCAGAACGGAACGAAGGCCTTGTTCCCTGACCTTGCCTGTTCCTTCTTAGATAAGTATTAGTCATTTAATGGTAGGAGTAAGTTAGTCTTTAGTGTGTGCATGAGTATTTATTATAATTGTTATAATAAACTCTAACTGTTTGGACTTACTAATTGGTGTATAGCTTTATTGCCTTGAACTTGACCTTGATACTTGTGACGGTGTCTCTTACGGCACCTGGCGACTCCAGAGCATAGAAACGAGGAACAGAGCCAAGCGAGTGTTAAGCACAATTCCTCTGCTGGAGGAGTGTTAAACACATTTACTCAGAACGAGCAACACGACGAACCTGCTTCGACCATACTGTAGGATGCAAGAGCGGGATTTTCTTCTCCTGCCAATGGTGGATATCTTGTCGGGTGGGGCACAATGGAAGAAGCCTGGGCGGAATTTTCCCAAACTTTGGCCGAGAGTCACTTTCGGCACCCAAACTGATATGAATCCCACAGGCCCTGGCGGTGTGATCTGGGCCACAGAAAATATCCCCACTTGAAAAACCGCCACAACTGAGGTGCGAAGCGTCTGATTTGCTGCTCCGGGGGGGGGTCAGCTGAGCACTTCAATGGAGGGGGCATTACATTTATACAGTTCCACAACACTTGCTCTCATTCAAGCCAGGAAGATTGCAGCGGGGAAGCCAGCTCCGCGCTTTATGGAAGGGGCACTAACAAAATGTTGACTGCTATGGAGGAGAGAAGGGTGACAATCTACCCTCAGGCTGGCAGGAGACCCTCCAGCAAGATCAGGAACCCTGCCTGGGAGACAGTGGCAGCACTGGTCAGAGCCAGCACCATCCACAAGAGGACTGGGTGCAATGCCACATAAAGACGGGTGACCGTCTCCGTTCTGCCAGGGTAAGTGCTCCTCTCTCCACCCCACCTTGCAGTCATCCTTTGGAATGCCACCTCAAACCCACATGCTGCCACCTAGCAGGGCCCCAGCACCCAACCTCCCACATGCTTCCTCACAACCCATCCCTGCCCACACACCATGCCGACGCATTCCTGATCCCATTGACATCTGACCTACCAGGCCACCAGCTGGCATCATCCCTATTTGTTTCCCTGCAGGATAAACCTACTCACAACCACTCAAATGAGCAAAGGCGGGATGACAGAGCTGAAGATCTTGACTCCTCTTGAGGAGAGAGCCCTGGAGTGTGTAGGGTAGGAGGAGGAGAAGGCTTGTGCTGAGAGCGAGGTGGGCCTGCGAGACAAAGAGGAAGAGCCACTGCACTTCCATCCAGATGACAAACTCAAGTGAGTTCTGTGTATCCAGACCTTTGACCAGGTGCTAAGACCATCTTCCTTTCCTTGCAGGAACATCACCCAATCATCCTGGTCTATCCACCAGCTGCGTTCCCCTGCATACCCCCAACACGACACATGGAGATCTCGGAGAACATCTCCATCCACTTATCTCAGTGGCCGATTGTAGCAGGCAGGCTTCTGGATCGCTATCTGGTAAGCACCTCACTGCTTCTGATGCACATCAGGTGGAGGCAGGAACATCCCAGCGATTGGACAGTGGGAGACCAGCTTTGCTCCAATCAGGCGCCATGCCCCTGGAAACACTCATCCCTCAGCCGCTTGACATCCGACGGCAGAGCCAGGAATACCAGGAATGCGTTTCAGTGACAGTCCTGTGACTGCAAGGCCAAATAGAGGAGCCCCAAAGACTTCACTCACAGGATATCATAGAAATACAATAGAAAACTCAGGGCAGTAGGAGGCCATTTGGCCCATCGAGTCTGCACCAACCCACTTAAGCTCTCACGTCCACCCTATCCCCATAACCCAATAACCCCTCCTCACCTTTTTGGACACTAAGGGCAATTTTGGACTCTAAGGGCAATTTATCATGGCCAACCACCTAATCTGCACGTCTTTGGACTGTGGGAGGAAACCGGAGCACCCGGAGGAAACCCATGCAGACACGTGGAGAACGTGCAGACTCCACACAGACAGCGACCCAGCGGGGAATCGAACCTGGGACCCTGGCACTGTGAATCCACAGTGCTATCCACTGTGCTACCGTGCCGGTAATGCATGGCACCCGGCACAACACTGCAAGGGCAGCAGGAGATGTCTGTAACATATATCTCAGTCCCTGAGTAGCAGGGCTGAGGGCTTTAACTGCATGTTTCAGACAATAGTGGACATTCACGGGTGGCAGCACCAGAGGACGACGGAGGTTCTGTATCTCACTCCAGCTGCCCCACTATCCCATGGAGTGACACAGTGGCCAATGAGAACTGGAGAGTGGACAATCCATTGAAGCACAACCTGGGGCCTTCCACCCAGGAGACCCTGGGAGGGCACAGCCAACCTCCCCCTGCCTCCTGAGCCTGGTGCACCATAGACGCAGTGGCAGGACAGTGGGACAACAATATTAGTGCCACCTGAAAGTAGGCCAGTGCCCTCTAGGTCTTGTCCCTCGAGTGGACGCTCAGCAAGGGCATCTCGGGCAACAGGGCGTGGAAGGGCGCTTCCATCTGTGATGTGCATCCTGGGAATACACCTAGATGTAATGGGAGGGTTTGGTGGCTAAGGAATAGTAGGGGCACAGTGTGAGCATGGGTAAAGTTAGGCACTAGTAGTTGGAGTTCATTGTCTCCTGTCAAATATTGAGATGTCACCGAATTAAATATTATTGCTGTTCCCACTGTAACGCCTAAAAAACTGAAAGTTTCCACCCAGTGACAGGGTGCTTCTCCCCATCTGGACACAATTGTTCTCATTGGGCCACCATACCCACCAGATGGTTAGGCGCTCTTAGTGTGAATGTTTAATTCGCAGTGATAGGACGTGGGCATGATTCGGGGAACCCTAGACCCTCGCCCCTAATCCCCCTCAAGAACATAAGGACAGAGGAATGTAGGCACAACCGCACTCAGATATGAGTCAAGAAGACAGCGTGCTGGCATCGCACAGACAGGAGTCGGACAATAGCAGTATCTGACCATTTCTCATTGTTACTCATCATCACCCTCCAGCACTCAGCGGGCAGCAGGCACTCAAGGCCCAGCCACAGCACCCTGATGAATGAAGGCTCAGCCACCCTCATCCTCTGGGTGCAGAGCTGTCACAACATTCCCAGGGAGGGAATGATTCACCCTACTGGCCAGTGAGCTCGTTGTCATCCCTGTACATGGAGGCAATGAGGGCATCTCTAGTCCTCCTGGCTATCTGCACCCTCACCCCTCCCTGGCCTCCATATGCAGCCTCCTCTGCAGGATCTTCCTCAACGTCCTCATGCACGTCCTCCTCATCCGAGGACATGTGCTGCTCACCCAGGTCATGTTCAGGAATCTTCTCATCCCGCTGCAGAGCTAGGTTGTGGAGGGCACAGTCGACCACGACAATGTGGGACACCTTCTGGGGACTGAACTGACGTTCTCCATCGGACCTGCCATGGCAGCAGAACAGCATCTTTAACAGACCAATGCACCATTCGATAATCAATAACCAAGAGGGGCTGGTTTAGCACAGTGGGCTAAACAGCTGGCTTGCAATGCAGAACAATGCCAGCAGCGCGGGTTCAATTCCCGTACCAGCCTCCCTGAACAGGCGCTTGAATGTGGCGACAAGGGGCTTTTCACAGTAACTTAATTGAAGCCGACTTGTGACCTGTGATTATTATCAGGTGTTACTGTGAGCCTTGTTGTACCTGGTCTCTGTAGCAGTCTGTGGCATAATGAGCCACGACCTGAGGACATAACCTTTGTCCGTCAAGGAGCCTGGGGTGCCCCTCAAAGAGTCTAGGCTCTGGGACTGGCCAAGGATGAAACTGTAATTCACACTTCCTGGAATATGGGAACATAGATGCATGATCTGCATCTGGTGGTCGCACACCAGCTGGACGTTAAAGAAGTGGAACCCCTTCCGGTTTATGAAGGGAACTCCATGGTACCATGTGGTGCACAGGGGCATGAGTGCAGTTTACTGCTTCCTGCATCTGCGGCAGACCAGCTATCTGCCCAAACTGCATGGACCTCTCATGCAGAAAGGTAGCCCAGTGGTTAGCACAGTTGCTTCAGCTCCAGGTTCCCAGCGTCCCCGGTTCGATTCCCAGCTTGGGTGACTGTCTGTGTGGAGTCTGCACGTTCTCCCTGTGTCTGCGAGGATTTTCTCCGGGTGCTCCAGTTTCCTGCCACAGTCTAAAGATGTGCAGGTTAGGTGGACTGGCCATGATAAATTGCCCTTAGTGTCCAAAAAGGGTATGTGGGGTTACTGGGTTATGGGGATAAAGGGGGATAGGGTGGAGGCATGGGGATTAAGTACGGTCCTCTTTCCAAGAATGTTCACGAGAAGCATTTGTGATAGGTATCATTAAAAAGGATCCTCAGAATGGTATCCACCTTTAGAAAGCAAACCATCATGTGCAGGTTTGTAAAAATCAACTCGTGATCTCGAAGCCCAGAGCTCATCACTATCAATGAAATTAATGAATTGTCTCACTCCACCTTCAAAAGGATTTGTGTCTATGTCCTCCCAGTAGAATTCAATTATCCTCTTACTGCAACAGCCCTTCGCAATCTCGTCCAAACGTTTGCCGAAAAGCACACAAAATAATTCAACAATCCTCTTCAGAGATTCACTTGTACTGTGCAATTGCACCATTATTGTGCCACAAATAACATTGACAGGCTGAACGATGATCTACTATTTCCCTTTTGTTAGAACCCGCAGGTTTCTTATGGGGTGGGAACAATTAACTTGGAAGGTATATAAAGCAGGCCAGCTACGCACTGCCAAGGCAGACCCAGTTGGGGTATACCATGTGATGTACATAATAGTAATGGTAAATAAACTACCTGTTCCTTTGAACTACTCAGTGTTGACTACTTCATGGCCTTATAAAACCTTAAAAGTGAGTTCATTGTCTCTAGTTTCATCAAAAATAACTTTCTGTGTTTCGTACACCTTTCTCCATCAGAGGGCCCAGTATTCTTTGAGTCATATCCTGCACGTGATTTAAAGGGTGGGAATGATCATCTTTCCCGTGGTTCTCGCGGAATAAGAGCTCCCCAGCTGAGGAGTAAGTGACTCCATCCAGCTATGTATAAAGGGTTGGCCAATAAGGCACTGAACGTGAGGAGACCCGGTCTGGATCTACTGGGAGTTGTATATAATGTGACTGTAAATAAACCCTTGTTCTTTATTCTTACTCGGTGTGGACTCCCCATGTCCTTATTAAACTGGCGATGAAGAGTAAACTGGTTTGTTTTCGACACTTCAATCTATTCGGTTGAGCCGACGCCCGAATTTTCTGGGCCCAGCTTGGAACCAATTACTTTGCAACGCCTTTGTTTGGGTGGTTGGATGCCATGTGACACTGGTGTTGAAGACTGGAACTAGTACGCAGAAAGGATGTGTTACTGCTTCCGGGCCAAAAACATCACGAAGAACGAGCACCAGATGGTCATATGATGATGGCTTGTGGGGCACACACATTCGGAGTGATCTGGAGGCTCACACACCTGGCGGTGCCACATACACACTCATTCGACCAATTTGTGGTATTTGTGACACAACATTTGAACTCGACCCCATCAATGATCGTTCAAAGTTATCATTTTAATACAGCGGAGAGGTCCCCAGTGAGTCCGTCACTGACTTCATATCGCGGCTACGGAAGATGGCTGACTTTTGTGAATATGGAACTGCTTTATCTGGTATGCTCTGTGATCGTCTGGTCTGCGGTATAAATAATATGCACACACAGAAAAAACTTTTGGGTGAAACCTCCCTAACCTTCCAACAGGCGCTACAGATCTCTTTGCCCTGAGGGAGCGCGGAATGCAACCGCCAGGAAATACAAGGGATGGAGGTGAACATTTTGGAGCATCATGATATCCCCAGCCTGGACTGACTGCCGCAGCAACTCTTGCCTCTGGATGAAGGGCTGGCTGTTCAGACGTGAGGTATCCCTGGATTCAGCTGAAGGAGATTCCGGCCCATGTGCGACGGGTGGGCACCAGTCTGGATTTAACCGCAGGCAGCAGGAGGGCCAGCGGTCCAGGCACCTCGGTCAAGCTAGGCGCCATCCAGAGGCCAGACCTTGCATCTGGATGACCCAGATGAAGCAGAAAATGAAGCTGAGATGCTGGTAAACTGTTTGGCAGCTCCCTGTGTGGTCCCTATTCGGGTTCCATGACAGGTGAATGGCCATGTGCCCCAGATGGAATTGGATACAGGAGCTGCCGGTTCTGTGGTCGTGCAGAGCACCTTTGATCTTATTAGACTGGGTGTGCACACTTTGACTTTGGTTGACGCAGCAGCTCATTTGGCCACTTATACTTGAGAGCATCAGAATATTGTGGGGACGACACACACTCAGGAAGTATTTGGGTGTCAATTGGTTCACATTCCCCTCATTGTTGCGTAAAGAAGCGACTCTAGCCTTTTGGGCCATGATTGGTTGCACCAGCTGCAGTTGGATTGGCAGCATATCCTACAAGTGTGCACACCCGGTCTAATAAGATCAAAGCCCCATTTAAGCCCAGACTTCCAACCTAACCCAGTAACCCCACCTGACATATTTTGGTCACAAAGGGCAATTTAGCATGGCCAATCCACCTAACCTGCACATCTTTGGACTGTGGGCGGAAACCGGAGCACCGAGAGGAAACCCATGCAGGCACGGGGATGAACGTGCAGATTCTGCACAGACAGTGACTCAAGCTGTGAATTGAACCTGGGACCCTGGCGCTGTGAAGCAACTGTGCTAACCACTGTGCTACCATGCTACAGAGGTCTAATAATTCCAAAACTCTTCGAGCGACGAACTTTAGTCTTGACTTTCTCCACTTTCTCCTCTAAGGCTCAGGGAACCAGGTGGGCATGAAAATATCGGAGTTGGGCGTTTATGTCCCACCCAGATATTGGCCACAGCCCTTTAATTTTACCCTAGCCAGGCTGTAAATCCTTGAGGAACTTGCTTAGAACCTCAGATAGATCTCTAGATCCCACTTGGAGGCTCTTTCCAAGGGCCGGTGCAGACTCGATAGGCTGAATGGCCCCCTTCTGCACTGTACATTCTATGATTCTATGATTGGGCAGCGCTTGTGGTCTCCATCATGAAGCCAGATAAGACAGTTCACCTCTGCGAAGTCTATAAACTGATGGTGAACATGGCTTTGAGGTTGGATCCTTTACCTCGCGTTGAGAATCCTTCTGCTACATTTGCCGGTGGCTGTACATTTACGAAATTAGACATGGGCAATGCTTATCTATAGCTGAAGCTCGATAGGTCCTCACGGAAGTACATCATGAGAATCTTTCAAAGTATTCCCAACTATCATTCAGAGTATCCTCAACGTGTTCTGTCTTTCAGTATGTAATCCTGTATGGATTGCCGTGCACTGCGCTTTACTTCGGCCAAAATCTGCTCACAGGGACCATGGACCAGGAGCATTTACAGAACCACAAAGCAGTGTTGCTGTGCTTTGCTGAATATGTGGTATGCACCACATCTGTTTCACACAAAAGAAGTCGCCTACTTGGGTATCGGATAGACCGAGACAGCTTTCACCCGGATGTCGAGAATGAGAGAGCTATCTAACTGGCCCCCGCCCCGCAAGACGCCACAGAGCTTTGCATTTCTCTTGGATTGGTCAATTATTATGGTAGATTCATTCGGAATTTGGGGACCATCCTGGCGCGCCCTTCATTTGCTCGTCAGAAGCACCAGCCTTGGGTGTGGAGCAAGACCCAGCATGAGATGTTTCAGAAAGTGAAACAGTTGTTGCTCTTTCTGGGGTTGTTAACACATTTTGATCCTTCAAAGCCATTATTCATCATGTGATTCACTGCCGTATGGGATTGCAACAGACCTGTCTCACTGGCTGAGCAATGATAATAATAATCTTTATTGTCACAAGTAGGCTTACATTAACACTGCAATGAAGTTACTGTGAAAAGCCCCTAGTCGCCACACTCCGGCGCCTGTTCGGGTACACAGAGGGAGAGTTCAGAATGTCCAAAGTACCTAATAGCACGTCTTTCGGGACTTGTGAGAGGAAACCGGAGAACCCGGAGGAAACCCACGCAGACGGGGAGAACGTGCAGACTCCGCACAGACAGTGACCACACCGGGAATCAAACCTGGGACCTTAGTACTGTGAAGCAATGGTGCTAACCACAGTGCTACCGTAATAGCTGTGAACATCCGATTGCCTTTGCCTCCCGATCCTGGATCTGGCTGAGCATAAGTACGCTCAAATAAGAAAAGAAAGTCTGGTGATTGTATTTGGGGTAAAGAGATTTCATCAGTACACTTATGGCCACCATTTCTTTATTGTCATGGATCACAAGCCATTGCTGGGAGTCTTCTGCCAGGACAAGGCGACTCCACCAATTCCTTCCATGAGGAATCAGCGCTGGGCCTGGTTATTGGCTGCTTACGAATACTCTTTGAAGCACTGTCCAAGGACCCAGATTGCACATACCGATGCGGTGAGCCATCCTCTGCAGATCGAGTCCGCAAACCCCTAAACAGTGGACAATATGGTCACTGTCCCGAATTTCATGGCTTCCTTGCCCATCATCACTGTATCACAGAACATAGAACATAGAACATTACAGTGCAGTATAGGCCCTTCGGCCCTCGATGTTGCGCCGACCTGTGAAACCCCTCTAAAGCCCATCTACACTATTCCCTTATCATCCATATGTTTATCCAATTACCATTTAAATGCCCTTAATGTTGGCGAGTCCACTATTGTTGCAGGCAGGGCATTCCACGCCCTTACTACTCTCTGAGTAAAGAACCTACCTCTGACATCTGTCCTATATCAACCTCCCCTCAATTTAAAGCTATGCCCCCTCGTGCTAGCCATCACCATCCGAGGAGAAAGGGTCTCACTGTCCACCCTATTTAATCCTCTGATCATCTTGTATGCCTCAATTAAGTCACCGATTAATCTTCTTCTCTCTGATGAAAACAGCCTTAAGTCCCTCAGCCTTTCCTCATAAGATCTTCCCTCCGTAGCAGGCAACATCCTGGTAAATCTCCTCTATACCCTTTCCAATGCTTCCACATCCTTCCTATAATGCGGCGACCAGAACTGCACGCAATACTTCAAATGCGGCCGCACCAGAGTTTTGTACAGCTGCAACATGACCTCATGGCTCCAAAACTCAATCCCTCTACCAATAAAAGCTAACACACCGTACGCCTTCTTAACAACCCTCTCAACCTGGGTGGCAACTTTCAGGGATCTATGGACATGGGCATCGATATCTCTCTGCTCATCCACACTACCAAGAATCTTACCATTAGCCCAGTACTCTGTGGGCGCCATTCTCCGCAAATGCGGAGAGTCGTAAAGGCTGCCGTGAAACCGGCCGTGTTTCACGGCAGCCTCCGTGCCCCCTCCCGGGACCCGATTCACCCCCCTGGTCGGGGCTAGCATCGCGGCCCCGGGAAGAACGGCAGTGCAGGCTTAGCGAACGTTCGCTAAGCCCGGCCGTCAAGACTCACGGCGGCTGACGCGCACGATGATGTCAGCCGCGCATGCGCGGGTTGGACGGCTCTAACCCGCGCATGCGCGGATGACGTCATCGCGCATATGCGTCAAACCTGCGCATGCGCGGTCCGTCATGCCCCTCAGCCGCCCCGCGGATGGATCCTGCGGGGCGGCTGAGGGGCAAAGAGTGCGCGGGAATCGGACCCGCTGCCCGCGATCGGTGCCCACTGATCGCGGGCCCATGCCACCCTTGGGCATGGTTGTGCAGAACGGCACTTTGCGGCCGTTTTCACGAACTGTGATAGCAGGTGTGTTTAAATTCGTGAAAACGGCCGTAAAGGTCTGGGAAATCGGCCCATTGGATAGGGGAGAATCGCTGCTCGCCGTAAAAAAACGGCGAGCAGCGATTCATGTCGTGGGGCGGCCGTGGGGGGGGGGGGGGGGAGAATAGCGGGAGGTCGGAAAAAATGTCGGGAAGGCCCTCCCGCTATTCTCCGACCCGTCGTGGGGGACGGAGAATAGCGCCCTGTATTCCTGTTACTCCTTCCAAAATGAATCACCTCACAACTTTCTGCATTAAACTCCATTTGCCACCTCTCAGCCCAGCTCTGCAGCTTATCTATGTCACTCTGTAACCTGCAACATCCTTACGCACTGTCCACAACTCCACCGACTTTATTGTCATCTGCAAATTTACCCACCCTTACTTCTACGCCCTCCTCCAGGTCATTTATAAAAATGACAAACAGCAGTGGCCCCAAAACAGATCCTTGTGGTACACCACAAGTAACTGAACTCCAGGCTGAACATTTCCCATCAACCACCACCCTCTGACTTCTTACAGCGAGCCAATTTTTGATCCAAATTGCTAAATCACCCTGAATCCCATGCCTCCGTATTTTCTGCAATAGCCTACCGTGGGGAACCTTATCAAAGGCTTTACTGAAATCCATATACACCACATCAACTGCTTTACCCTCGTCCACCTGTTTGGTCACCTTCTCAAAGAACTCAATAAGGTTTGTGAGGCATGACCTATCCTTCACAAAACCGTGTTGACTATCCCTAATCAAATTATTCCTTTCTAGATGATTATAAATACTATCTCTTATAAACCTTTCCAAGACTTTGGCCACAACAGAAGTAAGGCTCACTGGTCTATAGTTACCGGGGTTGTCTCTACTCCCCTTCTTGAACAAGGGGACAACATTTGCTATCCTCCAGTCTTCTGACACTATTCCTGTAGACAATGACGACATAAAGATCAAAGCCAAAGGCTCAGCAATCTCCTCCCTAGCTTCCCAGAGAATCCTAGGATAAATCCCATCCGGCCCAGGGGACTTATCTATTTTCACATTTTCCAGAATCGCTAACACCTCCTCCTTATGTACCTCAAGCCTTTCTAGTCTAGTAGCCTATTTCTCAGTATTCTCCTCGACAACATTGTTTTTTTCCTGCGTGAATACTGACAAAAAATATTCATTTAGCACCTCTCCTATCTCCTCGGACTCCACGCACAACTTCCCACTATTGTCCTTGACTGGCCCTACTCTTACACTAGTCATTCCTTTATTCCTGACATACCTATAGAAAGCTTTAGGGTTATCCTTGATCCTACTAGCCAAAGACTTCTCATGTCCCCTCCTGCCTCTTCTTAGCTCTCTCTTTAGGTCTTTCCTCGCTAACTTGTAACACTCGAGCAACCTAACTGAACCTTCACGTCTCATCTTTACATCAGCCTCCTTCTTCCTCTTGACAAGTGATTCAACTACTTTAGTAAATCATGGTTCCCTCGCTCAACCACTTCCTCCCTGCCTGACAGGTACATACTTATCAAGAACACGCAGTAGGTGTTCCTTGAACGAGCTCCACATTTCAATTGTGCCTATCCCCTACAGTTTCCTTCCCCATCCTATGCATCCTAAGTCTTGCCTCATTGCATCATAATTGCCTTTCCCCCATCTATAACTCTTGCCCTGCGGTATATGCATATCCCTTTCCATTGCTAAAGTAAACTTAACTGAATTGTGGTCACTATCACCAAAGTGCTCACCTACCTCCAAATCCTGGTTCATTACCCAGTACCAAATCCAATACGGCCTCGCCTCTTGTTGGCCTATCTACATACTGTGTCAAGAAACCCTCCTGCACACATTGGACAAAAACAGACCATCTAAAGTACTCGATCTATAGCGTTTCCAGTCAATATTTGGAAAGTTAAAGTCCCCCATAACAACTACCATGTTACATTCGCTCCTATCCAGAATCATCTTTACAATCCTTTCCTCTACATCTCTGGAATTTTTCGGAGGCCGATAGAAAACTCCCAACAGGGTGACGTCTCCTTTCCTGTTTCTAACCTCAGACCATACTACCTCAGTAGACGAGTCCTCATCAAACGTCCTTTCTGCCACCGTAATACTGTCCTTGACTAACGATGCCACTCCTCCCCCTCTTTTACCACCTTCCCTGAGCTTACTGAAATATCTAAATCCCAGAATCTGCAACAACCATTCCTGCCCCTGCTCTAGCCATGTCTCCGAAATGGCCACAACATTGAAGTCCCAGGTACCAACCCATGCTGCAAGTTCACCCACCTTATTCCGGATGTTCCTGGCGTTGAAGTAGACACACTTTAAACCACCTTCCTGCCTGCCGGTACACTCCTGCAACTTTGAAACCTTACTCATGACCTCACTACTCTCAACCTCCTGTATACTGGAGCTACAATTCAGGTTCCCAACCCCCTGCTGAATTAGTTTAAACCCCCCGAAGAGCATTAGCAAATTTCCCCCCCAGGATATTGGTACCCCTCTGGTCCAGGTGTAGACCATCCCATTTGTAGAGGTCCCACCTACCCCAGAATGAGCCCCAATTATCCAGGTATCTAAAACCCTCCCTCCTGCACCATCCCTGTAGCCATGTGTTCAACTGCTCTCTCTCCCTAGTCCTCGTCTCGCTAGCACGTGGCACGGGTAACAACTCAGAGATAATAACTCTGTTTGTTCTAGCTCGAAGTTTCCACCCTGGCTCCCTGAATTCCTGCCTTACATCCCTATCCCTTTTCCTACCTATGTTGTTGGTGCCTATGTGGACCATGACTTGGGGCTGCTCCCCCTCTCCCTTAAGGATCCCAAAAACACGATCCGAGACATCATGGACCCTGGCACATGGGAGGCAACACACCAACAGTCTCTCTCGTTCCCACAGAATCTCCTATCTATCCCCCTAACTATGGAGTCTCCAATGACTAATGCTCTACTCCTCTCCCCCTTCCCTTCTGAGCAACAGGAACAGACTCTGTGCCAGAGACCTGTACCCCATGGCTTACCCCTGGTAGGTCTTCCCCCCCCACCACAGGGAACGACCACAGGGGATCCCTGTACTGACTGCTTCCTCCCAGCCCCTCTCACCGTCACCCATCTATCTTCATTCTTCGGAGTAACTATATCCTTGAAGCTATTATCTATGACCACCTCTGCCTCCACAATGATCCGATGTTCACCCAGCTCGAGCTCCAGTTCCCTAACGCGGTTTCTGAGGAGCTGGAGATGGGTGCACTTCCCACAGGTGAAATCAGCAGGGACACTGACGGCATCCCTCACCTCAAACATTCTGCAGGAGGAACATTGCACTGCCTTCTCTGCCATCCCCTCTGGATAAAAAGAAAGGAAGAGCTTACCTGATATTCCCTCAACCCCTTAGGTTAGCGAAGGTGGAAGAACATAAGAACATAAGAACTAGGAGCAGGAGTAGGCCATCTGGCCCCTCGAGCCTCCTCCGCCAATCAATTAGATCATGGCTGATCTTTTGTGGACTCAGCTCCACTTTCCGGCCCGAACACCATAACCCTTAATCCCTTTATTCTTCAAAAAACTATCTATCTTTACCTTAAAAACATGTAATGAAGGAGCCTCAACTGCTTCACTGGGCAAGGAATTCCATAGATTCACAACCCTTTGGGTGAAGAAGTTCCTCCTAAACTCAGTCCTAAATCTACTTCCCCTTATTTTGAGGCTATGTCCCCTAATTCTGCTGCCACCCGCCAGTGGAAACAACCTGTCCGCATCTATCCTATCTATTCCCTTCATAATTTTAAATGTTCTATAAGATCCCCCCTCATCCTTCTAAATTCCAAAGAGTACAGTCCCAGTCTACTCAACCTCTCCTCATAATCCAACCCCTTCAGCTCTGGGATTAACCTAGTGAATCTCCTCTGCACACCCTCAAGCACCAGTACGTTCTTTCTCAAGTAAGGAGACCAAAACTGAACACAATACTCCAGGTGTGGCCTCACTAACACCTTATACAATTGCAACATAACCTCCCTAGTCTTAAACTCCATCCCTCTAGCAATGAAGGACAAAATTCCATTTGCCTTCTTAATCACCTGTTGCACTTGTAAACCAACCTTCTGTGACTCATGCACTAGCACACCCAAGTCTCTCTGAACAGCGGCATGCTTTAATATTTTATCGTTTAAATAATAATCCCGTTTGCTGTTATTCCTACCAAAATGGATAACCTCACATTTGTCAACATTGTATTCCATCTGCCAGATCCTAGCCCATTCACTTAACCTATCCAAATCCCTCTGCAGACTTCTCAGTATCCTCTGCACTTTTCGCTTTACCACTCATCTTAGTGTCATCTGCAAACTTGGACACATTGCCCTTGGTCCCCAACTCCAAATCATCAATGTAAATTGTGAACAATTGTGGGCCCAACACGGATCCCTGAGGGACACCACTAGCTACTGATTGCCAACCAGAGAAACACCCCAAGTGTAGTGTCTCGGGTTTAGCAACCGCCCAACTTATATACAGGTACTACACACCTTCCCAGAAACCCCCACGGCCGACTTCCGCTTTCCTGCTGCTGTGAAACAAAGGAAAAACTAAAAAAATGTTAGTTAAAAAACAAAGGCCGCTTCTCCTGTAAGGTAAGTTTTTAAAGCGGGAAACTTACCTTCCCGACAGACCCCTGGTTACTGCTCTCGCTGCTACCACTGAACAACTGTATCACGTATGTTGTTCCAGAGAAGGGCCATGAAATTGTATTAAAGACCTTCACATCGTGTCCAGAATGAAGATGTTGGCAAGAAGTTATTTCTGGTGGCTGAGTTTGGACACGGGTACAGTGACGTTGACTCAGCAGTGCTCCATCTGTCAAGAGCACCAGAGATCCTCGCGGTGGCACCCCTACACTTTTGGGAGTGGCCAGTGTACCCTTGGGCCCGTGTCTATGCTGAATTTGCCAGTCCATTCCTGGGCTCTATGTTTCTCATCCTGGTGGACGTCCACTCCAAGAGGCTGGAGGTCCACAAGATGGCGAAGATCACCTCCCGGGCAACCATCAAGTGATTGCACATTTCTTTTTTGAGCCATGGAATCCTGGAGGTGTTCATAACAGATAACGGGGTCTCTTTCACGAGTGCAAACTTTGCTGCTTTCATAAAGGGCAACAGGATTTGACATGTCTGCACTGCCCCATACCATCTGGTATCAAATGGATCGGCAGAGAAGGCCGAGCAGACGGTTAAACGTGGTTAAAGTAGCAGACTTGGGTACAATGGATACCAAGCTGGCACTTTTTATGTGCTCGTACAGGACCACACAGCATGCAGTAATTGGGGTGGCCCCGCTGAGATGCTCATAGGTTTTTGGCTTCATGCCTGACTTAGTTTGTTCCTCCCAGACATCGGCGCGAAGGTACGTTGTAACCAGGAATTGCAAGGGCATTGCCCGGTTTGACGTCGACCTCTTCGATGCTTCGCACCTGGTGCCATGATGTTCATTCGTAACTTCACCAACGGTTCTCATTGGCTCTCTGGGATTTTCATCTGTCTGACAGGACCAGGCCCTTGCCAAGTTCAGGTCCTGGGGCAACTGGTAAGACAACATTTGGATCATATTCATTCACGGAGGTTGGTCCTTCATGAGGTCCCTCGGATAAATCCTGCCCCGGATCCTCCAACCCCATTGCCGAACCAACCTGCTGTGACGCCTCCAGTCTGTGTCGATGCTGAGGTCTTGAATGCAGATTCAATGGTTGAGCTGCCTGCCGATCATTCACCACAGCGTTCCTGCCGCAAACGACGATCACCTTCGATGTATACGCCACCGGATCTAACACATCAGGGGCTCGACATTTCACTGGAGCCGAAGAGAGACTGACAGCCTCCACCTGCTGCTCCTTATTGTCTGGGGAGGAATGTAATATCCCGTACGGGATTTACAGGGTGGGAATGATTATCTTCCCGGTGGTTCTCGTGCAGTATGAGCTCTCCTGCTGAGGAGCGGGGGGACTCCATTCAGCTGTGTATAAAAGGTCAGCCAGTAAGGGATTAAGAGATTTGGGATCTACCGGGAGTGGTATATAATGTGATTGTAAATAAACAAAAGGACTTTATTCTTACTCAGTGTGGACTTGGTATTGATGCGCAAAGAATGAGCTTGGCTTCTTTATCAATTGTGCGCATTCAGGCAAGAATTTATTATGTTTAGGTGTTGTGATGGATATGGTCTTAATTGGATCTGTTCCTTCCAGAGGCATATGAAAATGGTTGAAGTGTCAAACACAGCGGCTGCACAGAGGCTGCATGGATCTGCCAAGCCTCCAGTGTATTGGTCATGATATTCAAGTCACCCTGCTTGCAATCATAATGTAAGTGCAAGGATTGGGATTCGATAATTATTATCAAAGGTCACTGGAGGACAAGGAACAGAACCTGAATGTGGTTATTAGTCGAATTCAAGTTACCACGGTGCGACTTGAAGCCATGTCTCGGAGCGTTAGACTGGGCCTGTGCATTCTGAACACAGCGATGTTACCGCTGCACAACCATCTCCCCAACTTATCAAAGCAGGACTCGAGCCTGCAATATTCTGATTATATCACCGTTATGACCCAAAATCAGACGACTTATCCATTAGGCCATGGGACCTTCTGAATTGGTTTACAGCACTTGGGTTTTTTGACTCTAGTTAAGACCCTCGTTGTGATGTGCAGTCACATCTGAGGATAAAGCTGAGCCACCTGTCGTCCTCCAGGATGGGGTCAGTCTACAAATCATGGCTTTGGTATGTGCAGTGCAGACTGAGGGGAAGTGGAGGGCTGGACACTGAATTCCTGCCTTGTTTATGGGGGGGAGACCATTCAGTGCAACTACCATTGATTTCTCAATTGTATACATTCACAGATACGCTGAGGAATGGAGAATGTAGGCAACACAAACTTCTTGATAGCTTTGATTAGAATGAGGAGACGCAGGATCCATCGTTGATTGGCACAGCTTAGGGAAGACCATTGCTCTGAGGAATCACTAGTCATTGAGGCCCCAGAAAGACCCAAATGCTGACAAGGGCAGACCAAATCCATGAAGCCATATTGAGAATGCTCAGGGTTGTCAACTTTATGGGGAAATTCATTCCGAACTTATCAAGCAGGCAGCAGAATTAAGAAACCTGATAAAGAAAAATGTTGCGTTCATCTGGACTCCACGACATGAAGCGGAGTGGCAAGATCTAAAGTCATTGTTGATCACTGCACCAGTTCTAGTATTCTGCAACTCAACAGGAGTCACCAAAATATCAACAGATGGAAGTCAAATTGTATTGCTGCAGTTCCACTACAAAAAGCAGACGACGATTCGTGGAAGCCTGTTGCGTATGCATCTCGCTCCGCAAACTGAGCAAAGGTATGCTCAAATTGAAAAAGAATGCCGAGGTCTCTTGACAGGCATCACCAAATTTCACTGCTATGTCTGTGGACTGCCACATATCTTCGTAGAGACAGATCATCATCCGCTGGTCAATAGAATCAAGAAAGATCTAAATAACATGTTGCCAAGACTTCAATACATGATGCTGCAGCTGTGTCGATATGACTTTGAATTAATATATACACCAGGGAAAGATTTAGTGCTTGCAGGTACGTTATTTAGAGCCACAATGCACGAGGATAACAAAGTTGTTGACGCTGTACTCAGTATTGAAGCAGAAGCCAACTTCATCACAGCAATTCTACCTGTCACAGATGCTAAACTACAAATAATCAAGGCAGAAACTCTATGAGACACGACACTTAGCAAGTGATAGAATATCTACCTACTGACTGGCCTAATGGGAAATGTGCAAACTTTTGCAACATCAGGGAAGACCTGACAACAATAGATGACTTTCTATTGAAAGGGAGCCGTATGTAATTCCATCATGTCTTCGGCAAGATAGTCTTGAACAAACCCACAAAGGACATCAAGGCATTGAGAAATGTAGAAGATGAGCATGGCAATCAGTGTATTGGCCGGGAATCAACAAGGATATAGACAACTACACACAACAGTGCCGGGTATGCCAAATGCACGGATTGGCACAATGTAAGCAGACCTTGGTGGAAAGCGAACTAGTTACTCAACCATGGACAAAGGTCACCATGGATATATTTTACTTTCAAGGCTGTGATTATTTGATAACCATTGACTATTACTCAAATTTTCCGGAGGTTAACATATTATACGACTCAACAATGCATTCAGCAAAATGTATTTGTCAGAGATGGCATACCAGTTACTGTTGTCACAGACAATGGACCGTGTTTTAGCAGCCTGGAGTGGCTACAATTTGTCAATGACTCCAACTTCACACATGTAACTTCTAGCCCACTGTACCTGCAGACAAAGCTGAGAAAGGGATGGGAATTGTGAAGCAGCTTCTCAAAAAAACTATGGAGGACAGAAAGAACTTGGACTTTGCACTGTTAGCATACAGGATTGTCATCGAGGCTTTCTCCCGCACAACTATTGATGAGACAAAGTATACATACTATACTATCAACTCTAATAGTTCCAAACAAAGATGAACAAGTCGTGCATAAAAAAATGCGCAACTGAAGAGTAAGCAAAAGAATCATTACGATAAAAACTCCAAACCACTATCTGCACTCAAAGAAGGTGATATTGTACGCATTCGTAATCCTGAAGGTGGATGGATGGACATTGCAAAAGTACTCAATGAGCTCACACCAAGATCATACGTGATCAGAACAGAATCTGGAAAGATTTTTCGTAGAAACAGAAGAGACCTCTTGAAACTTGAATAACCTGTTACATTCACAGAATCAGCCACAACAAGTCAACAACTCATATTTCCTACAAATGACTTTCCAAAAGCTATATTGTCACATGTACCAGACAATTGAAATAAAAATGTCATAACATTAAGAAGGTCTACAAGACATTGGAAACCTCCAAATAGATGAAATTTGTAAATCTAACATTAGTTCTATCATTATTGACATGCTGTATAATACTGTAAACAAGAAAATGTAGACAAACTTTTTCTCAAAGAAAGGGGGATGTGACGTTATACAAATATGAAAAGTTAATGTTATGTTAAGCCTAGCCACTAGAGGGAGCTAAAGAACAGTACTATAAATTGCACTGGCTCTTAAGCTAAGGAGAGGAGTTTAGACGAGCTGAATAAGATCAGATTCATAGTGTATTGCAGAGTTAGTTAAGATATAATAGTTATAATTAGTAGATAGAGATAGTGTTAGTGAGCGTAGTTTAATTTTTCATGTATATTTGCTATTCAGAATAATTGTTGAACTCAAATTTAGTAGTGTTGATAAAATTAGTTTACTTCTTCAAAAGAGCTTTGTATATCTTTGTGATCACTGTGCCTTCCATCTTGGAAACCCCTCACAAAGATCACCACAAATAGGGGGAGGATTCATGTGAGCCATGTAAGGATGCCACTGTGTCCATAGCTACAATATTTCAAGAGGAATAAGATGAAGACAGATTTTCACAATCAAAGTTCTCTTTGATTCAGGGGACACAACAGC
The DNA here is from genome assembly GCF_902713615.1 of Scyliorhinus canicula. Lineage (NCBI taxonomy): Eukaryota > Metazoa > Chordata > Chondrichthyes > Carcharhiniformes > Scyliorhinidae > Scyliorhinus > Scyliorhinus canicula. The sequence goes on from NC_052146.1 coordinate 173,149,193, forward strand.
ATCTTCATCATCTTCAACATTTCACAAAAGGTCATCAGCCTCACCATTATCACAGAAGCAGCATTGGTCATCTCCAACCCTAATGACAGGGTCATCCTTGGAAGGCGCAGCAGCTGAGGGAATATGTGGTGGCTGTGGAATATGATAAACACGCCACATTGTTAGGCAACTATACATAGTGCAGTCCTTTCAATCATGGCATCAACAAGTCAATGACCAAGGCATCATTCAAGCAGCTGAAACACCATTGCCCACATGCAGATATACTCATACCAATGTGACAGCAGCTAACCAAAACAGTGGCACCAGGAAAAACATTTGTCAATGATTAGTGCCTGACAGTCCCAAGAGGCAGCAACATCCAGACAGTAGCATCTCTCTAACAAAGGACTCATCTTGCTACTGAGCCATCAGACATCAGGAAGCAGTGATCTGGGGCGGAATTCTCCCACCCCCCGCAGGATCGGGGAATCGCCCGGGGCCGGCGTAAATCCCGCCCCCGCCCCCGCCGGAATTTTCCGCCACCCGGGAATCGGTCGCCGGTCGGCGGGCCCCCCGCGCCGATTCTCCAGCCCGCAATGGGCCTAAGTCCTGCCGCTGTCAGGCCTCTCCCGCCGATGTGGTTTAAACCACCTCTGTGCCGGCGGGAGCAGGCGGCAGGAGCGGGCCCCAGGGTCCTGGGGGGGGCGCAGGGCGATCGGACCCCAGGGGGTACCCCCATGGTGTCCTGGCCCACGATCGGGGCCCACCGATCGGCGGGCGGGCCTGTGCCGTGGGGGCATTCTTTTCCTTCCACCGCCGCCACGGCCTCCACCATGGCGGAGGCGGAAGAGACCCCCTCCACCGCGTAGGCAACAGTCAGCAACATTGTTCATTCTACAAAGATCAATCCTTTCTATCTACCCTAAGCACAGTCATGCAATGAATTCCATGTCGATTTGCGTGCTGTAACCTAATAGAGAGATTCTGCAGTGCATCACGAGGCAGCTGTTCAGGAGAAAAATACATTCCTCACAGGTAAGGGAACAACTTCATCAGGATGATCACATTCCTCTGACATCACACATGCAGGCACTTCCAATATCACTGAGTGGAACCAACGTCCATCATTCAGCATCACGCATGTGGAGAGTTGAAACCAAGAATGAAATAATGTTCAACATTAAGTGCGGAGAGGAAAACAGGCTGCATGGAGACAGGAACGCTATGGTACGCAACGAAAAAGTCTACTTTTCCAAGAAAGTAACTGCTAAAATAAATACCATTGCAATGTACACTTGAGAGAAAAGATTGGAATGCTGGTCACAACAAATACTTGTAACATCCACAAACTCCAGACTTTCGAGCAACCTCATCAGGATAATCACTAACTTGGATGACCAATTCTCATGGGGTCAAATAATCTGCCCAAGACCCAACACTGATGGTGTATTGTCCAGTCATCATTGTCACATATGAAGAGCCTTTGTTCATCTCACAGATGTGGATGCAGATGGGCATCAAGGTAGCACAGTGGTTAGCACTGTTGTTTCACAGTGCCAGGGTACCAGATCCGATTTCCGGCTTGTCTGTGCGGAGTCTGCACGTTCTCCCCGTGTCTGCGTGGGTTTCCTCCGGATGCTCCGGTTTCCTCCCACAAGTCCTGAAAGACGTGCTGTTAGGTGAATTGGACATTCTGAATTCTCCTTCTGTGTACACGAACAGGCGCCAGAATGTGGTGACTCGGGGCTTTTCACAGTAACTTCATTTCAGTGTTAATATAAGCCTACCTGTGACAATGACGATTATTAAAAAATAATACAGACGATCCACTGCGATGAGATTGAGTGAGGCTTAATGGAATGAAAGGACCAGAGATGGGCGCGGCATGGTGGCACAGTCATTTAGCACTGCTGCCTCACAGCATCAGGAACCTGGGTGCAATTCCAACCTCGGGTGACTGTCTGTGTGAAGTTTTCACATTCTCCCCGTGTCTGTGTGGGTTTCCTCCAGGTGCTCTGGTTTCCTCTACAGTCTAAAGATGTGCAGATTAGATGAATTGGACATGATCAATTGCCCCTTTTGGGGGGGGGGGGGGGGTGCAGCAATAGGACGGGGATTGAACCTCTTGGTGCTCTTTCACAGAGTCGATGGGCCGAATGGTCTCCTTCCGCACTGTAGGGATTCTATGATTCAGATGGGTGATCACTCGGGGAGGTTCATTTCTAATCTTGAATAAACACGGACCTTATATCAAACCAATTAGCCATTCAATGCCTGATGCTTGGAAAGGGATACATGTGAAATGTGTTTATAATAGTGCAGATAAATAGACAGTTGCATGAATGTCTGTGCCATCATTGAGCATTCAAAACTTCTTAATTTTCCTAACTCTACCGCTCTGTCTATGTGTAGCCATGACATCCACAGTTGAGGTAGAGCCAGCTGTTTGATTGCTATGCCCTGCTGTTTGAGATTATTTCTGGAGGCCTGGATGGCCTGGGTCAGGTGGTCCCTCCTCAGCCTGAGCTGCTGGAGTTGGTGGTGTCATAAACAGAAGGGATAGGGAGTGACCTGGATACCTTTATACTGCCCCAGGTGGATCCCCCCATATGTCTGTTTTAAGATCCTCCTCCCCTTTGGTGCCTGAGAGTCCTTCCCTGGCACCTGGAGAGGAAAGAGCATCTGGAGGGAGGTCAAGATACCCAATCCCCCTCTCACCTCTCCACTGCTGAAACGTATCCATGGCTACAGCGATGAAGTGAAGCTCCAAGTACATATCTGGCAGAAACCTCTGGACCTTGGGTGCCCAAGGCGGTCACCACCTTCCATGGCGACTTCGATGTGCTCATACAACCGAACCCCCGACATCAGATAGAACGTGAATGGACAGCACGGTAGTATTGTGGATAGCACAAATGCTTCACAGCTCCAGGGTCCCAGGTTCGATTCCAGCTTGGGTCACTGTCTGTGCGTAGTCTGCACATCCTCCCTGTGTGTGCGTGGGTTTCCTCCGGGTACTCCGGTTTCCTCCCACAGTCCAAAGATGTGCAGGTTAGGTGGATTGGCCATGATAAATTGTCCTTAGTGTCCAAAATTGCCCTTAGTGTTGGGTGGGGTTACTGGGTTATGGGGATAGGGTGGAGGTGTTGATCTTGGGTAGGATGCTCTTTCCAAGAGCCGGTGCAGACTCGATGGGCCTAATGGCCTCCTTCTGCACTGTAAATTCTATGACATGTACTCCTCCATCTTTCATTCTAGTCTGGTGACGGCCTCTGACAACTCTGCCTGATGTTCCTATTCCTGTCTTTGCATCTCCAGCACGTTTCTTAGGCCCGATTCCAGAGGCTTGTAATTGGACTCAGATTCAGCTGGAACTGTAGAAGTGGATTTCATTTGGAACTTCGCTGATAGGGTTAATATAACAGTTCTGAAAAGCTCTGTGAAAGAGATGTCAGAAGGTCATGGGATGGAAAAAGGGGAGTGCGGCTTTAGTACCATTTAATGTTCTGACCCGCATCTGTGAAAGCAGAGAGGTCAAAAAGTCAAAGAATGGAATGAATGGGAAGCGTTACTTTATTGCGGAGATAGCGCAATTAAGCTCGTTTGACCAGTTGAAACAAATAAACATTGAAATGTAAAAGGAATGGGCTTTGGAATGAGTTGGGCCAGATGGCCATGGGATACGAAAAACCTTTGTAATAGCATTAATAGTGACTTGTGCTAATGATTATGTCAAAAATAACCTCCCGACCTCGAAGAATAATTCCATATATGTACATGTTCTGGATCCTTGCCAAATCATAGGTGTATCTAGGAATTTAAGGGGACCACCCCTAAGCTGTAAAATGTATAAAAATACAGTCCTTATTCTGGGATTTTGGCACTTCTCGAAGGTGGTTACCCGACTGCTTAGAGATTTTTCCCGGCCGTGAATAAACGAATATTCGTTACTGACGTGTTCGAGTGTTTTACTTCTGGACTGACGATCAGATACGTGAAAGCGCAATTCACAGAACCTGATCCCCAACAGTCCTCCAAGTGTCAGGGACCTCAGCTATCGCTGTCTCCATTTGCTGTGGACATGCATCTGTGAGATGAGCATCAGATTGCGAACCTGATCTGACTCTGACACTAGGCCCCACCGAGGTGCGCGTGCCTAACTGGTGGAGGATGCAGTGAGCACAATGATAGATCTTTATCAAGTGTGTGTTCAACATCCTCATTCAAGCTGGGCTGGGGGCTCTGGCTAAGACACTGGGTGCATCGCTTCCTCTGCCTTTTATTGCTGGTGGCTGGAATAGAGAGAAAAGAGAATCAGTGATTGATTGGAATGGCTCCTACATTATAGATCACTGACAGTCATTGCCTGCATGTGGCTGATATATACTGGATGGACCCTCACTGGTGTGTTAGGGGAAGCCAGATTTGCCTTCCACACAGGAATTATCTCAAACCTCTTCAGTGAACTCTGACTCCTGGCCCCTATGGGAGAAGAGTGGTCTCAACTCTGGTCTCTGCCCTATGGTCTGAGATCTCTCCCTTCTGTTATAGGAGATCTTGTCCTGCATGAACAGATGGATTCACAGTGAGCACTATTGATGAAAGCAGTTCGGAAGCATGCCTAAGCCTCCCAGGATGGGATTATCATAGAATCATCAAATTTACAGTGCAGAAGGAGGCCATTTGGCCCATCGAGTCTGCACCGGCACTTAGAACATAGAACAGTACAGCACAGAACAGGTCCTTCGGTCCTCGATGTTGTGCCGAGCAATGATCACCCTACTCAAACCCACGTATCCACCTTACTATTAGGACACTACGGGCAATTTAGCATGGCCAATCCACCTAACCCGCACATCTTTGGACTGTGGGAGGAAACCGGAGCACCCGGAGGAAACCCACGCACACACGGGGAGGACGTGCAGACTCCGCACAGACAGTGACCCAAGCCGGGAATCAGACCTGGGACCCTGGAGCTATGAAGCAACTGTGCTACCGTGCAGTTTACATAAAATGATGATCTTAATGTGACTATAAAACATGGGTGCTGATGTCCAATCTGCTGGTCATGTATTGACCCCTCTGGCAACCTCCTCCCAGGCCGACATTGTCAGGTGGGAGGGCCTCCTGCTCCTATCCCTCAGAAAGAGGACATCTCCGCCTCTATTAGATAGTCTGCAGGAGAACGCCAGGGAAGGCTCGATGCACCGTGGAGTGGTTTTTTTTGTTATTTTGGGTGCCATTGAGAACCAGAGCAAAGGAACGCAGCTAACCTACAGTGAGTGACTGGCTGTACAGGTGCCTTTGATTCATGAAGTGAAGGTGAGGCTGATAAATCCCAGCCCACCCCACCAACAAGCTCCTGGTTGATTGATTAACAATGAGCTGAAAAGCGGAAAATCAGGCAAATAAATCCGATTTGCAACCCAGTTGGAATCACTGATTTTCTCACATATCACTGCACTTAGTCTCCAGAGTGGAAAATACCACCCTATGTCTGCTGGATCCAGTTGGAATTACATAGAATTTACATAGAATTTACAGTGCAGAAGGAGGCCATTTGGCCCATCGAGTCTGCACCGGCTCTTGGAAAGATCACCCTACCCAAGGTCAACACTTCCACCCTATCCCCATAACCCAGTAACCCCACCCAACACTAAGGGCAATTTTGGACACTCAGGGCAATTTATCATGGCCAATCCACCTAACCTGCACATCTTTGGACTCCGGTCAGGTCATTTACTGGTCTGGTCCCACTGACAGTGCACCCCAGCCCGCGGGTTTCCCAGCGGCATGTGGTGGCTTCAATGGGAATTCCCATTGACAGTGGTAGGAGCAGAGAATTCTGCCGCCAGCGAAGGGCACGCTGCTCCCTGCTGCTGAGAAACACGCGACTGGGAGGCCGGAGAAACCTACTCCCGAAGTGTCTGCCTCTTGGATATAATGATGTGGAGATGGCGGCATTGGACTGGGGAGATCACAGTAAGAAATCTTACAACACCAGGTTAAAGTCCAATTCGAAACAAACCTGTTGGACTTTAACCTGGTGTTGTAAGACTTCTTGGATATAAAATGGAGAAAGAGAAGAGGGGCGCGATTCTCCGCAAATGCGGAGAGTCGGAAAGGCTGCCGTGAAACTGGCCGTGTTTCACGGCAGCCTCCGCGCCCCCTCCCGGGACCCGATTCTCACCCCCGGGCGGGGCTAGCAGCACGGCCCCGCGAAGCACGGCATCGCGGGCTTAGCGACCGTCCCCGCGGTCTGATCCAGCGGGGCGGCGGAGGAACAAAGAGTGCGCGGGTTTTGGACCCGCTGCCCGCTATCGGTGGGTACCGATCGCGGGCCCATGCCACCCTTGGCACGGCTGTGGTGCGGCCGTGCCAATCGGTGCCATGGTTGTCTGGAACGGCACTTTGCGGCCGTTTTCACAAACGGTGGGAGCAGGTGTGTTTGCGTTCGTGAAAACGGCCATAAAGGCCTGGGAACTCGGCCCATCGGCCTGGGGAGAATCGCTGTTCGCCGTAAAAAACGGCGAGCACACTTCCGGTGGCGGCGATGCCTGAGTGAGCCGCACATTCGGCGGGCTCTCACTCCGGCGGGGCTTTGCTGCTGATTCCCCGCAACAGCGGGACCTCGGGGGCGGCAAAAAGGCTGCCGGGAAAGGGCTGGAGAGCGGGCTGACAGCGATGGAAACGTGGGAGGCCAGCAGGTAGGGGAAGAGAGAGAGAGAGGGAGGCAAGGAGCAGAGGAAACGGACCTGGAAAGTAAGATGGCGGACCCACGGACCTTCCTTCCTCCAGGAGAAGAAAAGAAGTTTTGGAGTTGCTGAAGCAGGACAACTTGGACCCACTTCAGAGGCCCAGAAGGTAAAATTTAAGGAGCTGGGCGAAGGAAAGCGGCAGCGAAGGCACTGAGGAGCGGGCTGCGGCATATGGAACAGCGAGAGTCCAGAAGGCAGAAAAGGAAGGAGAAAAAGGGACAGAGACAAGGACCTGAAGAAACTTACCTGGGACCTAAGATGGCGGACACACGGACCCTGGACTCAGCAATCCAGCAGGCGCTGGATAACATGCTCCAGGTAATGAAGTCCAGTTTTGAAGTGCTGAAGCGGGACAGCTTGGACCCAATCCAGAAAGCGGTGGATCAGCTGAACCAGAGGCTGGACGCCCAGGATGATAAAGTTAAGGAGCTGGGAGAGGTGGTGGAGGAGCAGGCGGATGCGCAGACGGTTGCAGCGCTAGAAGTTGACGGCCTGAAAGAGCGGCAGAGAAGACTGCTGGACAGAGTAGAGGAGCTGGAGAATAGAGTCCGCAGGAATAATCTGAGGATGGTCGGCCTCCCGGAGGGGGCTGAGGGAGCTGATGCTGCAGCATTTGTAGCAGACCTGCTGAAGCAGCTGATGGGGGCCGAAGCCTTTCCGCGACCGCAGGAGCTGGAGGGGGCACACAGAGTGCAGGCGAGGCAGGGGCGGCCGGGCGGACCCCCCCCCCCCCCCCCCCCCCCCCCCCCCGCCCGATGGTGATTAGGTTCCACAGGTTCGTGGACAAGGAGCGGGTGCTGCAGTGGGCAAAGAGCGCCAGGTGCAGCACATGGAACAACTGTCCTCCGCATTTACCAGGACCGAAGCCAGGAGGTGGTTCGGCGGCGAGCAGCCTTTAAGAATGTCAAGGAGGTGCTGTTCAAGAAGCATGTGAAGTTTGGTCTGCTGTTCCCAGCTCGTCTATGGGTCACGCACCAGGGTCAACACCACTACTTCTCCGAGCCCGAAGAAGCGATGGATTTTGTGAGGGACCTGGGGCTGGTCCAGAAAAGGAGGCCCCAAGGACGTGAATTAGGGCCCGAGGATTACTGTGGGAAGGAACGCCGAATGGGCCTGGACTGCTGTTCAACGGTTTGCTGGGCCAAAGGGGCCAAGCGGAACATTTGGGACTCTTTCCTTTGTTCATGGACATTGGTTTGGGGGGTTAACCCCACCCTTTCCCCCTTTTTTGTTTTTTTTTGTTGGGGTCTCTCTTGTTTCTTATGGGGGGGGTTTTGTTTTTTGGGTTTATTTTTGTGCTTTTCCTCTTTTTTCTGTTTTTGTTTTCCTGTTTGGGTTGGTTTGTACTTTTTGTGCAGCTCGCAGAAGACACTGGAGCCGGCTTGCCCCAGTGGGTGGGAGAGGGAGATGGGGCGCTGGGGAGTGGGGAGGAGGACGGGGAAACAATGGGAATGAGACAGGAAGGCGCCGGAGTGTTGAGTCACCGGGCTAGCAGATTGGCTAGTCAAGGGAGACAGGTGGTGGGGGGGGAAGTTACAGCCAGTAGATGGCAGGGGTGGGGGTATTGGGGGATGGGGTTGGGGGGGGGGGGGGTTGTTCTGCTGACGGGGGAGGGACTTGAAATAGGCACTGGAAAGGAGGTCGAGGGTGGAGGCAGCCAGAGAGTGGGCCAGGAATGGCGCGACGCACGGGCCAGGGGCCGGCCCGAGAAAGGCTATGGCTGACCGGCGGGGTGGGGGGGGTGAGATGTGCCCCCCGACCAGGCTGATCACCTGGAACGTCAAGGGACTGAATGGGCCGGTTAAGAGGGCGCGGGTGTTCGCGCACTTGCGGGCCCTGAGGGCGGACGTAATTATGTTGCAGGAGACACATCTGAAAGTGTCTGACCAGACCAGGCTAAGGAAGGGCTGGATTAGCCAGGTCTTCCACTCGGACTTGGACTTGAAGTCCAGAGGGGTGGCAATCATGATCAACAAGCGCGTGCAATTTGAGGCAGAGGGCATATCCGCAGACAGGGGGGGGCAGATACCTGATGGTACGGGCAGACTGGAGGGGAGAAGAGTGGTGCTGGTGAATATATATGCCCCGAACTGGGATGACGTGGACTTTATTAAAAGAGTGCTGGGGAAGATCCCGGACCTGGATTCTCGCAGGATAATAATGGGAGGGGACTTTAACATGGTCCTTGACCCGACTTTGGATCGGTCGTGTCCCAGAACGGGTAGACTCTCAGCAATGGCAAGGGAGCTGAAAGGGTTTATGGAGCAAATGGGGGCAGTGGACCCCTGGAGAGAGGGACAGCCAACAGGAAGGGGCTACTCGTTTTACTCGCACGTCCATAAAGTATATTCCAGGATAGATTTCTTTGTAATAAGCAGGGACTGTATGGGGGAGGTAAAGAACACGGAATACTCAGCAATTACCATTTCAGACCATGCCCCGCATTGGGTGGACCTGCAGTTCGTGGGAGCGAGTTATCAACGCCCGCAATGGAGGCTAGATGTGGGACTGCTGTCGGAGGAGGGGATCTGCGAGAGGCTTCGGAGATGTATAAAAAATTACCTGCAGGTGAATGACACGGGGGAGGTCTCAGCGGCGACCCTGTGGGAGGCGCTAAAGGCAGTAGTGCGGGGGGAGCTGATTTCAATTGGGGCCCACAGAGCCAAGGCAGACAGGGCAGAGATGGATAGATTGGTCAGGGAAATGGGTCGGATAGATGAAGAGCACGCGGAGTCCCCGGGGGAGGTTTACTCAGGGAGAGGCAGAGACTACAGGCGGAACTGGGGGCACTATCCACGAGCAGGGCCGTGGAACAGCTTAGGAAGGCGAGGGGAGTGGTGTACGAGCATGGGGAAAAGGCTAGCAGACTGTTAGTGCAGCAACCCAGGAGGAGCGAGGCGGCCAGGGAAATAGGTAGAGTAAGAGACGGGGGGGGGGGGGGGGGGGGGGGGGGGGGGGGGGCAAAGTGGAGGACCCGGCAGAATTGAATAAGGTATTCCGGGACTTCTATCGTAAGCTGTATACTTCGGAGCTGCCGGAAGAACCGGAGGGGATGAAAAGGTTTCTGGACGGGTTAACATTCCCACCACTCACTACCTCACGGTAGTATGGTGGTTAGCATCAATGCTTCACAGCTCCAGGGTCCCAGGTTCGATTCCCGGCTGGGTCACTGTCTGTGTGGAGTCTGCACGTCCTCCCCGTGTGTGCGTGGGTTTCCTCCGGGTGCTCCGGTTTCCTCCCACAGTCCAAAGATGTGCGGGTTAGGTGGATTGGCCACGCTAAATTGCCCGTAGTGTAAGGTTAATGGGGGGATTGTCAGGTATACGGGTTACGTGGGTTTAAGTAGGGTGATCATTGCTCGGCACAACATCGAGGGCCGAAGGGCCTGTTCTGTGCTGTACTGTTCTATTCTATAACAGTAGGTGGGGGGCGAGTGGAAGAGCTGGGGGCCCCGATTAGAGTAGAGGAGGTATTGGGGGGCCTTAAGGCCATGCAGTCGGGGAAGTCCCCGGGGCCGGATGGATACCCAGTAGAGTTTTATAGGAAGTTCTCTGAGCTGGTGGGCCCGGTCTTGGCGAGGGTTTTAATGAGGCAAGGGACAGAGGGACCCTGCGGCCGACAATGTCACAAGCCACCATATCACTGATATTGAAGCGGGGTAAAGACCCGGAGGTGTGCGGGTCCTACAGGCCAATCTCCCTGATTAATGTAGATGCCAAGCTCCTGGCAAAGGTACTGGTGGGTAGAATGGAGGACTGTGTACCGGAGGTGATTGGGGAGGATCAAACGGGGTTTGTGAAAGGTAGGCTGCTGGCGGCCAATTTGAGGAGATTGCTCAATGTGATAATGATGCCCCCAGTGAGTAGGGAGGTGGAGGTAGTGGTGGCAATGGACGCCGAGAAGGCCTTTGACCGGGTGGAGTGGGACTATCTATGGGAGGTGCTCGGACGGTTTGGGTTCGGGGAGGGATTGGTGGATTGGATCAAATTATTGTATCAGGCCCCGAGGGCCAGCGTCAGGACTAACAGAAAAGTACTTTAGGTTGTACCGAGGGACCAGGCAGGGCTGCCCGCTCTCCCCGCTGCTGTTTGCGCTGGCCATAGAGCCGCTGGCGATTGCGCTGAGAGCCGCAGAGGGTTGGAAGCGGATGGTGAGGGGTGGGGTTGAACATAGGGTTTCTCTTTATGCAGACGACCTGCTCCTGTATGTGTCGGACCCAGTGGCCGGGATGGGAACTGTACTGGGAATGCTGAGGAAGTTCGGCCAGTTCTCAGGATACAAATTAAATACGGTCAAGAGTGAAATGTTTGTGGTCCAGGCAAGGGGCCAGGAGAACAGATTAAGAGGGCTACCGTTTAGGCTGGTTGAGGAAAATTTCCGGTACCTGGGGATCCAGGTGGCACGAGACTGGGGCAGGCTGCATAAGTTAAATTTGGCCAGGGTGGTGGAGCAAATGAAGGGAGAGTTTCGGAGATGGGATGCACTCCCGCTGTCGCTGGCAGGGAGGGTGCAGACTGTAAAGATGACAATCCTCCCTCGATTTTTGTTTATTTTTCAGTGCCTCCCGATCTTTATCCCACAGTCCTTCTTCAGAAGAGTTAACGGGCTGATCATGAGCTTTGTCTGGGCGGGAAAATCCCCGCGGGTGAAGAAGGCGATGTTGGAGAGGAACCGCAGCGAGGGAGGGCTGGCTTTGCCGAGCCTGATCAATTATTACTGGGCAGCCAACATCGCTATGATAAGGAAGTGGATGGTGGGTACGGGGTCTATTTGGGAGCGGGTATGGATGGGGGTTCCGAGTATGGCGGCGGGCGGGGGCGGGAAGGGTGGGTGATATGTTACTGGAAGGGAGCTTTGCGAGTTTGAGGAGCTTGGAGGAGAAATTTGGGTTGGTAAGGGGAAATGATTTTAGATACCTACAGTTGCGGGACTTTGTTCGTAGACAGGTCCCATCTTTCCCACGCCTTCCGGCAATGGGGATCCTTGACAGAATAGTCTCTAGGAGCGAAGAAGGGGAGGGTAGAGTCTCGGGTATATATAAGGTGCTCATGAGGGAGAAAGGGTCCCAGACAGAGGAACTGAAACTTAAATGGGAGGAGGAGCTGGGCGGGGAAATGGAGGATGGGCTGTGGGCAGAGGCCCTGAGTAGGGTAAATTCGACCGCGACATGTGCTAGGCTCGGGCTGATTCAATTTAAGGTCATTCGCCGGGCCCATATGACGGTGGCTCGGATGAGCAAATTTTTCAGGATAGAGGACAAATGCGCGAGGTGCGCGGGAGGACCAGCGAACCATGTGCACATGTTTTGGGCATTCCCTAAGCTGAGGGGGTACTGGGAGGGATAGAGTAGGAGGGAAAATATGGCGGGTTGTACCGATGGGAGAGGAGCGGGCTTGTGCAATATGTTATGATTGAAGTATTGAAAGTACATGGATGTTTGCACATTTTTGCCTTTCTTGCTTTCTTTCTGATGATGTCTGTAACTGTTTATAAAGCCAAAAACTATCTCAATAAAATTGTTTATAAAAAAAAAACGGCGAGCAGCGATTCGTGTTGTGGGGCGGCCGTGGGGGGGTGGGGGGGGGGGGGGGGGGTGGGGGGGGGATAATAGCGGGAGGTCGGGAAAAATTTTGGGAAGGCCCTCCCGCTATTCTCCGACTCCGTGGGCAGCGGAGAATCGCGCCTGAGGTTTTTAAGACTGAGCTTTCATTCTCTCTGTCCACAGGACAACTTAATTGGATTATCGGCAGGTGAGAATAGGAAAAAAACATTGATTCAACGGTCTCCTTCTGCACTGTAAATTCTATGATTCTATGATTCAAATTAGCAGCAAATGAGAATGTGGAAATCTATGGAAAGCAAAATGAGACCAGCATCAGTGTAAAGAAAGAAAATTAAAGGCATGTTTTACGAACTGTTAAAACCTATAATTCAAACCTCAGTAACACAGGCAATTGAAACCTTCTATTCTTAACATCCAACTCAAATAGCTACCTACTATTTAATTTATGTCTCTCAGAAGTTTAAAAACTTGCATTATGTCCTCAATTTTCTTATCTTCAGTGAAAACAATTTTGTTTTTGAGAATCTACTGCTTATAACTTGAGATTTCCTCTGAACATTGTCCAAAGTATCCATGGCTTTTTGTGGTTAGGATCCACAGTACTTTGTTTTATTCGTTCATGGGACATGAGCGTTGCCAGCTGTGCCAGCATTTACTGCCGTTCCTAATTGCCTCTGAGGGAGCAGTTAAGTGTCAACCACATTGCTGTGAGTCTGGAGTCACATCTAGGTCAGGCCAGGTAAGGTGGCAGATTTCCTTCCCTCAAGGACATCAGTGAACCAGATGGGTTTTTCATAGATTATCATAGAATTTACAGTGCAAAAGGAGGCCACTTGGCCCATCGAGTCTGCGCCGGCTCTTGGAAAGAGCACCCTACCCAAGGTCAACACCTCCACCCTATCCCCATAACCCAGTAACCCCACCCAACACTAAGGGCAATTTTGTTCACTAAGGGCAATTTACCATGGCCAATCCACCTAACCTGCACATCTTTGGACTGTGGGAGGAAACCGGAGCACCCGGAGGAAACCCACGCACACACGGGGAGGATGTGCAGACTCCGCACAGACAGTGACCCAAGCCGGAATCGAACCTGGGACCCTGGAGCTGTGAAGCAATTGTGCTATCCACAATGCTACCGTGCTGCCCCTAATGTGACAATCGACAATGGTTTCATGGTCATCATTAGATTTTTTATTCCCAGGTTTTTTATAGAATTCAAATTTCACCACCTGTGTCCCCAGAGATTTACTCTGGGTCTCTGGTTTACTAGTTAAGTGACACTATCACTCCACCACCCGTGTCGCGTCTTTTCGTCCGACGTCATTTCGTCCAACGACACTTCGTCCACGTCTTTTCGTCCAACGTCTTTTTGTCCGCCCGTCTTTTGGTCCAACGTCACTTTGTCCAATTAACCAATTGCAAATCAACTCCGTATAAAAGCATTTAATTGATAGAAAGCAGGCACAATACAGCAAGTGAATTTAATTGCTAAAATGCAAGTAATTGATGAAATTCAAGTAAAATGCAAGCTTAAAAATGCAGTTAAAAAGTTAAAAAATCTAAAAATGCAGTTAAAAAGATCTAAAAGTTTACTATTGATGAATTCCCGAAATTACTTAAAATTGATGTAAATTGTGAGCAACATTCCTCAAGAAATCAATTTTCGCTGTGGGATCATATTCAACGACCAATCTTTTGAGGCGTTCAGTTATTTTCTTATATCGCGTACATGAAGTCGTACATAGATATAGTTATTTCCATCAGCCACCTTCCGCTTACTCTTCGTTGACACAATGAACTTTGCCATTTCGGGATGGGCGAATTCGGGATTAGGAAAGAGACAGATAATATCTATCCTTTAACGAGGCTCGTTAAAGGAAAGAGGCCGGTAATAAAGATCCTTTATTGTATATTATGTGCATTAGAGAAGATTTCCATGTACAAAAGTTAAAGTGGAGTGGTGCTACTAAGCAAGTTACTAAAAGTCAAGTTACAAAAAGTCTTTGACAAAAAAAATTATCCAGCAAAAACACGAAAAAAGTCACAAAAAATCTTTGACGAAAAAAATCACCGGACAAAATGACGTTGGACCAAAAGACGGGCGGACAAAAAGACGTTGGACGAAAAGACGTGGACGAAGTGTCGTTGGACGAAATGTCGTCGGACGAAAAGACATAGCACCTCCACCACCACCTCCCCGAGTACTCAAAAGAGGGCCTCAGGAGTTTCTTCAAAGATTATCTACAAGATATGGGTGACACTGACAAGGTCCCATTTATTGCTCACCCTTTACTGTCCTGAGGAATAGTGATGGTGGGTATTCTTGATCTACTGTAACGCTAACCAATCTCCCGTTATGGCGATTGGTCGAGAATTCCAGGATTATGCTGAAACAATGATGAAGAAGCAGGGAGATCTTCCAAAGTCAAGGTGCTGGGCAACTTAGAGAGGAGTTCCAAAGCGATGTACTCCCCATGAATTCACTGCTTTTGGCCATGCTGGTGAAGTAGGTTGCTTTGTTCTGATCTGCAGAAAGTCGGAGTAGCTCAAACGTTAATTTAACTGAATGCATCCCAGTAGATTTTTCTCAAACCCGTCAAACTACTTAAAATCCTTCCTCCTTCAATCATTCACTGGTCATCTTCCATGATTGTCTTAGTTTGATTTATGGTTCTGATTTGAATTTGCTATTCTGTGCAGTTTGTTCTGTTCAAAACACAGGGTTGGGTTCCCATGTACACTCGCGAATCCCTGCTCTATTGCATCAGTGCCTCTACTGACCCCTCTAGTACCTCACTGTCATGCTGGCCACATCACCTATATCCATTTCTGCATTTCCTCCACCTAAATACTGAGAATACCAAAGCCATCGGAGGCCATCTTAACGCCGCCACCCCCCCCCCCCCCCAAAAAAACAAGTTGGTTAGGATTGGGGCAACTGTTAAAATTTGACAAATCTTGAATCCGATCCCCAACCTACCACCGACCAACTTCCAGTTCATAGATCATAGAATTTACAGTGCAGAAGGAGGCCATTTGGCCCATCGAGTCTGCACCGGCTCTTGCAAAGAGCACCCTACCCAAGGTCCACACCTCCACCCTATCCCCACAACCCAGTAACCCAACCCAACACCAAGGGCAATTTTGGACACTAAGGGCAATTTATTTAACCTGCACATCTTTGGACTGTGGGAGGAAACCGGAGCACCCAGAGGAAACTCACGCACTCATGGGGAGGATGTGCAGACCCAAGCCGGAATCAATCCTGGGACCCTGGAGCTGTGAAGCAATTGTCCTATCCTCAATGCTACAATGCTGCCCAGTTTAAACTCCATTGCTTACCAAGAAAGCCTCACTTCTGGTTTCTTCAACAACGTCCCTTTGTCCTACTCATGGAACTCACCCCAGTAAATATTGGAGTCATTGGGCACGATTTAACGCTCAAAAAACAGAGTTGCATTTTGGGTGCGTTTTGCAAAGTGTTTCTCGGTGCCTACAGAGTCAAGAGCTTAACTGCACACTTAAATATGCAGATGTGGATCCTGCCCATTCAGGGCGAGATCCAGATTGCGATGTCTTGTGAGATCTCATTAAATCTGGCAAGGCATCCCGAGGTCATTAATCTCATGAGAGGCCTCTGTCACGCGATTTACTGTCCTCGCCGCGTCATTGAGTCGGGCACAACAAAGCCATATGATGGGGGCCCAAATAAAGGATATGTTACGGACAGGAGGGGATAATTTTGAATGCCCTGATTTCCTGCTCACTTCCCATCTGCAAACCGAAAGGTGTTTTTCATTTTTGATTTCCCTCTTTATAAGTGGCTTATCTTCCCCAACCCATACATTTGGAGTGTTTCAATCCTCTTTGAATAACTTGCGCAGCAAACACAAGTAAGATAAGATAAAAGATTTATTTTAGCACACTCACGTGAGAGGGGTTTCACAGCATCCACCTCTTTGTTACTCACAGAATAAATGGGTGACTCACAATAGAGGAAGAGGGTTCAGGACATGACCACAATACAACACTAGTATGGGTTATACACATGTCAAGAATCCAGAGTCAGACGTCCATTGGTATGTTCCATTGGAGGGGATGTTGACTGATTGTAGGATGATCCGTCTTTCCCAAAGTGAGATTTCTACAATGGGTCAAGGCATGTCGAGCAATTGTAGGTTTGATGAAGGTCAGAGTTCTTTCTGTTGGCACTGGCTTGATGGTGGACAACACAGGCTGTTGCCTGGAGCCTTAGTCTTGTTGGAGGTCCAACAGTACCAAACCATAAGGTCCAAAGACTGCATAATTATGGGAAGTCAGCCGGTTGTTCTGGGCCAGAGTTCAGAGAACCCCAAAATGTATCATCGAATTCACCTGACCCACAACTTTTACTAGGTTGTGGTATGGGGAGCACATGGCCCACTCGACAGGTGTGGTGCAGCAGAAATGGAAAAGTATTTTTGAAAGAAAAACAATGTTTATTCTATGAACTCAAGTAAATGTTTTTAAAACATACAGTGAACATCTTAGCAACCATTAATTCAAATACAACCCCCAAAGAATACAGCACTAAGTAATCCTTTAAGCTTTCCTTCTAACATCCATAAGACTTAAAACACCTTTTACCAGAAGCACATCAGGTTTACATTCACTACTGAAAACATTTATAATTCTGAATTCACCAAATGATCAAGAGACAGTCTTTTCATGGCAGAGAAATCAACAGTACACCTTCTCGGTCTGGCTTCAGCTCCAACACTAAAAACGAAACTAAAACACACCCTGCAGCAAACAGCCTAAAACAAAAGTAAAAAGCTGACAGACAGCCCAGCTCCACCCAGTCTCTGACATCACCGCAGTAATAAACACCTATTTCTAAAAGGTACTCTCACTACAGATATTTATATACATACCCATTTATAAACACCCATTTCTTAAAGGTACTCTCACATGACACGGTCATGTGACACTGGTTGTGGATTGTTAAACGTGGCTTGGATGTTGAAATCATTGCATTAGAACAGTTGACGCTGAAGAATTAAAACCTTTTCTAACATCTGGGTAACTATTGTGAAGACCTAGATCGGCCCCACCTCATCCTCAGATCCCAAGGGCGGGGGGAGGGGCACCTCTTGACTAAACACACCTATTGTGTCCCCAGCCTCTGACCCCTAATGTGATCCCCCTCCCCGTCTACACATGAATCCTCAACCACTGCCCCCCCCCCCCACCCAGCAGCCTAATTCTTACCGCTGCCACACTACACACATCACCCCCCACAATTCCCACCCTGAAAGTTTGACCCGAAGCTCACCCTCTGACCTGACCGGACACACCCCCAATCCGATCCGGCCTCCAAACTCCCTGAGGTCTGACCCAAACCCCACCCGACAAGCTCATGACCCAGTTCACCCGCACTAACTCCTCTCGCGCAAGGAGCCTAATTCTCACCCTTGACCTGACTCACCACTAGCCCCCACCCTCTGGATCTCCCCCCCAACCCCCAAATCCTACCCACTTGCCTGACATGTTTACCTGCTCCTTGGCCTATCAACTTCAATGGACATTTCAACTTAGTCTGAGGACTCAAAACATTTGCTCAGTTTCTCTCCTGATAGATGCTGGCAGACCTGCTGGGGTTTTTCCAGCGGCCTCTGTTCTTCTTTCAGATTCCAGCATCTGCAGTATTGTGCTTAGTTTTGACATTTAAACTACCTGCTTTACTCCAGTACCGGGGGGCACGTCCTTCTTCAATCCGATGGCGCTGGACTTTAACGCTGGGCCTCGAACACTCTTCACTGCCTCGATCTCCTCGGCCAGATTCGGAAGAAATGGAGCATAAGCAATTGTCTCAGGCTGGCAGTCCGATGCTGATTGCCAATCCAACAAATTTACTGCATTAACTCAGTTTCTCTCTCCACAGATGCTGCCAGATCTGGTAAGTATTTCCAGCATTTTCTGTTTCATGTCAGGGCTCCAGCATCTGCAATATTTTGCCTTTGAGTAGCAGCAAACAATGAAATCGTTCTAAACAACAGCTTTTTGGAATTTTTGACAGGAGTAGTTCAGATTATAACAAACGCACAATTATTCCAGAATTCTTCCCTGTGGTATTGTCATAACTATCAGAACTGCAAGGGTTACTGAAGTGTCGAGAGTAACCACTGGAGGGAGCTACAGTTGCAATTATATAAGGCAGGGATGCTAAGCCGTGGTGGAGTGTGTGTGCAAGAGTTAGCTAGTGAAGGTCAGACGAGCAGATAGTGTAAGTGAGTGCAGACCATAGTTTAAACCAATAGTGAGATTAGCAGTAGATGAATGAATGAAAAATGAAAATCGTTCATTGTCACAAGTAGGCTACAAATGAAGTTACTGCAAAAAGCCCCTAGTCTACACATTCCGCCGCCTGTATAGTTTGAGTGTAGTTTAGATATTAGTAATCAACTGTGTATTCTTTAGGAGTACGTGTCAAATCCAAATTAGTAGTGTTAATAAATTTATAGCTTTGTATAATAACTGAGGCCAGGCCTTTTTGATTGGCCAATTAGAATACAAGTTCCCTGATTGAAATGAAATGAAAATCGCTTATTGTCACGAGTAGGCTTCAATGAAGTTACTGTGAAAAGCCCCAAGTCGCCTCATTCCGATACCTGTTCGGGGAGGCTGGTAAGGGAAATGAACCGTGCTGCTGGCCTGCCTTGGTCTGCTTTCAAAGCCAGCGATTTAGCCCTGTGCTAATCCAGCCCAATTAGTGGCCCAATCAGGGAACCCCTTTCTCTGTGTATAACAGGGAGTGTCAGATCCTCTGCACACCCAGTGTGGACAGCAAGCTGAATGCACCTGGTTGTTCGGCTGTTGGTTTTGTGAACGGAAAGAATTCTGGTGACGGGACCTCTGCCTCCGTGGACTTATTACACTTTGTTTAAGTTAAAGCTATTTTGTGGCCTTTGTGAACACTACGTCAATCATCCTGAAATATGCAACACAAAGAACACCACATTCCCCTACTATTATTTCTCAGCATGTCCTGTGCCTTGGATGCAGAAAGGATTTGTGATTGGGGGGGGGGGGGGGGGGGGCAATTGTAACGTTTGTCAATGGTGAATAATCAGTGACATTGAATTGGCTGCCTGTTAGAAATATTGGCTGACTTCAGCGCATTTACATTTTGCTTTATTCCCATTGGTGTGCGTCTGTTTGATCCTCAGAATTGATCCTCAATGGTTAACCTTTGAATCTGTGCGCATTCATTATCCAGTGCGCTTAACCTTTACATGACAGGGAAGTGAGAGACTCCTTTGCAACTCTTGTCAGTGTCTAAAATTTTGCTCCTGGTGTTTGTGCTGCTGTTGCTCAATTGTAAGTAAGCCGTGTTAATTCTGAACGGGGTTGGATTTAGTACTCAGGAAGTTAAAAGGTGTAGTCTGGTGCCATGTATGAGAGCGCACATTAATATATCCAGAATTAATGCCAGCAATGATGTGTTACCAAAATGAAATCGCTGCTATTGAAGCTCTGGGAGCTATAGACATTAATTTGCCACAACGCTTGGGTAGAGGACCATTATTCATGATCTACCTAGTTGCCACACGCCGTTCCCACGCTGCCCTGGACACCATTTTAATGCCATCCTCCTGTATAGATCACAGGGGCTGAGTAGCACTGTTGAGAAACCACATGCTCCAGGCATCCTTGCCATTTGGGGCATGTCCAGGCTGCTTCACTGAGGGAGATGGAGGATGGCACAAGAGAAGGAAAGGGCCTCTCACCTTTTGTGACTCTGCCTTTGTCAGAGAAGTGGAAACCAAAAAGGTTATATTTACACCTGATGACAGAAGACAAGCAGCCAGCAGAATGTCCTCAAGTCTTCAGGGAGTATAAGCACATGGCACAGGTAGTTACGGCACTTCACATACCTTAGAGATTAGTATAGAGTTAGGATCTGCACATCAGGGTAATGTCACTGGACACGTAATCGCAGGCGAGTGTTCCAAGGTCTCCATTTCAAATCAAATCACGGCAGATTGAGAAATTTAGATTTGATGAATAGGTCTGGAATTGAGAGTATTGTCTCAGTAATGGTGATGGTAAAAGTGATTGTTCGCTTGTAATAAAAAGTTGCCTGATTCAGAAATGGTCTGCAGAGAAGGAAATCTGCCATTCTTACATAGTCTGGCCTACATTTGATACCAAATATACAGCAACATGGTTGACTCTTAACGAGCCTCTGCAATGGCCGAGCAAGCTTTTTAGTTCAAGTACAATTAACGTTGGAAAACAGATTCTGGTCTTGCCAGCGAAACACACACTCATGAAAAAATAAAGTAAAACAAGGTGGGCCTGGTGAAAAATTAATTCATGGGTTTTGGGCATCACTATCTATGCCAACATTTATTGGTCATCCCTAATTTCCCTGAAGATGACGGGAGCTGCCGTCTGTCTTCATGGACCGCTGCAGTCTATGCCATGTTGATGCAACCACAGTGCACCTGGGAGGGAAGGGGTTCCAGGATTGTGACCCAGTGACAGTGAAAGAACAGTGACATATTTCCAAGTCAGGGTACAAAGCGGTTTGGAGAGGAACTTCTAAATGGTGATGTAGCACGTTGCTGGTGTGCTTGTCCTTCCAGTTGGTAGCAGTCAAGTGTTTGAAAGGTGCTCTCTAAGGAGCCTTGGTCTGTACCTGCAGTGCCGATGGTACACACGGCTGCCACTGTGCATGAATGTTTATGAATGGGGTCCCAATCTAGCGGGCTGCTTTGTCCCGGATGGTGTTGAGCTTCTTGAGTGTTATTGGAGCTGCACTAATGCAGGCAAATGGGGAGTATTCCATCACATTCCTGACTTGTGTCTTGTAGACGGCGAACAGACTTTGGGGAATCAGGAGATGAGTTATTTGCCACAGGATTCCTAACCTCTAACCTGCTCTTGTAGCTATTTTATTTATATGGCCAGTCCAGTTCAGTTTCTAGTCAATGGTAACTCCCCAGGATATTGATAGTGGGGGACTCAGTGATGCTAATGCAATTCAATGTTAAGAGATGACAATTAGATGCCCTTTTGTTGGGGGTAGTCATTGCCTGGTGCTTGTTTGGCACAAACTTGTCAGCCCAAACCTGGATATTGTCCAAGTCATTGGAAGGTCTTTGATGAAAATGGTTAGGCCTCGGACTCTACCCTGAGGAGGTCCTGCAGTAATGTCCTAGAGCTGAGCTGATTGACCTCCAACAACGACAACCACCTTCCTTTGTGCTAAGAACATAAGAACATAAGAACATAAGAACTAGGAGCAGAAGTAGGCCATCTGGCCCCTCGAGCCTGCTCCGCCATTCAATTAGATCATGGCTGATCTTTTGTGGACTCAGCTCCACTTTCCGGCCCGAACACCATAACCCTTAATCCCTTTATTCTTCAAAAAACTATCTATCTTTACCTTAAAAACATGTAATGAAGGAGCCTCAACTGCTTCACTGGGCAAGGAATTCCATAGATTCACAACCCTTTGGGTGAAGAAGTTCCTCCTAAACTCAGTCCTAAATCTACTTCCCCTTATTTTGAGGCTATGTCCCCTAGTTCTGCTGTCACCCGCCAGTGGAAACAACCTGCCCGCATCTATCCTATCTATTCCCTTCATAATTTTAAATGTTTCTATAAGATCCCGCCTCATCCTTCTAAATTCCAACGAGTACAGTCCCAGTCTACTCAACCTCTCCTCATAATCCAACCCCTTCAGATCTGGGATTAACCTAGTGAATTTCCTCTGCACACCCTCCAGCGCGAGTACGTCCTTTCTCAAGTAAGGAGACCAAAACTGAACACAATACTCCAGGTGTGGCCTCACTAACACCTTATACAATTGCAGCATAACCTCCCTAGTCTTAAACTCCATCCCTCTAGCAATGAAGGACACAATTCCATTTGCCTTCTTAATCACCTGTTGCACTTGTAAACCAACCTTCTGTGACTCATGCACTAGCACACCCAGGTCTCTCTGAACAGCGGCATGCTTTAATATTTTATCGTTTAAATAATAATCCCGTTTGCTGTTATTCCTACCAAAATGGATAAGCTTATTGGAAATGGTGTTAAAGGGGAGGATAGGAGGAACGTATCCTGAATTAAAGCCGTACATTTCCATACTCGAGTTGACAATATAGGACAGATAGATGCCTGTTATGGGAGATGAGGGTAATAATTCCTCCAAATTTACGATAAAGAGTATTGGAACAATTACATGAAGGACACCGAGGTATAGTTTGAACAATGGAACTTGCACTGAGCTACACTTGGTGGCCAGGAATCGATGCCCAGTCCAAGGAAAAAGCAGGACTGTGCCAGTCGTGTGCGGGGGGTGAGGAATGCACTGCTGTTGTCCCTATTGCAACCATGAGAGTGGCCTAAAATGCCTTGGCCACGTGTATGCATTGATTTTGCAGGTCCATACGTAGGACACATGTTCATCATTGTCATAGATACACACTCCAAATAGCCTGAGGTGCTCCTAATGAAGTCATCAACTGTGGAAGAAGCCATTGAAAATCTCAAATGAGATTTTTGCCAGGTTTGGGAAACCAGAACAAATTGTGAGTGAAGTGGCCTACAGTTTACGGCTCTGCAGTTTGAGGATTATTTAAAGATGAGTGGTATCCAACAAAATCAGCACCTTAACACCCATCCATAAATGGTTTAATTGAAAGATTTGTCCCTTCCATGCATGGAATGTCAAGGTTCATTACATTGCTGCTTAACAGTTTCTTGGTGATGTTTGCACCAACATGCGGCTATTCAGAGTTACCCAGCTTTACTACTGCTGAAGAGGAAGGTGAGAACTACATTTGATCGACTCTTAACCCAGGAGACGTCCAAGGTAGCAGAACGCTATCAGCAGTCGCTGATTCCGGAGAAGATAAGGTAATTGAATAAGACATTTGTTTAAACAAGGAGAGCAAGTGTTTGCGTGCAGCTATGCCACTAGCGAGAAGTGGGTTCCTGCAACTACATTGGCTCAAACTGGCCCTATCTCCAACACAGTACATGCAGAAGATGAGCTAGTGTGGAGACGGCTTGCAGATCAACTTATCAATGTGCCAGTACCGTGTTTGACAGAACAACTCCCACAACCAGATCGCGTGACTGTGATTTCTGATCAATCAACTGAAGCCGAGATTGCTGAAGGATCCTCTGCTGCTACTTGTCCTCCTTTCACAAAAGAGACAGTAACGTCTCCAGCATAGAGACATCGTCTGAGGAAACAGGGTGTATGTAAGGTCGAGAACTACCAAATCCCTGAGGTTCAGAGGCAACCAGTGAGGAATAGACGCCGAGCAAATCAATTTTCCTAATTATTATTATTGTGTAATGATTAAATGCCTGCCCTTCTATATATGTTCAATGATGCTGTAACAATATTGTCGTTATTTGTTGTTTGGACCTTAGAAGTACAAGGGGAGGGATGTTATGTGTGTGGGTTGTTGTTGTGTTGTTGCATGGTACTTGAATAGTTTAGTCTCATGATAGCCTGTGATGTCATTGGCTACTACGCGGGCTTTGCCTCAGCCTAGGGGCATGATTCCCCCAGAAAATGACTAAGGGAACATATCTCTGGCCTTGTTGCACTCTCGCTTGAGCAAAATGAGGCCGGCGAAGAGCAGGAGAGACGGAAAACAAGAACCGTGCCTGACGACAGCCCGCTCCTGTAGGCAAAATTAGTATCTCGCCATAGCATGACGAGAAACAAAGTATCAGCATTTAAGCCCCAGTTCCATACAATTAACAGGAGCGATCCAATATCAAAAGCCTCATGTTATTCAGCGTCCTCCCCAGCAAGTGTTCACGCTGACACCGATTAGTACTCCTTTTGAAAAATGTGAACCTGGCGGATTGGCTGCTGCGGGTGCCGAGGAGGGGAGCAGCCATCTTTGCTCATAGGCCCGGGGGCACTAGGCATGCTGCCCCTGTGCTCGGGGCAGGGGATGTTGGTGGTGGTGGGGGGAGGGGTGGGGGTAGGGCGGGGGGGAGCAACCAGTGGTGCAGTGCTGGTTGGGGGTGGGCGGCCATGGGGGGCTGGGGGTATCAGGGCTGACGGGGCCCTGCTGAACAGTAAGGGGGGGATGGCGGACGTGCATGGGCCCACCATGTCAACCCCTGGACCATGTGTCCCCGTAATGGAGCAGCCAGTCCCTGCCTGTCTGCCCCACTGACCACCCACAACTCCCACTGACCGCGGAGGCCTCTGGCCATGCGGCTGAAGGATGTTGCAAATAGGAAATTGGCAATCGTGGTTAAGTGAGCACTTTACACCACCAAGTGGATCCCTGTGGGTGGGCGGCCATGTAGCATGTGGGGCTCATTGCTGTTGTATCTGTTCAATTCAGATACTTTCAACCAGTTTACTTACTCCAAGGTTTTATCTAGGTGTTTTAAAACTCCTATTCATTGACTACAGCTCCGCCTTCAACACCATAATCCCAGCCAAAACTCTAAAACCTAGAATTGGTTCCTCCCTCTGCAACTAGATCCTCAACTTCCTGGCGCATAGACCACAATCAGTCAGGATAAACAACAATACCTCCTCCACGATAGTTCTCAATACCGGGGCCCCGCAAGGCTGCATACTTAGTCCTCTGCTAAATTCCCTATACATACGACTGCGTGGCAAAATTTGGCTCCAACTCCATCTGAAAAACGAGGAGTCAGAATACAGGAGGGAGATAGAGAACTTAGTGGCATGGATCAATGACAACAATCTCTCCCTCAATGTCAGCAAAACTAAGGAGCTGGTCATTGACTTCAGGAAGCAAAGTATCGTACACTTCCCTGTCAGCATCAACGGTGCTGAGGTGGAAATGGCTGACTGCTTCAAATTCCTGGGTGAGCACATCACCAGCAATCTGTCTAGTCCTCCCAATTCAACGCTCTGACCAAGAAACCACAACAGCGCCTATACTTCCTCAGGAAACTAAGGAATTTTGGCATCGCCACATTGCCTTTTCTCAATTTTTACAGATGCACTATAGAAAGCATCCTATCTGGCTGCATCACAGCCTGGTACGGCAACTGCTCGGCCCAAGACCGCAAGAAACTTCAGAGAGTCGTGAACACAGCCCCGTCCATCACACAAACCCACCTCTCATCCATGGACTCTATCTACACCTCCCGCTGCCTGTGAAGGCGGGCAGCATAATTAATGACCTCTCCCACCGGATTATTCTCTCTTCCAACCCCTTCCATCGGGCAGGAGATACAAAAGTCTGAGAACACGCACGAACAGACGCAAAAACTGTTACTTCCCCCCCGTTACCAGACTCCTTAAAATGAGTCTTATGGGCTGAACTTATTTCTTCAACCATCTTCTCTCCTGAGTAACAGTGCACTCCGTATGCTTCACCCAATGTCTGTGTATTTACATTGTGTATTTATGCATATCCTATGTTTTTTCATGTACAGCATGATCTGTCTGGTCTATACGCAGAACAATACTTTTCGTTGTACCCCGGTACACGTGACAATAAATCAAATCAAATAGCGAGGAGAAGGACAAACACAAATACAAGTTCAACAATCTTAATTAAACACACAATTAACCTTACGACCAAAAAGTCGGTGTCAC
This sequence comes from Scyliorhinus canicula, assembly GCF_902713615.1. Classification (NCBI taxonomy): domain Eukaryota; kingdom Metazoa; phylum Chordata; class Chondrichthyes; order Carcharhiniformes; family Scyliorhinidae; genus Scyliorhinus; species Scyliorhinus canicula. The sequence continues at coordinate 173,175,108 of NC_052146.1, forward strand.
CCCCGCACCGATGCTCCATCCAGTGGGGGGAGAGCAGCTGCACCACGTAAAACCCGGCTTTACCTGCTGATACGGACGCAGAATGGCCGGGTCCGTGGCCATTCGTTCCTGTTGCGTAGGTAATGGTAGCATGGAGGTGCAGTGGTTAGCAAGGATCCAGGTTCGATCCCAGCCCCGGGTCACTGTCTGTGTGGAGTTTGTACATTCTCCCTGTGTCTGTGTGGGTTCCCACCTGCACAACCCAAAGTGTGTGCAAGGTAGGTGGATAGGTCATGTTAAATTGGGCAGCACGGTAGCATGGTGGTTAGCATAAATGCTTCACAGCTCCAGGGTCCCAGGTTCGATTCCCGGCTGGGTCACTGTCTGTGTGGAGTCTGCACGTCCACCCCGTGTGTGCGTGGGTTTTCTCCGGGTGCTCCGGTTTCCTCCCACAGTCCAAAGATGTGCGGGTTAGGTGGATTGGCCATGATAAATTGCCAGTAGTGTCCTAAAAAGTAAGGTTAAGGGGGGGGTTGTTGGGTTACGGGTATAGGGTGGATACGTTGGTTTGAGCAGGGTGATCATTGCTCGGCACAACATCGAGGGCTGAAGGGCCTGTTTTGTGCTGTACTGTTCTATGTCTATGTCTAAATTGCCCCTTAATTAGAAAAAAATGAATTGGGTACTACATTGCTTTGGTCAATGATGGATGGTCCATCAGGATTAATTCCTTCTTAACTTTCTTGTGGTTTACTACAACTGGAGTGGCTTGTTTGATTACATCCAACCACTTTGTTGTGGTCCGGAGTCGTATGTAGGTCAGATCAGAAAAGGATGGCAGCTTTCCTTCTCCGAAGCAGGTGTCCTTCCCTGAAAGAGAATGATAAACAATGATCATCATTAGGCTTTTAATTCAAGATTTTTCTTGGACTCAAATTCCACCATTTGAAGTGCTGGGATTTGAACCTGGTATCCCAAAGCATTACCCTGGTTTCTGGATTATTAGTCTGGCAGCAATACCACCTTGCCACCATCTCCCCTCTGGGAAGCAGCTAGAACTGGGGGAAAGATTAGCTCACATGTGAACTGCCCAGAGGCTGGTGTTGAACACCATTTCTGCTGTAACGATACAAGATGAGGACGGATTTGGGACAGACGACAGAAAAAGATGAAGTACTTTGTAAATTGACAGACCTGCCCTTTAGCCTCCAGTCGCGGACCAGGAGTACGGAGGAGTCCAGCTGGATCATGTCACAGGACAGCATGTAGAACTTGGAGGCCATCCTTTCCACCAGTGACATGGTGGGAGACCCCATAACAGCACTGTCAGACAAACCCATGATGCAGTGGCTCCTGACCTCTGTTTCAGCTTCCACTGCAGAAATCTCCCTTTGTAGTCGTGCTGAACTGGAAACTCAGACTGAGGGCAAGGGATTCCTGCCTGCTACAATCATGGATGTGAATTTGACTGCTCAATGGGTGTGCCGGTTCTCATCTGCTCCTGCAGATTATGAAGAAACACTTAAGCAAAAAGGAATTTCGGAGTCCTTGGTCAGGATTATTTTAAAGTTAATATGCAGGTTCAGTCGGCAGTTAATTAATAAATAATAATCTTTATTATTGTCACAAGTAGGCTTAGATTAACACTGCAATGAAGTTACTGTGAAAAGCCCTTAGTCGCCACATTCTGGCACCTATTCATGTACACAGAGGGAGAATTCAGAATGTGCAAATTACCTAACAGCATGTCTTTCGGGACGTGTGGGAGGAATCCGGAGCACCCGAAGGAAACCCACGCAGACACGGGGAGAACGTGCAGACTCCGCACAGACAGTGACCCAAGCTGGGACCCTGGAGCTGTGAAGAAACAGTGCTAACCACTGTGCTAGAAGGCAAATGCAATGTTAGCATTCATGTCGAGAGGGCTTGAATACAAGAGCAGAGATGTATTGTTGAGGCTGCATAAGGCTCTGGTCAGAGGCCATTTGGAGATTTGTGAGCAGTTCTGGACCTGATATCTGAGGAAGGATGTGCTGGCCTTGGAAAGGATCCAGAGGAGGTTCACAAGAATGATCTCGGGAATAAAGGGCTTATCACATCAGGAGCGGTTGACGACTCCAGCTCTGTGCTCGATGGAGTTTAAAAGGATGAAGGGGGATCTTATTGAAACGTACAGGATACTGCGAGGCCTGGATAGAGTGGACGTGGAGAAGAAGTTTCCACCAGTAGGAGAGACTAGTATCCGAGGGCACAGCCTCAGACTGAAGGGACGATGCTTTAAAAATGAGATGAGGTGGAATTTCTTTAGCCAGAGGGTGGTGAATCTGTGCCTAACCTTCACAGAATTGTTGGGTTACTTAGTCTTACTTTATCAGAACTCCCCTCTCCCATCCATGGAGGGGGGGGGGGGGGGGGGGGGGGGGGGGGTTCAGAGATTATCAATTCGACATGGTGAGACGTTTTTATGTGAAACACAGACTCACAGCCCACGAGACGTAAATTTGGATCCTGCTGTTTATAACTGAGCTAATGTTTTTTGTTCCACGCGGGAAATCTACAAATGGCTGTCTGTCCCTAATTAAGGCATTATAAGATTTTAAGCGTGATCTGTGATTTAAATCAAATTGCTATAATTCAGATAGCATTTCTGTCATGAATAACAGTTGCCGGTATTTGATTGAAGTATAAAGTACCCTCTTGACTTAATTGCCTCGCAGAAAGTGGGCCACTATACTTTTCAAGTGCGACAAACTTCAGAGTGCTGCATATTCCCAATGCCTTTGAAATAATACGCTCAGATAGTGGCATTTATCTGAAATTCCTCCTGTTGCCACTTAACACAGATGCTAACCCATTTATATTAAGTGGATCAAAGTATGTCCAATGAATGCATTTGGGAGATGGAGACTGCATGATAATGTCCCTGCTCTGGTAATCCAGATGCTCTGGAAACATGGGGTCAAATCCCAGCATTGCAGCTGGTACAAATTTAAATTCAATGAATAAGTCTGGAGTATAAATCTAGTCTCAGTGATGGTGACCATGAAACTGTCATTGATTTATGTAAATGTCTATCTTGTCCTTTAGAGAAGGAAATCTGCTTTCATTACCATGCTCTGGCAAATATGTGGGCCGCGATTTTCCCAACGGGAGACAAAGTGCCGATGCAGGAGTGAAACCCGGAGTGTTTCACTCCGGTGTCAGAGGCCGCTCCTCGCCCCCTGTTCTCCCCCCCCCCCCCCCCCCCACCCCCACCAGGGGGCTAGGAGCGGCGGCGCGTCAATCACGCGTGCCGGGCCTTGACGCTTGCATCAAAGCGGTGCCAAGAATGACGCGACAGCGGCGTCTAAATGACATCACCCGCGCATGCGCAGGTTGGCCGGCGGGATTCTCCGTTTTATGGGGCGGGATTCTCCGTTTTAGCGACAGAATGTTGACGCCGTCGTAAACACCGGAGCGTTTTACAACAGCGTCATCTGGCGGCAAGGAGCAGCGATCCCCCAACCCGCAGGGGGCGAGCATGACATTGGAGCGTCTCACGCAGCTTCAGCTGCCGATACGGGCCCCAGCACTTACGACCACGGGTCTGCTTATGCGCATCATGGCCATCTCCGTGCCAGCCCCCACGCAACATGGTGGAGCCCTACAGGGGCCCAGCGTGGAGGAATATAGCCCCCCCCCGGAATGAGCCCGCCCACCAATCGGTAGCCCCTGATCGTGGACCTGGCAACCCTGGAGGCTGTCCTCCAGAGTCAGATCCATCCCCACCAGGACAGCCACCGCAGCCAGAACGCTGAGGTCCCGCTGGGTAGGACCATACGTGAACGACGCCAGCCGGACTCGGCGCAACTCGACGGGCACTCGGTCCGTTGCGTGCAGAGAATCAGCGGGGGGGGGGGGGGGGGGGTGCGCATTGAGCGGCCCCTGACCGTCGCCGCGGCGACCACACCGGCGCGATTGCCGGCGATTCTCTGGTTGCCGAAGAATCGGTAGCCCGGCTTCGGTGTGGCGTGGCAGGATCCCCCCCCCCCGGCAATTCTCCGACCCGCCCATCGTGTTTTACAAGAACCCAGAGTGTGGGCACCTCCATAGCCTTTCTCTTTGCAGAAATAAAGAAGTATGACAGATGTGCACAACTACTGGCCTTGTCAGCAACATTATAGACCATAGAACAGTACAGCACAGAACAGGCCCTTCGACCCTCAATGTTGTGCCGAGCCATGATCACCCTACTCAAACCCACGTATCCACCCTATACCCGTAACCCAACAACCCCCCCCTTATATTAGGACACTACGGGCAATTTAGCATGGCCAATCCACCTAACCCGCACATCTTTGGACTGTGGGAGGAAACCGGAGCACCCGGAGAAAACCCACGCACACACGGGGTGGACGTGCAGACTCCACACAGACAGTGACCCAGCCGGGAATCGAACCTGGGACCCTGGAGCTGTGAAGCATTTATGCTAACCATAGCCAATTCCATTACTGAGAATGAGAGGCAAATGGTGGTGTTCCTCCCCGCAGTGGGGGCGGAGACTTACCCGTTTGATCCAAGACTTGGATTTTCCCGATGTCCCCAATTGCTGCCCTTTTGAACAGCTGACCAATTGGCCAGAGGCCATTTTAGCCCACTGCCTTTGGTAATAATACAGCAGTATAGACTTAATAATGCCTTCCACAATCCAGGGGAGTCGGTAGCTGTGTTCATGGCCTGTTTGTGCTGAATGGCCGAATTCTGTTCGGTCTATCGGAGGCCCTGAGAGACCGGTTGGTCTGGGATATCAGTGACATGGAGCCGCTGCGCCAGCTGCTGGTGGAGCTTTCTCTGATGTTGTTGCAGGCCGTCCAAATAGCCCAGGTGAAGGAAGTTGCAGACTGGGAGTCTGGGGACTACAAACTATGGACGTGAACGCCTTAGGGCATGGACTGGGCGTGCAGGCCCTCCTTTTGGTCGGATGAAGACTAGGCCCCTGAAATGCAGCTGCATACATTCCCATGTCCCCCAGGACCAACGCCTGCCCTCGTCACGGGTATTGATCTCAGTGCCCGACTTGTGATTGCTCCAGCCTAGTGGCTCACCGGCAGACCTGGGTGGACTCTCCTAACGATCAGGCCGTGGCTGGCATTCGCCCAGGGCTGGGACCCAGGCCAACCGTTTAGGAGATCTGGAGGAGGAGGAAGAGCTCTTTTTATACTCGGTGCCTCGAGTAGTCCCCATCACTGTTCCCAACGAGTAAATGGCCATCTGTTGCAAATGGAACTTGACAACGGAGTGGCAGAGTTGCTAATAATAATAATACTAATATTAATAACAATAATCGTTTATTGTCACAAGTCGGCTTCAATGAAGTTACTGTGAGAAGCCCCTAGCCGCCACATTCCGGCACCTGTTCGGGGAGGCTGGTACGGGAGCTGTTGGTGGCAAGCTTTAAAACCTTTGAAGATATTTGAAGGGAGATTTGGGTCCTGGACCTATCTAAGACTACGGAGTGTGTCGCCATCTGTACTGGAGAACAACTACACATTGCCGGAATGACAAAGGCCCCCATATTGTACAGTCACGAGGAGGCCCAATTGCCTTGAATAATAATCTTCATTGGCAGAAGTAGGCTCACATTAACACTGCGATGAAGTTACTGTGAAAATCCCCTAGTCGCTATGCTCCTGAACACTGAGGGAGAATTTAGAATCTCCAATTCACCTAACAACATGACTTTCGGGACTTGTGGGAGGAAACCGGAGCACCCGGAGGTAACCCACGCAGACACAGGGAGAACGTGCAGACTCCGCACAGACAATGACCCAAGCCGGGAATCGAATCTGGGACCACGGTGCTGTGAAGCAACAGTGTTAACCACTGTGCTATCGTGCCGCCCTATGGATAGACCTAGTAATGGGCTGTGATTGGCTCTGCCATTTACACTTAGATTGGAGTTGAATTCTACAGGTTGGCTCTGGCGGTTTATGTGCTGTTTTGGGAAAGTTTTCCCGAAGTATTCCGCACAGGGCTCAGCACCATCAGAGGGGCGATAGCCAGGATTCATGTCGACGCTCTGGCCCAGCCTCGATTTTTCCGGGCCTGCCCAGTTTGTTTGTTTTGTCGATTAGGCCACTCTGGTTCTTCCCGTCTCCAAGTCAGATAGCTTCATCTGCCTTTGTGAGGATTATAAATTAACTGTGAATACCACTTCCCGGCTGGACAAATATCCGCTATAAATAGAAGACCATTACACCAAACTAGCTGGCAGCGTTACATTCATAAATTAGATACGAGCAATGCTTATCTGCAGCTGCTGTTAGATAAGGCCTTGCGGCGTTATGTCACCATCAACACCCATGGGACCTATTTGAATATATGCGTTTGCCTTTTGCGTCTTCTGCATGTTCCATTTCTCGGTGCACCTTGAAAAGAGTGCGACGTGGATTGCTACCAGTGACCCTTTATCTGGATGATGTTTTGGTCAGCGACGTCTCGGAAGAGGAACACCTGACAAATCTGGAGGCAGTGCTCTGCAGGTTCAAGGACTTTGGCATTTGACTGCGCCAAGAGAAATGCGTTTATCATGCGCGCGAAGTGGTCTACCTGGGGTGCCGAGTGGACAGCGCTGGCCTTCAACCTGTGGAAGACAAGGTGAAGTCCCTAGGAGTACCACAGAACTCAAATCCTTTCTGGGGATCGTTAACTGTTACAGGCACTTCCTCCTAAACCTGTCAGAAATATTAGCTCCACTACATGTGTTATTAAAGAAATGTCAGAGATGGGTCTGGAAGGCACCACAAAAAGGCAGTTATTCAGGTCAAACATTCGTTGCAGTTTACAGTTTACTGGTGCACTTCGACCCTCCCAAGAAGATAATACTAATATGGCATTGGGGCAGTTTTATCCCACTGAATAGATGATGGGTCGAAGAGACCTCTGGGTCACGAATCTTACAGACATGGAAAATAACTATTCATAAATCGAGAGCGAGGGCCTAGCTGTCATCTGTGGCATTAAAACATTAAAACATTCCACCAATTGGCTGGATTCCCTGCCCTGCAATGCCAGCAACACGATCGCGATCGGGCGGAGAATCAGGCATCCAACCAAAATCGAGGTTCGCGCCAGGCCCCCTCACTGGCAGTGGGATTGAGGTTCATGCCTGCACACCAGCTGGAGGATGCTAATGGGTGCAAATGGAACCTAATGACCAATTCACAGTCACTTAGCTGGCCCTGCACCAGCGTCTTTGGGCCCTCACGATTCTCCAGTCCTCGTGGGCATAGATCACTACTGGTATTTCCCAGTGTGGTCCTGCCAAGGTGGACCTTGCCATGGGCCAAGGGATAACCCCTTAACGAAGTTTCCCCCAAAGTCCACCTGAGGGCCTCTCTCCCCCTGAAAATGCATGACCTGCCCACTCTTCCCCTACCAGACCCCACTGCACCCAGAAACCCCTTAAAATGGGAGACTGCACAGAGACCACCCCAGAGACCCGCTAGATAGGTGGACCCCCCCCCCCCCCCCCCGCCGAGACCTCCAAGATAGGAGGACTCCCCTGAGATCCCCCAGCTAGGAGGACCTACCAGAGACCCCCTGCATAGGGGGACCTCCCAGAGACCCTTGAATAAGGGGATTCCTTTTTGACCCTCTATCTAATGTGTTATAATGGTGAGCTGGTGTTGAGATTCTGCTGCAACATTCAGTTGCAGATCGGCCTGTGGTAGGTCGATCTTGCTGAACTTCTGTCCTTCTGTTAGGTTGCCAAACAAATTTTCAAACAATGGTAGTGGGTATTGACCCATGCATAAAACCCGATTGATGGTAGTTTTGAAATCTCCGCAAGTGCATATAGTCCCATGCTGCTTCATTACAGGCACAATAGGGTTTACCCAGTCACCAGTGGTGACGGTTTCTAAGACCCCTGGATCCACAAGTGTCTTTACTTCAGATTCTACCTATGAATGTATAACATAGGGTACTGGTCTAACCTTGAGACATTTCGACTGGCTATTTTGTTTGATCTTTCATGGACCCCAATGTGTCTTCAACTACACTACTGTGTTTCTCTAAGGTGCTCTGTAGATTTGTTGTAGAAACAGCTAACCTGTTCACAGCACTTCAGTTCAGCTTCATCTTCTCCAGCCAAGAGCGGCCAAAAACAGCTGAAACATTTCCCCCGACAACATGGAGTGGCAGCTCCACAGTTTCCCACTTTACTTTGACTATGATGTATCCTCTGAAGAAGCAATATTTCCTTGGTGTAGGTCCTGAGGATGACATCTGCTGGCTTTAATGGTAGGTGATTTAATTTTTGTTCATAGATGATCTTGGGAATTAGGGAGATGGCAGCCCTCACATCAATCTACATTTTAATAGCCTATAGGTTTAATTTTGAAACCGCCCAGAACTGATGTGATTCACCTTCAACTGAAAGTACATTTAACTTCCATTCCTCATCAGATTGATGTCTGTGACTCATTTTTATTATTTTTCACTTCCACGCTGTAATTTATTTTGGTGGAATTCATTTTATTTTTTCTGTGGGTGTGTGCTGTTTATTCCTTTGGACATTCTTTTCTGGAGCAACCGGTTTACGCCAACACGTTTGTACTGTGTGGCCAATTTCCCCACAATTTTTGCATTGGCCATCTTTGCTCCAGCAATCAGCCTGTGAATGGCCCATTTTTGCAGAGTGAAGATACGCCTATTGCTGGATAGACCTTCTCTGGGCGATATCCATTTATGGATTCTTGTGCCTGCTCCGAGTTGAGAAACCTGTCTAGCAGCAAGCTCGGCTGTAACAGCTAATTCTAAGCCTGTTTTAAGTCTTAAATTTCATTCAGTTAGCAATCTCCGTTATATGGCCTCGTTTCTTAGCCTGCAAACCAGGCTTATCATCCAGAGAGTCACCAATTTCACAATACTCTGCGAGGCACCTTGGGGTAACAATGATCTGTGCTATATTTTCTCCATCTAGTTGATATCTTCTGTGAAACCTAAAACACTCTAAAGTTATTAATGATTTGGGTGAATAATGGCCCTCCAGTATATTAGTTAATTCTGGATATATTTTGGTATCTTCCCATGGGTTAACCAGACTTGGAAGTAGATTAAAAATTTTACTGTCAATGAAATGAAAATGAAAATGAAAATCGCTTATTGTCACGAGTAGGCTTCAATGAAGTTACTGTGAAAAGCCCCTAGTCGCCACATTCCGGCGCCTGTCCGGGGAGGCTGGTCTGGGAATCGAACCGTGCTGCTGGCCTGCTTGGTCTGCTTTCAAAGCCAGCGATTTAGCCCAGTGAGCTAAACCAATGGTGGTGTAAGCAAAGTGGTGACTATGATATCCTCAGAAATTATGTTCCCTAAAATATAACGATGAAATCTTTCTGTTAGGACTTCTAATTTTTGCATTCGTACTCGAATGGGCAATGGCACCAAATTGTTCCGTAATTTTACAGTGATACTGGGATACGCTCGCAACTTCCCTGCAGGACCTTCCCTTAATATAAATGGTCCAGTTTATATTATAATGTAAGCCAATTGTAGCAGATTGTCTTGGACTTATTGTGATGCAAGAAATCGATCTGTCTCCCTCTACCTCCGTGCCTGAATCTAACTGTGCCCATGGGGAGCTCTGCCAATTTTAATTTTCGGTAATGGACCCTTTTTTTCTGTCCTGCCTCACCATCTTACCGGCCAGGTGCAGTCAGCTGGCCTGCTGTTGATTCTGTCTCAATGTTGAAAGCTTCAATTTTCATTTCTTCCTTGAAAATAATTTTTAAGTCCTCATTGCCAGTATTCTTTTATCCTGTTATCCTCTGCACTCTCAGGACAAATGAACGGGAAGTTGGAGCACGTGGGGTTGAGTGCAAATAACAATGCAGGTTTACTGAAGAGCTGTTAACTATACAAAGGCTTGATCTAGAGTGAGGCAAAGCCAACGAAGCAGCCAATGATGTCACAAACTATACATGTGACTAGACTCTTAAAGTGACCACACAACAACACTGCAGCAACCCAAATATATAACAGAGGGTACCATCCTCTGGGAATGGAGAGTGGTCATCCCTGGGCCAGGAAGAGAAGTATTACAGGAAGTTACATAGTGCACATCCGTGCGTGTCTGAAAAGAAGATGCTGGTGAGAAGCTACGTGTGGTGCCTGGCCTGGCATCGCTGCAATTGAAGGATTGTTACAGCACAGCGATCAGTGCCATTTTCAGCCGACGTTATCTGCAACAGCTCCGTTCCATCTGCGGGAATGGCCAGGTTGACCATGGGTCTACTATGCGGGACCATTTATGGGTATGATGTTTTTGTTGTTCGTGGACGCCCATTCTAAGTGGATGGAGGTATTGAGGTGAGATCCACAACTGCTTATGCCACAGTGAGAAGCTGCGCCAGTGTTTCGCAATCCACAGGATACCAAAGGTCCTTATTTTGGACAACGGAATGGCTTTTACCGTTCCCAATTTCAGAAGATTATAGGCTGAATTCTCCATTCTTGAGGCTAAGTGCCGGCGGCAATAGAGGATCCATGGTGTTTCACGACAGGACAATTGGCGCAAAACCCTCACCAATTCCGGTACAGCTGAGGGGCTAGCACCAGCGCCACATGAAACACCCACGGACAAACCTGGCACAGCGACAACCCCACACAGGCACTGTTCACGCTGGAAAACATGGCGCCATGCTGGACTGCGTATCCCCCCACTCCAACCCCACAGCCCACCTCCTGGCTATCCTGCACCACTCCCCTCGACTCCTAGCAGCAGCCCCCAGGCCAGCGGTATGGATCTCAGCCGAGTGTGGCGGCGCTGGACACTGTTGGCATCCGACATGCCAGGTTCCCAACAGCTGGGACCACACATGGCCCATGCCGTCGGGAACCCGACCCATCGGAGGTGGAGCATCTCGGGTGGGCCGGCTGATGGCACTCCGATGGGCTGTGTGGATCCTGATGATGCCGATTTGGAAGGGATGGAGCATCACGAACTGGCGTCAAATCGGCACCTGCCCCGATTTTGGCTTCAGGAGTCATTCTCCGCCTAATCACCTTTCTCGATTTCGCCGTTGGACTACAGAGAACCCCGCTTATGATTTTAATCGGAATAAAACATATTAGAATGGCACCGTACCATCCTTTGTCCAATGGACTGGCCAAGAGGCCAATGCAGACTTTCAAAGTTGGCTTGAAGAAATAAGCATCCACATCTTTAAATACCAAGTTGACTAGGTTCCTGCCGGGTCAGAGACTCCCCGGATGCACGAACTCACGCCGGCCCTCTGGAGCCGGCTGGAGTGGTGCCAACCACTCCAGCATCAACCTAGCCCCTGAAAAATTGGAGAATTCCTCACTTTCGGAAGCTGTTGACACCAGAGTGGTTGGTGCTAGTTTTCCCGCCGGTGTGGGGACATAGCCCCATTTTCAGAGAATCCCGCCCCAGAGGTTTTTGTGGATGGATTAGGGCTGGTGTCCTATGAGTTTAAAGTGCAGAATTAGATTTTAAAGAAGCATGGACTTCAAATACATGGGCAAGAGCCGTTCCAAGAGCCAGAGCAAGGACCTGATCCAATTGTGCCAACGGGAAATGTTGTGGGCTACCCAAGGAGTGGGATTCCTCTAAGTATTCCAGTTTCCAAAGATGTGCAGGTTTGAAGGATTGGCCATGCTAAATTGCCCCTTAGTGTCCAAAGTAGTTTAAGTGGGGTTACAAGGTTATGGAGATAGAGTAGGGGAGTAGGCCGAGGTATCGTGCTCTTTCAGTGGGTTGGTACAGACTCGATGGGCAAGTAGCTTTCTTCTGTACTGTCGGAATTCTATGAAATCTATGAGTGCACTCTCGGATAGGCGAGTAACAGGCCAGACTGTTAAGTCCCAGGAAACAGTGGACACAGGGGAAAGTGAAACGTCGGTAGAAGAAGCGAGTCCCATAGAAAGAGGCCATTCGACCCATCAAGTCTGCAGTGACCCTCTGCGAGGGTACCCTACCTAGGACCACTCTCCTGTCCTATCCCTCTAACCCTAGCCAACCTACACCTCCCTGGACACTAAGGGGCAGTTTTAGCACGGCTAATCCACCAAAACTGCAGATTTTTGGACTGTGGGAGGAAACCTGAGCACCTGGAGGAAACCCATGCAGACACGGGGAGAATGCACAATCTTCACAGATAGTTACCCAGGCAGGAATTGAACCTGGGTCCCTGTGGCTGTGAGGCAGCAGTGCTAACCACTGTGCCACTGTGCCTTGTGAAATACGTTCAACAGTAGCTATCCCAATAGACGATCATCAGTCACTGGAGCCATGTAGCTCTAGGAGAAATAAGTCATCACTGGGCAGAGTTAGTGTTGAGGAACATGAAGGGACAAAGAACGCTAGTGGGGGTTGTATAGATCCCTAAACTGTAGTGGTGATGTTGGGGATGGTATTAAACAGGACATTAGAGATACATGTGATAAAGGAACATCAATAATTATGGGTGACTTTAATCTGCAGACAGATTGGACGAAACAAATTAGTAACAGTACCATAGAAGAGGATTTCTTGTAGTGTATAGAGGATGGTTTTCTGGATCAGTAAACTGAGGCACCAACCTTGGCTATGTCTTCACAAATAACATGCCAGAAATATTGGGAAACACGGGTTTAGTGACAGTGAGGAACTGAAGGAAATCAATATTAGTAGGGAAATGGTGATTTGGTGGTCAGCCAGGATTCTATAGACTCTGAAGCAGTTCCTGCGGATGGAGGGTAGTTAATGTAACCCCACTATTTAAAAAGTAGCAAGAGAGAAAACAAAGAATTGTAGATCATTCAGCGTGCTGTCATTGGTGTGGGAAATGCTAGAGTCCATTATAAAATATTTAATTGTAGCACACTTCAAAAACAATGGCAGGATCAGGCAGAGTTAGCATGGATTTTGTAGGAGCGTTTTCAGAGACTGAGTGTTGAGCTGGCTTTTATGTGGGGAATCTCCCCACCTAATTGAGCTTCAGCTAACACAAAGACTTGGGGAGATAGCAGCTCTGGTTACGATGGCTTTACTTTACAAGCTTGGTTGACTTACGAGGGAGAGTGATTTGTATGAATGCCAAAACTAACTCTGTTTTACATTGCTTTAGGTTCAATGGTTATACAATTCCAAAAATCAGCGGGCCTGCCTCAGCTGGACTCGGTCCAATCCTTGTAGCTGTAGATTATACCTTGACCAATGAATTTACTTTAGGCAGCATGGTGACTGCATGATCAGCTCATGATTTAGCTCTGTCCTATCCCTTGGCCATCTGTTGTTTTTCAAGTCTCTCATATCTGCTGTCTTTCACTCTCCCTTACTCCCATTTGCCTTACGTTAGGGTGATTCCGAGCCATACCATTGTCTGCCTGAGCACAAGGTTCTATGATTATTTTCAGTCCTCAATAAAGTAACTTATGGAGAGCTATTCGAGTGTTATCCTAGCTATCTGGTTTTAAGGGGTCTCATCTCAGGAACCCCCCCCCACCTTCAGATTTATGAAGGGAAATCATGTTTGGCAAATCTATTGGAATCATTCAAGGATGTTACTTGTAGAGTTGATGGTGGGGTGGCTAGGGAAAGTGGTTTATTTGGACTTACATAAGGCTTCTGAAAAAGTCCCACACAAGAGATCAGCAGTTAAACCTAAAGCATATGGGATTGGGGGTAGTGTATCGTGATGGATAGAAGATTGGTTGGCAGACAGGAAACAAAGAGTAGGAATAAACAGGTCTTTTTTCAAATGGCAGGCAGTGACTAATAGGGTACCACAGGGATCGGTGTGAGGCCCCCAGCTATTCACAGTATATAGTAATGATTTGGATGAGTCGACTAAATGTAATTTTTCCAAGTTTGCAGATGACACAAATCTGGGTGGAAGAGTGAACTGTGAGGAGGATGCAGAGATGCTTCAGTGTAATTTGGACAAGTTGAGTGAGTGGGCAAATGGATGACAGATGCAGTATAATTTGGATAAATGTGAAATCAAGAAGGCAGATTATTATCTGAATGACTACAGATTGAGAGAGGGGAACGTGCAATGAGTCCAGGTTGTCCTTGTGCACCAACCATGGAAGGTAAACATGCAGAAGCAGCAGGCGGTAAATTGCCAAATGGTATATTAGCCTCCATAGTGAGAGGACTTGACTACAGGTAAGACCACGCCTGGAATATTGTGTGCAGTTTTGGTCTCCTTATCTGAGGAAGGATGTTCTTACAATAGAGGGAGTGCAGCAAAGATTTTACCAGACTGATTCCTGGGATGGCAGGAATGGCATATGAGGTGTGATGAATTTGAAATTGATATGTACTATTATTCATATATGTGGTAGTAATGTTATTAAAAACCCTGGTTTAAAATACATACAGATAGTGGGCGGGATTCTCTGATCCTGAGGCTAAGTGTTGACGCCGTCGTAAACACCGTTGCATTTCTCAACGGCATCAACATGGCCGCAGGAGTAGCGATTCTGACCCATACAGGGGTCCAGAATTGCACTGGAGCGACCAACACTGCTCCAGATGCCGATCTTGGCATCAGATGGGAGCCGTGGGTCTGCGCATGCGCATTGGGACCGCGCCAATGCGCGCATGCGGAGTGGGACCGGCGCCAATGTGCGCATGCGCACTGGCTCCCTTCTCCGCGCCGGCCCCGACGCAACATGGCGTAGGGCTACAAGGGCTGGTGCGGAACAGGAGGCCCCCAGTCCGGGAGGCCGGCCCGCTGATCGGTGTCTCCGATCACGGGCCAGGCCACAGCTGAGACCCCCCCCCCCGGGTCGGACCCCCCTTCCCCCCCGCCACCAGGCTGCCCCCAGATGCATGCACACTGAGGTCCCGCTGAGTAAGACCAGGTGTGAACGGCGCCGGCAGGACTTGGGTTATTTTGCGTGGCCGCTCGGCCCATCCCGGGCGAAGTATCGGCGGGGGTGGGCCACGTAGAGCGGCCCACGACCTGTGCCGCGCCGACTACGGTGGTGCCAATGGCACCGATTCTCCGCTCTCCGGAGAATCGGCAGACTGGCATCGGGGTGGCGTCGCACAATTCGCGCCCGTCCCAGCAATCCTCCAGCCCGTCCTGGGCTGAGAGAATCTCGCCAAGTTTGTCTGCTAAAGGTGTAACTAGGGTGTCATAAAAGAGTGAGGTAATCATTCATTCCAACCACTTGCTTGATTACAGATAATAATATTTATTAGTGTCACAAGTAGGCTTACATTAACACTGCAGTGATGTTACTGTGAAAATCCCCTAGTCACCACACTACAGCGTCTGTTCGGGTCCACTGAGGGAGAATTCAGAATATCCAATTCACCTAACAAGATGGTCTTTTGGGACTTGTTGGAGGAAACTGGAGCACCCGGAGGAAACCCACGCAGACACGGAGAACAGAGATAAAGGGCTAATGGAGCATTTTTATATTTTAGATGGTTCCCTGTGTGCAGATAATTTTTGAGGGATTGTATTTAGTCCCAGCTAAGTAGGTCATGGAACTTAATGGGATATACAGATGATGCACTTAATCGGAGGTGCCAGGATTGTCTGTAGTTTTGTAGTATGCTATAAGATTTTAAATTGAACACCAGTTATCCCTAGGATTTGAGTCTAACAAGGCAGAGGTGCACTGAATCTGTTCTGGAAAGGATCTCTCTCTAAAAGTGCCTGTGCAGCTAAGCAAGTAATCTGTTTTGTTAACTTTATTTATAAGTGGCATTTGAACTGTATTGGGTAGCTTAATTGGAATTCATAGCAGGTGTTGACAGTAAGTTCAATTTTCTTTGATGTTAATGTGGTTAATTCTGTGTTTAAATTAAAGTTTGTTTTGACATAAAAAATTGGTCAGTCATCACTCCTGGGGTGAAGTATCATTTCCTCACAGTTTCAAAAATTAAAAAATTGTTTGGGATTCTCATCCAGTATCCTAACAAACATTGGAATCCAACAGAGGAGAGATTGAGCTGGTTAGGATTTTATTCACTGGAGTTTATAAATAATGAGGGCGGATCTCATAGAAACCTATAAAATTCGAACAAGACTAGACATGGTAGATGCAGGGAGGATGTCCCCATCGGCGGGGGAGTCCAGAACCAAGGGTTACAGTCTAAGGATACAGGGTAAACCATTTATAACTGAGCTGAGGAGAAATTGCTTTTCCCAGAGAGAGGTGAGCCTGTGGAATCCGCTAACACAGAAAGCAGTTGAGGCCACAACATTGTATATTTTCAAGAAGCAGTTAGATATAGATCTTGAGGCTAAAGGGATCAAAGGATATGGGTGTGGTGATATGCATCGCTGTAAATACATAAGGGGTTAATGTAAATACATGTAGACTAGATAGACACTCGAGGGAGCACCAGAGACATGACACAGACATTCAACCAATAGGTCAGTAAGATAGGACACGACCAATGGGCATTTACGATACACACAGAGGTGACACTACCCCAGGAGAGCATTACACCAACCCATATATGAAGGACACAGCACACATGATCTTCCTCTTTCCAGTGGAGACACTCAGTGCGTACACAGGGTTGATTTGAAAGCAAACTGTAGCAGACCTGTTCGTCAGTCTGAGTAGCTATAGCAGGATTAACCGGAGAGTCGAATCCAAGTAGGAGAATTGTTATCAGTTTAATAAACGTGTTAAAGCTATCTCCAAGTCTGAACCTTCCTTTGTCAGAGTGTACATCAAGGAAGCAGCTTATGCTACGTCAAGAGCATAACAAAACAATGGTCAGAAAGCGGGAACAGCTACTTAGTTGAATGATCAGCCATGATCAATTTTAAAAATAAATTTAGAGTACTCAATTCATTTTTTCCAATTAAGGGGCAATTTAATGTGGCCAATCCACCTACCCTGCACATCTTTGGGTTGTGAGGGAAAAATCCACGCAAACACGGGGACAATGTTCAAACTCCACATGGACAGCGACCCAGAGCCGGGATCGAACCTGGAACCTCGGCACTGTGAGCAGTAATGCTAACTACTGCACCACCGTGCTGCCCTGATCAGCCATGATCGTAACGAATGGTGAAGCAGGCTCAAAGGGCCGAATGGCCTCCTCCAGCTCCTATTTTCTATATTTCTATCCCCTAGTTCCAGCCCTTTCCCTAGTAGCCTGCCCAGTTGAAAGTGTGAAGTGGGGGTTTTTGTTGAGGGCAGGTAGAGGCTTTCAGTGTTCCTCTTGTTGTCTGAGGAGTAATCTATGGGGCTGTAGAGTGCCTGATAGGAGGGCTGACGCCTCCCAGTCCCGCAAAGAGGCTGCCAGCTTTGATTGGGAGGCCACCATCTGTGGTGCGCTCTCATTGCATCAGTGGAAGTAAGATGAGACCCTTAAGTGGCCTTAATTGGTCATTACTCTTGGCACTTCAGGAGGAAAGCTGTCCTTCTGACATTATTAGAGAGTGCTGGGAAGGCAACAGGCATTCCATCAAGCCCCTTCCCTCATATTCCTTGTTCCGCAGCCTCCAATTCCACTCCGGAGGGTGGAATTAAATTCCACCCCATAACTGGGATGCAGATGTTTGGGGCGGGATTCTCCATCAGCCGATGTCAAAATCGGGGCCTGCGATCGGGCAGGGAATAGCTCCCTGACGCTGAAATTGTGGCAGGTGCTGGTTTGACACCGAATTGTGATGCTCCGACTCCTCAAAAGTGGTGTCAATGCAATGCACAGCGCGCGTAGTTGGAACGGCATTCGCATATCATTGGTGGGCCCACCCGCGATGCTCCGTGTCCGATGGGCCGAGTTCCCGATGTGCAGTCCACGTGTGCTCTCACAAATCATGAACCTGGCATGGTGGCTGCTGATAGAGAGAGAGAGAGGGCGTACGGACAATGTCCAGCACCGCCATACCTCGCCGACAGCCATGCTGCTGACTGGGGGGGGGGGGGGGGGGCTTTTACCAGGGAGAATAGTGGGGGTTGGCCAGGAGGTGGGCTATGGGTCGGGGTGGATGGGCACGCAACGAGTACTGGTGCTGGTTTAGCATAGTAGGCTAAATAGCTGGCTTGTAAAACAGACCAAGGCCAGCAGCGCGGGTTCAATTCCCGTATCAGCCTCCCCGAACAGTCGCCGGAATGTGACAACTGGGGGCTTTTCACAGTAACTTCCTTTGAAGCCTACTCAGTGGCAGACTGGGTCTAAAAATATTGGTTGCCAGGAGACAAAGGGGGCCCACCCACAACTACAATGCTATCATTTAATTTTCATAACGAATAAATAAAATTTTCAAAAAATACATATGGAAATAAGGGTACAATTAAAATTTTTGTGGAAAAAATGTGTATTTCTTAGTAATTACAGTGTACATGTACTGTACATATTACTGGCAGTAGATACCAAATGTAAATACAGAATGTTATAATTGAATTTTTATTTATTTTTTTAAATTTTAAGTAATTGGTTGATATTTTTAAATAGTTTACTGCACAATTTACACATTAACAGATAGTTCAAAAGCACAATAGAGCATTGCATGCAGTCCACTATATTAAGAGCAATCGTTTGTGTTCGCTAGATGATTGTGCGAATCTGCCAATAATTGCTTCTGCATCCAATTCATCTAACAATTCCTTTTCAATGGATAGCAACATGTATGATTCCAAATTCTCCTCAGACAGCAAATTTCTTAACCTTGTCTTTATGATCTTTAGCTTTGAAAATGTCCTCTCACATTGGACTTGAGTAACTGATAGTGTGCAGATGACTTTATAAAGTTCATAAAGGTTATCATATGCCTTGTCATGAAGTCTGTTGGATGCCAGAATTTTTAGTACACACGATGGGCAAGTGCTGCAAATTTTACAATTGTTGCAACTGGAATCCATATTCTCACCATCATTAAGCAATAGTTTTAATACATCAAAGTTTGAAGCAAAAGAAAACAATTCCATTATTACTTGATCTTTGCTGATTTGTGGAAGCAGCTTAATAATACCTTCCAATGCTTCATCTTCAAGGCCCTTCTCTGCAATAGTTTTAAACTTTGCTGGGTCCAAGCAGGACAAATCTTTATACAACTGTTTGTGTTGTACAAAGCATGATTCTAGTGACTGGACAATGCGATCCATTATTAGGTTAAACACATTTACTCGAAAATCAGCTAGAGAATCTGAGGAATTTCTTTCATCATCAATAAGCTCATCTGCCATTCTTTTCTTCTTCCTCTGCCTCTTAACTGGCAATGCTGTTTCCAACGCATCAATTTCCAATGTTTGATTTTCATCCATATTCATCTGTGAAATCCTGTCATTACATTTATTTACAAATTCCAAAGCCTTGCTGTGAACGTTATCAAATATTCTTGTCTGTTCCTTCAACTTTGTTGTAGCTGAATCTACCAAACTCCACGCACTTGTCTGTCGATAACTTGATAACGGGGTTGTAGTTTCAAATATATACAAGTAAGTAAATGCTGTCAATATGGTTTCAAACTTTAGAAGGCTTTGAAGTAAAACATTTGCTTCATGTTTTGTTTTTGCACCAAACTTTTCTGAATCTTGTATCATTGATAAGCATGTCAATAGATTTACGAAAGTACTGGCAGCGGCATCGTCAAAACGTCCAAATCTAGTTGTTGCTGCATTGGATTTTCCTGACCAGCTGGTCTCACCAATTAGCTTTAATCGTTTCATTTTTTTCTTGTCCTAGATGTTTTCCAACAACTTCTATCCATACAGCCATTCTCTTGTATGATGCTTTCACAAAAGTTGCTATATTCTGGAGCAAATTGAAAAAAGAAACTGCAGGCACACAACATTTTGTTGTTTCAGTTATCACCAAATTCAAGACATGGGCATAGCACCATATATGAACATGTTGATCAGCCACATCAGCAATTTTACTTTGTAAACCATTATACTGGCCATGGTAGCTTGCAGCGCCATCTGTGCTATCAGATAAACATTTTTGGGGGTCAATTTCAAGATGCTGTAATGTTTCAATCAATAGATCAAAAAGTCCCTGTTCTGTACCATCATTACTTGGCACAACTGAAAGTAGTCGCTCACAGATAATACCTTTAAGCACATACCGAATAATAATGCTAAACTGATCGATGGATGAATTATCTTGTGTTGAATCAACCTGAATAGAATAATATTTTGTTTGAGAAACTTCATGACTAATTCTTTCTTGTATCATATTCTTCATAATTTTGATTAACATGTTTATAGTTGTTTTACACAGGTATGTAAGAAGTCCACCACGGCCTTTACTTTGAGCCTTTCCTTGTTGCTCTAATCGTTTGATTCTTTGTTTAGACTTGTTTTGCACTGCAGAAACGTGAGCTGCCATAATGGGGTCATATTTTGCCATCAACTGCACTGTAGCTAAAAAAGTGCCATGATTCAGAACCTCATTATCTAGAGTGTAGGCCGATTCATTTCTGTGACCTCGAAAAGGAAGTGCTTGCTTGCCTAACATCTTTATGATGTCTATAATCCTCATGACAATACTTCTCTGCTTCAATACTTCTTCTTTTCTTTTAATTAGTGATGCTGCAAAAAATTGATCTAAGGTGCCATCATTAACCACACTGATATATTGCTGAGCATTTCTGACATGTGTTGTTGTCGATTCATGTAAAGTCAAGCTCTGGCTAATACGCCTGTAGTTACTAAAGCCACATACAAAGGGTGATGGATTACAAGTGTTGGGAAACTCAAAGGCTAAGCAGTATGAACAATATAAGCATCTATTTTCTTTGTTATATGTTAGCCATTTTCTTGGGACTGAGTCATTCATAATTTTCCTCTCATACAAACGAGCATCAAATGGCAGGTCATCAAGTGGCTGAAGTGGATGTTCAACAAAAAACTGTTTTAGCTTTGCTCGTGATGGATATTGGAAGTTTCCAGTAATTGATCTTTCATTTTCTTGCGTAGGTTCATTTACAGGATGTGCTTCAGAAACCAAGTCATTTATGCTTGAAGGAATATCTGATTCCCTGTCACTAGTTGAAGCTATGTGTTCAGATGTTGCAACTGCAGGCAGTACAGATACCGGAACAAGGAAGCCAGAAGGAATATTGGGCCTGGGTTGATTAGTAATGGATGCACTTGTATTTGTCTCGACATTCAAAGTAGCTCTTCTCTGTTCTTGTAACTTGCATGTCATTGCATCATCACCATGTGCATTGTTTCTTGCTTGATTATTTGTTGCAGAACTGGATATTGATGTGGATTGTGCTTGTGGTATTATAATTTCTGTAATAGGCCTGCATCGCTTGGCTGATTCCTTCCTTTCTGCTTCTTTTTGTTCTTTGCGTTTTAGTGACCCAGATTTATGCTTTTTATTTTCCATGCTGGTAGGGGTAATATTCCTGAAATAAAAACTTAATTAATAATAGCCCACATTTGGAAAGATGAATATTGATGATTGCAAGAATAACTTGAAGGAACGCCAGAAACCCCTACTTGATAAAAAAATATAAAATAACTTACTTACACTTCAATAGGCTAGGTTCATTAGTCAATACTACTGTGGCCTATGCAGCTTCAGAAGAGGAGACAATCCACTGTCCAGTGTTCACACCAGCAAGCAACTGAGACGACTGTTGAAACTTAAAAGTTTGGTCCGACTATAGTAAGACATTAAGAATGGTCCCACGACCAAAGTTAACATGTCCAGTTTGATACCAGTGTAGTGTTACAAGTCGCAACCCTTTGAGTTTACCGATCATGGCTTATCATTTCAATATCTTTGACCTCATGATTCACGGTCAAAGGTACCACTTCTCCTTTTCGGTGACCTCACGATCCTATGTACTGCTTGATATCCTTTCAAGTTGCCGACCATCTCAAATCACGAACTGTAACTTTATCTTTAAATTCACACACTCTTGCTGAAAATGTAGATTTCCAACTATGTCCGACCCGGGTGACCCAGCCCCCCCCCCCCCCCCCCCCCCTCCACTCCTTTTCACATCCGTTTAACACTGCTTCGTTCCTTCATACACTGAGTGATTATTTGTTTGTTTCTTAATTGCATTTTTATTTGGTATTGCTCTTTTTAAAAACAATTATATTTTATTAAGTTAGAATACAAATCTCAGGAAAGAAGTTGGAGATTTGTTTATCTAATTAATTATAATTTTTAAGGGCCCTTCAGAGATTCACGGGCCCCTTCTTGGCTCTCCGGGCCCCGGACCGATGTACCGGCTGAACCAAGACTACTGCTTGATATCCTTTGAAGTTGCCGACCATCTCAAATCACGAATCGTAACTTTATCTTTAAATTCACACACTCTTGCTGAAAACATGGAATTTCCTTAATTATGCCCGACCCAGGCCCCCCTATTCCACATCCTTCCACTACCTCCCCTGCTTCGTTCCTTTTCAAGCACTGCTTATTTGTGTCCTGTTCTCTTTTATTCTTATTCCTTTTTATTACTAAAACAGTTGTCTGTGTTTGTTTCATAGAACAGTACAGCACAGAACAGGCCCTTCGGCCCTCAATGTTGTGCCGAGCCATGATCACCCTACTCAAACCCACGTATCCACCCTATACCCATAACCCAACAACCCCCCCCTTAACCTTACTTTTTTATTAGGACACTACAGGCAATTTAGCATGGCCAATCCATCTAACCGCACATCTTTGGACTGTGGGAGGAAACCGGAGCACCCGGAGGAAACCCACGCACACAGGGGGAGGACGTGCAGACTCCACACAGACAGTGACCCAGCCGGGAATCGAACCTGGGACCCTGGAGCTGTGAAGCATTTATGCTAACCACCATGCATTTCTTTATTGCATTTTTATTTGATATAGGGGGCCCACTTCATCAGGGGCCCACTTGCCATCGGGCAAGCTGACACCCTGGCCAGTCCGCCTCTGAGCCTACTTGTGACAATAAGCAATTTTAATTACATTTCATTACCGCAATGCGGCTGCGCATGCCGCTGCCAGCCCGCTGTAAACCTGGTGCCCTGGGTCGTATAGGGTATACCCCCCTGGGTACCCTCTGGCCACAACCAACCCATCACCTGTATGGGTGCTCCAGCATACTCTGTCCCATCTTTTTGGCCTCAATCAGTGTGTGGTGGGTGTTGTTTAAGCACGGCTGCAGCTTCTCAGCCCTGCGAGTGCCCATCACGGACCCAGCGATTCCTGCACCATTTTTCGTGGGTTTCGAGGGTGTTCCACACATCGCCAGTGCTGGCCCCTACCAGTAGCGGAATTGGTGCAGGTGTGGTGCCGATTTTTCTGACGTGAACATCCACGGATTCTCCGTTGCCGTCAGCACTTAGACTCAGAAATGGAAAATATGGCCCTTGATGTTCCAAAAGTGGAGAATTATTCTGATCTCCTACCTTATGCTCAGTAAATAGAAACATTTGCCAGATTGAATACATTAAAAAAATTTAATAACTGAAGGAAGTAAAAGAATGGCCAGATTTTACAAAGATATTCAAAATATTTCAGAACAGCTGAGGTAAGGGAAACAGCACAGCACAAAAACTCATTACGATATGAAAACCCTGGATAGGAAAGGTGAAAACTGTGGATTCAGGAATCTATTTTGATGGTTTGCCAGCACCTGCTTCGACATAATCGCTCCCTGACATCAACCATTTTGGCAAGAACTTTCTTATTGCAAAGCAAAGAGAAACTATTGTAAAGCAAACACAGACTGGTCCTGGGCCCAGCTCCAGGTACAACTTCCTGAGTGTAGTACATACATAGTGATCCAGCACATTCAGAAGAATCTTTCGCTGCAGTTTACAAAGGATTGGCCACAAATGTACAAAGTAATTAACATTTCCAGCAAGCAGAAAATGGATGTCTTTTCAGTGCTGTGAATTATCATAGAATTTACAGTGCAGAAGGAGGCCATTCGGCCCATCGAGTCTGCACCGGCTCTTGGAAAGAGCACCCTACCCAAGGTCAACACCTCCACCCTATCCCCATAACCCAGTAACCCCACCCAACACTAAGGGCAATTTTGAACACTAAGGGCAATTTAGCATGGCCAATCCACCTAACCTGCACATCTTTGGACTGTGGGAGGAAACCGGAGCACCCGGAGGAAACTCACGCACACACGGGGAGGATGTGCAGACAGTGACCCAAGCCGGAATCGAACCTGGGACCCTGGAGCTGTGAAGCAATTGTGCTATCCACAATGCTACCGTGAAGAGATAATCTAATCAATTATGGCTATTGTCTAAGGGTTTTTCAGGCTTATTATGCAGGTACTCTCTGTGAACTACAGCAACAAATGAAGCATAAGAGGGTCTACGCACATTATCTCATTTTAATGGACGTCTTCCTGACTTTGCGGATGCAAGCCGGTGCAGACTCGATGGGCCGAATGGCCTCCTTCTGCACTGTAAATTCTATGATGATATGGATCATCGAACCATAGAATCATAGAATTTAAAGTGCAGAAGGAGGCCATTTGGCCCATCGAGTCTACACTGGCCCCTGAAAGGGCACTCTACCCAAGCCCATATCTCCACCCCACCCCCGTAACCCAGCAACCCCACCCAATGTTTGGACACTACGAGGCAATTTAGAGGGACCAATCCACCTAACCTGAACATCTTTGGACTGTGGGAGGTAACATGGAGCACCCGGAGGAAACCCACGCAGACACGAGGAGAACGTGCAGACACCACACAGATAGTGACCGGAACCGGGAATCGAACCCGGGTCTCTGGCGCTGTGAAGCGACAGTGCTAACCACTATATTACGATGTATTACAATCACACCTGGTTAATCAGTAATGTCCGTTTAATTCAATGTCTGGGGATCCGCACACAATCCGCATAACCAAACGTTTCAGCAAGTCTAATGTTTCCCTTTATACCAATCGAGCGCTAATTAGAGGGGCCTTACCCTCCTCAACATTGTAAACTTTCGACCTAATTACATCATACTGCCTTGTGCATTATTCTAAGCTTGACTGAGTATCTAAAGAGATTCAAGCAGCCCATGGTTTATTTCTTTGTGTTTGATCTAATGTAAAGCTTGAATTTTGCCCAGCATTTCAGATTTTCGTCAAACAAAAGAAACAGCCAACTCCACTTGTATCAATGATTCACACTGTCAAATTTCCACTGTACCTAAACATGGATCCAAATGAATGCCCATTTCACATACATGAGAATGTGTCACTCTTATTCAGTAGCAGCGTTCACACCACTTATTCAGGTGGTCGTGGGATTAAGCTGCACTGCAAAGCCTTGAGCACATCATTTTGGCTAACTCTCCAGTGCAGTACAGAGAGAGAGCTGGCCAGCCACAAATACTTTTATGATTAAAAAGGCACACCACGAATGCTGGAAATCCAAAATAAAAACAGACAACTCTGTACGTTCAAAGCAGATTAGCCATCATTTGAAGGAGAAAACTGCATTTAATCATTTCGGATGAACCTCAAATCAATCGTAGCAATACCCTGCTTCTGTCATTTCCTCAACTCTGAGATAATTTATAATTCCATGGAAATATACATGGGGCTGATTTAGCTCATTGGGCTAAATCGCTGGCTTTTAAAGCAGACCAAGCAGGCCAGCAGCACGGTTCGATTCCCGTACCAGCCTCCCCGGACAGGCGCTGGAATGTGGCGGCTAGGGGCTTTTCACAGTAACTTCATTGAAGCCTACTCGTGACAATAAGCGATTTTTATTTCATATGTTCAGTTAATTCAGCAATGTACATCAAGCATTAAGGCCCCAAAATACAGCTCCATGGTGCTTGTAGTTGCAGCACTATGGGGACCATGCATTGATATGCCCCAAGCCAGACGTTATTTTAGTGAGGACATTAGGGTCAGTATTAGGAGCATGCACTGAAAGTATGCAGTAGGTAGATAGTGTCGACAGTCAAAGAACAAAGAACAAAGAAAATTACAGCACAGGAACAGGCCCTTCGGCCCTCCCAGCCTGCGCCGATCCAGACCCTTTATCTAAACCTGTCTCCTATTTTCCAAGGTCTACTTCCCTCTGTTCCCGCCCGTTCATATACCTGTCTAGATGCCTCTTAAATGATGCTATCGTGCCCGCCTCTACCACCTCCGCTGGTAAAGCGTTCCAGGCACCCACCTCCCTGTGCGTAAAAAACTTTCCACGCACATCTCCCTTAAACTTTCCACCTCCCACCTTGAAATCGTGGCCCCTTGTAACTTGATAACACTGATTTAACACCAGCGCTGCCATTTTCAAACTTGCTGCTCCATCTAATGCCCTCTCTTAACCTATCACCCAACTGGACATGAAATTATAGTGACAGTCGTCACAGTCGTCACATTCCGGCGTCTGTTTGGGTTCACAGAGGGAGAATTCCGAATGTCCAAATTACCTAATAGCACGTCTTTCGGGCCATGTGAGAGGAAACCGGAGCACCCGGAGGAAACCCACGCAGACACGGGGAGAACGTGCAAATTCCACACAGACAGTCACCCGGGGACCAAAATTGAACCCTGGAGCTGTGAGGAAGCAGTGCTAACCACTGTGCCACCGTGCCCGCCCCGATGTTGTGCAAATAACATTTTGTTCTTATTTCACTCGCTGTGGACTCCTGTGTCCTTATTAGAACTATCATTTGAGTTAAGAGGTAAGATGTGTTACCTGCATTCACTGTACAGGTGCCGGTTCATTGTGCATTGTCTTCCCTGTGCCCCTTTTCAGTCCAAGTCCAGTTTTCCCCCACAGGGCTTTTACTCTCAGAATGAGCAGATGCTTTGTGCTACTGAGCAATATATCTTTCTCATACACTCCAAATAGAAAGTGCCAGAACACAATTCATTCATTATAAATCAGTCCATATCACACTCCTTCCTTGGCCAGAATGGCAGATTCTGAATCAATAAGCAAAGCTGCCATCAGCCAATCGTGAAAAGTGAATCCTAAATGCAGATTTGGTTGACTGAAGGAATGGATTCTATCTCTGAAATCAAGACAGAAAATGCTGGAACTTTTCAGTAGACTTAACAGCGTCTGTAGAGAAATAAACAAGAGTAAATCTTCTATCTGAACTCAGTTCGGCCCACATTCTGCTCCACAAATATCGAGATTGTTGTTAACGTTCCCAATCGGTTGCTCTTCTGTGTGAGTGAGTCAGTAACAGGATGAAGAATAAGAAAAAGCTCTGCCCTGATTTTCTCTCAAAACCTACCCAATGCGATTTTTCACGTGTATCTAGATTTAGTGGCCAGCAATATGAGATTCAGGGGGATAGCACCATCACACAAAGGGAAATGTGTCAAATGATCCAGTCTCAGTTTCACTTTTGCCTGTGAGCAGAGCACAACACAGCTCTGATGTTTTCAAATCATCTACCCTTTGTAGAAATGTTCCCATATCCCTCTTCTAAAAGAATGAATCCACGACCTGTTTGCCCAATGGTGGTGGGGGCTTTTATATCCTTTTAAAATCATGACATACGCTTGCGCCTGAAGCAAGCAGGAGCCTGGTGCAATTCTTGAAATTGAATGTCTTCTGCTAATACCCTGCTAATGGCAGCAGGGTAGCATGGTGGTTAGCATAAATGCTTCACAGCTCCAGGGTCCCAGGTTCGATTCCCGGCTGGGTCACTGTCTGTGTGGAGTCTGCACGTCCTCCCCCTGTGTGCGTGGGTTTCCTCCGGGTGCTCCGGTTTCCTCCCACAGTCCAAAGATGTGCGGGTTAGGTGGATTGGCTATGCTAAATTGCCCGTAGTGTCCTAATAAAAGTAAGGTTAAGGGGGGGGGGGGTTGTTGGGTTACGGGTATAGGGTGGATACGTGGGTTGAGTAGGGTGATCATGGCTCGGCACAACATTGAGGGCCGAAGGGCCTGTTCTGTGCTGTACTGTTCTATGTTCTATGTTCTATCTGGAGAGCATTATGATTGTTCTCCACACTGGGCTTGTCTGAAGGATGCCATTGAATTTGGATAAATTTTGCCATATGAGAGTGCTATATATATGGGAGCTGATAATGATGAGCCAGATATGATGTGCAGCTGAATTTTGTTCCTAATTACAATTATGATGAATCCCCGATCGTATGCCTTAAACATCTGCTCATAATGAAGAATTATTCAGGAAAATTGAAAATGTTGCATGAGCAACTCCATATGAAATGAATTAAATTAATGATGCTGAACATTTACCATTGTGCACCCATCATTAGCTCAGCAATTGGTACCCTTTTGCAGAGATGCCCATTGCAAACTTGTTCTCGTGTTTAACAATTACATTTTTGTGATGCTGAAGGAGCCCTCGCATCTGCTGTTATTAATCTAGAATCGATTCAGTCTGATCGTATTGGCGTTTATTAGCGGTGACCGGAATTATTACATTGAAAGAAACCAAGGAAAGTCGAATTAAGGTTTGGTGTGAAACCAGTTTCTATGAAAGATCCTGGACGGCATCCTCTGTCCCTCCCCCCCCTCTGATTTCTGGTGCGTCGGGCCCCGGCCGGCAGCGGGATCCTTCGTCCCGCCACCCAACCAATGGGGTTTCCCATTGTGGGCACCCCTATAATGTTGGGAAATGCGTGGGCATGAGTGTGCTGCCGGCAAAGCAGAATCCTGCTGATGGAGAATCCAGTCCCCTGATCTGGACCCTTCTTCAAATTTGGATTAAATCGGGTATGGCAATCTCTTGTCAACTTGTAATCAAATACAGGGAAAACCCTTCAGTGACTAGAGTTGCACCTCACACAAGGGAAGATGGTAGTAATTTTTGGAGGCCAGTCATCACAGCCTGGTGCTCAGGTGTAACTCAGAGCTGTGTCCTTGGTACAACCATAAGCAAATACTTTGGCAATGATCATTCCTCCATCATAAGGTTAGGAGTGGTGTTACACCTTGATAATTATCCAGCCCCACTGATAATGTAACAGTGCATACCAACCTTCTGGGCAACATCCACGCTTGAGATGGCAAGTTGCAGGTAATGTTCAGGCTAGCAAAGGGCCAGAAGATGAGCATCTTGATATGTAAAGGCCTAACTATCCCATTCTATAATGGCAGACCATTAGTAGGGCCCAGATTTCACGGTGTTGAGGAGACTCCTTGTACCTCTAGGTCCTCAATTTGGAAGTCCTGCTCCTATTTTCGACCAATTGCATTTTTGCACTGATCCCTGATGGACACCACTAGCTACTGATTGCTAACCAGAGAAACACCCATTAATCCCCATTCTTTGCTTTCTATTAATTAACCAATCCTCTATCCATGCTACTTTTTATCCTTAATGCCATGCATCATTATCTTATGCAGCAACCTTTTGTGTAGCACCTTCCAGCATCTTCCCTCCGACCAAAGGTAAGCCAACTGGCCTATAATTACCCGCTTTCTGCCTAGCTCCTTTTTTAAACAGTGGTGTCACGTTTGCTAATTTCCAATCCGTCAGGACCACCCCAGGGCCTAGTGAATTTTGGTAAATTATCACGAGTGCATTTGCAATTTCCCTAGCTATCTCTTTTAGTAACCTAGGATGCATTCCATCAGGGCCAGGAGACTTGTCTACCTTTAGCCCATTAGCTTTCCCATCACTACCTCCTCAGTGATAACAATCGTCATACCCTCATTTCCATCAGTCACTGGCATGTTATTTGTGTCTTCCACTGTGAGGACCGACCCAAAAAGTCTGTTCAGTTCCTCAGCCATTTCCTCATCGCCCATTATTAAATCTCCCTTCTCATCCTCTAAAGGACCAATATTTACCCTAGCCACTCTTTTTGTTTTATATATTTGTAGAAACTTTTACCATCTGTTTCTATATTCTGAGCAAGTTTACTCTCATAATCTATTTTACTCTTTATCGCTTTTTTAGTAGCTTTCTGACATTCCTTTCTGACTTTCTGATGTTTATGATGTTCCAAGTGCTCATCCAGGTACTTTTTATAGGTTGTAAGGCAACCCGTCTCTACCACCTGATGTGTTATCTGTGCTAGTCTAACATTGACTGCAACTGGATGCAGTAAAATGAGAGACAGGCTTCCGACACAGGAGATGGTCCAACGCTATTTTATTGAACCTGTTGATTGCTGTACATAATCTGCTGTGGGTTGACACTCTATTAACCTAACTGATAACCTCCTACAGGCTTGACCAGACAAGCTCACTATCACATGGTGATGATGTTCATTGGCCTGTGCACTACGACTATCTCCCTAGCTGTGTCCTGTGAGAGAGAGAGAGCCTTAATGCCCTGTGGGCTTTATAGTGGTGGTGTCCTGTCTGGTGATTGGTTGTTCTGTGTCGTGTGTGTTCATTGGTTATCCTGTGTGTCAATCACTGCCTGTCTGCATCTCATGATATACATGAGTGGATATTATGACACCACCCTCCTAGACAGTGCATTCCAGACCATCACCACCCTCTGGGTAAAACGTTTTCCTCAAATCCTCCCTCAACCTCCTGCCTCTGAACTTGAACTGGGGTCCCTTCGTAACTGACCCTTCAAATAAGGGGAACAACTGCTCCCTATCTACCCTGTCCATGTCATCATAATCTTCAACACCTCAATCAGGTCGCCCCTCAGTCGTCTATGCTCCAACGAAAACAACCCAAGCCTATCCAACTTCTCTTTATAACTTAAATGTTCGATCCCAGGCAACATCCTGGTTAATCTCCTCTGCATCCCCACCAGTGCAATCACATCCTTCCGATAATGTGGTGACCAGAATTGCACACAGTACTCTAGCTATGACCTCACCAAAGTTCCATACAGCTCCATCATGACCTCCCTGTTTTTGTAATCAATGCCTTGATTGATAAAGGCAAATGTCCCATATGCCTTTTCACCACCCCATTCACCTGCCCTTCTGCCCTCTGGGACCTATGGGCAAACACACCAAGGTTCCTTTGTCATGGCGTGAAGTTATTCAAACCTCCATTCCTTTAAAATTTAAAAATAACAGACTGCCTCACCAAAAATGCAAACATCCTGTGGAAGAATATGTACGCAGAAAAAATCGAATCTTGGCATCACATCAGCTGGCCACAGGCTGTGGAATATCAGGCTGATGCCAGGTCAGGGGGTGCCAGTACAGAGATGAACCCACTGTCAGTGTGCCCTTAGATTGACAGAATGTCATGTGGCATCCTGTAGAAAAAGCTGCCAGTGACATGGAGGACACAGTTAGCATGGTGCAAAGCCTCCATACTGGCACAGTGATGTAGAAGCGGTTTCAAGACCTGTGTATTGAGTCAACTTCCAGGTGGGGTTATTCCCTGTGGCTCAGCTCAGTATAGAGAGGAGCAAAACACCACAACCTGGGCAAGATGTCTTATTTAATCAAGCTTGTTACGTGTACACGGAGAACAGACTGGATATTGGCCGAGACCTGTTCTGCCGAACACAGCACTTATACAACGTTCAAAAATCAATAGCCCATCCCAGTTGGGTGCGATCCAATCCCTGAAGCAGCTACTTTTAAACTTATCCAATAGAATTGCAAACAGTGTTTAAACTTCACCCAATAGAATCGCAAGCAGCGCATGATTGATCCTCATCCTGACAGCTGCTTCCACAGACTGTTTGTGAGAAACAGGACAACAGAACCAGCACCCTGAATTGTTTCACAAAGACATGGGGTGGGATTCTCCGACCCCCCCCCCCACCGGGTGGGAGAATCGCTGGGGGTCGGTCGGCGTGAATCCCGCCCCGCTGTCCTCCCAATTCTCCCGCTCCCCAAAAACCGGCCCGACATGAGGCGCGCCGCCCACCTCGGAGAATGGCGGTGTCCGGCGCAACTCAATGGGCACCAGGGCCGCCCGAATTCTCCGGCCCGCGATGCGCCAGAGTCCCGCCTGTCTGTAGCCGGTCCCGCTGGTGTAAATTAGAGTAGGTCCCTTACTGTCAGGACCTGGCGGCGCGAGCAGGATCCGGGGTTCCTGGGGGGGATCTGGCCCTGGGAGGTGCCCCCACGGTGGCCTGGCCCGCGATCGGAGCCCACCGATCTGCAGGTGGGCCTGTGCCGTGGGGGCACTCGATTCCTCCGCATCAGCCACTGTGGTCCTCCGCGATGGCCGATGAGGAGATGAACCCTCCCGCACATCTGCGGGGATGATGCTATCACGTGCTGGCGCTCCCGCACATGCGCCGACTCGCGCCGGCTGGAAGAGGCCCTTCGGCGCCGGTTGGCATGGTGCCAAGCCCCTATCCTGCCGGCCGGTGGGGCGCCAACCACTCCGGGGCGGGCCTAGCCCTTGAAGGTATGGAGGATTCCTGCGGGGCGTACCTTTGGGGCGGCCCGACGCTGGAGTGGTTCACACCACTCTGTCCCGCCGGGACCCCCCGCCCCGTCGGGTACAGGAGAATCCCGCCCAAGATGTCAGAAGTAATATCCTTTTGGTCAAGTTAGCTCTCCTAAATCCTATTTGATTACTTATTACTGCTATGTCCTAAAAATACATGTTTAATGGTTAATAATGATTACTCAGTCCTATAATTCATCTCAACCCTTAATAAAAACTACGTATGTAAAACTACTCTAGTGGCATGCTAACTATACAGTTTAAAGAGGTATCATCGCTGAGCCCCCCCCCCCCCCCTTTTCACAGTATGAGGCAATTTGTCACCAAAGGTTTGAACACAGCAGAGTTGCAATATAACTTCACTTTACAAAG
Source organism: Scyliorhinus canicula (assembly GCF_902713615.1). Lineage (NCBI taxonomy): Eukaryota > Metazoa > Chordata > Chondrichthyes > Carcharhiniformes > Scyliorhinidae > Scyliorhinus > Scyliorhinus canicula. The sequence continues at coordinate 173,207,664 of NC_052146.1, forward strand.
AGCTGAATTCAATTGTTACAAAAGTAAAACTGCAAAAGATAAATATTATCCAATGTGATTCATTACAGTGAGTGGAATTAGAAAGCCTTTCCGGCCTCATTAATTGAAATTTAATCATCCGAGGACCAATTCCTCAGTTCAAGCTGCACTCCAAGTTTGCGCACATAATCCAGGCTGCCAGTAATAACACAGTATTGCACTATAGGAGGTGATGCCTTTTGGATGAAGCGCCGAAAGCAATTGGAACAGAGAACTCAATGAGAACCCTCTCAGATTGATGTTGAAGGCATCATGGCACTATCTGAAGGAGAGCAAGAGAGTTCACCCAATGTTCTTATCAAAATTCATAGCTCAACTAATACAGCCAAATACTGGTTATCTGATGATCTATCTCAATGGTATTGATGAGAGCAGGGTGTGTGCACATTACGTGCTGTTGCAGTGAATATATGACAAAACAGCCCCGTTTCAGCCAATATGATACATTCATAGTGCCTGACTGCTGTTTGAATGACCATGCCTGAAACACTGCCCCCTGTTTCCCATTTGTTTTTGTGATGTTTGGAAACAGTGAGCGGTTCAAGCAGTATTGGTCTTATTTCAGCCGGGCCTGAAGAGGTATCCAGTCCCCAGTTCAATCCATCTACTCTGGCCTTCAGTAAGATATAAACAACCTGCTGTTCTTCTGGATTAGTTTTTTTTTGGAGACATCTAAATTCATCACAATTGGAAGTCACTGCTGTGTTTGGAGTTATCATAGTTATGATGCAGCCATCATGTGGTGTCTGGGGAAGGGCTTAATGAGCTGTTTTTTTCTGAGCCGTTTGTTTTCTTGCGTCTGTCACTTTTTTCTGCTTGAACATACCGACCCCCCATCTCAGGTGATTTCAGTTTGTCTTTGGCTTCCCATGTCTGCCCTCACTTCACAGTCAAGGTTTAACACAGAGTTAAATTATTTTGATTTGATTAAAATAATTATTTTATTTTGATTTGATTTTAATTGCCTCTGTGACCCAGCTCCTGATGTGAAGCTTCTTCTTTGCTGGGTAACTCATTAGCACCGTCGCTGAAGCTTCTGCATTCACAGATAGATCAATCATTAAACTAGGGTTGCCAAAGCAAGCAAGAGATCCCGCGGGGCGAGTTTCTCTCTAGGACAGAGCTTCTCAAAGTATAAAGACCAAAGTTCTATTTTGGAGATATCTAAACAGATCACGATGCATAATTTGACTGCACCCTGTTATGCATTGCTTATGCCTGTCACATTCTCTAGTTTCAAGAACTGGGTCTACCTTATGATGGCACCTCACAATTTCATTCTATTCTTAAATTCTCAAAAATGACAAGGCAATGCATTAATGTGTCTTGTTAGGCATATAAGGGTCAACAGCTCAAAACAATGGAACTTTGCCCATTTGGTGGCTGTACTTTGGGCCGTGTTTAGTGCGTGGGTAACTTATGTCAGTGTGGATGTGCTCAATGTTGCTGTAGTACAACATTGAATGATTAATGGCTGTGATGCTGCTCAAGCAAGCTTATCAAGAAATCATTTTCAAATGTCTATTGGGAAATTTTTGCCAATGAATAATAAGGCTGTAATGTAATTTCAGTATTCAGATAACTCAATAAATCATTTGAACGGCACTAAGCCATCACATAATTGAATTCCTCAGTCATCCAACAGGTCAGAATTCTCTTCTATTCAATAGAACTTAATGAGCACTCTTGTTATTATCCGGTAATTGCTACCAACTTGGCCCAACTGATATTGGTATCTCTGCTGCATTCGAAGGTAGCGATTAGAACTCCACTCAACACGTACATATGTCATTTCGGGGGGGGGGTTTGAGTAGCTACTGAAGGATCACTGCAGCGTTCAAAGCTGTGCAGGTTAGATTGTCTGACCATGCTAAATGGTCACTTAGTGTGCAAAGGTTAGGTGGGGTTATGGGATTGCAGGGGGTGGGCTGAGGTAGGGTGCTCTTTCAGAGGGTCGATATAGAACCGATGGGATGAATGGCCTCCTTCTATACTGTAGGGATTCAATCAAACTGTTGAACTAGGGCCATAGCTGCCTGTTACAGGCCCTAAAGAAGGGAACTGAGCTTTCCAGATGTCCCAGCCCAACATGCTTTCTTCAACCAATGCCACCAAACAAGACTTGTCAATTGGTCCTTATTATCCAGCAGTTTGTGTGCAATTTTGCAGCATTGGAACTGGCTGCTGCATTTGCCTCCATACTGCAAGAATCCTCCTATTTAAACCTGGTTGCCCTTGTGTATTCCCTTTATTTTCTGGGTTTTTTTGCTTTTATAACTTTGGTGCCTGGACAGTTGCTGGGAACTATGCCTTTCAGGTGGATTGCACCTTTAGCTTTAAAACAAAGGGGACACCCCCGGCAGCTGAGCTATTTGGTCTGACCTCAGGAAACCCCCCCCCCCCCCCCCCCCCCCCGGCGACATGCACTGCTTAATTTGGTCCAGTGATGACACATTTTGCTGGATCTGGCTGGCAGTCAACCAGTTACTTTAAATTCCCAGACCTTACCTAAACCTCAATGCTGATTGGTGGTGATCATTCCGGTGAATGTTTCTTACTTTGTAAGACTGTGGGCGAAATTCTCCGACCCCCACGACGGGTGGGAGAATAGCGGGAGGGCCTTCCCGACATTTTTGCCGCCCTCCCGCTATTCTCCCCCCCCCCCCGCCGAAGTCCCGACCCGAATCGCTGCCGCCGTTTTTTTACGGCAGGCAGCGATTCTCGGCTGTTAGATGGCCCGAAGTCCCAGCCCTTTCCGCCGTTTTTACGAACGGCAAACACACCTGGTCTTGCCGATCGTAAACACGGCGTCACAAACTCGCTTTTTATAACCATGGCACCGATTGGCACGGCAGTACCACAGCCGTGCCAAGGGTGCCATGGGCCTGCGATCGGTGGGCACCGATCACGGGCAGCGGGCCCGATGCCCGCGCACTACTTGTCCTTCCGCCGCCCCGCAGTATCCATTCGCGGGGCGGCTGAGGGGCAACCCGGCCCGCGCATGCGCGGGTTACGCGCAAAAACGCGATGACGTCACCCGCGCATGCGCGGGTTGGAGTCTTCCAAACTGTGCATGCGCGGCTGACGTCATATGACGCGTCAGCCGGCGCTAACTCCGGCAAGCGGGCTTAACGATTTTCGTTAAGCCCATGATGCCGGAGCTTACGGCGTCGGGCTGCTAGCCCCGACCGGGGACCAGAATCGGTCCCCGGTCGGGAAGGGGCGCGCTGCCGTAAAACGGCAGCTTTACGATTTCTCCCGTTTTGGGAGAATTTCGCCCAGGGTGTTTGCTTTCAGTGACCATTTGGTCAAGTAGCTGGAAGGCGAGAGCTCTGAATTCTCTCTCACCTGACGGATACTCGGATACTTTCTGAAGGTCCAGGACAAAGACCTTTCCCTCTCCAGCCAGATTGACCTGCGAGGAAGTCCAGTTCTGCACCAGCTTCAAATGTGGGGGTTGGGGGTGCGTTGTTTGAAAATCCTTTTAAAATTCTCTTGTGAACAGTGGTTAGCACTGCTGCCTCACAGCACCAGAGAATGGGGTTCAATTCCTGCCTCGGGAAACTGTCTGTGTGGAGTTAGCACATTCTCTCCGTGTCTGCGTGGGTTTCCTGTGGGTGCTCTGGTTTCCTCTCACAGTCCAAAGATGTGCAGGTTAGGTGGATTGGCCGTGCTAAATTGCCCCTTTGTGTCCAAACGTTTAGGTGGGGTTACTGGGTTATGGGGATAGAGTGGAGATGTGGGCTTATATAGGTTGCTCTTTCCAAGGGCCGGGGCAGACTCGATGGACCAAATGGTCTCCTTCTGCACTGTAAATTCTATTAACTCTAGTCTTATCTCAGTGAGGCTGATGGTCAATCTGGGGTGGAGGTGGGAGCAAGTTAGAATTAAACAGGCCTTAGGGGGATCTTCTGTGTGAATGTTCAAGTTCAACCATACTATTGGTCCCATCATCCAAATCATTTCCATAAATTGTAAAGAGTTGAGGCTCCAGCACTGACCCTTTTGGCGCATCATTTGCCACATCCAACCAGTTTGAAAATTACCCATTTATGTCTACTCGCTGTTTCAGGTTAGCTGGCTAATCTTCTGTCCATGCCTATATGTTATCTCTGACACCATGAGCTTTTACTTTCCACAGTAACCTTTGATGTGGCACCTTATTAAACGGCCTTTTGAAAATCTATTTTTCCATATTTTCTATTTTCCAATCTAATGGAACCGACCCCAAATCCAGGGAGTTGTGAAAAAAAAGTAAAACCAACGCACCAACTATCTCACTAGCCACGTCTTTTAAGACCCGAGGATGAAATACACAATACCCAAGGCTTTGTCAACCTGCAGTTCCTACAATTTGCAATACCACTTCCCTGGTGATTGTAATTTTCTTGAGTTCCTCCCTCCCTCCCTTTTCCTGATTTACAGCTATTTCAGGGATGTTATTTGTATTCTCTACAGTGAAGAGCAATGCAAAATACCTGTTCGACTACATAGAAAATTGGAGCATGAGAAGGCCATTCAGCCCTTCGAGCCTGCTGCACCATTCAGTCTGATTATGGTTGATCATCCAACTCAGTAACCTGATCCCACCTTCCCCCATACCCTTTGATCCCCTTCGCCCCAATTGCTACATCTAACTCCTTCTTGAAAATACATGTTTTGGCCTCAATTACTTTCTGTGGTAACTATGTGTGAAGATATTTCTCCTCATCTCTGTCCTAAATGATATGCCCCCCCCCCCCCACACACATTCCTCAGGCCCCTGGTTCTGGACACCCCCACCATCGGAAACATCCTTCTTGCATCTACCCTGTCTAGTCCTGTTAGAATTTTATAGGTTTCTATGAGATCCCCCCTCTTTCTTCTGAACTCCAGCGAATACAACCTTAACCAACTGCATCTCTCCTCATGTGCATTCCCGCCAAATCAGGAATCAGTCTTTGCTGCACTCCCTCTAGAGCTATAACATCGTTTTTCAGGTAAGGAGACCAAAACTGCACACAATATTCCTGCTGTGGCCTCACCAAGGCCCTGTATAATTGCAGCAAGACATCTCTGCTTCTGTACTCGTATCCTATCGCTATGAATGCCAACATACCATTTGCCTTCTTTACCGCCTGCTGTACCTGCATGCTTACCTTCAATGAACTGGTGTATGGGGACACATTCCCCTCTCCTAATTTATGGCCATTCAGATAATAGTCTGCCTTCTCGTTTTTGCTACCGAAGTGGATAACCTTAATTTATCCAAATTATATTGTATCTGGCATTCATTTGCCCACTCATTCAATTCGTCCAAATCACAGTGAAGGACCTCTGCATCCTCCTCACATCTCACCTTCCACACAACTTGTGTCGTCTGCAAATTTGGACACATTACATTTTGTTCCCTCATCTAAATCGTTAATATATATTGTGAATACCTGGGATCCCAGCACCAATCCCTGTGGTGCCCCATGAGTCACTGCCTGCCATTTGCCGTTAATTCTTACTCATTGTTGGGCGGCACATAGTGCAGTGGTTACCACTGGGACTAAGGCGCTGAGGACCCGGGTTTGAATCCCACCTTGGCTCACTGTCCATGTGGAGTTTGCACATTCTCCCCGTGTCTGCGTGGGTTTCACCCCCACAACCCAAAGATGTGCAGGGTAGATGTTTTGGCCATGCTGAGTTGCCCCCTAATTGTAAAAACAAATGATTGGGTACTCTAAATTTATAACAAAAGAAAAAATAAAGAAAAAAATTCCTGCTCTTTGTTTCTTGCCTGCCAACCAATTTTCTATCCATCTTAATAAACCACCCCAAATTCCATTCGCTTTAATTTAACACGCTAATCTCTTACAAAGGGACTTTTTCAAAAGCTTTCTGAGAGTCAAAATGAACCACATCTACTGGCTCCCCCTCATATACTCTACTAGTTACATCCTGAAAGAATTCCAGTAGATTGGTCAAGCATGATTTCCCCTTCATAAATCCATGCTGACTCTGTCCGATCCTGCCACTGTTTTCAAAGTGCTCTGCTCTAAAATCTATGATAAATTTCCCCACCCCGGCATCATGCTTTCTGGTCTATAATTCCTTGTTTTCTATATTCCTCCCTTTTTAAATAGTGGGGTTACATTAGCTACCCTCCAATCTGTAGGAATCATTCCAGAATGTACAGAATCTTGAAAGATGACCACCAATGCATCCACTATTTCTAGATCCACTTCCTTAAGTACTCGAGGATGTAGATTATCAGGCCCTGGAGATTTATCAACCTACAATTCCATTAATTTTCCCAACACCATTTCTCTTCACAGCTCCAGAGTTCCAGGTTCGATTCCTGACTTGGGTCACTGTCAGTGCGGAGTCTGCACGTTCGCCCCATGTCTGCGTGCCCAGTGAATTACGACACAAAACCTTTAGGCTTAACTTTTTAGCATTAATTGTCCCGCTCCCAACATTTTCCACTGTGGCCCAATTTGAATTTGGCCCTTGGTTTCTCTGCCTTTCACTTTTCTTATTCCTCTTTCTGCCTTTTGATTTTTTCCTGGACTCCCCCCCCCACCCCCCACTCCTCTGATTCATTCCCGGGTTTTCTCCGGGTGCTCCGGTTTCCTCCCACAGTCCAAAGATGTGCAGGTTGGGTGGATGGGTCACGCTGATTTGAGCTGAATTATCAAAAAGGTTAGGTGGGTTACTGGGTTACAGGGGTAGGGTGGAGGTGCGGGGTGTTCTTTCCAAGAGGCGGCGCAGACTCGATGGGCCGAATGGCCTCCTTCTGCCCAGAAATTCTGTGTCTTTGTCTATGTCTATGTCTACTCCTATTGATCTCCTTCATTTCCTCCATCTTACTAAACCCTGCATTTCTGGTATCTTATTTGTGTCCTCCTTTGTGAAGACAGTTGTGAATTTGTTACCACAGGAAGTAGTTAAGGCCGAAACATTGCATATTTTCAAGAAGCAGTTAGATATAGCACTTAAGGCAAAGGGAATCAAGCGATATTATGGGGAAAGCGGGATTAGGCTGTTGAATTGGATGATCAACCATGATCGTAATGAATGGCGGAGCAGGCCTCCTCCTGATCCTATTTTCTATGTTTCCATATTTCTAACTAGAATGTCAATGTTTCTGTTCTCATTACACAGTACACAGTCTTGGATGGCCTGATCCCCAGTTGGTTCCTCAATGTATTGGTCCAGAAAACCATCCGGTATACCATACAGGAATTCTTCCTCTACATTATTTGGCTAATTTGATTTGCCCAATTTATATGCAGATTAAAATCACCCATATGTACAGATACTCCTTTCTCGTATGCATCTCTAATTTCCTGTTTAATGCCTTTCCCAACAGCACCACTACTCTTTGGGGTCGATATACAATTCCCACTAATGTTTTTGCCCCTTGATGCTGCTCACCTCAACCAATACAGATTCCACACTGTCAGAGTCAATATCCTTCCTCACTATTTTATTAAATCCTTCTTTAACCAGCATTGCAACTCCACCGCCTTTCCCTATCTGTCTGTCCTTACTGAATACCCCTGGACATTCAGTCCCATCCCTGGTCACTCTGCAGCTATGTCTCCGTAATCCTGATTATCATACTCATTTACATATATTTGCATGATTAGTTCATCCACTTTATTGCAAATGCTCAGTGCATTATGGCACAAAGCCTTTAGGCTTATCTTTTTAACATTACTTGTCCCACTCCCAATATTTTCACTGTGGCCCAGTTTGAATTTGGCCCTTGGTTTCTCTGCCTTTCACTTTTATTTCTTTCTGTCTTTTGATTTTGTCCCGGACTACCGCCCCGCCACCCCCCCCCCCCCCCCCCCCCCTCCTCTGATTCCTTGCGTAGGTTCCCATCCCCTGCCTTTTTAGTTTAAAACCTCCCCAGCCACTCAAGCAAATACTCTTCCCAGGACATCATGTGCTGTGGGGTTTGGGGATAAGATGAGAAAGTGGTATAACCTGTCCAGTTTGTACTGGTCCCACCTCCCCCTGAACCAATCCCATTGCCCAGTAATCTGAAACCCTCCCACTCACACAATATCTTCAGCAATGTATTCATTCAATTTATCCTCCTATTTCTACTCTGACCAGCACGTGATACTAGTAGTAACCCTGAGACCACTACCTTTGAAGTCTGATTTTCTTTCTAACTCCCTAAGTTCTGCTTTTAGGACCTCATACCTTTTTTAACATATATTGTTGAGACCGATGTGTACCACGACACCTGGCTATTCACCTTCCTCCACCAGAATGTCCTGAAACTGCTCCGAGACATCCTTGACCCTAGCACCAGGGCGGCAATATACATCATTTGTGGCCACAGAAATGCCTATCTATTCCCCTTCTAATCGAATCCCCTATAACTATTGCATTCACACACTTACTCCTCCCCTCTGCAGCAGAACCAACCATGGCTCAACGAGTTTGGCTGTTGCTGCTTTCCCCAGAGATGCCATTCCCCTGAACAGTATCCAAAACGGTATATCTGTTTTGCAAGGGAATGGCCACAGGAGATCCTTGCACTACGTGTCTAGCTGTGCCTGGTGGTCACCCATTCCCTGTCTGCCTTTGGAGTCTGAGCCTGCCATGTGACTACCTGTTTATCTTTTTGAAGGTCTGGTTTAGCTCAGTGGGCTAGACAGCTGGTTTGTGATGCAGAATAAGGCCAACATTGCGGGTTCAATTCCCGTACCAGCTTACCTGAACAGGTGTCGGAATATGGTGACTAGGGGCTTTTCACAGTAACTTCATACTTGTGACAATAAAAGTTTAATATTATTATTATCTGCTAGGGCAGCACAGTAGCACAAGTGGGTAGCACTGTGGCTTCACAGCGCCAGGGTCCCAGGTTTGATCCCGGCTTGGGTCACTGTCTGTGCGGAGTCTGCACACCCTCCCTGTGTGTGCGTGGGTTTCCTCCGGGTTCTCCGGTTTCCTCCCACAGTCCAAAGATGTGCAGGTTAGGTGGATTAGCCATGATAAATTACCCTTAGTGACAAAAAAGGTTAGGAGGGGTTATTGGGTCACAAGGATAGGGTGGAAGTGAGGGCTTAAGTGGGTCGATGCAGTCTCGATGGGCCGAATGGCCTCCTTCTGCACTGTATGTTCTATGTTCTCTCCACAACTGGCTCGAGGATGCTCCACTGTGTCCCAGCCTCCACTCCAGCTCCCAGAGAGGGTGGATCCGAAGGAGAGAGCAAGGCTGGTAGATGTGCTTCTGAGGTTAGACTGGAGGTACTCAGTGGCGCCGGAGTTGTTTTGTGTTGGGTGGGGGAGGGGGGGGGGGAGGATGTGCTGTGGGGTTTGGGGATAAGATGAGAAAATGGTATTTGCATGTGGCTGTCAGATGTATAAACGTGTGAAACCAATGTGAACTAACAATGAGTCATTAGACATCACATGAAGGTGAGATTCACAAAGAGAGGTGACCATGGAGTGGGAGGTTGGATCAACCATGCAAAAAAGGCACATAGATGTATATGCACAACATATTCAAGTGACCAGACCATTGTCATGAACAGCAAATGTGTTTCCGAAGGGCCATGATATATACAGTGAGTGAACACCCATGACCCAAAAGTGATATCAAGGTTTCTTAATCTTTCTAACCCAACCGCTACATCTTGGTGGATCCCCGACATCCGCAGCAAAGGTGGAGACAACCTGCTGACTGCTATACACAGTTGACTTTGATGACTTTGAGGCCACCTCGAGAGGGCCGAGACCTGGAGGGTGTTTTGCTGTGAGGCAGGTGCACCCACCTGGGCCTGGTCAGTGGCCCCCAGGTGTTCAGATGTTGGACCTCGTCCCTGTTGGTGCCCACTTGGCCCCTGCCTGACTCATTGAGGAGAAGTGGAACCTGGAGGGAGATTAAAGTGCCCAGCCCCACGCTTGTCACTGATGGATCCCATCAAAACCTATAGTGATGGAGTGAAAGTCCGGGTGTAAATCCAGTGTACCCTGCTGGACTAAGATGGCTGCCCCCTTCCCATGAAGACATCAAGGTACTTGTATGTCAGAACCACAATATCAGACAGAACATGAATGGACTCCTCTATCTTTCACTCTAGTCTGTTGACTGCCTCTTGCAATTCTGCCTGGTGTTCTGCCATCTGCCTTTATATCTCCAGCATATTTGCAAAGGCCATGTTCAGTGGCTCATCATCTGCCTCGGACTCAGCGGGTTCTTGTGCAATGCTCTGACTGCTGGAGACCAGGGCTGTCACTACCTCCAACTGCTGTGGAGAGGTGTCAGTGAGGCGCTCCCAGAATATGACCCTGAACTTTAATTGAGATGTATGGCCCATCGTGGTGTGTGTCTCTGCACAGGTGGAGAGTGCAGGTCAACGAAGTGACGGGCCTTCAGCAAATGGATCCTCATCATCCTCACCCGAGGTGGTCTGTGGACTGGGGCTTATGTTAGCTGGGTTGGTCTGTTAAGACCTGCTTCTGCCTGTAACAGAGAGAATATGGTTTTAGTTTGTGATCAGGCCGAATACAATATTGCAAGTCACTCACCACGAATGTCAGAATATGATCAACTCATGGAGGGCTCACCTGTACTGGCTTGCTGGGAGAGGCTTCTTTCATAGAATTGCATAGAATTTACAGTGCAGAGGGAGGCCATTCAACCCATCGAGTCTGCACCGGCTCTTGGAAAGAGCACCCTACCCAAGGTCACACCTCCACCCTATCCCCATAACCCAGCAACCCCACCCAACACTAAGGGCAATTTTGGACACTAAGGGCAATTTATCATGGCCAATCCACCTAACCTGCACATCTTTGGACTGTGGGAGGAAACCGGAGCACCCGGAGGAAATCCACGCACACACGGGGAGGATGTGCAGACTCGGTACAGACAGTGACCCAAGCCGGGAATCGAACCTGGGACCCTGGAGCTGTGAAGCAAGTGTGCTAAGCACTATGCTACCGTACTGCCCTCCCCTCCCCTCCTAACTCGGCAGCATCTCCCGCAAATTTGGAAAGCTCCTGGATGTCAGCCTCCAGTCTCTCCCTCTTGTTTTTTTAAATTAATTTATGGCTTGTGGGCGTCATTGGTTAGGCCAGCATTTATTGCTCATCCCTAGTTGCCCTTCAGAAGGTGGTGGTGAACTGCCTTCTTGAACCGCTGCAATCCATGTGATGTAGGCACACACTATGCTGTTAGGGAGGGAGTTCCGGAATTTCAACCCAGCGGCAGTGAAAGAACATGATATATTTCCAAGTCAGGATGGTGAGTTACTTTGAAGGGTCCTCCAGGTGGTGGGGTTCCCAGGTATCTGCTGTTCTTGTCCTCCTAAATGGTAGTGGTCATGGGTTTGGAAGGTGTTGCCGAAGGAACCTTAGCGAGTACCTGCAGTACCTGTGGACAACTTGGCCTACATAATGATACGTGGATGGAATGTGATGAGAAGGGATGGAGAAGAGGTTAGGAAGCATGCATGCCAGCTGTGTGTGCTGAGCCCTCACCAGTAAGGCCTGAAGATGGAGTTTGTGCAGCATGATAGATGGGTTGCCGGCGAATAAGCTTTCAGCACTGATATCTCCCAGATCTGAGTGATGTTCTGAGTGGGTGATTCCATGATGACAGTGTGAGATTTGGAGTGAGCTGAAGGTTAATGTACCCTGGCAGAGAGCACGAGGTCATTCATCCCTGTACTGGATGGCCTGTCTCGGGTGGGTGCCCGCAGAGCTGACCTCCTTCATAACCATCTCACAGGCTGGTGAGGGGAGGTTGCCGGATCTCCTGGAACCATCCCTCAAGAGGACATTAGGTGCTGGCAAACACTACGAACAAGAGCCTCAAGGGAAACATTGCTGAACCTGGGCGCGGCCTTCTTTTCATTTGGAGCCATTTCTCAATTGGTCGTCCACACAGCAGGCAGCTGAAAGCAATGTGTGTGTTTTGATGCCATTTATAAATGCCGCCAGGACCTTTGACCCCCAATAGGTTATGGCTAGTTATGGAATCATGGATCGCCCCACCATATCATTCGAAGACTTGCTCACCGATGCATAATTAATGAGCTTCCAAGCATAGGATTTGCCACGATTTCCGAACCTGTGGATCAGCGGGTAATTAGTCTAGCATCGCACTTGGTCTCCAGAGCGGAAAATTCCACTTGAAGGCTGACAAGTGCCCAAGACAAATTGGCCTGCCTCCTTGGGTCTTAAAAGGAAGTGACTGCAGCGGTAGTAGATGCATTGGGTATAATTGTTGCAGTGAATTGGAAATTAACGAATGTAACAGCTTTCTACAAGAAAGGAAGGCAACAGAAAGCCGGAACTTACAGATCACTCAGCCTATCATCTGTCATACGGAATTGCTAGAATCCATTGCTAAGCAGGTTATAGCAGGATACTTGGAAAATCATAATTTGATTAGGCAGTCAACATGGGTTTGTGAAAGGCAAGTTGCGTTTAACAGTTTAATTCGAGTTTTTGGAGGAAGTAACCAGCAAGGTGGATGAAGTGACCCTGTGGATGTGATGTACTTGGATTTCCAGAAAGCATTAAATAAGGTGCCTCATCAAAAGTTACTACACAAATTAAGAGAACATGCTGTCGGGAGTAACAAATGACTTGTAACTTCTGGCTTCCCTGCGCCAGATTTGGGGGGTACTTCAAAGATGTGATGGCGAATCCCTCTTGGAAGTTCCTGGGTAAAAGTTTGCATGGCATTTTCCCGGAAGAGTTAACTTCCCCTGGACAGTTGCACTGTGCTGGGAACCATCCTACAAAGCAATTTATAACTTCAGATGGTTCTGCGAATGTTATGCTAATAGTTACTCTGAAAGAGTTAGCAGAAATAAAAAGCACTTCTGACTTCAGTAACCATTTCAAACACCCAGATCGTGCCCCGTGAACCCTCTCCCCTCCATCCGCCACACTCACACATAGGATTTCCCCAGAATCCCCAGCTGCACGGGACTCCTCACCTCCCTCCAGCACAACACAACCCTCTGGTCTGATTTCTCCGATTCCCAGATATCTGACCTCCCACGTGATCCTTGACCTGAGCCACCCCGCCATGATTCGACCCAACCTAATCCCAACCCCCACCAGCCCGACCCAACCATCCTCTGATCCGGCCTGATCCCCTGACCCAGCCCTTGCCCCATCCACAACCCCTCCCATTTCCCTCCCTGAGTTCGCTGGAGTTGCATTGCACAGGGGTCTTCAAGGATTCTTTCTTTCGCTGCAGGCTCTAAACAGCTCCAGCCAGTGAAGTTTTCAAAGACGTTTTCAAAAGCTGAATGTGCTTTAAACTCTTCTAATTTCAGTGGGCCATGACCTCACACTGTGAGTGGGAAGTTAATGAACATGGATACAGGATTTGTGAGCTGACAGAAAGTAGAGCTAAATGGGTCTTTTTCAGGTTGGCAAGCTGTAGTTGAGTGCTGCAGGGATCAGTGCTGGGGCCCCAACTATTAACGCTCTCGATGAATGATTTAGAGGAAGGGACAGAATGTATGTGTGCTGGTTTGAGACAATGCCCTGGAAGCTTGCAGTAATGAATAAGGGGTTTATTAACCACATGCAAAGGCAATTAACAAGGAACATTCAGCCCAAAAATAGATCTTCCAAGTCTACATTCCCTCTGGTCTATAGCCAATCAGGCCATACCCAGGGGTGGACATTGGCTATGGGAGACAATGAGACTGCAGTGTCTGGCAAGGACTGCACTGGTGCACCATGTTTTCAATGTCTTTATCTATGCCTGGCCACCAAATATAACTGCGAGTCACACCTTCATTTTCATCTGGCTCGGATGAGCGGTGTGCAACTCTTGTAACCGGGACTCCCTCACTGGTGATGGTACAACTCGAGACGCCCAGAGTATTACTCCATCCTCGCAGGTGAACTCCTCCCTGGGAGTGAGGTAAGGCCTCAACAAGTCAGATTTATCGTGGTGTCAACCGGTTAATATCATGGGCGGAATGTTCCATTTCTGTGCCTTCATGCCGATGCCAGCGTGGGACCCGTGGTGTTTCACGACTCGCAAATCGGCACGAACCACTTACTGATTCTGGTACTGGTGAGGGGCTAACACCGGCGTCGCGTGAAATGTGCTGAAAATGGCCAGAGATTGGCATACGCATGGCCGACAATCTGCACCGGTCGTGTCGTGTGTTGAAAGGCATGATTGTATGCTGCAAGCAACAAGGGCCATCGTTGCAGTCTGGCAGAGGTGATTAGGGTATTGGCTTATCTTTAAGGAGACCCAACAATGGTCTGTGATTGATTATTATTGTAAAATGCCACCCATAGACTTATTGCTGGATCTTTTTAATGCCATAGGCTACGGCAAATCCAACCTTTTCGATCTGGACATACATGCACTCAGCTTCTGAGAGGATTCTGGAGGCAAAGGCAGTTGGCCTCTCTGATCCGTTTCCCATTTTATGCGATAGACCACGCCTATCCCTCATGGTGATATGTCATAAGTTAGAACGATTCGTTTCCCCAGGGTCCAAGTGAACCAAAAGACTTCACGACGATAAGGTTGGCTTGACCAGATGGAAGGTTTGCTCCTGTTGCTCCTTCTGTGTTTTCTCACAAGCAAATGCAGTGACGCCAATGTCATGGTTTAGGTTCATAGAATAGCACCACTACAGTACGGAAGGAGGCCATTTGGCCCATCAAGTTTCCACCTGCCCCCTGAAACAGCCATATCCCCATAACCCAGTAACCCCATCTAACCTTTTGGACACTAAGGGGCAATTTAGCATGGCCGATCCACCTAACCTGCACATCTTTGGACTGGGGAAGGAAACTGGAGCACCCGGAGGAATCCTACATGGGGAGAACGTACAAGCTCCACACAGACAGTCAGCCAGCGCTGGAAATGAACTTGGATCCCTGGGGCTGTGAAGCAGCAGTGCTAATCACTGTCCCACCATGCTGCCCGCACAGTGTTGAGGTTGAGGATGAATCTACTGTAATAGTTTACCATCCCCAGGAAAGAATTTACCTCGGCCACATTCTTTTTTAAAAAAAATATTTTTATTCTCCTCCTTTTTCACATTTTCTTCCAGATTTACACCCACCAACGAACAATAAGCAGTGGTGAATACATTGTCAATCCCCTTATCAGCAACAACAATCCGATTCTCCCATCAAACCTCAAACAACTGCCCACTTGTTAACATAAAAAAATAACAAAAACTAATCAGGAATCAATCCTAGTCACCATTAACATATACAGTCCCCCTCCCCCCAACTCTCCCAACCCTCCTCCTAATGTTCGATGTTATCCAGTTCTTGAAAGTGCTTAACGAATAACACCCATGAATTGTAGAACCCCTCCATCCTTCCCCTCAGTTCAAACTTAACCTTCTCAAGAGTCAAGAATTCCAGTAGGTACCCCCACCACGTCAGGGCACAGGGTGGAGAGGTTGATCTCCATCCCAACAGGATCTGCCTTCGGGCGATCAACGAGGCGAAGGCTACAACATCTGCCTCCATGCCCGTTTCCAACCCCGGCTGGCCGGACACCCCCCCGAATATGGCCTCCTGGGGGCCCGGGTCCAGTTTCACGTGCATCACTTTAGAGATTACCCTAAACACCTCCTTCCAGTGATCCACCGGCTTTGGACAGGACCAAAACATATGAACGTGGTATGCGTCCGTTCCCCCCCCCTCCCCCTCACGCAACGTTCACACACATCTTCTACCCCCTCAAAGAGCCGGCTCATCCTCGCCCTTGTGAGGTGCGCTCTATATACCATCTTCAGCTGTATCAGCTCCAATCTCGTGCAAGTGGTGGAGGCGTTCATTCTCCGGTGCACCTCACACCAGACCCCCTCCTCTATACCCTGTCCCAACTCTTCCTCCCGCTTCGCTTTGATCCCTTCCAGTGGTGCCTTCTCCTCTCACAAAATAGCCCCTTAAACCGCCCACACTACCCCGTTCTCCAGGCCCCCTCTCCTCAGCACCTCATCCAGCAATGTGGAAGCCGGTTCCTCCGGGAAGCTGTGTATCTCCTTCCTGGCAAAATCTCGAACCTGCATGTATCTAAACATTTCTCCTTGCTCCAGCCCGTATTTCGCTCCCAGCTCCTTCAATCCTGCAAACCGACCCCTAAGAAACAAATCTTTTAGTATCTTAATCCCTTCTCCTCCCATCTCCGAAAATTTCCATCACACTTTCCTGGTTCAAATCTGTGGTTCCTCCGGATTGGCATTCCCCTTGACCCTGCCCCCAATCCGAAGTGTTATCATAGAATTTACAGTGCAGAAGGAGGCCATTCGACCCATCGAGTCTGCACCGGCTCTCGGAAAGAGCACCCTACCCAAGGTCAACACCTCCACCCTATCCCCATAACCCAGTAACCACACCCAACACTAAGGGCAATTTTGGACACTAAGAACAATTTATCATGGCTAATCCACCTAATCCGCACATCTTTGGACTGTGGGAGGAAACCGGAGCACCAGAGGAAACCCAAGCACACACGGGCAGGATGTGTAGACTCCGCACAGACAGTGACCCAAGCCGGAATCGAACCTGGGACCCTGGAGCTGTGAAGCGATTGTGCTATCCACAATGCTACCGTGCTGCCCATAGTGTTGGTGAAACTGCCTTCAAATTCTCAGCGAAGCTATCACTACCAGACTCCCTGAGTATTTCCCTGGGGCCATCGGGAGCAGCGCTGTTGCTAGCGCCTTCAATCCCGACCCCCGACACAAACTCTCCTCCATTCTGACCCACTGGGAATCAACTCCTCTGACCCAGCTCCGCACCTTCTCCACATTCGCCGCCCAGTAATAATACATCAGGTTTTGAAGACCCAAAGCCCTGCCTGCCTTCCCCTCTGTAGCAGCACCTTTCTAACGCTGGTCACCTTCCCACCCTATATGAACGAGGTAATCATTCCTTCAACCTCTCTAAAAATGCCTTTGGCAGGAAAATCGGCAGAAATTGGAAAATTAACAAAAATCGCGGCAACAGGTTCATTTTAACTGCCTGCACCTGGCAGAGGGAGACCATCCCACCTTGCCAGATCAGCTTTCACCCTCCCCTCCAACCTAGAAATGTTGTACCTACGGAGAACCCCCCCCCCCAAATCCGGAACACCCCCAGGTTTCTAAAATGAGTCCCTGCCCTTTGGAAAAATAAAAATCTTTGGCATTGTTCGTCACCCTCAGCTTCACCAGATATACCATATCAAATTTCACCACCTTGTACAGTGCTGCCTGCACTCAGCTGAACGCTGCTCATCTCTTCGCCAACTCCACCGTCAAGTCCTGGTAAATCCGAACTCTAGCACCATCCCACTGCACCTCCTGCTTCTGCCTCGCCCAGTTTAACACCTTCTCCTTCATGTTTTATTTATGAAAGCAGATAATTACTGCTCTTGGCGGTTCATTTACTTTGGGTTTCTGCCTTAATGACCGATGAGCTCGGTCCAGTTCATACAGGGAGGGGTCCTCCCCCTCCCGCCTCAACTCCGCCAGCATCTCAGCAAAGTACTATGTAGGCCTCGGGCGGTCTGCCCCTTCGGCCAAGCCCACAATTCTCAGATTGTGCTGCCTCTAGCGATTCTCCAAATCTTCGAGCCTCGCTCAAAGCCCTCTGTTGGCCTCCACCACCCCCCGCAGCTCGTCTCCCATCGAGGTGGGCTGATTGCTGTGCTGCGACACGGCCTCCTCCACTTCCTTCATCTTTTCACCTTGTTCTCTCACCCTGGCCGTGCCTTTGCCACAGCTACTGCTTCTACAGCTCCACAGCCATCACCTCGGTCATCTTTTCCACCGTAAGCAGTGCGGCCCCACCATGCAGTCCGGGCTCTGCCATCTTTTCAGCAATTTTGCTGGCCCTTTCTCTCCTCGGTGAACCCTCATTTCCTCCCTTCTTCACAGCTGCTCCTTGCAGCCCTTTTCGCATCCTTTCGCAAATTATTATCTTTCCTTCATCAATCCTCCAAAAATTACATCCGGGACCGGACTGCAAACCTCTTAAAAATAAATCTCAAGCAGGAGCCACCCA
The DNA here is from genome assembly GCF_902713615.1 of Scyliorhinus canicula. Taxonomy (NCBI): domain Eukaryota; kingdom Metazoa; phylum Chordata; class Chondrichthyes; order Carcharhiniformes; family Scyliorhinidae; genus Scyliorhinus; species Scyliorhinus canicula. The sequence goes on from NC_052146.1 coordinate 173,225,700, forward strand.
ACGTGCGACTTCCCCTCTATATGCCGCCACCGGAAATGACCTCGGCCACGTTCATGGGCGCCAGGACATCTCCAATAGCTCTGATGCTCCCTCAAGTGGGTGCAGGCTGTGGTGTCCACTCTGAGCCCAAGTAAGTGATTTTACTGGCCTGAAAGGTACATTCCCCACATTTCAGATGGACTCATGTGTCCCTAAGCCTCTTCACTACCTCTTGGATTGGATTTGTTCATTGTCACATGTACCCAGGTACAGTGAAAAGTATTTTTCTGTGAGCAGCTCAACAGATTATTAAGAACATGAAAAGAAAAGGAAATAATAGACAATATATAATAGGGCAACACAAGGTGCGCAATGTAACTGAAATGAAATGAAATGAAAATCGCTTATTGTCACGAGTAGGCTTCAATGAAGTTACTGTGAAAAGCCCCTAGTCGCCACATTCCGGCGCCTGTCCGGGGAGGCTGGTACGGGAATCGAACCGTGCTGCTGGCCTGCTTGGCCTGCTTTAAAAGCCAGCGATTTAGCTGAGTGAGCTAAACCAGCATAAAAACTGGCATTGGGTGAAGCAAACAGGGGTGTAGTGTTAATGAGGTCAGTTCATAAGAGGGTAATTTAGGAGTCTGGTGACAGTGGGGAAGAAGCTGTTTTTGAGTCTGTTTGTGTGTGTTCTCAGACTTCTGTACCTCCTGCCCGATGGAAGAGGTTGGAAGAGTGAGTAAGCCGGGTGGGAGGGATCTTTGATTATGCTGCCCACTTTCCCCAGGCAGCGGGAGGTGTAGATAGAGTCAATGGATGGGAGGTAGGTTTGTGTGATGGACTGGGCTGTGTTCATGACTCTGAAGTTTCTTGCGGTCTTGGGCCGAGCAGTTGCCATACCAGGCTGTGATGCAGCCCGATAGGATGCTTTCTATGCTGCATCTGTAAAAGCTGTTTAGAGTTAATGTGGACATGCAAAATTTCCTTAGTTTCCTGAGGAAGTATAGGCGCTGTTGTACTTTCTTGGTGATAGCGTCGATATGGGTGGACCAGGACAGATTTTTGGTGATGTGCACCCCTAGGAATTTGAAACTGCTAACCATCTCCACCTTGGCCCCGTTAATGCTGACAGGGATGTGTACAATACTTTGCTTCCTGAAGTCAATAACAAGCTCTTTAGTTTTGTTGGCATTGAGGAATAGATTGTTGTCGCTGCACCACTCTACTAGGTTCTCTATCTCCTTCCTGTATTCTGACTCATCGTTATTTGAGATCCGGCCCACTATGGTCGTATCATCAGCAAACTTGTAGATGGAGTTGGAACCAAATTTTGCCACGCATTCGTGTGTGGACAGGAGTATAGTAGGGGGCTAAGTACGCAGCCTTGCGGGGCTCCAGTATAGAGGACTATTGTGGAGGAGGTGTTTTTGTTTATTCTTACTGATTGTGGTCTGTGGGTCAGAAAGTCGAGGATCCAGTTGCAGAGTGGAGAACCAAGTCCTAGGTTTTGGAGCTTTGATATGAGCTTGGCTGGGTTTATGGTGTTGAAGGCGGAGCTGTAGTCAATAAATAGTAGTCTGATGTAGGCTTTGATGTGTTCTTCATGTCTTGTCCCTGTTACCTGTTACTAGGTAAACTTTCACCTTTGGTATACCCTGAAGTAAGTTCTCCACGGTGCACTGGTATATCACAAAAACCGCGGAAATGCCGAAAGGTAGCCTTGAGTATTAGCGTAAGCTCTTGTGCATGTTAATTGTGGCGAACATTTGGAACCCTTCATCCAATTCTAGCACCAGTTACACACGGCTGAGACCCAGTTTGGAATATGTGAGACCCCCCATTCTCTCCATATTTGCGTGGGTCTCACCCTCACATCCCAAAGATGTGCAGGGTAGGTGGGTTGGCCATGCTAAATTGCCCCTTAATTGGAAAAAATAAAAAATAAAAACTGGGTTTATTTGTAAGATGGCAGCTGGCCTATAAGGACACATTCTTGAAGGGATAAGGGATGTCGGGTAAATAAACATAATGAGATAACAGAGCATAAATAAAACCTCAACTTCCAGTAGTAAGTGAGCCATATGGTATGGCACTGAACTGCACAGGCTAGAAAACGCTCAGTTTCAGTCATTGGTCTCTGCTGATTTTGTGGATCTCCAATGGAGTCCGGATGAGGAAAGTACAATAAACCATAGTGTCACTGCGTTGAGGAGGGGGCGCATCAAAGATTCACATGAGTGATTATTGGCCACGGTTCAGTTGCTGCGATCCAGTTGTTGCATAGCCTGTTGATACCCTCTGTCTAATTTCATCAGGACAGAATGGTCAATAGGCCAAATCCCGACACTACATCTTAGCGTGAGTCACCACCTACAGAAAAGGAAGCCAGAAAGGTGGAGGGAAAACATCCTAATGTATGTGTAATCAGATAGCCACAAACGGGACTTGTTATTTTTATTCGTTCATGGGATGTGGGTGTCATTGGCTGGGCCAGCATTTATTTCTCATCCCTGTGGGCAATTAAGAGTCAACCACATGGCTGTGGATCTGGAGTCACATGTCGGCCACGCCAGGCAAGGACGGCAGATTTCCTGCCCTGAAGGACATTATTGAACCAGATGGGTTTTTACAAAAATAAGCAATGGCTTCAAGGTCATTAGACTTCAAATTTCAGATTTGTACTGTCTCAAATTTCACCGTCTGCCATGGTGGGATTCAAACCCAGGTCCCCTGAGCGCAGGCACAGTAGCATAGTGGTTAGCACTGTTGTTCAAAGCTCCAGGGTCCCATGTTCAATTCCCGCTTGGGTCACTGTCTGTGTGAAGTCGGCACGTTCTCCCTGCGTCTGCGTGGGTTTCCTCCGGGTGCTCCAGTTTCGTCCCACAAGTCCCGAAAGACGTGCTTGTTAAATGAATTGGATATTCTGAATTCTCCCTCCGTGTACCCGAACAGGTGCCGGAATGTGGGCTTTTCACAGTAACTTCACTGCAGTGTTAATGTAAGCCTACTTGTTACAGTAATAAAGATTATTATTATTATTACCCTGGGTCTCTGGATTACTAGTCCAGTGACAATACCACTACGCCACTGCGACAAACAAGTGCTGTCTGTTGCAGGTGGTTGGCAGAACGATTTTAAAGGAAAGAGTGATGCTTTGTACCTTCAAAACATAAATCAAAAGTAGCTGAAATAATGAAATTCTTTGAAGTAGATTGGAGATAATTCAGAATGAATGCATCACTCCTGATAAGGGGAAAGTTATTTTATTAAATATCAAAGGTGTAAACAATTTAAATTGTAAAATAATTCCACACAAGCCTCTCCAAGGCACTACCAAAAGGGAAATATGGGGGTTAAATTTCTTGCTATGTCCCATGGGATCTGTCAGGTTAGACTGATGAGGATATATTGTGACAGTTATGATCATATAATAATGCAATTAGCCATTATCAGACAGTTATATTCTGTTTGATCTTTAGAAAGCAGTTTGCTTTTCATTATTGTTCATTAGCTACCCACCGTTCCAGCCTCTTGGAAGGATATATTTACATAATTGATTGCATTAACAACAAGGATTATTTTACTTGTCATGCTGAATAGATACTGTACTTTATTCACACCATGCAATTGTTCGTGATTGCATCAAGTGATAGTGAAGCACACTGTGGACAAGCACACAGAGTTTTTGAAGTGTACAAAAAGGCAATTTTTTGGTCAGAGAGCCAGCATGGATTTCAAACAAGTTAGTTTTGCCTAGTAAACATTGTTATGGGCCAGGGTTTAGAGAACCCCAAAGTGTATCATGGAGTTCACCTGACCCATACCTTTTAATAGATTGTGGTATGGAGAGCCCACTCTACAGGTGTGGTACAGCAGAAATGGAAAAGTATTTTTTAAAGCAAAACAATGTTTATTCCATGAACTCAAGTTAACCTTTTTAAAACATACAGTGAACATCTTAGCAACCATTAATTCAAATACAACCCCCAAAGAATACAACACTAAGTAATGCTTACACTGTCCTTTTTACATCCATGGTCCTCAGTGTCAGCTGGGGCCACTGTGTAGGACATTGGACATGGTTGGGCATTGGGTACGCACCGAGCTAACATGTCAGCCTTTCACTCCCAACAGTGGATATTGGAATGCAACCAGCAATGGTGGCCTTCCTCCCAGTTGCCGTAGCCTTGGGGAATGCATTGTAGCTGTACGAGCTGGAGTTGCTTGAGGAGGAGGAAGCTGCAGCAGTGGAACAGGATGCAGCCACTGAGGATGGAGAACTGGCCGCCCAAAATGCCCAGGCGGAGTGCAAAGGAGGCGCCACATGAGGCCTTGTGTGCCAGCATCGCCTGTCATTCGAGGACCTGCCGGGCCAAAGACTCCAGCTGAGCAGGGGGACACATCTGCCAGATTATGGCAGACCTGGCACTGTGAGGAAATTGGGGGGGGGGGGGGGGGGGAGGAATACCCGCTCCCGATAGTCATCAAGGTGCTGGTTGCTCTGAACCTCTAAGCCATGGGGTCCTTCCAGCTACCATGTGAGAACCTGCCCGGGATCTCGGAGCTCAGTGCATCGACACCGTCATGGAGGCCCTATATGCCCAGGTGGATCAATGCATCCATTTTGATGTGGACTGAGTCCACCAGGATGTCCAGGCAGCGGAGTTCGCCCCCATCGCTGGGATGCCCCGGGTCCAGGGGGTGATTGATGGTATGCATGTTTCCCCATTCGATGAACATGCAACTGATATGTGGCCATCAGATGTGCATCATACACGCCTGCACCCGATACCCGGAAAATGTTCACAACGTCTTCATCCAAGCATCTCTGAAGATCCCTGGCCTCTTCGAGGCACACCGGCTGGTGTTCCGCATCATTTAACAACGTCTGACTCCTTCCCACGGTCACACTACCCACCGTCCACCTGAGTGATCCCTGCTTGCGAGCTGGCCATTCCATCACAGTCCCATCGGATCCTTGGGGTGGTGGAGGCGGGGGTGTGGAGAGGGGGTGGGGGGGAGGAGGGGGGGGGGTTGGCTGGGACAATGGAGCGCTGGCTGAACTGCGGTCCCCGAGCCCATTCCACCACCAACATCCGGCCATTCCCCTCATACCCCCTCTGTGGCAGCCCAGACCAGCCCGTCCCTCACACCCTTCTGTCAGAGCACCGAGGCAGGTTGTAACATTGTGAGCAGGTATTTAACAGGTGAACAAATACAGATACGTGTCCTCGCCCCTATCACTAAACTGTGCCCTGCACCCGTGCAAACTCTTGTCTAACTTTCTGGCCTTACGGGCTCTAATGCTATGTCTTGGTGGTTTCCCAGGCGGTACAGCAGGAGTGGAGCCGGCCTGCTGTGATTCCCGCCCTGTGACCCAGCTCCCCATTGGCGGGCGTCTTCTGGGGCGATCGGGCCTAAATGCGGCCAGCTGATGCTCGCGGGTCCCAGGTGGCAAGAATCTGCCCTGTTCTGCCCGCTGCTGACCAGATTCGCCAAGGACTGGAAGGGGGGTGGGTGGTGCTTGAGGTGCAGTGGTGTCCCAGCAACCCCTCCCCCTGTGTGAGTCACCGGCACGGGCCCCAGCACCTCCTCCTCCCTCTGCGTGCCCAATGGCCCCCTGGCTACTCCAGGGGATGGGGGTGCGAGCAGAGCTATCCCCTGAGGCTCCCGCGCCACCTGGCGCTGCCAGTCCTGGAGGCCCGCTCTCGTCTCGTCCAGGGTTTGCATGCTCATGGCCATGGAGCACAGGGAGTGGATCATCTCCATCTGGGACTGCACCACCTCACCCATTGACGGTGCCACAACCTTCTGGGTCTGTGTCACATCAGACAGTGACTGTGCCATCTCCCTCTGAGACTGGGGCACCTCCCTCTATGTCTTTGCCACGTTGGCCAGTGCCTGGGGAATGCTGCCGACACTCTCACCCATGGCCCGCTGTGACAGGGCTATGTTCAGGAGTGCTGCTGCACTGCCTAGTGGCTCTGGTACATGGATGCCTGTGAGGCGCAACCCTGTTCCGGGCCTCGGCCAGCACATATGCCCCAGGCCTTGGACATGTTGATCTATGGCCAAAGCCTTCGTCCTAAGGCCTCTCCTGCAGAGGCCACCTGTGCGGTGTTGGCCTGGGTGGCACGCCTTGCCGGCACTACCTCCTGCTCCTGTATGCAGTTGGGCATCCTTCCATCTGCACATGCAGGTGCTGGATGCTTAGCCGACAAATCGTCATGTAATCCCTGGCTCTGCGGCTGCTTCTCTATGATTGGTGGGACTGGCCATTCCAGAAATCGAAACCCGTTTGAAGGCAGGTAGTTTCTGGGGCCAGCCCACCATCGAACCGTCCGCCCCCTCGGGAGTTCCTACCTCCACCTGCTGGACCGGAGTATCTGTGTCGTGAGCCATGAGACTTTCCGCGGAGCCTCTTCATGAAAGTGCCCACCCGAGGTGAGTGTCTCTGAGATGGTGGAGGGTGTTAGAGACAGCTGTGATGAGAAATCACTGTCATCCTCCAACCCGAGCTCCGGGGTCTCCTGAGTCTCGGGTGGAGGGCTGGCGTACGAGCTGCTTGCAGCGTCACTGCTCGGCTCACGGGGGGGGCTCTGGCTGTGGCACTGGCTGGGGGCCAGTTGCCCCACCTCAACCACAGCAGGTTCCATAAGACACAAGGCAAGACGTATGATTAGACCGTGGGGGTAGTGGGGGTGAGCGTATGGGTGGTGATGTAAGGGGGGGAGGGGTTGACACACGTGTCACGGGGAACCGCAACTAAGCGTGGTCTCACTTCCTCGCACGCTGCCGAGCTCAATCTCGATGACCTCCCTTTCCTCTGGGCCGCCGACAATGTCCAGGGTCACAGTGAGGGGCCGCAGGTCCAGCGGTCCCCCTCCTGCCTTCTCCCGCTCCTGCCGGTTGAGCACAGCCTTCTCCTCGGGGGGGGGGGGGGGGGGGGGGGGGGGGGGGGGTAGAAAACAAGTGTTAGTCCAACGCATGCAGTCCAGGGGTGGGTAGCTGGTGGCCTTAGTGGCCAGGGCAGCCGGCCATGGCGGCCGGTATGTGTACCAGTATGTGGTGCAGGGTGGGGGTTCGGCCGCCCTCCGGGGTTGTGTTGTGGGATGTGTGGGACGGGGGTTGGTGCCAGGGGCACAGTGCTGCCTACTCCTCTGGCTGCCTTGAGGAGGTTGTGCAGTTTCTTCCAGCATTGCTGGAACCCTCCTCGCCACCCTCAGATGACTCCCCACCAGTACCCCCGCCCCTGAAATGGCTCCCCACCTCCCCCCCCCCCCCCCCCCCCCCCCCCCCCCCACACCCCACCCCTGCCCCCCGACTGTGGTGACGCTGGGCACAGTCCGCAGCCGCCATGCGAGGTTGAGTGGAAACTCAGAGCACCAGTGATCCACGCCATCGGGAAGTCAGCCCATTGGGGGCGGAGCATCAGGGGAGGGCGTTCAGGTGACGTCCTGAGGCCGTCCCAACTGTACTCCCCGATGATGCCGTTTTGGTGAGGGCGGAGCATCTGGAAACAGGTGGCGCCCCCGATTTTGGCATCAAAAGGGATTTGTCGCCCGATCGCCCAATAGGATTTCGGTGTCAGCAAGCAGAGAATCCGTCCTTAGTCTCAGTGACGAGAAATCCAGCCCGTGACTTTGCTTTGCTGTCTTGGAAATTACCTGTTTTAAGTTAGTCTACCAGGCTCCTCAACATACAATTATTGAAATTGACACTCTTAAAGGTGCCCAGAATCAGATACCAGTCTTCAGCTGAATTCAATTCACTCAACGTGATATCAAGAACAGGTTGAAAACTTTGTACACCACAAAGGCTAAAAGTCCTGACAACATCCTGACTCTGCTGCTGAAGACCTGTGCTCCAGAACTAGCTGAACCCCAGCCACACCTTTTCAGTAGAGTCACAATCCAGCATGGTGGAACAGTGCCCAGATATGTTTTGTCCAAATAAAACAGGCCAAATCTAATCCAGCCAATTACCACCCCATCCATCTACTCTTAATTATCAACAAAGTGATGGAGAATTCTGTTGTTATTAAGCAGCACTTATTCTGCCACCCAGCTCCTGGCATTGGCCCAAACTTGGACAAAAGAGCTGAATTCCAGGGATGAGGGGAGGGTGTCTGCCCTTGACATCAAGGAGCCTTAACAAAATTGGAATTATGGGGGACAAGGAGAGGAAACGCACAACTGGTTAAAGTTACACCTATCACAAAGGAAGGCGGTTACAGTTGTTGGAAACCAATCAACTTAGTCCCAGGATATTGCAAGAGTTCCTCAGGATGGTGTCCTAGACCCAACCAGCTGCTTCATCAATGACCTTCCTTCCATCATAAGGTCAGAAGTAGTGATATTTCCCGATGATTGCACAGTATTTTGTACCACTTGTAACTCCTCAAGTACTAAAGGAAAGCTTTCCAGCTCGGCCTAATAGTTGGAAAGTAACTTTTGAGCCGCTTTTGCGCCGCTGTTGTTCACCAGCATTACCATCACCGAATCCCCTAGTATTAACTTCCTGAGGGAGTCACCATTGGTGCTGGTCACCATTGACGAGCCATATAAACACAATGGCTACAGGTTAACATACCCCTAACTGAAGAGAGTTCTGAGTTAAATTCAGAGGTCCTGTGTTGAGATGGATTGATTGTATGTAGGGCGGATGTGGTATGGACCATTGGCAAACCTTTATCCAAGTTCGGAAACAGATGTGGTAGGTGAGTGAAGCCTAGAGTTATTTTAGGATTGAATATCAGCAGGCACACTCATGGGAGGTACATCTTTGTGAATGAAAATTCAAGATGTGAGTGGAATTGATTTTGGACCATACATGAGTGCATGAGCCACTTCACAAAATCAAATGTTCAGTTGCAAACTTGATTGTAAATGACCTCACTCAACAGTCAGGGAGGACAGAGGAATATCTGATCCAGGCCAATGCAGAGAGATGGGAATCTCTGCTCGGAGGGAAAAGGAAGAGGGATTTCCATCAAAGTCACGACCCAACAAGTGTTTACAGCCAACAGTTCCCCTGCTTTCTCCTGACCTAGGAGCAATGCACTAGGCAATTCAGGTTCAATAAGGAGGTGGTCACTAAACCACTGCTACTTCCTGCCTCCTAAACAGAAGCCTCACCCCAGGATGGGGAAAGTCCTGTCAATGACCAACCAGGTCAGCATTGCCGTCAACATTTACACCTGTGGATCCTTTCTGGCAAGATTCTCGACTTTCTTATGTTTTTCCAGTGTGCTGTCCATCGTAGGATCCAGAAATTGAAATTGATCTCTTCAGAATCCATTAAGAGGATTTCTTAGTTGTGACTGACTATTTCTTGAAACTGCCTATTGCCCATCAGTTACGTAACATCCAACACAACCATTGCAGGCACATTTGACTTCAATCTTCAGCCTAATTGAGGCACCGTGCCGCCAATGGCTGACTATCAGTCCAACAGACATCCAATAGACTTTTACAACTTTCAGTGAACTAATCAGATTGACAAAAATTCCCTTCCTTTTTTCACCTAAGTGTTTACCAGTCAGAATACAGCTCACCAACTAAAGAAGTCTCGAGTTGGGAGTTTTAGCCACTAGGGAAGGGTCAAGGCCCTCAACCACCATCAGCTGACAGATACTTGTCACCCTTTGATTGGCTGACATATTCTTTCATTTATCTTAAATGGTTTTTGTGTGTAATTAAACTAGATAATGGAACAATAAAATGTTTAATGTGTTCTCTTTATCACATTTCAAACATGCTTCTACGTATTGCATAAACTTTTTAGCAATGTGCTTCTGTTAGGAATTCAGTCACATAAGTGTGACTGAAGTGTCTCATTGTTTGCTCTGTGCTACCATTTTGTGTTACGAACTTAAAGCTGAATGTCATCAATTTATAAGTCATCTTATATATTCAAAACTGTCTCCAGTGCAAAATAACATTCCACAAATATTTCTAATATAAAATAGTGTGAATTTAAAGTTGGTTCCTAGAACAGAAAATTATCAGTGTTAATCAAGTCCCTTGCTAGTTGCCCTCATCAGCTGTTGTCATGGTTACACATATTGGAATGTAAGGCCATTTGCCTGAGTTTGCAGTATTTGGTTTAAAGTGTGGAATTGTCCCATATTTTCAAAGTATTGGTCCCAGCGAGAAAGCCGGTGAGGAGCCCACCGACGGGAAATCTCACGGTATATTCAACATCTTTCACAATTTTTTTCCTATGTGATTCATGGCGCTCTAGGCAGCTTGCCTCTGATTTGTTCACATCTGGAAAACCTAAAGCTGGATTCACCGATTTTCAGCCTAAGTGCCAACGCCAACATGGGAACTGTAGCATTTTATGATGCCAGAATCGGTGTCAGACGCTCACCGATCCTGGGACCGGTGAGGGGCTAGCAGCCGCACCGAGTAAAACTCCCGGCTCCCACAATATAACGGCTGAAGAATGGCTGGGTCCGTGGCTGTGCATGCGCACAGCGACAACCTGCAGCTGCCACACCGTAAAACATGGCGCAGGCCGTGCGCAGACCCGACCTGCCAAATAGTGCACCTCTGGCCACCCTCTAGCCACCCCCTGGCCACCCCCCACCAGTGCCCCCAGCCCCCGTGGAAGCCTCCCTGGCTCTGGCATGGCTCCCAGCAGACTGTGGCAGTGCTGGACACAGTCTGCAGCCCCCACGCTGAGTTCCTGACCACTGAGACCACACATCAACCGCTCGGTCAGGAACTCGGCACATTGGGGGCAGAGCATCGGGGCAGTGCCTTCAGGTGACGTGCCAACGACGTTCCAACAGCGGGCCACGCGATGACACCATTTCGGTGGGACGTAGGATAGAAAACCGCAGTCAAACCGCCATCAGAAGGGATTCTCCGCCCAATCGCCAATTACGATATTGGCATCGGAGAACGGTGAATCCCACCTCTCATCTCTGTAATCACTGGGGCATTCCTTTTAAACGCCTCCCCGGCATGTGATCCAAGTCCAGTTGGCGGGGGGGGGGGGGGGGGGGGGGGGGGTTGGGGGTGGCTGTCAGGAAGACAGCATCATCTTTCACAGAGGGAGCCCTCAGCAAACCTCTGGATGGTATTGAACAGAGACAAGACATTCTCTACCTGCGATCAACCAGATGTCTAGTAAGAAAGGTCACCAACCCCGCCTGGAAGGCTGTGTCAGCTCACTCCATAAGAGGGCAGGGCTCCAGTGCTGAAAGAAGATGATAGAATCCCAACAGTGTAGAAGGAAGCCATTCGGCCCATCGTGTTTGCACCGACCTTCCGAAAGAGGGCCCTACCTAGGGCCACGTCTCCAAGCTATCCCTATAACCCAGTAACCCCATCTAATCTTTTGGACACTAAGGGGCAATTTTGCATTGCCAATCCACCTAACCTTCATATCTTTGAATTGTTGGAGGAAACCGGAGCATCCAGACGAATCAATGCAGACACGGGGAGAACGTACAACCTCCACACAGACAGTCACCTGAGGTCAGAATCGAACCCGGGTCCCTGGTGTTGTGAGGCAGCAGTGCTAACTACTGTGCCACCATGCCACCCTTGATGAATGTAAGCTGAATGAATGCCAGGGGACGTCAGTCTCCTCATGTCTCCCGCAACAACCCTTAACACACCCCTGACACCTCCAAGGTGAGCTCACTCCCAGCCACCTCACTGGGTCCCAACAGTTGTCATGATGCACTCCCCACCCCCCTCCTCTCACTGCACTATCCATAGTCCCCCCCAGTAGCCAATCTGCTCCTCACATTCCTGCTCCCACACACGTGCCATAAATGCCAGATTTCATCATCACCTGACCTGGGCAGGACTCCCGCCCGTACTCTTCCTGCCTGTCTCATTTCAGGACAAACTCAAGCAAGGAGCTGGAGTCATGCCAGAGCTGAGCACTCTAATCAAGGAGCAGGACCGCCTTGAGCAGAGGGCGAGGTGAGAACACCATACATAAGTGAGAATCCTCAAAACATCCGGCCATGTTGCAAGCCTCATGTGAGTTAACTTTCTTCCATCAGTCTCCTCCTGTGCTGGATTGATGCCATATTGCTTCCCTTGCAGGTCAATCAGTCGACCAGCCTGGACCATCCTCACGCCCTGTGGAGACCATCTTGTTGACCACAGACCCAGAGGAGCTCCAAGGGAGACATTACAGGGACAAGCATTGAAGAAGCGTCACCGCAGTCATCAGCAACCTCCACCAGCGCAGTTACTCACACGCCGGTGCCATTAACTAGTAGGCTGGCTTCTGGCTCATTGACTGGTGAACACCTCACAGCTGAAGATCCACAGTTGGCGGAGGCAGGAACATCTCAGGGAACCTACAGGGATGCTGGATTTTAGGACTCAGCTGAGCCCGTGGCTGATGATGTGCCCCTGGGTCCTGTCATCCCAGAGTTGCTGGAGCTATGAAAGCTGAGTCATGAGCATGGGGAAGGGAAACAGCATTCCTTGTTGGACTGCAAAGCCAACTGCAGGAGTCCCATCTGAGCCTTTTGTCTCAGGGGATGATGCTGTCACTCCAATTCAACGACAGTGCGAAGGTGGCATCCGCAGTGGAGAATCCGGTGCAGGAAGTGCACTCCATGGCGGGGGATGTCCGCTTCATGGTTCAGCTCATGCCTGTGGGCATGAGCTCCATTGGTGCAGGGCTTCAACGGCATGGCACAAGCATTTATGGGCATCAATGAGTGTCAGCGCTACAGGACCGTGGGGCTTCTGGATCTTACTCCAACTTCCCCTCTATCCCATGGATGAGCCCAAGGGCCCTGAGCACCCAAAGGGAAGAAGATAGGCAGGGGACACTGTGGATCATTTGTGACATGGAGAGTGTTGTGGAAAGCATGTATAGATGGTCACACCACAATCTAAGACTCCACAGGCAGGAAGGGAATGAACAAGCGGACGAGGCAGGCAGTGTCGGAATCTCCTGCGACCATCCCCCTGCATATATTGCTTTGGATACTGTTTGGGGGAATTGCCTCTGAGGGGAATGCAGAAACAGCCACACTCGTTGCCACATGGTTGGCTTTGTTGCACAGGAGAGGAGTAAAATATATGGGAATGCAATAGTTATAGGGAATTCAACTGTAAGGGGAATAAAAAAAGCTGAATGTCTCACCAGAATGAGAGGTGAAGGAGCTGCCTATCTCATAGAATCATAGAATTTACAGTGCAGAAGGAGGCCATTCGACCCATCGAGTCTGCACTGGCCCTTACAAAGAGCACCCTACTGAAGCCCACGTATCTCCCCTATCCCGAAACCCAGTAACCCCTACTGAACATGTTTTTTTTGGACACTAAGGGCAATTTAGCATGGTCAATCCACCTAACCCGCACATCTTTGGACTGTGGGAGGAAACCGGAGCACCCGGAGGAAACCCACGCAGACACAGGGACAACGTGCAGACTCCACACAGACAGTGACCCAGCTGGGAATTGAACCTGGGACCCTGGAGCTGTGAAACAACTGTGCTAACCATTATGGTACCGTGCTATCTGCTCCGATGATGAGGGCATTAGAGAGGACTGAACTTGATGAGGGCGAGGAAACTGAGGGGGTGGCCATAGCACTGGCCAGATGAGGCAGGCATGCACATGACATGTTTAGAGCCAGCAGGTTCCAGGAAAAATAGTCCATGCAAAGCTTTTTAGACAGTGCCCTCCATGCTGGGTCAACCTTGGTTGTGATCATAACCATCTCAATGCACCACATCCATCCCTGAATGAAGAATTGCAATTTGTGTCACAATGTCCTCATCCTTGGAATGAATGGCAGCCTCAGGAGCTTGTGACATTTCTGTTATGGGATAATAACTGCAAACTGGGCATTTTTTCAGCAGAGCTGAGATGGTGCAGCTTTTTCAGGCATCTGGCGAATATTCCACTGTCTATGGCTGCCTTCGAGAGACAGGAGCAGCACTGAAATCCACAGTATGCCTGCAGTCTGGTACGGCACCTCGAGGAGGACAATTACTGGGCTCTTGCCTTCATGTGTAAGGTTGATTCTGAATCTGCACTGCCTATTGTCGGCACAGGTAATCGTTCATGCAGGACAAATGTTTAGGCCCCACTGTTCCCTGCACTAGATAATTCTTCAAGATGCAGTTATCTGTAACTCTCAGTAATGGATGTGAGAGGGGTATCGAGCAGCCAAGTGCGCCTGAAAGGCAGCGCACCGTGTGCAATGCGGCCAATAGAAGTCAGGAGAGTCCGCTCCCGGGATCTACCCGGCTCTCAACGCCTCGTGGAATTGTGGACGCGATCACCTTTTGGCAAATCTGCATATTAGAGCAAGACAGCTAGTCTCACTCTAATGTGCAGTTTCCTGAGGCACCCGAGGCATTGGGATTTCTCTCCTTCACCTCGGACCCCCTCAAAGTGAATTGGGGCTTGGGGAGTTCAGAGGTCGCTCCAGAGATCAGGACACCATTTACAAATGGTGTTCCAATCTCCTGCTACATTGAGGAGCTCCGCCAAGCGCACCCGAGCTGAGGCCCCTTATCCAACCGAGCACCGGGAAAGATGCGGCTAAACGTATTCGTTTTGGGACTTGGTTTCCATTTGGTTCAATCACGTCCTTCACCTGACCTTTCAGTGGACTGTGAAAGCTTCAGGAGAAGCAGAGTCTGATACCTATCAAACTCTGATGTCACCACACCCTGGTCAATTCCAGCCCACTTGACCCAGAGTCCAACACAGGTGCAATTAGATTTTATTGTAAATATCCAAGGTCCTTGGTCCACTCAGTACCGAAGAGTCTGGTTTCTCTTCAAAATACAAAACCTGGGAACACGGTGTCCTGGCAAGCAGGCTGTTTCAATAGGATCTACTGCTCAAAAGCACATCACGATTATGGGTCCATGAACCAAAAAAAATTAAAATAAAATAAATGGAAAGATAGGAAATACGCAGGAAGGACTCCTACACTAATGACCATACCTCTGTTTGGAGTCTCCCAGTGTTTCATGCTGCTTAGCCATGGCATTTGTGGGTCCGAAAGAAAATGCTGACACTCTATCTGGGTCTTAAGCACCCTAATTGTTGATAATGAAGAGCACACATCAAGGGGTGGGTTCTCTGCCACTCGCCACCGATAGCATAGTTCCTGATACGGTGGAGAATCCGCCGTTGAGCATAAACAGGTTCGGCGCCCATTCCGGTGCTCCACGTCCCCTCCGCCAGCAGCAGCGAGCTCCACATCCCATGCCAGCGACGGGATGCAAATGGGTAATTTGAACCCGTTTGCATCCAATTATTGGGCTGGATACCAGAATTTCCCTGCCTCTGTGATGCTCCAGCCCTCTCAGTCGGTATTCACGTGGGTGTGGATTTGTACAAGTATTTTCCACTGTGAACCTGGTGTGTGGAGCTTGAGGTGGGACAAAGGGGTAAGTATTTAACGCAGGTGCCCTCGAAGTCAATTGGAGGACACCCCTCCCTGCATTATGAAAACCTTGCCCAGCCCTCAGCCTCCCATCAGACCCCTAAATTAGATGCTCCCAGCAAAGACCACGATCAGACCCCACCATCAGACCTCCATTTACAACATCCAGGAGATAAATGCTTTGACTTCTTTTTCTCAGTAAAAAGCACTTAACTGCTTTTAATGTGGTGAAGATCTGTCAATCATAGCTAGAATTTTACAAACAAAGAACAAAGAAAATTACAGCACAGGAACAAGCCCTTCGGCCCTCCCAGCCTGCATTGGCCGTGCTGCCTGTCTGAACTAAAACCGCCAACCATATCCCTCTATTCCAATCCTATTCATGTTTTTGTCAAGACGCCCCTTAAAGATCACTATCGCATCTGCTTCCACTACCTCCCCCGGCAACGAGTTCCAGGGTCCCATCACCCTCTGTGTAAAAAACGTGTCTCGTACATCTCCTATAAAACTTGCCCCTCGCACCTTAAACAAATACCACGAGTAATTGACGCAAAAGCTTCCGACTGTCCACTCTGTCCATACCCCCCATAATCTTGTAGACTTCTATCAGGTTGCCCCTCAACCTCCTTCGTTCCAGTGAGAACAAACTGAGTTTCTCCAACCTCTCCTCATAGCTAATGCCCTCTATACCAGGCAACATCCTGGTAAATCTCTTTTGCACCGTCTCTAAAGCCTCCACATTCTTCTGGTAGTGTGGCGACCAGAATTGAACACTATATTCAAAGTAAGACCGAACTAAAGTTCTATACAGCTGCAACATGGCCTACTTTTAAATTCAATGGCCTGGCCGATGAAGGCCAGCATGCCATATGTCTTCTGGACTACCTTCTCCACCTGCGTTGCCACTTTCAGTGACCTGTGGACCTGTACACCTAGAACCATCTGCCTGTCAATACTCTTAAGGATTCTGCTATTTACTATATATTTTCCATCTGAATTAGACCTTCCAAAATGCATTACCTCACATTTGTCCAGATAAAACTCCATCTGCCATCTCTCCACCCAACTCTCCACCGATCCATATCCTGCTGTATCCGCTACGGTTCTCATCGCTATCAGCAATTCCATCAACCTTTGTGTTGTCCACAAACTTACTAATCAGACCAGTTACATTTTCCTCAAAATCATTTATATATACTATGACCAGCAAGGGTCGCAGCACTGATCCCTGAGGAATGACACTAGTCACAGCCCTCCAATCAGAAAAGCACCCTTCTATTGCTACTCTCTGCCTTTTATGACCTAGCCAGTTCTGTATCCATCTTGCCAGCTCACCTCTGATTCAATCAACTTCATCTTCTGTACCAGTCTGCCATGAGGGACCTTGTCAAAGGCCTTACTGAAGTACATGTGGACAACATCCACAACCTTACCTTCATCAATCATCTTCATCACTTCCTCGAAAAACTCAATTATGTTCATGAGACACGACCTCTTCTTCACAAAACCATGTTGCCTCTTGCACTATTGCTTCACAGCGTCAGAGTCCCAAGTTCGATTTCCAGCTGGTGTCACTGTCTGCCGAGTCTGCACGTTCTCCCTGTATCTGCGTGGGTTTCCTCCGGGTGCTCCGGTTTCCTCCCACAAGTCCCGAAATACGTGCTATTAGGTGAATTAGACATTCTGAATTCTCCCTCTCTGTACCCGAACAGGCACCAGAATGTGGTGACTGGGGAATTCTCATTGCAGTGCTAATGTAAGCCTACTTGTGACAATAAAGATTATCATTAATACGTCCACTTATTTCCAAGTGGGAGCAAATG
The DNA here is from genome assembly GCF_902713615.1 of Scyliorhinus canicula. NCBI lineage: Eukaryota > Metazoa > Chordata > Chondrichthyes > Carcharhiniformes > Scyliorhinidae > Scyliorhinus > Scyliorhinus canicula. Next base: position 173,242,895 of record NC_052146.1, read on the forward strand.
CTGTCTCGATGAACCCTGTCCAATAATTTCCCTAACACTGATGTAAGACTCACCAGCCTGTAATTACCTGGATTATCCTTGCTACCCTTCTTAAACAAAGGAACAACTTTGACTATTCTCCAGTCCTCTGGAACCTCCCTTGTGAGGACACAAAGATTTCTCTCAAGGGCCCAGCAATTTCCTCCCTTGCCTCTCTCAGTATACTGGGGTAAATCCCATCAGGCCCTGGGAACTTATCAACCTTAATGTTTTTCAAGATCCCGAATACCTCCTTGTTTTTGATCTCAACATGACCCAAACTATCTACACACCCTTCCCCAGATTAATCATCCACCAAGTCCTCTCTTGGGAGAGTACTGATGCAAAGTAATCATTTAGTACCTCGCTCATTTCCTCTGGCTCCACGCATAGATTCCCTCCCCTGACCTTGAGTGGGCCAACCCTTTCCCTGGATACCCTCTTGCGTTCACATTTGGCCGGATAAAACTCCATCTGCCATCTCTCCACCCAAGTCTCCCAACGATCCATATCCTGCTGTATCCTCTGATGGTTCTCATCACTATCCGCAATTCCATCAACCTTTGTATTTACCGCTCCTGATACCTTGTTTAAGTTTCTTTCTACTTCCCTTGTATTCCACGCTTGCTTCGTGTGTTCCCAACCTCCGAGCATTGACAAATGCCTCCTTTTTCTTTTTGACTCGGCTCATAATATCTCTCGTTTTCCAAGTTTCCCGAAACTTTACAGACTTACCCTTCACCCTTCCAGGAACATGCCGGTCCTGAATTTCTATCAACTGACATTTGAAATCTCCCACATGCCAGATGTTGATTTGCCCTCAATCATCTGCTCCCAATCTATATTCTTCAGTTCCCGCCTAATATTGTTGTCATTAGCCCTCCCCAATTTACCACTTTCACCTGAGGACTACACTTATATTTATCCATTAGTACCTTAAAGCTTACTGAATTGTGGTCACTGTTCCCGAACTGCTTCCCGACTGGAACGGCAACCATCTGGCCAGGCTCATTCCCCAATACCAGGTCCAATACCGCCCTTATCTAGATGGAATATCTATATACTGTTTGAAGAAGCCCTCCTGGATGCTCCTTACAAACTCTGCCCCATCCTTGCCTGTAGCACTAACTGCATCCCAGTCAATATAGGGGAAGTTGAAATCACCCACCACAACACTGTTACTTTTACATCTTGCTAAAATCTGTCTACAAATCTGTTCCTCTATCTCCCGTTGGCTATTGGGGGGGGCCTATGGTAAACCCCCAACATTGTGACTACACCCTTCCTATTCCTGAGCTCTACCCATAATGCCTCACTGTATGAACCCTTCAAGGTGTTCTCCCGCAGTATAGCTGTGATATTCTCCTACCGAGTAGTGCAACCCCCCCAGCTCTTTTACATCCCCCTCTATCCCGCCTGAAACATCTGTTTCCTGGAATGGTAAACTACCAATCCTATCCTTCCATCAACCAAGTCTCTGTAATGACAACAACATCATAGTTCCAAGTACTATTCCAAGCTCTAAGTTCATCTGCCTTACCTGTTACGCTTCTCACATTCAAACAATGTATTTCAGTCTACCAGACCCTCTTTAGTCAGCAACCACACCCTGTCTGTTCTTCCTCTGAGTCTCACTGGCCCGACTGTTTAGTTCCCCTTCAGTTAATTCACCTTTGCTTTGATTCCCACCCCCCTTGCCAAACTAGTTTCAATTTTCCCATGTGATGTTGTGGAGATGCCGGCGTTGGACTGGGGTGAGCACAGTAAGAAGTCTGACAACACCAGGTTAAAGTCTAACAGGTTTGTATCAAATCACTAGCTTTCGGAGCACTGCTCCTTCCTCAGGTGAACAAAGAGGTATGTTCCAGAAACATATGTATAGACAAGTCAAAGATGCCAGACAATGCTTTGAATGTGAGCATTTACAGGTAATTAAGTCTTTACAGATCCAGAGATAGGGGTAACCCCAGGTTAAAGAGTTGCGAATTGTCTCAAGCCAGGACAGATGGTAGGATTTCACAAGCCCAGGCCAGATGGTGGGGGATGGATGTAATGCAACATGAATCCAAGGTCCTGGTTGAGGCCGTACTCATGTGTGTGGAACTTGGTGAGAAGTTGCTGCTCGGCGACTTTGCGTTGTTGCGCGTCCGGAAGGCCACCTTGGAGAACGCTTACCTGGAGTTCAGAGGTTGAATCTCAGAAGTGCAACACTAATCCAACTGACCGACATTTCTATCACCAATTAAGTTATTTTAGAAAATGTATTAAACTATTACCTGCACTTATTGCTGCATGTATCCGAGATTGGTCTTTATATCACTTACCTTTCCAGAGTGCTCTCTGGATCTCTCCCTGCAGATTAACAGTTACAAAGCTAGAAGAAAGAAAACAAAACAAAAAGAGAAAAAGCACCTCCTCCCATTCTGCACCGAATTATCATACTGCTCCAAATTATCAAATTTCAATCACACTCTGGCTGTCTCACTCAGGCTGTCTCGCACTTCACTTGCGCAAAACTTACTGAGAGTGCATATATGCCTCTCTCTTATATCGAACCTAGCTGAGCTGAGTGATTCACACCCCAGTTAGGCTTCAAACAGAAGAATGCAATTAACACCTTTTGCCTCTAATCAGGTGCCTCTAAACGTTGTGGGTAGTTTCACAGCAGGGCACTTGAGATGCATTCAAGCATGAAGGGAAATGAAAATATACAATGCAGACACTTGGCTTCCTGAAAGATATTACCCTATCAATCACAGCCTACTAAAAGCTATTTCTGTTGGGAAGTGAATAGAACTCTTACAGATCAAAGGATGCGAGGTGGTTTAAAGCCTTGTGATGTGTTTTGGCTTTCTATGAAGTATCAGCTGTTGCTTTCTACACTTCGCACAGTTGGCTAAACAGCTGGCTTGTAATGCAGAACAAGGCAGTAGCGCGGGTTCAATTTCTGAAGGTTAGGTTACAGGGATTGGATAGTGAAGTGGGTCTATGTGGGGTCCTCTTTCGGAGGCAAACTCGATAGGCCGAATGACTGCCTCCTGCACTGTAGGGATTCTATGATTCTGTGTGTCAGCGAGGTTCATCACATGAAACCATGGAAGATGGAGGATGGGAACTCTTGGAGTGATGTTCAGATATCAGGTGGACGTGCTGTCAGGTAATTTGGATATTCCGAATTCTCCCTCAGTGTACCCAAACAGGTGCCGGAATGTGGCGACTAGGGGCTTTTCACAATAACTTCATTGCATTGTTAATGTTACAATAAGGATTATTATAATTATATGTAATTGTGCAGATAGACTGGAATGCATAACAGTTCTGAGTTTAGGTTTGTATACAAAGCACGTTCAAGGCTGATGGGAAGTACATGGGGGCCATTGAAAGCTGCCATTGTGTGTGTGAGAGAATCAGTGGTGATGTCCCTTGTGATGGGAGTGCGTGAGTTCCCTGTGGACTGTAACCTGGTAAATTCCAGCTGGTCTTGTAAGGATGTGTGTAGAGAGTGAGGAGAAGGTTGATTTGCAAAGTGGATGAGATCATTCATGCTCCTCGTGCACTGGATGACAGTTCTCTTTCCTCTTTTAAGCAGCGTTGGTGCTGACCGTCCTGGTGATCTGCTCTCGAGCTGGCACGGTGAGGTTGGGCCGACTTGCTTTTGCCATCATGTGGATAAAGTATGTCCGGGCGTTCCTCCACAGCATCCAGAAATTCGCCAATGCATTCTCACTGAACTTGGAGGCAATTGACTTCATTCCTTTCAGGGTTATCACTCATAGAACAGAGAACATAGCACTCATTACGATCAGTCCTGAGCTGCAGAGATTGAACGATGTGCATGGGTGCGGTTTAGATATGGCCCTCCGGAAGGATGATCCAATGAGGTCAAGATGGAGCGTTATGAATCCCAGCCCACCCCTCCATGGGATACGACATCCTACACGTTTGTGCATGTATATTGAGCAGTAAAGCAGATGATCTGGTGCAGAAACCCATCATGTGGGCAGGTGAGAAATGCACCACATTTTACACCTACCACCGCACTTAATCCCTGGAGCAGCAAATTTCACCCTTTAGTTTATGATCAGGCCACTAAGCTTATAAGAAAATAGGTATGTCAGTTTTGAGGAACTATTCTATCTTAATACTTACAAACTCGAATGTGCTCATGATCAATGTCAGTTCTACCTATTAGGGTTAAATCTCTGACTTGCAGCAAAGATACATTGCTTTCAATTCGTGTGTTTATTCCGGCACGTGTTTCAGTATGTTAACATGGTTAATGGTATACAGAACCCTACATTGGGCAGGATTCTGCGGGAATCGGCAGGGCGGGCAACTCCGGCGCGAAGGAGAATCCTCCGCACCTTCAGGGCTAGGCCGGCGCCAGAGTGGGTTGAGCCGCGCCAGGCCAGCGGGGAAGGGGCTTGGCACCACGCCAACCGGCGCCAAACAACCTCTGCCGGTCGGTGGGAGTTGGCGCATGCGCTGGAGCGCCAGCGTGTGCTGGGCCCCGATCATGGGCCAGGCCACCGTGGGGGCACCTCTCGAGGCCAGATCCCTCCGCGCCCCCCCACGACCGCAAAGGCCACCCACGCAGCCAGGTCCCGCCGGCAAATACATGGTGTAATATACACCAGCGGAACAAGCCAAACACCAGCAGCCAACTCGGCCTATCGCGGGCCGGAGAATCACCAGGGGGGCTGCTGCCAGTGGCCGCCGACCGGCAGGACGCATTTCCCGCCCCCGCCAAATTCCCGATGCTGGAGAACTCGGCAGCCGGCGGGTGCGGGATTCACGCCGCCCCCCCCGCCGATTCTCCGACCCGGTGGGAGAATCCCGTCCATTGTTTCTGCAGCTAAATACATTAAGGGAACTAGTACCCTTCTCTCTCCACAGATGCTATCAGACCTGCTGAGATTGTTCAGTATTTTCTGTTTTTGTTTGAGTAAGGCAACCAGTGTGACATTGTGATAAATATACAGAACAGTAAGGGTTAATGTTATGTCCAAATTAACCACTAGAGGGAGCTAGATGCAGAACTTTATAAGACATTGATGCTAAGCCTTGTGGGTGAGAGGTTGAGGAGGAAGCTAAAAGACAGACTGTAGGAAAGATAGTGTGTGTGAGAGCAGATCATTGTTATTGTATTAATGCAGAGATTAGTAGTAGATGGATGTAGATTGTATGTTTATTATCAACTGTTTATTATCTAGGACTAAGTGTCGAATCCAATTAAGTAGTGTAAATAAATCTTTATTTTTCTTCAATATAAAAGCTAGTTGTGGTCTTTGTGAAATCATCCTCGGATTAGAACCACAAAGAACACCACAATCAGGATATGTTACTGCAAATAATCATTGCATTCTCATTATCCCAGGATAATCTGTTTCCAATTCATACCAGAACAACTGCCAAGTGATTTGTGTGTGTGTGTCTTTTGATCCAGAATTAAAGACTCCCTCAGACACTGTGATATTATACACGTTACCATCATGGTCTGCAGCGAGACTTCTAGTTTATAACGTAACAGGTTAATTAATCTTAAAACTCACAAATTGGATTGAATTTGTTGATTGTCACGTATGCCGAGGTACAGTGAAAAGTATTTTTCTGCGAGCAGCTCAACAGATCATTAAGTACATGGGAAGAAAAGGGTATAAAAGAAAATACATATTCCAAATTAAATAAAAACTTCAACATAAAGAATGTTTTGAATAATTACTAATTGGATTTCTGCTGGATATCACAAGGCTTCTGGCTAATGTTTAAGAAGGCAACTCTCATTTTAAACTGAAAATGTTTGTGTAATTCAGTTTCTATAGCTGGGATTTTGCAGGTGCAAATAGCGAATTAGGCGCAAAAGTCCGCGGGAGGTTAAAAGTGAGATTCTTGCTGACAAGATTTTGCAGCACAATTGTCCCCAACCACCCCCCATGTCATTGAGAGAATGAGGTTCCTGCCCAGGGAATATTTGGGGCCTCATGGCAGCACAGTAGCATAGTTGTTAGCACTGTTGCTTCACAGTGCCAGGGATCTGGGTTTGATTCCCGGCTTGGGTCAATGTCTGTGTGGAGTCTCCACATTCTCCCTGTGTCTGCGTGGGTTTCCTCCAGGTGCTCTGGAGTCCTCCCACATGTCCTGAAAGAGGTGCTGTTAGGTAATTTGAACATTCTGAATTCTCCCTCTGTGTACCTGAACAGGTGCTGGAAGGTGGCGATTAGGAGCTTTTCACAGTAACTTCATTGCAGTATTAATGTAAGCCTACTTGTGACAATAAAGATTATTAAAATTATTAGACACAGGGCTGGGATTGAACCTGGGTCCTCAGCGCCATAGGCAGCAGTGATAACCACTGCATCACTGTGCCACCCCTACTTATGACATTAATAAAGATTGTTATTTCTGGGCTTGCATTTATGGGCAGCACGGTGGCGCAGTGGTTAGCATTGATGCCTATGGCGCTGAGGACCCGGGTTCGAATCCCGGCCCTGGGTCACTGTCCGTGTGGAGTTTGCACATTCTCCCCGTGTCTGCGTGGGTTTCGCCCCCACAACCTAAAGATGTGCAGGTTAGGTGGATTGGCTACGCTAAATTGCCCCTTAATTGGAAAAAAAATTGGGTACTCTAAATTTATTAAAAAAAAAAAAAAAAAAAAATTTCTGGGCTTGCATTTTCCCTTGCTCAAGCAGTAAAAATAATTTTCTTTAAATCTCTGTTGTCTAGTTCTGAATGACCTCTGCTAAGGTTTGCCCATTATCTGCCACTCTTAAGAGTTCTTATCTATCCGTAATTATTGCTAACTCATGTGGCTTTCTTTCATCCTGTGAGGGCAGCACATGGATCCCTTTGTTCCTGGTAAAGAACTCTGTTCCTGCCTTACTGCGCTGAGGACCCGGGTTTGATTCTGGCCCGTGGTCACTGTCCGTGTGGAGTTTGCACTTTCTCCCCCAGTCTACGTGGGCTTCACCCCACAACACAAAACAATGTGCAGGTTAGGTGGATTGGCCACAGTAAATTGCCCTTTTATTGGAAGAAAATAATTGGAGACTCTAAATGTATTTTTAAAAATGAACGCTATTCATTGGTTATAATGTACCAGCTCTCAGCACAACTCTGGTGCTTTAACCTTCTGATGATGCAACATGGATGACAAACAATCTAATCCTAAAAACAAAACACAATCTTGAACATGAAGTTGTTAACTGTGAACCTTTTTTAAAATGGAGCTCCTCTTCCTGTTCCAACTGCAATGTTAACTTTTGTGTTTGCTTATCTCTCTCTTGGACGATATCATTGTTTATATTATGGATCATAAGAATGCATTACATTTCAAGAGGCCTCTCTCTCTTTTGTTCCCCATGACTTTGAGCACATTGTTGCATCTACGAAAGCACGTTTATCTCCAAATAGAACTTTGTATTTGTAACTCTGTGCATCACCTTCTCTTTCTGCCGGGTTCATAAATCATAGAATTTACAGTGCAGAAGGAGGCCATTCAGCCCATCGAATCTACACCGGCCCCTGAAAGAGCACCCATCCTGAGCTACACCTCCACCCTATCACCTTAACCCAGAAATCCCACCTAACTTTTGGACACTACGGACTGGATTCTTCGTCCCGCCGTGCCACATTTCTGTTTCATGCTGCCAGCGGGATGCTCCGTTACGCCGGCTGGTCAATGGGGCTTCCCATTGTGGGGCAGCCCCACGCCCTCGGGAAACCCCAGGACTGCCAGCAAAATGGAGCATCCCGCCGGCGGACAATCCAGCCCGACGTGTCAATTTTAGTGTGACCAATCGATCTAACCTGCACATCTTTGGACTGTGGGAGGAAACCGGAGCGCCCGGAGGAAACCCACGCAGACATGGGGAGAGCGTGCAAACTCCGCACAGACAGTGACCCGAGCCGGGAATCGAACCCGGGTCCCTGGCACTGTGTAGCAACAGTGCTAACCACTGTGCTACCATGGGGTTGTAAGAAGTTTCATTCCAACAAACATCTGCTTGTTGGGGTTTTCTGAGTGATACGTAGTTTTTTTAGAATCGCCCAGCCATCCACGTGGTTTGTTTTTTCTATCAGAACCTTTTGTACACCAATGTGTGGAGTCGTTTTTGTAGATGAAGTTCTTCTAACACGGCAGCGTGCGATATCACCTGCACTCGGTTTTTACCTCTCAAAACCTTTTTCACTTAAACCAACTTAAAATACACATTAAACATAGCAACATACTTAAATCTGGACAGCAAAGTGTTTATCCAGCATTTTCTGTTTTTTTACTGAAGAGTTTACTTTACTGAGGTGTGGGCACAGTGGCGCAATGGTTAGCACAGTGCTGAGGACATAGGTTTGAACCCGGCCCCGGGTCATTGGTCGTGTGGAGTTTGCGCATTCTCCCTGTCTCTGCGTGGGTCTTACCCTCACAATGCGAAGATGTGCAGGAACGATGGATTGCCACGCTAAATTGCCCCTTAATTTGAAAAATTAAAAAGAAAATACAAAAAAAAACTTTACTTTTCTGAGAGACCTCTAAACATGACAAATCCAGACAGCAAAGTGTTAACAGCTTACTTTATGGAGAGCACGCTAAGCATAAGGTGAAACAAAGGGGTCTATTGAGGAGCAGCAAAAGTGACAGGAGCTCACAATGGATTTCTCAGCATCTCTGGCCCGTCAGTCAACACAGAAACACAGCCTGTTGATTAACTATTCTGTTCGCTCTTTTCACTTACTGAAGCACCAAGATCAGATCACTAGTTCCATTCACTCTCTTACAACCTTTAAAATTCAGTTGTATGACTATCAAGTCTTTTATCTCATCCCTGATAACGTGGTTGCCAATTTGTAAGGATTTTTGGATGGGTGCCCGATTGGAATCAACTCAATTCACCAGTAATTCTTTTTCACTCTCGGGTTAAATTAAACATTGCAACCACAGGGTAAGAAAGGCTGTTGACATAGTGAATTCAAAGACATTGAGCTGGATTCTTCAATTCTGCGGCTATGTCTGCGGGATCTGTCTGGTCTTGCGACCAAAATGTTGGCTCCGCTCCTGCACCGATGCTCCGCCTGGTGGGGGCTAGCAGCTGCACCGTGTAAGTCCCCTGGCTTTACCTGCCGTTCCGGACGCAGAATGGCCAGGTCCGTGGCCATGCATGCGCACGGTGCTGTACAACATGGTGTCGGTTGCGCTCGGATCCAGCCTGCCAAAAACTGCCCCTTTGTAACCCCCCCCTTGCCACCTCCAGACCACCCTCCACCAGTCCCCCCCCCCTCAACCCCACTGGACACGGTCCGCAGTCGCCATGCGAGGTCCCCCGAAAACTGAGAGGACACGCGACCAACGTTGTCGGGGACTCGGCCCTTCGAAGGCGGAGCACAAGTACAATGTTTTGAGGGGGCAGAGCATCAGAAAACAGCACCGCCCCCGATTCCCGCGTAAAAAGGGATTCTCCAGCCTATCGCCGGATGCGATTTCAGTGTCGGCGATCGGAGAATCCAGCCCATTTTATTTAAAGCTGTAATGAACAATTATAGAGCTAAAATACAGAATTGTTTAAGTCCTATTGTATAAGAATCATACATCCATACACTGAAACCTTCTCAGTTTTAATACACAGTGCATGTGTTTGTAATAAGAATCATTCTCTGTATGCACAGTGCATAACCCGAACATGGAGTATACTTACCATAAAAGCTCAGGAGATCCAACAATGTGATTCTGACGGAGGTTTATTTAGAACCAAAAGAAAAGACTGCAACATGTTTTTTTTTTATTTTAAATTTTTAAAATTAATTTTTAGAGGATGTGGACTTTGCTGGCGAGACCAGCATTTATTGCCCATTCCTAATTGCCCTTGAGATGGTGATGCTGAGCTTTATTCTTGAACCGCTGCAGTTAATGTGATATAGGTAAAGCCACTGTACTATTAGGGAGGGAGTTCCAGGACTTTGACCCAGCGACAGTGAAGGAATGGCGATATATTTCCAAGTCAGGATGGTGAGTGACTTGGACGGGAACCTCCAGGTGGTGGTGTTTCCACGTATCTGCTGCTCCTGTCCTTCCAGATGATCGTGGTCACGGGTTTGGAATGTGTTGTCTACGAACCTTGGTGAGTTACTGCAGTCCATCTTGTAGATGGTACACACGGCTGCCACTGTGCGTCGGTAGTGGAGGGTTTGAATGGTTGTCCCAATCAAGCAGACTGCTTTGTCCTGGATGGCGTTGAGCTTCTTGAGTGTTGTTGGAGCTGCACTCATCCAGGCAAGTGGGGACAATTCCATCACACTCCTGACTTGTGCCTGGTAGGTGGTGGACAAGCTTTGGGGAGTAAGGAGGTGAGTTACTTGCCGCAGGATTCCTAGCCTCTGACCTGCTCCTGTAGCCATGGTGTTAATATGGCTAGTCCAGTTCAGCTTCTGATCAATGGTGACTGCCAGGATGTTGATTGTGGGGGATTTAGCGATGGTAATGCCATTAAATGTCAAGATGTGGAGATGCTGGCGTTGGACTGGGGTGAGCACAGTAAGAAGTCTTACAACACCAGGTTAAAGTCCAACATGTTTGTTTCAAACACGAGCTTTCGGAGCGCAGCTCCTTCTTCAGGTGACTCATTCAGGTCACCTGAGGAAGGAGCAGCGCTCCGAAAGCTCGTGTTTGAAACAAACCTGTTGGACTTTAACCTGGTGTTGTAAGACTTATTAAATGACAAGGGTTGGTGATTAGATCCTCTCTTATTGGAGACGGCCATTGCCTGGCACTTGTGTGGCACGAATGTTACTTGCCACTTGTCAGCCCAAGCCTGGATATTGTCCAGGTCTTGCTGGATTTGCACACGGACTGCTTCAGTGTCTGAGGACTTGCAAATGATGTAAATGTAAATAATCTTTATTGTCACATGCTGAACATTATGCAGTCTTCAGCAAACATCATCACGGCTGACCTTATGATGGAAGGAAGTCATTGATGAAGCATTGATGACATCCCATTGGTCACAACCTCTGCCCATCAATGGGGGAGCTCGTATTTCACGAGCCCCATGGTGAGATCAATCAGGTAGTCCCCGTGAGTCTCTTAGGGGTTGCTACACTTATCTTTACACTTTTGTGACTTTCAATAAGTTCACCAAATTCACAAAATCGTGTTCCATTCCTTCTTTTGAATAAGTATCTTTCAGTCAGAATACAGTTAGCCAGGTAAAGGTGTATTGAAATGGGATTTTTAACACCAGGAACGGTACAGGGATCTCACTCTCAATGTGCTTATAGGATCGTGTCAACTTTTGGCCAGCTAACATGTTCTTTAATTTAGGTTAATTAGCCTTGGCCTTTGTGTGTGATTTAACTTGATAATAGAACAATGAAATGTTAATGTGTTCCTTTTAATCCCTTTCAGCTTTTATATTTTATCGAAACATTTTTGTTCTGAGCTTGTTTTAATCAAAGCTAGGAATTTGGTCACTGTCCATGGATCTGATCATGAATGCACTTCTTTGCTACCATTTTGTGTTCCAAACATAAAGCTGAATATCTTAATGTTAAAAGTCATCTTATGTATTTAAAACTATCTTCAATACAAAATACATTTTCACAAATATTTCAAATACAAAATTCTGTGAATTTAAAGTCAGTCCTTATAATAGAACGAATTGTTGTTCATCAAGTCCATTGCTCGTTGTCCTCGTCTGTTGTTGTCATGGCTACCCATATTGGAATCTACAAAAATCAACTCTAAGATGTGGTCTAGGTCACAAGCTGAACTTAAGATGGTTGTTTTGAGATACTTTGACATGATTCAGTGAAAATTAGGTGAACTAGCTTAAAACTAAAATGACCAACACCTTTGTAGATCAAAAATCTGTCTAACTCAACCGAGAATATGTTCAATAATTCAGCTTCCCCTGTTCTCTGGGGAAGAATATTGATTAGACTAATGATCCACTGAGAGGAAAAGACCCTCCTTACCTCTATCTTAAATGAGAGATCCCTTATTTTTAAACTGTGACCCTTAGAGTAAACATCCTCTCAGCACCTGGTTTAGCTCACTGCGCTAAACTGCTGGCTTTCAAAGCAGACCAAGCAGGCCAGCAGCACAGTTCGATTCCCATACCAGCCTCCCCGGACAGGCGCCGGAATGTGGCGACTAGGGGTTTTTCACAGTAACTTCATTGAAGCCTACTCGTGACAATAAGCGATTTTCATTTTTTCATTTTCACCTAACCTGCCAAGCCTCCTCAGAATCTTATATGTTTTAATAAGATCAACTCTCAATAGAGCTGAAGTGTTCAATTCACTATATCCCCATTGTTCATCTACCAACATTCCCTATCAATCAGGACTCAACCCTTCAATTCTTATGCTTTAGCTCACTCACTGCCATGCCCAATGAAGGCACGTCTTTTCAGAACTTTAAGTATGGACTGCATACAATATATACTTTTATGGAACTGTCTTTTATTTAAAGAAAATGGACGCTAAGATGATTGTCAAGGGTCAGATGACTTCTGTAGTTTCTACAGACCACCTCATGTTTCCAGAGATTTCCTACTTGAATGGGTGGAATGCTCTCACTTGAATGGGCGTACCAAGACAAGTGCTACCAATAGAATTTACACTGGCTATTGTTTGTGGAGTTATCAAAAACACAAGTCCCTATTCCTTTCTCTGAGTTTGAACCCCAGCAATGAAAACCTTAGAAATCCTAAATATGTGTGAGGGAATGCATCCATTCTCCCATTGTATAGTCATTTTCAGAATTCCAGGAAATTCTGGTTGGGAATACAAGTTGATCATGTGATTGAAACTGACTTAAGCTAACAAATTATACTTAATTAAAGATCCAGAGAGAAGCTCAAGCAGACTAAATTGACTATAACTGCAGAAAAGTAGCAGCAGAAAAGGCAGTAGACCTAGATATGTTTAAATCTAGAGCCAAGTACTTCTAAAAGCCTGATTCCATAGAACACTGGAACCACAGAAAGCCCAAAATGACATGAAAAGAGGCCATTCAACCCACTGTCTGCACCAACCAAAAATAAAAAAATAAACTAACACCTAATTTTAACCCCACTTTCCAGCAACCGGTCCATATTCTTGGAGATTACAGCACTTCAGGTGTGGATCCAGGCATCTTTGAGTTGAGTGTTTCTGCCACAGCCACCAGTTTGGGCAGTGAGTTCCAGATGTTCACCACTCTCTAGGTGAAAAATGTTTCCTTATGACCCCTCTAATCCTTCTACCAATCACCATAAATCTGTGCCTCCAATTCCATGTCCACATGTGAATAAACTTGATCTCCTGCTGAGAATAAACTACTTGCTACCTCATGACCTGCTGAATATCCATCTCTTTGGGAGGATCCTATAATAATCCTCAATATATGACTGCAGTTATTGAAACAAGCTAAACTACATTTTTGGAGTAAAAATATTGCCTTTGTCAGGTCTGTGATGATTGCTTTTCATATAATGAGACAAACATGTGGGCCTTAATTCTCCAGCCGCTCGCTGGCAGCGGTATTCTCTGGTACCACTGCGAGCTATCGAATGGCAAGCCACCTCCCACTGCTGAGAAACAACTGGCAGGGAGGCAGGAGAATCCTGCCATGGACTCTAATCCATTCCTCTGTTTACAACTTGTGTCATGTGAGAGTACCTTTACGAGTGGGGCAGTACAGTAGCATAGTGGTTAGCACAATTGCTTCTCGGCTCCAGGGTCCCAGGTTCGATTCCTGGCTTGGGTCACTGTCTGTGAGGAGTCTGCACGTTCTCCCCGTGTGTGCGTGGGTTTCCTCCGGGTGCTCCGGTTTCCTCCCACAGTCCAAAGATGTGCAGGTTAGGTGGATTGGCCATGATAAATTGCCCATTAGTGTCCAAAATTGCCTTTAGTGTTGGGTGGGGTTACTGGGTTATGGGGATAGGGTGGAGGTGGGGTGTTGGGTAGGGTGCTCTTTCCAAGAGCTTGTGCAGACTCGATGGGCTGAATGGCCTCCTTCTGCACTGTAAATTCTATTTTAAAGAATGGGTGTTTATAAATGGGTGTGTATATAAATATCTGTAGTGAGAGTACCTTTAAGAAATGGGTGTTTACTACTGCCGTGATGTCACAGAGTGGGTGGAGCTGGGCTGACTATCATCTTTTTACTTTTGTTTTAGGCTGTTTGCTGCAGGGTGTGTTTTAGTTTCATTTTCAGAGCTGGATAGCTGCAGTTGCAGCCAGAAGGTGTAGTAGAGACTCTCTCTGTAATCTAAAGACTGTAAATCGATCCTGGAGGTTTAAAACTAATAACAGTAGTGACGTTAACCTGATGTGCTTCTGGTAAAAGGTGTTTTAAGTCTTATGGATGTTATAAGGAAAGCTTAAAGGATTACTTAGTGTTGTATTCTTTGGGGATTGTATTTGAATTAATGGTTGCTAAGATGCTCAGTGTATGTTTTAAAAAGGTTAACTTGAGTTCATAGAATAAACGTTGTTTTGCTTTGAAAAATACTTTTCCATTTCTGCTGTACCACACCTGCAGAGTGGGCCGTATGCTCCCCATACCACAATCTATGAAAAGTTGTGGCTCAGGTGAACCCCATGATACACTTTGGGGTTCTCTGAACCCTGGCCCATAACTCTTGTAAAAGCACACTATGCTCTTGAACTATGGGCGCGATTCTCTGCTCCCCACGCGGCCTGGGAGAATTGCGGGAGGGCCCCCCAACATTTTTTATGCCCCCCGGCACCCCCCGCGATTCTCCCCCACCCCCCTGCTCGGAAAAATCACCGCTCGCCGTTTTTCACGGCGAATGGCGATTCTCCGAGCCCGATGGGCCGAGCGGCCAGCCCTTCACGCCCGTTTCACGACGGCGGCAAACACAACTGGTCGCTGCATTCGGGAACCGAGCGGCAGATGCCCGTTTGGGGCATCTAGGGACCCGATTGGGACGGGAGCACCACGACTGTGCTCGGGAGGGGACAGGCCCACGATCGGTGCCCACTGATCGTCGGGCCAGTGTCCAAAATGGATGCACTCTTTCCCTCCGCCGCCCGGCAAGATCAAGCCACCATGTCTTGCCGGGCAGCTGAGGAGAAAGCCTTCCGCCGCGCATGCGCGGGTTCATGCCGTCTGCGCAATGAAGTCATCCGCGCATGCGCGGGTTGGAACCGGCAACCCGCGCATGCGCGGATGACTTCACATTCTCGCCGTGACGAGGTCACTGCTGAGAAAGACGGAGGCCCACTCCTAGCCCCCCGGGTGGGGGTGAATTAGGTGCGGGGAGAGGGCTCCGAGGCCATCGTGAACCTCGGCCGAGTTCACGACGGCCTTCATGAATTCGGCCCCCTGCAGAGAATTCCACCCTATATCTTTCTTATGTGTATGTGTGTGTGAGTGATGGAGCATTTGGACCTTTGGGGTAAATGAGTGAATAAATAATCCTTTCTGGTTGAACACACAAAAGCTTGCTGCTGTTTTTATTTGACTTCACACTCTCCATGAGCTAAGAATCACATGCACTTTCCAAAATCACATTTGGTTATGGACAGGAAGGGAAAGTGTACAAGGGTTCCAATTCTGTCCCGACACTGTCTGCAATAATCACGCACCTAGCACTGCTGTAATACTCACACTGACATCTCACATTTGGCACAAATTGGCAGTTATTCTACTATGTTAGCTATTTCACCCGAAAACTGTGCCCAACACCCATTGATGCACTTCAATATTTCTTGGAGGAGGGGGTGGCATGAAAGAGAAGGCAGCATCAATGAACCTGAAATGGGCAAGTGAATCTGCATGTTTAATGAGGCAAGGAGGAGTTAGTGTTGGCCAGCACAGAAAGGGACACCATTGAGGCCATGACCATTGGCAGGGCTCAATCATGGTTTAAGTCACCCAATATCTCCCAATATTACCCTTTTTGGCTTGGTGTCAATTTTTGCCTGATTGCATAAGTGAAGCAACTTGGAACATTCGCTAAGATGAAAAATGCTGGCAGAGGAACTGGCTAACCTTAGAAAATGAGTCAATAGTTATGCTTCGTGATCAACCTGCGCTCTCATTCATTGCATTCTGGCAGCACATTAATTCATGTTGTCTGCTGTTTACATGATAAGTTCATGCAACCATTGGCTGCCAGGATTTCATTTTCATTCAGCTTTTATCCCAATTTCTCATCAGTCATCCTCTTTATTTGCAAATAGTCCACATTTTATTTTCAATAGAATTTACAGTGCGGAAGGAGGCCATTCGGCCCATCGTGTCTGCACCGGCCCTTGGAAAGAACACCCTACTTAAGCCTATGTCTCCACCCTATCCCCATAACCCAGTAACCCGACCGAGGGGAAATTTATCATGCATTCTCCTCCTCTATTGCCTATAGGGTGGAAATCATCTCATGCCTCTCCACCTCTGTAACTAGAGCCTTATACACTAAATAAAAATGTTCATCCCCTGTTTCCTCGGGGCCCCCAGAGTTTACATTCCATTGCAAACAAATGATACATTTCCTTTAGATACAGAACAGTCAGAAACAATAAAACCATTGCTGCTTCTCCCCACTGCAAGACGGTATCCACCACAGGATGCTGTGACCAATTTGTTTACCTGTCTCAGAACCATGGAACAGCACACTTCAGTGCAGACTCAATGGGCTGAAGGACTTTTTCTACACTGTAGGACTCGATGAGAGATCCAATTAGTCCCACACTTCTGTTCCCTCTCCATGGGCTGGATTCTCTGTTAGCTGACGCCGAAATTGCAAAACACGATCGGGCAAAGATTAGCTTCCGATGCCAAAGTCGAGCCTGACGCTGGATTCAGGCCAAGCAGCCGGCGAGCTCCCAACAGGAAGGGGCGGTGCCCAGACACAGACTACCATCACGGTGGCCATCTTGCTGGCCACCCACCCCGGCCCCTGGGTTCTGGCTCCACCTCCCCCAGAACCGGCCCCAACGCCCAGGAATCTGAAACCCTGCTCCACACACCATCTCTTAATCACGTATTCATCCAATATATCCTGCTATTTTTACTCTGACTAGCACATGGTGCTGATGTTGATCTTTAAATTCTTCACCCGGTAGTTTGGCTCAATAAAATGAGAGATGGATTTGTAGGTATAGTATCATTTAATAATAAGCAACTTGCACGGCTGGCTTACTAGTAGAACTCCAGAACACACAGCCGCCTCCTGTGAGTTCCACAGCAAGAGAGACAGAAGACAAAAGGGTATCTGCTGATGTATTCAAACTCACAGTAAGATTCACATATAAGCTTCCCATTGGTCATTCTATACACCTCCTGACCTGGCCCTATATCCTAATTGGTCACTTTGCATTGTAACCCCAGCATCCTTTTCACCATGCTCACCATGCGGCTCCCCTCCCCCGAGGGTCTCAAACAGGCTTTTGCTAAATCCCTTTGTCCTTTGTCTGTGAGCTCACGACCATCGGACCGGCCCTATTATCTATACTATTTTAACTAATAATCCTATTTTTATCACATTCATTTATTCATTTCCTCACTGGTAGTAATCTTGAGATCACTACCTCAGAGGTCTAACTGCTCAACTTTCTTCCTAACTCCCGATATTCTGTTTTTAGGACCTCATCCCTCGTTGGTACCGATGTGTGACATGTCCACTAGTTGTCCAGGCTCCCCCTCCAGAATGTCCTGTAACCACTCCGAGACATCCCTAACCCTCGCACCAGCGAGGCAATATACGATCGTGGAGTCTCATTTGCGGCCACAGAAACACTTATCTATTCCAATTCAGTTGCTACCTTTATTGAATAGATGTTTGGAAAACAAAGTGTACTTTCTGGTGTTTGTTTTGGATTAGAGAGGACGTGTCGGTTAGTGATAGAGGAAAAGCACGCAGGGTAGGATTGTTGGTGAATGGGAAGTTATGGTTGAGGTTACTACTATTGCACATGAATTATTTCATCATGTAAAGGCTGGTCTTCAATGTAGGAGATGACAGATGAGCATTTCTGGGCCTAGAAGGCCTGGCTTCTGACTGCACTATCTTAGCCTGGGTTACAGCAGTCTGGGCTGGCTGACTTCAATCGCAAAGATATGCGGCAGAGTGCCAAGTGTGGGAAATGGACTCTTATCAGCCTAAAAGAGGAGGTTGGGTTTGTGTACAAAGAGGCCTCTGTCAGTCTCCCCGCTTGGTGTCCCGAGGTCACCTGACTGCCTCAGCACTATCTCTCCCAGGGGTTCATAATTAGTCCTTAATTGGATTAGCGTTCTGACTGGCATGGTCTCCCCGCTTGGCATCTCAGCAAGCCTCCTGGTTAAGAAGAGCCTGATAGATTGCTTTGACCACCTGGAGTGCCTCTGCATTGTGGTCTCAAGAGGTATCAGGCTGAATTTTACCATGGGTGGGCCCTGAGACTCCACTTGCTTGATTCCCCAACAGGACCAACTCAGAAAATTAGAAAATTATCTGGTGCTGTGGAAAGTGGTGCTCTTACATGCAGTTTTGAGTTTATTTTGAGTTAGGACGGCACGGTGGCGCAGTGGTTAGCTCTGCTGCCTCCAGCGTTGAGGACCCGGGTTCAATCCCGGCCCCGGATCACTGTCCGTGTGGAGTTTGCACATTCTCCCCATGTCTGCGTGGGTTTCACCCCCACAACCCAAAGATGTGCAGGTGGATTTGCCAAGCTAAATTGCCCCGTTTATTGGGAAAAAAAAAAGAATTGGGTACTCTAAATGTGTTTTTTTAAAGTGTTTAATTTGGGTTTATTGTGTGAATCCAGTGAGTTCTTTCAATTATTAAGGAGGCTGGGAGGCAGCTGGTGGCTGTGTGAAGGTAATGCCAGAGTAGTGTCCATTCACCAGCCAACTGTGCAGCTTTCATCAACAAAGCTTAGCAGCTGACTTTCAAATTAATAATACCATGTGTCATCAACTTGTTATTTTCCAGTAAGGTTTGGGCTGATATTCAGGACAATACACATTGCTCTGCAATATACTCCACAAACTCATGCTGATAACCTGATCAGACAGATTTGCCCATTTCATCATTTATAGTTTCAATATCCTGTTCTGACTGGCGTGGTCTGATTTTATCCTCACACAGCAGCACAATGCAAGTCCTCTGAAACAGAACATCGGCTGCTGATTTACTTTGTTTCTTTTATGATCTTTTATCTACAAATTCACTGACCAAGCAAAAGACCTCGCTACATATTCAGTGTCGAATGATTGTGCACAAGCTCTTCATGTACCGTCTGGGTACAGGAAATAATCCCCCTGCAAAGAAGCACTTTAACAGACTTTGTTCGTGAGCACAAAAGGTATTTATTAATAATTATTGTACAGCAGCCTCATGGCTGTAGCTAGCTCCCAAGATTTGGGGCAGCACGGTAGCATGGTGGTTAACATAAATGCTTCACAGCTCCAGGGTCCCAGGTTCGGTTCCCGGCTGGGTCACTGTCTGTGTGGAGTCTGCACGTCCTCCCCGTGTGTGCGTGGGTTTCCTCCGGATGCTCAGGTTTCCTCCCACAGTCCAAAGATGTGCGGGTTAGGTGGATTGGCCATGCTAAATTGCCCATAGTGTCCTAAAAAGTAAGGTTAGGGGGGGGGGTTGTTGGGTTACGGGTATAGGGTGGATACGTGGGTTTGAGTGGGGTGATCATTGCTCGGCACAACATCGAGGGCTGAAGGGCCTGTTCTGTGCTGTACTGTTCTATGTTCTATGTCTCTGCCCTGGAGCCTTTCGCATGATGGAGTGATTCCACATTGAGTCCCAATTGGTCACCCTTACTTAAGGAGACAATCACCACAACCCTCCCCATTTAACTCCTTTAAACAATCTTCAATAACTAATCCTCTCTGTCCTGAATACAAACTAAACATTGGGCGGCACGCTCTGTTCCTGAGACAAAGGGCGGGTTTCTCCGTCCCTCCGCACCAGATCTCTGGTGTGACATGCCGCACGGTCAATGGGGTGGTAGCCCCACACTGTCGGGAAATCCCCGGGCTGCCGGCAAAACGGAGAATCCCGACGGCGGGCAATTCAGCCCTAAGTGTTGACGGCGGCACATATTGATGTGTTGGGTAGGCTGGGCCTATGTGGACTGCGTTTGATGCAGTGTAAAGAGAGACAGGCTTCCAACACTTGATGAGATGCTGGCGAAGGGAATCAGAGTGGACCCCGAAAACGATCTGATCCCTGATGATGGAATCAGTTGTCGAGTCATAGTCACATGACTGTGCGAGGATGCAGAGATGGGTTAAAAAGGACTGAAAAGGTTCATCCTTACCCTGAAGCCTCTGCTGGAAAACGTACCGTTCAAAGCTCTCATTCACCTCAATGTTGCAGTGACTGTCGAACTTCAGCAGGACTGTTTTAAATTTCGTCGTGTCTTCGTCTTCAGCGAATGTCAGGGAGTTGTAGATGTGGATAGCGTGGTCACTGGCTGTAGAAAGGAATAGTGCGATCTTCCTGGCATCTGATGCGGCTTCGAGGTCGGTGGCTTCAAGATATAGCTGGAACTTCTGTTAGAAAATCTTCCAGTTGGCACCGAGGTTGCCGGCGATGCGGAGCTGCGGAGGAGGGTGGACGCTGTCCATGTTACCGGATGGCTGATAGCTGGTCAACGCTGATTACCTCAAGGTGAGTCCGTCAATTCTCAACATCCAGACCTGGTACCATGATGTGTTGGGTAATCTGAGTCTATGTGGACTGCGTTTAATGCAGTGTAGAGAGAGACAGGCTTCCAACACTTGATGAGATGCAACACAATTTTATTTAACATCTAACTAAAATACATGCTTAACTGTGGGTTGACACTATGCTGACTTGACTGGAGACCTGAGGCTAGCCTGACCAGACTAACTGACTACCACATGGTGTTTGTACTGACTGCTGCTCACGGGCTCTGACTGTCTCAGAGGCTGGATCCCGAGAGAGCGGGAAACCTGGTGCCCTCTGGCTTTATAGTGGTCGTGTCCTGTTTGGTGATTGGCTGCTGTGTTCTGTGTGCTCACTGGTCATCCTGTGTGTCAGTCACTGCCTGTCAGCACTCCATCATATACATGGATGTATATTATGACATATAATTTGTGGACTTCCATGACAACAAAACTGGCGCTTCAGCAACTGTGGAGGAGCTAGCATCAGCAGCAGCGCCATGTGGAACACAATCAACTCCAATAAAAAATGATGTGGGATTCGCCGGGTCCATGATTGACACTCGGGAGGCCGACAAGCTGCAGCCGCATAGACACATTACAATCCCCATATACACTCATCCCAACCAACAAGATGCCGTTGGTTGTGCTGGAGCGCGCCCATATAGCTGATGGGTCGGCTGGGGCCAGAGGGCACCTAGGGGGATGGCCAAGCAGGACACCCATACAATCCATGGCCTAAAGTTCACAGTGGGCTGTCAGCGGCTTGCACAGCTGCATGACTGCCTTTCAGGCAATGGTGCTCCGTTTTTGTCCACCCCAAACTCTCAGCCCACCTTCTGGCCACCCCCTGCTACTCTCCCCTCTGGCAGAATCTCCCTGGCCAATGGCACAACTGTCAGCAAACTACGGCGATGTTGGGCACTTTCTGTACCCCCTCCCTCCCCCTCAGTAGCTACGGCGCCGGTTTCATGATTTTTAAAAGCACAATTGAACTGCGGAGGCCCATCATGGCGGAGAATCGCAGAGGCCCCGGAGAATAACGACATTCAAAGGGTGTTTACTGTACATGTGTTCCAGACCACATTGATGCCACGGTGACCGATGAGAAAGCAAGTCTTTGATAGGGTTTTCTGTCTTTTGTCGAATGGGTTAATTATGTTGTCTGAGATACTTCCACAGGATTGATTTTAACAGGAAGTGTAATGACGTATGCCTCTTCTGGCACAGGCAGTTTGTCACTGTTTGAAACTACGGAGATATCAATATATCTTAACAGATCAATCAGGCATTTCAGTGCTTTGGGATTCTAAAACATTTCTTGATGCCGCACTGATTGCTGAAGCGTCTCTCTATTCTTCATGTGGTCCACGTGTTAGAGATAATCCATCCCTCCAAGTCGATTTGGAGAAAGGTCTGTGTCATGATATGCAGACACACACATAATGATATATAGACAAGCAGCTAATGGACACAGAGAACAGGACATGACCAATAAGCAGGCAGGACACTCAGGGGTGGGATCTGACTATAAAAGACACGAGGCACTCACACTCCGCCTCTTTCCACTGATGGACATCTAGAGAGTCAGTCAAGGATCTTGTTACAATCTCCCACCTCCAGCACGTGGCTAAGAGCTAGTCTGGTTCAGTCAGACAGAGTAACCACACTTACGTTAGCAGAGAGTCGAACTCACTGAGAACTGTGCTAACTGTGCTATTAGTTCAATAAACCTGAATGAACTAACTTCAAGGTCTGGAGTATCTTTCTGATCTAAGCTGCATCCAGTTGCAACCAGTGTTAGACCAGTGCACCGAACACAACATGATACCAGGAGACTACTAATTTAAGGCGGTTTATCTCAGTCTGTCCCGTGACCACCAGCAAATGTATCCCGGCACCATGGAGAAGATTCAGGCTCCTCACCAGCTCAGGACCTCCGGCATTCTCAGTGCCAAATGGCGGATATTCAAGCAAAAAAAGTTTCTGCTGCACATCAAAGCCTCAGACCTCGAGGGTGCGTCTGATGCAAGAAAGATCGCGCTTCTCCTCTCAACAGTGGGTGATCAAGCCATCGAACTCTTCAACTCGTTTAACTTCACCAAAGGCCAGGATAAGACAAAGTTTCAGACCTTGCTGGACAAGTTCGATAGTCACTGTGAAGTGGACACCAATGAAATCTTTGAGCGCTACATATTCAAACAACGTCTTCAAGGTAAAGATGAATCTTTCAATGCCTTCTTAACTAACCTCCACCTGCTAGCGCCGTCCTGCAACTTTGGTCATATTGCTGACTCCATGATCAGAAACCAAATTGTGTTTGGAGTTCACTCTGATCCCTACTGGGCGCGCATGCCTGCAAAAAGCTAAACCCAGTGCAGCGGGTTTATTCAATGCCATCCTCCAACGTGGATCTTCAAGCTGGCATTGACAACATCCTCGCTCAGTATTCATATATGTTTGATGGGATGGGCAATTTGCCATATCGGTACAAGATCCTACTGTGACCTGATGCCAAGCCAGTGGTCCATGCACCACGCTGGGTCCTGGCTCCGCTGAAGGATGCCTGAAGGAACAGCTCAAGGAGCTGCAGCAGCAGGGGATCATTTCCAGGGTAACCGAACCGACTGACTGGGTCAGCTCGATGGTGTGTGTTAAAAAACCCTCTAGAGACCTGCGCATCTACATTGATCGCAAGGATCTCAACCAGAATATAATGCGTTAACACTACCCCATCCCGAAGCGGGAGGAATTCACCAGTGAGATGGCACATGCAATGTTTTTCACAGTTAGATGCGTCACATGGATTCTGGCAAATCCAGCTGGATGACTCCAGGAGAAGGCTCTGCACCTTCAACACACCGTTTGGCAGGTACTGCTACAACGGTATGCTATTCGGCATTGTCTCGGCATCGGAGATATTTTATCGCATCACGGAGCAGTTGATGGAGGGCATCGAAGGGGTTTGTGTGTACGTGGACGATGTCATTGTATGGTCCACAACCCCTGAAGAGCATGTTTCCCGTCTCCGGCAGGTATTCCACCGTGTCCACGCCATTGGCCTGAAGCTTAATAAGGCCAAATGTTGCTTTGGCATGTCGACACTCATGTTCCTTGGAGACCAGATCTCTCAGCAGGGCATGTGCCCCGACATAGACAAGGCCAAGGCCATGAAGGTCCCGGAAGACAAGAAGATGATATTGCGCTTCCTGGGCATGGTCAATTTTCTGGGCAAGTTCATCCCAAACATGGCCTCACACACCATGGCCCTACGAGACCTAGTGAAGAAGTCCACTGCCTTTGAGTGGAAGGCGGCCCATCAGACAGAGTGGTTGGAGCTGAAAGCCAAGCTCACCACTGCACCCATATTGGCATTTTTCGACCCAGACAGGGAAACAAAAATCTCGACAGATGCGAGCCAGGGTGGCATCGGTGCGGTCCTGCTGCAACGCGATGACATCCCATCCTTGGCACCGGTTGCCTACGCATCAAGGGCAATGATGCCCACCGAACAAAGGTATGCACTAATCGAGAAGCAATGCCTGGGTCTTCTCACTGGCATTCTCAAGTTTCACGACTATGTCAACGGCCTGCCGACATTCACAGCCGAGACGGATCACAGGCCCCTGGTCCACATTATCCACAAGGACCTTAATGACATGAAACCTCGGTTGCAGCGCATCCTCCGCAAACTCAGAAGGTACGACTTTGACCTGGTGTACACGCCTGGCAAGGAGCTCATCATTGCCGATACACTGTCCCGCTCCATCACCCCCGCTCCATCACCCCCGCTCCATCACCCCCGCTCCATCACCCCCGCACCATCACCCCCGCCCCATCACCCCCGCCCCATCACCCCCGCCCCATCACCCCCGCTCCATCACCCCCGCCCCATCACCCCTGCTCCATCACCCCCGCTCCATCACCCCCGCCCCATCACCCCCGCACCATCACCCCCGCACCATCACCCCCGCTCCATCACCCCCGCACCATCACCCCCGCTCCATCACCCCCGCTCCATCACCCCCGCTCCATCACCCCCGCACCATCACCCCCGCACCATCACCCCCGCTCCATCACCGTGCCTAGTGAACCGCTGAACGTCATCTGGCAAATTGAGTCACAGGTTGAGTCACAGGTGTAGCTGTGTGCTAGCACCCTCCCGACATCTGATGAGAAGGTGATTCGTATCCGTGAGGAGACAGCCAAAGACCCCCTCTTGCAGCGTGTTATGCAACACCTAGCCAATGGCTGGCAAAAAGGGCAGTGCCCTCAATTTTCCAATATAAAGGATGACCTGACGGTGGTTGATGGTATCCTCAAACTGGACCGATTGTAATTCCACACAGTCCAGAGCTTGATGCTCTGTCAAATCCATGAGGGCCATCTGGATGTGGAAAAGTGCAGACACAGAGCCAGGCAGGCTGTCTACTGGCCTGGGATTAGCCAGGACATCGCGAACATGGTCCTTAACTGTGCAACCTGTCAACGCTTCCAGCCAGCGCCGAGCAAGGAGACACTTCAGCAGCATGAAATCGAAACGTCTCCGTGGTCCAAGGTTGGCAACGACCTCTTTCATGCAAATGGTCGTGATTACGTATTAATCATTGATTACTTTTCCAATTACCCTGAAGTCGTGAAGCTCTCAGACCTCACATCTCAGACCGTCATCAAGACCTGTAAGGAGACGTTCTCCAGGCATGGTATCCCACTCACTGTCATGAGTGACAATGGCCCGTGGTTCAGCAGCCATGAATGGTCTCTGTTTGCCCAGTCGTATCAGTTCAAACACGTCACTTCCAGCCCACACCATCCACAGTCAAACGGAAAAGTTGAGAAAGGGGCGCACGTAGTGAAGCAGCTCATCTGCAAGGCCGTGGATTATGCGTCTGACATTCAACTTGCGCTGCTTGCGTACATGGCGACTCCATTGTCCACTGGCATGTTGTCGGCTCAACTCCTGATGAACAGGGACCTGTAGATGACGCTTCCAGCCGTACACGTGCCCAACCTGGATCACCTCCCAGTGCTGCAGAAGGTGCAGCAGTTCTGAAACCGGCAAAAACAGGGCTATGATGCTCATGCCACCGATTTGCCCGTGTTATCCCCGTCAGACACTTTTCAGGTCAAGATCCCTGATGGAGGTTGGTCAGCTCCAGCTGTCGCTTTTCAACAGGCTGCCCCCCGCTCGTATGTTGTGCGTCTGGCTGATGGTTCTATTGTGCGATGAAACAGATGGGCACTGCGCAAAGGTGCTTGCCCGCAAACACATTCTTCTCCATTTCCTTCTGTTGTTTTGCCACCTCGACTCACGAGGCCACCAGTCAGGCATGTCGCCCCCACCACCACCTCTCCGGCGGTCGACCAGGATCAGACGCAAGCCACAGAGACTGGACTTATGAACATTTGTTCTGTGTTCTCGCAGTAGACAGCTGTTTTCACACGTACATATGTTCACATCCACTGCATGTACATATGTTAATATTGGCCTGTACTTGTAAATACGTTCATATATGCCATCCAAACATAAAAAAGGGGAGATGTCATGATATGCAGACATACACATAATGATATATAGACAACCAGCTAATGGACGCAGGGAACATGATATGACCAATAATCAGGCAGGACACTCGGGGATGGGATTTGACTATAAAAGATACGAGGCACTTACACTCCGCCTCTTTCCACTAATGAACATCTAGAGAGTCAGTCAAGGGTGTTGTTACAATCTCACACCACGACCACGTGGCTAAGAGCTAGTCTGATTCAGTCAGACAGAGTAACCACACTTACGTTAGCAGAGAGTTGAACTAACAGAGAACTGTGCTAACTGTGTTATTAGTTCAATAAACCTGATTGAACTAACTTTAAGGTCCGGAGTATCTTTCTGATCAAAGCTGCATCCAGTTGCAGCCAGTGTTAGACCAGTGTACCTAACACGACAGTCTGGTCTTAGAGACAATAATTCTAAGAACATAAGAACATAAGAACTAGGAGCAGGAGTAGGCCATCTGGCCCCTCGAGCCTGCTCCGCCATTCAATTAGATCATGGCTGATCTTTTGTGGACTCAGCTCCACTTTCCGGCCCGAACACCATAACCCTTAATCCCTTTATTCTTCAAAAAACTATCTATCTTTACCTTAAAAACATGTAATGAAGGAGCCTCAACTGCTTCACTGGGCAAGGAATTCCATAGATTCACAACCCTTTGGGTGAAGAAGTTCCTCCTAAACTCAGTCCTAAATTTACTTCCCCTTATTTTGAGGCTATGCCCCCTAGTTCTGCTGTCACCCACCAGTGGAAACAACCTGCCCGCATCTATCCTATCTATTCCCTTCATAATTTTAAATGTTTCTATAAGATCCCCCCTCATCCTTCTAAATTCCAACGAGTACAGTCCCAGTCTACTCAACCTCTCCTCATAATCCAACCCCTTCAGCTCTGGGATTAACCTAGTGAATCTCCTCTGCACACCCTCCAGTGCCAGTACGTCCTTTCTCAAGTAAGGAGACCAAAACTGAACACAATACTCCAGGTGTGGCCGCACTAACACCTTATACAGTTGCAACATAACCTCCCTAGTCTTAAACTCCATCCCTCTAGCAATGAAGGACAAAATTCCATTTGCCTTCTTAATCACCTGTTGCACTTGTAAACCAACCTTCTGTGACTCATGCACTAGCACACCCAAGTCTCTCTGAACAGCGGCATGCTTTAATATTTTCCAATTTGATCCACGACCAAAGATTCTCAGGTATATGGCTTCATTTAACTTAAATGATTGTGTTGTTTGCTTGCTTTCTGATTACTATGGCTGGCTTCTACCCTCCCTGACAAGTTTGGAAACAAGAGGCTGAGTCTTGTTCTGAGACGATGTTTCATTGGCAGTTCTGCTGGTGGAACTCCCATCGTTGCTTGTGGTGTCGTACAATAGCTAAGGAGGAATCATGAGAATTTGGTCTCCAAGGTTCCTCCTGACAGTTTTTCAGGCTCTCTTGGCTAGTCCGTTTGATGCTGGATGGTAAGGCGCACACTAATGTAATAATAGTAATCTTTATTGTCGCAAGTAGGCTTATATTTACACTGCAATGAAGTTACTGTGAAAAGCCCCTAGTCGCCTGTTCGGGTTCACTGAGGGAGAATTCAGAATGTCAAAATTATCTAACAGCACGTAATGTGTTACATACTGTTGAGGGCGGTGAAGTTTTGAAACTCAGCACTTGTGAATACGCTTCCATTGTGTGACCCCATGGCTTCAGGTAGAATCATAGAATCACTGCAGTGCAGCAGGAAGCCATTCACCCCATCAAGTCTGCACCGACCCTTCGAAAGACTGCCTTACCTAGGCCCAATCCCCACCCTATTCCTGTAACCTCACCCTAAGGGGCAATTTAGCACGGCCAAACCACCTAACCTGCTCATCTTTGGACTGTGGGAGGAAAGCAGAGCACCAAAGCCCACGCAGAAACCAGGAGAGAGTGTGGAAACTCCACACAGACAGTCACCTGAGGTCAGAATCAAACCCAGGTTCCTGGCGCCGTGAGGCAGGTGTGCTAACCACTGTGCCAGCATACCGGCCCTGTAATCTGTGAGTTGGAAAGCATTGGCGGAATCTTTCAATGGTAGCCTGCGATGTAGGTGACTTCACCTCAAAAATGTCGATCCATTTACAGTGTGCATCAATCATGAGCAAAAACATTGTGCCTAGGAATAGATCAACATAATCGATATGGATTCATCCCCATGGCTGGCCAGGCCATTCCCAACGGTGCAGTGGGGCTGCAACTGGAAACTTTTGTTGCAGTTGGCACTGTACCTGACTTGCTTCTCGATATCAGCATCCATACCAGCCTACCACACATATCTCATGGTAAGCATCTTCATCTGAGAGATGCCAGGTGTGATGAATGTAGAAATTGATGTATATTAAATTTCATATTTGTGACAATATGTTATTTTTAAAATCCTGATTTAAAATACATCCAGGCAGTCTGTCTACTAAAGTTGTACGTGAAGAGTCATAAAAGGTGACGTAATCATTCCTTCCAACCATTCACTTGGTTACAGATTAAGGGCTAATGGAATTGTGTTTTGATTGCTGGAGATTCCCTGGAGTGTAGATAATTAATGAGGTACATAGATACATAGAAGATAGGAGCAGGAGGAGGCCTTTTTGCCCTTCGAGCCTGCTCCGCCATTCATCACGACCATGGCTGATCATCCAACTCAATAGTCTAATCCTGCTTTCTCCCCATAGCCTTTGATCCCATTCTCCCCAAGTGCTACATCCAGCCGCCTCTTGAATATATTCAAAGTTTGAGCATCAACTACGTCCTATGGTAATGAATTCCACAGGCTCACCACTCTTTGTGTGAAGAAGTGTCTCCTTATCTGTGTCTGAAATGGTTTACCCTGAATACTCAGTCTGTGACCCATTGTTCTGGACACACCTATCATTGGTAACATCTTCCCTGCATCTAACCTGTCTAATCCTGTTAGAATTTTATAAGTCTCTATGAGATCCCCTCTCATTCTTCTGAACTCCAGCGGGCACAATCCCAACCTAGTCAATCTCTCCTCATATGACAGTCGTCATCCCTGGAATCAATCTGGTAAACCTTCGATGCACTCCCTCGAGAGCAAGAACATCCTGCCTCAGAGAAGGAGACACAAACTTCACACAATACTTCAAGTGTGGCCTCACCAAGGCCCTGCACAATTGCAGCAACACATCCCTGCTCTATACTCGAAACCTCTTGCAATGAAGACCAACGTACCATTAGCCTTCTTTATTGCCTGCTGCACCTGCATGCTTACCTTCAGCGAATGGTGCACAAGGACACCCAGGTCCCGCGGCACACTCCCCTCTCCCAATTTACAACCATTCAGGTAGTAATCTGCCTTCCTGTTTTTGCTTCCAAAATGAATAACCTCACCTTTATCCAAATTATACTGCATCTGCCATTGGTTAAGAGCACGGCATTCACTATGTGTGTTCCAGGTGTTACGACACCCTTGATAGTGCGTAGTCAATTCCAACCCCATGTGCCCCGGAATCACAACACAAGTGAATTAACCATTAATTCTGATAAAGTCTTTGGCTGCCCAATAATTACAGTAACCAGGTTTGTAAATGAAAACAAAATTGCTGTTTATTTATAACTTTAATGTAATATGTAGCAAATACAATTGGTTAACTATTAGCTGATACCTAATTCCCACTTTAACTTGCCCCAACCCTCTACACACACACACACACACACAAACAAGACAGACAAACACAGAGGGGTGGAAAGGGATGAATATCATCAGTGAAAGGAAGAAGGAATCTTTGTTTCAGATGATGGTCTTAACACACTTTTCTTTGCATCAATCTTGCAGATTAAAGTCTTTGGTTTACAGCCTGTAATGATCTTCTTTGTAGATTCATTCATTCAGCTTTCTCTGTAGTTTAGACATGCATCACTCACAGCTTTTTCTGGAAAGGCACCTAATTTCTATTCAATCTTTGCTTTCAGTTTGAGGTTTGCATTCAGCCTTCTGTAGTTACTGGCAAATGACACTCTCAGCCTTCTGTAGCGTGTAAGCATCCACAGCAGGCTTTCTAAATTTTGCTGGCACAGAATGTAATGGTTCTCCTGTAAATAGATTATTCAAGGATCTCTGCCAGTTCAGAAACACAGGGCAAGATTCTCCGGTCTGCCAGCCACACTTTGCGGTGCGGTGCTTCCCGCCGGCAGAGGGACCCCGCAGCCAGTCAAATGGGGTTTCCCATTGTGGCCACGCCATCGGGAAACCCACGGGCATGGGTGCGCTACAGGTGACCTGAAGGTTCCGCTGATGGACAATTTCACTGAGAGTCTTTCTGAAGAATAATGGAGAGATTCGTGCCTTTTGGCTGTCTGGAGTCAAACTGGAACATTGGGGACTGGATTCTCCATTCTCCAACCCTGATTTCATAATCAGTGTTCAGGTGGAGAATCCTTTCTTCGCCAAAGTCGGGTGCGGCGCCTGTTTGACGCTTGTTTCACATGCTCTGCCCCCTTCGAAACAGCGCCATCGCGATACGCACCGCACACCATTGGGACGGCCTGAGCATGTCTCCTAAAGGCCCTCCCCTGATGCTCCGTTCCCGATGGGCCGAGGTCATGATGGCACGGGAGACGTGTGGTCCCAGCCACATGGGAACCCAGCATGGCGGCTGCGGACTGTGTCCAGCGTCACTACTGTCGAGGTGGGAGCCATGCTGCTGGCCGAGGGGCTTCCACGAGGGCTGGAGGGTCTGGTGGGGGGGTGGGCAGGGGGTGTCCAGGGAAGCAATATCTGGCAGGTCGGATCCACGCATGGCCAGCACCATGTTGTACAGCACAACTGCTGCAGATCGTCGCTGTGGACATTCCCGGCCATGGACCCACCCATTCTCTGACCGTTTATTTTATGGAGGTTGGGAGTTTTAAATGGCGCAGCTGCTAGCCCCTCACAGGTTGCAGCATCGGTGAGGGGGCAGCGCCAACTTTTGACATAAAATGCCACGGATCCTCCGCACTTAGCCTACAAATTGGAGAATCTGGCCCAGGGTCTCTGAAAAGCATTCCAGTGGGATCAGATCCAATCACCGCCACGCGTTACCGGGCAGAGCACAGCCTTTTAGGCCAGTTCTTGGTCACCGGCCAAATCAAACAAACGGGGTCCCAACCCATCTCTTTCTTTGGTGACGTTATGTCTGCTTAAACCAAATCAGCTGTTTTGTTTGAATCTTCTGTTTCTTCTGTTCATTATTGGATGATATCCAATAATCATCCATGGATCAAAAATGTAACAGCAAAAATAAAAGAAAAAGGAAATCAGGGAATAGACAGGGAGTAAAGAGGAAGATCCTTACAGTATGGAGGGATTTTCATATGAGTAGAGGTTGGGTAGATTGGACCTCTACTCATTGGAGTTTAGAAGAATGAGAGACAACCTTATTGAGACATACAGGATTCTCAGGGGGCTTGATAGGGTAGATGTTGAGAGGATGTCCTCTCTTGTAGAGCAGTCAATGATCAGAGGGCATAACCTCCGAGTGAAGGGTCGCCCATTTAAGGCAGAGATGAGGAGGAATTTCTTCTCTCAGAGGGTAGTGAATCTGTGGAATTCTTTACCACAGAGAGTTGCAGAGCCTACATCGTTAAGTATGTACAAGGCTAAGTTGGATAGATTTTTAATTATTAAGGGAATCAAGAGTTATGGGGATAAGGCAGGAGTTGAGGATTATCACATCAGATCAGTCACAATCTCACTGAATGGCGGAGCAGACTCAATGGGCCGAATGGCTTACTTCTGTTCCTACGTCGTATGGTCAATGCAGAGAAGTGTGGGTGATTCATTTTGGTAGAAAGAACATGGACTTAATTTAAAGGGGTATAAGAGTACAAGAGCAAGGAGATTATGCTGAACTTGTATTGGACACTTTCTAGAGTATTATGTACAAGTCTAGGCACTGTTGTAGGAAGGATGTGAACACATTGGAGAGAATCCAGAAAAGGTTTACAAAAATGATTCCGGGGTGAGAAACGTCAGTGATGAGAATAGGTTAGGGAGGTTGGGGCTGTTCTCCTTGGAGAGAAGAAGGCTAAGAGGAGATTTGATAGAGATGTTCAGAGAGGGAAGTGTAGCACGACATCCCCCCATCTACATCAATGGCTCCGAAGTGGAGATGGTCGATAGCTTTAAGTTCCTGGGGATCACCATCACCAACAGTCTGTCCTGATCCACTCGCATTGATGCAACAGTCAAGAAAGCCCAACAACGTCTCTACTTCCTATGGAAGCTAAAGAAATTCGGCATGTCTGCAGCGACTCTCAAACTTCTACAGATGTGCCATAGAGAGCATCCTATCCGGCTGCATCACAGCCTGGTATGGCAACTGCTTGGTCCAAGAAACTGCAGAGTATAGTGAACTCTGCCCAACACATCACACAAGCTTGCCACCCTCCCATTGATTCTGTCTACACCTCCTGCTGCCTCAGGAAGACAGAATATTGTCAGAGACCCCTCCCACCCAGGCTTCGCCTTCTCCCAGACCATTCCATCAGGCAGAAGACACAGCAGCCTGAAGACCCGCAAATCCGGACATAGGAACAGCTTTTTCCCCACAGTTACTAGACTCCTCAATGACTCCCCCTCGGACTGATCTGTTCCCTGGAAGAACACTATTCACGATGCCCTATGATGCTCTTGCTCATGTATTTGCTTTGTTTGGCCCTTGTTCCGCACTGTAACCAAACACTATTTGTCAATGTACTTTGTTGATTATTCTTTTGTCTACTATGTACGTTCCCTTGGCTGCAGAAAAATACTTTTCACTGTACTTCGGTACATGTGACAATAAATCAATCAATCAATTGGAATGTTCCTGCTCTTACATAGAACATAGAACATAGAACAGTACAGCACAGAACAGGCCCTTTGGCCCTCGATGTTGTGCCGAGCCATGATCACCCTACTCAAACCCACGTATCCACCCTATACCCGTAACCCAACAACCCCCCCCCTTAACCTTACTTTTTAGGACACTACGGGCAATTTAGCATGGCCAATCCACCTAACCCACACATCTTTGGACTCTTAAATGAATCAGAACAAAAGGACACATATCCAGACAGAACTGCGGATGTCTTATCACATTACGACTACAGGGGATATCCCTGATTGATCAATTAGCCTGATGTATGGTTGAAAATGATTGGCAAAAGAAGCAAATGCGATGTGAATAAAAACATTTTCACACAAGTGGTTCAGGTCAGAAATGTGTGGAAGCGAAGTGGAGACACATTCAATGAGGTATGCAAGAGGGCATTAGATGATTATTTGAATAGAAACAATATGCAGGATTATGGGGAAAGGGTAGGAGAATGACATGATATCACAGTGCACATCTGGAGGGCCAGTGCAGACACGATGGGTCAAATGGCCTCATTCTGCACCATAACAATTCTGTAATTCTGTGAATGTGTGATTTAACTCCTCACCATCATTGAACTGTGAGCAAACCAAATTTTCTTTAAATTCATCATTGCTTCTTTACTCTTGTACCCTCTGCCCCTATTTATAAAACCCAAATTCTATTGGTTATTTCAAGGTCCGGAATTTTTCGGCCATTCAAACCAGCGGGATTCTGCTGCCCTTGATTGCCCGGTGGTGCCGGGCAGCTTCAATGGAGCAGAGAGTCCCACCACCAACGAACGGAGCCCCACCACCCGCGGCTGGGAGGTCGGAGAATCCCAACAAAGGTTTTTCCATGGTTTTCAAAGGCTATCTGCATCACAGAGCCTGAAAACACGATTATCCGGCGGCCATTGTTTCCAACTGAGGCAGCCAGTGATAAACATGCTGGTGAGTGGCGACATATTGGAATGCGGCCGTGTGGTCAGAGTCTAGCAAAGTTAAAGCTACTCTGTGCCTCCCAAAGGGAAAGTGCATTTCAATTTCAGCAGATACTGGAAGACATTTTATAAGTGATTTTGGCATGGGGAACGTTCAATAATGAAATGAAAATCGCTTATTGTCACGAGTAGGCTTCAATGAAGTTACTGTGAAAAGCCCCTAGTCGCCACATTCCGGCGCCTGTTCGGGGAGGCTGGTACGGGAATCGAACCGTGCTGCTGGCCTGCTTGGTCTGCTTTAAAAGCCAGCGATTTAGCTGAGTGAGCTAAACCAGCCCCAGCTGACATAACATGAAAGAGTGAGCTCCAAGATTTGGCAATGCTGTGCTGGAGATGGAGAGCAGGAGTCCCTGCAAACTGTAATGATATCTCATGTATAATCTTTGTATATATAGTATCTCATCTTTGTATAAATTAATGATCATGTCGAATAGTCTGTAATTACAGCATCCAGCCACTTGGTGGAGTAAGAACACATCTCACAACCCACACGGTGGTCACCTGATCCTGGAGTGAGTTAGTTGAGACATAGTTGTGTTTTTCAGTAGTTCTGTGTATTTTAGTTATTTGATCTAATATTTGATCTAATATTTGAACGAGCACCGATAGCTTTATCGGCGTACTTAAGAATTCAGAATTTATAGTGAAATTTTAGTGAAAAAAATTGACTTTGATTTAGTACAATGTCTGCATGTTCTTTGCAGCAACACTACAAACTTAATAATATAAATTTTCAAAAAAAGAACATCACACGGGCAAACTTTACAAAGGTTGTCGGACCACAGTCATGATTGGGAACGCCAGGAGTCCAGCCTAAGGATTTGGTGCCACAGTGAATTCAGTGATCTCGCAACAGTGGGCAAAGACAGGAAATGTCGCACTAACTGAATCAGCAATATCATGCACTGCTTAATCATTCACCTATCCAAAATCTCTATGAATCATGACTCAGACATGCACCCCACCCTCGCATGCTTAGCACTGTGCAATCAATCCTCACACCCTCATCTCCCAGCGAACACGCACTGCCAACTAATCAACAGCTGCATCATCCAAAACACTCGCACTAAAGTGACCTTCCTCTCTGTTGCAGTGCAAGATGGCCCAAAATCAGAGGCAGGAGTACCCAGGCATTGCTGCATAGCTTCACTCCAATGGAGCAGACAGTGGCAGAAGGAACAGGCTTGGTGGTAATTCTATTAAGTGTTTCAATTTTTATTTACTGAAAGCACACTGGTTTAAGAAACTTTCCTTCTCTGACTGCAGGCCATGCTTCCCTTTCTCCAGCTTTGTGTACACGTCCCACTGTCATGGACTGGAGAGCTGCCATTATTACCATCTGTTTGCTGTGTTATGATATAGTGTAACATGCAGCTATTTACAATGATTCGGAAGACTTTTGATGGGCTGCACTGCAGGGCTCCACCAGAAATATCCAGTCAGAACTGCGGATGTCTTATTAAATCACGACTACAGGGGAGATGTCTGATTAATCAACTATCCTGATGGGTGGTTCTTAGACATTGAGGCTGTGTGATGGATTTTCACATGATAAAAACATCAAGCCGGCTTCCAAGGTTTAATGTGAAGGATAATGTGATTGGCATCACACACTAAACTATACTGATTGTAAGCTTTTCCTTTCAATGAAATGATGGGGTTGCCAGAGTTTTGGCCCAGTGACCGCGGTTCAGCCAGCTCTCACCGCTTCAATGTCACAGCTCCCCATCACTGTCCCAACTCCGCCACCCCAAGGATACATTGGGACCGTGTGATGGAATGACCAGCTCGCATGCAGGGATCACCCAGGTGGACGGTGGAAAGTGCTTCTGCCGGCAGGAGTCAGACGTTGTCAAATGATGCAGAGCACCAGAGCTCATCGCAGAGCAGGTCGTCATCATCCTCTATCCCATAAAAACTAGGAGCAGGAGTAGGCCATCTGGCCCCTCGAGCCTGCTCCGCCATTCAATGAGATCATGGCTGATCTTTTGTGGACCCAGCTTCACTTTTCGGCCCGAACAAAAAACTACCTATATTTATCTTAAAAACATTTAACGAGGAACCTCAACTGCTTCACTGGGCAAGGAATTCCATAGATTCACAACCCTTTGGGTGAAGACGTTCCTCTTAAACTCAGTCCTAAATCTACTTCCCCTTATTTTGAGGCTATGTCCCAAGTTCTGCTTTCACCCGCCAGTGGAAACAACCAGCCTGCATCTATCCTATCTATTCCCTTCATAATTTTATATGCTTCTGTAAGATTCCCCCTCATCCTTCTAAATTCCAATGAGGAGAGTCCCAGTCGACTCAACCTCTCCTCGTAATCCAACCCCTTCAGCTCTGGGATTAACCTAGTGAATCCCCTCTGCACACCCTCCAGCGCCAGTATGTCCTTTCTCAGGTAAGGAGACCAAAACTGAACACAATACTCCAGGTGTGGCCTCACTAACACCTTATACAATTGCAACATAACCTCCCTAGTCTTAAACTCCATCCCTCTAGCAAGGAAGGACAAAATTCCATTTGCCTTCTTAATCACCTGTTGCACCTGAAAACCAACATTTGCGACTCATGCACTAGCACATCCAGGTCTCTCTGCACAGCATCATGTTTTTATATTTTGCCATTTAAATAATAATCCCTTTTGCTGTTATTCCTACCAAAATGGATAACCTCACATTTGTCAACATTGTATTCCATCTGCCAGACCCTAGCCCATTCACTTAACCTATCCAAATCCCTCTGCAGACTTCCGGTATCCTCTGCACTTTTTGCTTTCCCACTCATCTTAGTGTCGTCTGCAAACTTGGACACATTGCCCTTGGTCCCCAACTCCAAATCATCTATCTAAATTGTGAACAATTGTGAGCCCAACACTGATCCCTGAGGGACACCACTAGCTACTGATTGCCAACCAGAGAAACACCCATTAATCCCCACTCTTTGCTTTCTATTAATTAACCAATCCTCTATCCATGCTACTACTTTACCCTTAATGCCATGCATCTTTATCTTATGCAGCAACCTTTTGTGTGGCACCTTATCAAAGGCTTTCTAGAAATCCAGAGACCACATCCACCACACTAGTAATGTCCTCAAAAAAATTCCACTAAATTAGTTAGGCACGAACTGCCCTTTATGAACCCATGCTGCGTCTACCCAATGGGACAATTTCCATCCAGATGTCTCGCTATTTCTTCCTTGATGATAGATTCCAGCATCTTCCCTATTACCGAAATTAAGCTCACTGGCCTATATTTAGCCGCTTTCTGCCTACCTCCTTTTTTGAACTGTGGTGTCACATTTGCTAATTTACAATCTGCCGGGACCACTCCAGAGTCTAGTGAATTTTGGTAAATCATCATTAGTGCATCTGCAATTTCCCTAGCGATCTCTTTTAGCACTCTGGGATGCATTCCATCAGGGCCAGGAGACTTGTCTATCTTTAGCCCCATTAGCTTGCCCATCACTACCTCCTTAGTGATAACAATCATCTCAAAGTCCTCACTGTCATAGCCTCATTTCTATCAGTCGCTGGCATGTTATTTGTGTCTTCCACTGTGAAGACCAACCCAAAAACCCTGTTCAGTTCCTCAGCCATTTCCTCATCTCCCATTATTAAATCTCCCTTCTCATCCTCTATAGGACCAATATTTACCTTAGCCACTCTTTTTTTGTTTTAGATATTTGTAGAAACTTTTACTCACTGTTTTTAGATTGTGAGCAAGTTTACTCTCATAATCTATCTTACTCTTCTTTATAACGTTTTTAGTAGCTTTCTGTTGCCCCTTAAAGATTTCCCAGTCCTCTAGTCTCCCACTAACTTTGCCACTTTTTCTTTCAATTTGATACTCTCCCTTATTTCCTTAGATATCCACGGTCGATTTTCCCTCTTTCTACCGTCCTTCCTATTTGTTAATATAAATCTTTGCTGAGCACTGTGAAAAATTGCTTGGAAGGTTCTCCACTGTTCCTCAACTGTTTCACCATAAAGTCTTTGCTCCCAGTCTACCTGAGCTAGTTCTTCTCTCATCCCATTGTAATCTCCTTTGTTTAAGCACAAAACACCAGTTTTTGATTTTACCTTCTCCCCCTCCATCTGTATTTTAAATTCCACCATATTGTGATCGCTCCTTCCGAGAGGATCCTTAACTCTGAGATCATTAATCAATTACACAGGACCAGATCTAAGACCGCTTGTTCCCTCGTAGGTTCCATTACATACTGTTCTAGGAAACTATCGCGGATACATTCTATAAACCCCTCCTCAAGGTTGCCTTGACCGACCTGGTTAAACCAATCGACATGTAGATTAAAATCCCCCATGATAACTACTGTACCATTTCTATATGCATCAGTTATTTCTTTGTTTATTGCCTACCCCACCATAATGTTACTATTTGCTGGCCTATAGACTACTCCTATCAGTGACTTTTTCGCCTTACTATTCCTAATTTCCACCCAAATGGATTCAACCTTATCCTCCATAGTACCGATGTCATCCCTTACTATTGCCCGGATGTCATCCTTAAATAACAGAGCTACACCACCTCTCTTACCATCCACTCTGTCCTTCCGAATAGTTTGATACCCTCGGATATTTAACCTCCAGTCTTGACCATCCTTTAACCATGTTTCAGTAATGGCCACTAAATCATAGTCATTCACGATGATTTGCGCCATCAATTCATTTACATTATTCCGCATACTATGAGCATTCAGGGAAAGTACACTTATGTTGGCTTTTATACCTCTGTTTTGAATCATAACACCTCGATCAGTAACCTCTCCTAAGTTATATTTCCTCTTAACTTTTCTCCTAGTTTTCTTTGTCATTGAACCCATATCTTGTACTGTCGCCCTTTTTGATTTTTGACTATGGCTTCTCTGCCTTACACTTTCCCCCTTACTGCCTTTTGTTTCTGTCCCTGTTTTGCTACTTTCCAACTTCCTGCATTGGTTCCCATCCCCCTGCCACATTAGTTTAAACCCTCCCCAACAGCTCCAGCAAACACCCCCCAGGACATCGGTTCCAGTCCTGCCCCGGTGCAGACCGTCCGGTTTGTACTGGTCCCACCTCCCCCAGAACCGGTTCCAATGCCCCAAGAATTTGAATCCCTCCGTCATGCACCATCTCTTGAGCCACGCATTCATCCCATGTATCCTGCCATTACTGCTCTGGCTAGCTCGTGGCACTGGTACCAATCCTGTGATTACTACCTTTGAGGACCGACTTTTTAGTTTAACTCCTAACTCCCTGAATTCAGCTTGTAGGACCACATCCTGTTTTTTACCCATATCGTTGGTGCCTATGTGCACCACGACAGCTGGCTGTTCACCCTCACCCCCCCCCCCCCCCCCCAGAATATCCTCTGGCCGCTCCGAGACATCATTGACCCTTGCACCAGGGAGACAACATACCATCCTGGAGTCTCGATTGCGTCCGCATGACCGCCTGTCTATTCCCCTAACGATTGAGCCCCCTATCACTAGATGCCATGAACCTGGCTGCTGCTGCCTTCCCCTGGTGAGCCATGTCCCTCAACAGTATCCAAAGTGGTATATGTCTTTCAGGGGAAACCACAGGGGACACCTGTACTGCCTTCCTACTCTTGCTAGTCTTTTGGTCACCCATTTTCTATCTCCCTCAGTAATTGTCACCTGTGATGTGACCAACTCGCTAAACGTGCTATTCACAACGTCCTCAGCATCGCGGATGCTCCAAAGTGAGTCCATCCGCAGCTCCAGAGCCGTCAAGCGGTCTAACAGGAGCTGCAACTGAACACACTTCTTGCACGTGGAGTAGCCAGGGACAGTGGACGTGTCCCTGAGC
This sequence comes from Scyliorhinus canicula, assembly GCF_902713615.1. NCBI lineage: Eukaryota > Metazoa > Chordata > Chondrichthyes > Carcharhiniformes > Scyliorhinidae > Scyliorhinus > Scyliorhinus canicula. The sequence continues at coordinate 173,282,797 of NC_052146.1, forward strand.
TCCCACATCACACACGAGGAGCATGACAAGGGTCTGGGATCTCCTGCCATGTCTTAAATCTTTGTTTACCTTATACAACCACAATTCCAAAAAAAATGAAGAAAAATTAAATAAATATACCAATGAAAATAAAATAAAAAATAAAAACTACTTACCAGTCACTTACCAGAGACAAAAAGCACCCCCTCCCCCTCCTCTCCCCCCTCCCCCCACCCCCTCCACCCCTCCCCTTCCCACTCTCCCCCTCCCCCTTCACCCCTCCCCCTCCCCTTCCCCGCCTTTCCTCCGCCCCCTCTCTCCCCTCCTCCCCCTACCCTCCCTCCTCCCCTCCCCCTCCTCCCCCTCCCCCTCCTCCCCCTCCTCCCCTCCCCCTCCACCACCTCGCCCCCTCCTCCCCGTCCTCTCCTCCCCTCTCCACCCCCCCTCCCCCTCCTCCCCCCTACACCCCCTCCCCTCCTCCCCCTCTCCCTCCCCCCTTCCCCCCTCCCCCTCCCCCCTCCTCCCCCTCCTCCCCCTCCCCCCTCTCCCCCTCCTCCCCCTCCCCCCTCTCCCCCTCCTCCCCCTCTCCCCTCTCCCCCTCCCCCTGCCTCCACCTCCACCCCCCCTCCCACTCTCCCCCTCCCCCCTCCTCCCCCCCTCCGCCCCCTCCCCCTCTCCCTCCCCCTTCCCCCTCCCCCTACCCCCCTACTCATTCCTACCCCTCCCCCTCCACACCTCCCCCTCTCCCCTTCCCCCTTCCTCTGCGCCCCCTCTCCCCCTCCTCCCCCTCCCCTCCCTCCTCCCCCTCCCTCCTCCCCCTCCCCCTCCCCCTCCTCCCCCCTCCCTCTCCCCCCTCCCCCTCCCCCCTCCCTCCTCCTCCCCCTCCTCCCCCTCCTCTCCCCCTCCCCCTCCTCCCCACTCCTCTCCTCCCCTCTCCTCCCCCTCCCCCTCCTCCCCCTCCACCCCCTCCCCCTCCGCCCTCTCCCTCCCCCCTTCCCCCCTCCCCTCCCGCCTCCTCCCCCCTCCTCCCCCTCCCCCCTCTCCCCCACCCCTGTGCCCCTCCCAGACTCCTCCCCTCCCCCTCCTCCCCCTCTCCCCCTCCTCCATCTCCCCCTCCTCCCCCTCCCCCTCTCCCTCTCCCTCCCCCTTCCCCCCTCCCCCTCCTCCCCCTCCCCCTCCCCCTCCCTCCTCCCCCTCCCCCCTCTCCCCTCCCCTCCACCCCTCCCCCTACACGCTCATCGAGTGAAACCCCTTTCGGTTTGTGTAGAGCGGCCTGTCATCTGCAGGTGCTCATCGGGGGACATGCATCCCGTCGATCACCCCCTGGGTCTGGGCCATCTCGTCAAGAACATTGAACCCCGCTCCCCGGGCATCCTCGTGGGCTCGGTCCACAATGAAATTGATGTACTGTGCTGGCTGGGCATATCGGGCCTCCGTGATGGAATGTTTTCACCTTTGCACCGAGTTCTGTGAGATCCCAGTTAGGTGCCCACTCGGTGCCTGGAAGGACCCCATGGCGTAAAGGCTCAGGGCAACCATCACCTTGACGGATACCATGAGCGGGTGTCCTGCCCCATACCCCCGCGGTGCCAGGTGTGACACGATCTGGCAGATATATAGCACTGTCCCCCTGCTCAGCCAGAGTCTTCGACGCCATGCACGGTCCGGCACATCCTCGAATGACAGGCGGTTCCAGTACACACGAGGCCACTTGCGGCACCTCTTTTTCACCTCACCTCCTCCTCCAAAGATGATTGATGAAAGTAGGCCAGTGGATGTTGGCTACATGGACTTCAGTAAGACCTTTGACAAGGTCCTTCATGGCAGACTGGTACAGACGGTGAAGTCACATGGGATCAGTGGTGAGCTGACAAGATGAATACAGAACTGGCTCGGTCATAGAAGGAAGAGGGTAGCAGTGGAAGGGTGCTTTTCTGAATGGAAGGTTGTGACTAGTGGTGTTCCACAGGGATCAGTGCTGGGACCTTTGCTGTTTAATGCATGTATAAATGATTTGGAGGAAAATGTAACTGGCCTGATTGGTAAGATTGTGGACGCCACAAATGTTGGTGGAATTGTTGATAGAGATGAGGACTGTCCAAGGATACAGCAGGATATGGATCGGTTAAAGACTTGGGCAGAGAGATGGCAGATGGAGTTTAATCTGGACAAATTTGAGGTAATGCATTTTGGAAGGTCTAATACTGGTGGTAAATATACAGTAAATGGCAGTACCCTTATGAGTATTGACAGGGAGAGGGATCTGGGTGTACAGGTCCAAAGGTCACAGCAAGTGGCAAAGCAGGTGGAGAAAGTAGTCAAGAAGGCATGTGGCATGCTTGCCTTCATCGGCAAGGGCATTAAGTATAAAAATTGGCAAGTCATGTTGCAGCTGCATAGAACCTTAGTGAGGACATATTTAGAATATAGTGTTCAATTCTGATTGCCACCTTACCAGAAGGATGTGGAGGCTTTGGAGAGGGTAGAGAAGAGGTTTACCAGGACATTACCTGGCATGGAAGGCATTAGCTATGATGAGAAGTTGGATAAACTCAGTTTGTTCTCACTGGAATGATGGAGGTTGAGGGGCGACCTGATACAAGTATACAAAATTATGAGGGGCATGGACCGAATGGATAGACAGAGACTTTTTCCCAGGATGAAGGGGTCAATTACTTGGGGGCATAGGTTTAAGGTGTAAAGGGAAAAGTTTAGAGGAGATGTGGGAGGGAGGTTTTTTACACAGAGGGTAGTGGGTGCCTGGAACCCACTGCCAGAGGAAGGTGGAAGCAGAGACGATAGTGCATTTAAGGGGCACCTTGACAAATCCATGAATGGGATGGGAATTGAGGGATACGGACCCCGGAAGGGTCGGGGATTTTAGTTCAGATGGGCAGCATGGTCAGCGCAGGCTTGGAGGGCTGAAGGGCCTGTTCCTGTGCTGTATTTTTCTTTGTTCTTCGTTCCTTCTCCTCAGTGTGTTGGGCGGCAGGCTCTCCATCCTCACCGACTGCTTCCTGTTCCTCTAGGGCAGGCTCCACTGCTGCAGCTTCCTCCTCCTCAAGCAGTTCCAGCTTGTACAACTGCAAAGCACCCCCCAAGGCTGCATAGAATGGTGCATAACCCCGTGCCCAACCAGGTCCAATGGGCTACATGGTGACCTTGGTTGGTACTGCAGACCCTGCTCCTGCAGGCCCTCCCCTCCCCCATCCCCACACCCATGGCTCAGTCGGTGTCAAACACTGTCGGAGCCTCTGGCCCTGGCACCCGTCCCTGCTGCCAGTGGTACTTCAGTCTGGCACTCTCTGTCAGGTCTGCATGATGCCCCTCCTCGGGTGGTGGCTGGTTGGAGCGGGGAAGTTTGGCAGAGGGTAGGGTGCAGTGGTGGGGGCTGGGATGTAGAGGTGGTAGCTGAGGTGCTGGGGTGGAGAGTGGGGGCTGGGCTGGAGGGCACCCATACGACCGCTGGCACTCTGCAGAACCAGGTGCCAAGATGGGTGGTCACTGGAGAGCGCAGCAAAATGCCTCCCTTGTAGGCCGCAGCAATGGCGGTCCATGCCTGGGCACCACCCCAGTCCCAAGGGGGGGGGTCACCCCGGCGCCCCCTCCTCCCCCCAATTCCCCCAGCCAGCTCGGCCAGTGTCTGAACCGACAGCCCACGGTTGCTCCCCTCTGTGTCCTGCCCCCCCCCCCCCCCCCCTCCCTCATCAGCCTGTTTCTCGATTTTTCAAAGCACAAGTGAACCTCGCCGTCGGGAATTCCGCCCGATGGAGGCGGAGAATCACTGAAGGCCCGGAGAACACCAGGTCAGGCCTGCTAATGAGATGTAAAAGGCATTTACTGTATGTGCGGGGTGGAACTCATTGATGCTGCTGTCAAGGCACCAGAGAATTGCAATTTGGCGTGAACCGAACGCCCACCACGATTTCAGTGTCAAAACCGATTCTCGTCCATGTTCTTTTTCCATGTCGCATGATAACTCAGCGAATACACTGTCCTCACCACTCAGCTGCATGAGGTTGTCAGCGAACATCAGACGTTTCAGGTTCCAATCCCACTCCAGCGTCTGAAGTTAACACTTCACTGCAATACTGAGGTAGTGTTGACTGACGCCAGAATCGGGAAATGCGATTGGGTGGAGAATTGGTTCTGGGCCTGTGTCGCACCAGCCAGTGACTGGGCCTCCTCCCTCTGTGTCCGTGCCATGTTGGCCAGTGCCTAGACATTGCCGCCAACACTGTCAGCCTTGGCCTGCTGTGATTGGGCCACGCTCAGGAGCGCCGCTGCAATGTCAGGGTGGCTCTGGCACATGGCTGTCTGTGAGAGGGATGCCCTGTCCTGGGACTTGGCCACCGCCTGTACAGAATGCCCCAGGCCTTTGTCACGCTGATCCATTGTCGAAACCTTCGCCCCCAATGCCTCCACCGCAGACACCATCTGTGCCGTGTTGGACTGGGTGGCACGTGTGGCGTACGAGAGCACAACACGGCCAGAGAATGGCGCTCAATAGCCCCATTTTCAGCTTTTAGTGGGACTACAAATCAGTGAGTAACTCACGGAGAATCAATTATCCTTTTTGCTTAATGAAGCACCCTTGACCAAACATTAATAATGAGAATATATAAAAATAAAATTTGAGTATGTAAATGAAAATTGCTGTTGGTGCCAGAGAAATGTGCAGTGCTGGCGAGTTTCAGAGCACTGAAATTGGCAACATGAAGTTGCCTGCAGCTTCATTTATTGCTTTCTCCCAGATGCTGCTTTGGTTTCCAAAAGAATGTTAAGATTAGAAATTCAAAAAGTAAAGAATAATTATTTCAGTGCATGGAACATACTTTACAGTAGGTCCCTGGCTCCCCAGAGTCAGATTTGGGGGGGGTACTTCAAAGATGTACTTCTTAAAATAAAACATTTAGAGTACCCAATTCATTTTTTTCCAATTAAGGGGCAATTTAGCGTGGCCAATCCACCTACCCTGCACATGATTCGGCGGAGGCGGGAATCGCGCCGCGCCGGTCAGGGGGCACCCCCCCCCCGGCGATTCTCCGGCCCGCGATGGGCTGAAGTCCTGCCTCTGTCATGCATGTCCCGCTGGCGGGGATCAAACCACCTACCTTACCGGCGGGACCAGGCGGCGCGAGTGGGCTCCGGTGTCCTGAGGGGAGCACGGGGCGATCTGGCTCCGGGGGGTGCCCTGGCCCGCGATCGGGGCCCACCGATCAGCGGGCGGGCCTGTGCCGTGGGGGCACTCTTTTCCTTCCGCCTTCGCCATGGTCTTCACGATGGCGGAGGCGGAAGTGACCCCCTCCCCTGCGCATGCGCGGGGATGACGTCAGCAGCCGCTGACGCTCTGGCGCATATGTGGACTTCCGCCGGCTGGCGAAGTCCCTTTGGCCCCGACTGGCGTGGCGCCAACGGCCGTTCCCGCCAGCAGGCGGACGGCAACCACTCCGGCGTGGGCCTCGCCCCTCAATGTGAGGGTTTGGCCCCTAAAGGTGCAGAGACTTCCGCACCTTTGGGGCGGTCCGACGCGGAGTGGTTCACGCCACTCCATCACGCCGGGAACCCCCGCCCCGCCGGGTAGGGGAAAATCCCGGCCCAGATCAATAAATTCAGAGGGTTCAATGCCTGGTTCAAGGATCAGTGTAGGAGAAATGGATTTCAGTGCATGGGGCCCTGGGGAAAGAGGGAGCTCTTCCATTGGGATAGGATTCACCTGATCCAACGTTGGATCAGTGTACTGGCAAATTGAATAACGAGGGCTGCAGAAGTGTTAAACTAAATAGTGGGGAGAGAGGGTTCAAGTGAGGAAAAATTTAGAATCTTAAAAAGAAAGGACAAGATAATAGGGCAGTGATATGGAAGATGATTAGTAAAGTGTGACAGGATGGGACAGGGCATGCCAACATAGTGCACTGGCATATACGGCCAGAGTAGTGGAAAATGGTAAAAAATATGGGCGCGAACTACTGGCCACACGAAATGTGGCCAGAAAATGCCAGGAGAATCCGCAACTGGGATCTACCCGGCTCACCACACCTCGCGAGACCTAACGCGATCTCGCGAGACGTCACTGTTTGAAGCCTGCCCATTGTGGGCGGGAGTGCTTTTTGGCAAAACTGCCTATTAGAGTCTCACTCTACTATGCAGTTCCTGAGATAACCAAGATGTTGGAGACCTCAGGCGAACGCCGTTCAGTACTGCTCTCCACAAATGGGTACCAGGCCGAACTGCACTTGTGGAGGGGATCAGAGGCCCCCAGGCGCTTGCCCTCTGGGCAGGGTGGCACCCTGACACTGCTTGTTACACCCGGGTATGCTGGCACTGCCAGCCAGCCTGGCACCATGACAGTGTCAGCTAGGTTCCAGTCCATCAGTTCCAAGGTGTCTAGGTGGCACTGACAGCTGGCCGGGGCACTGTCAGGGTGCCAGGTTGGCAGTGCCAAGCTCCCATTTTTTTTGCGCAGTGAGGATCGGCCGAGGGTGCCCTTATAGGTGAGTTGTGGCTTTGGGGGTCTAGAGATCGGGACGCCATTTAAAAATGGTGCCTCGATCTATCCCTGCATTGGGGAGTTTCGGCGAGCCTGGGTCCTCAGTGCAGGAAACGGGACAAAGTGCGACCTCTGCCACACATTCCCCGCTGAGGCCCCAAATCTAACCGGAGTCGTGTTAGACAGCGTTGTGTTTCTTGGCTCTGCAAGCTCCAGGAAACATGCGGCAAAACACACTCACTATGGGACATCGTTCCATTTGGTTCGATTGTGCCCAAAATTAAAAGTTCTTTATCTGAATGCACGCAGAATTCATAACAAGATGGGTAAATTGATGTCACACAGAAATAAATAATTATGACCTGACAGCCATTACAGAGACAGGAGAAGGAATGTTCTGCTCTGAAGCCTACGTTTGATGGCAGGCGCGGAATTCCTGCTGGGTGGCGGGACAGCTTAACGGGCACGATCTTGCCTTATTATTTATGCATCTGCAGGGGATGCAGTGAATCTCATGCTGCAGGCGAACAGGAGGTCGACATCCTCATTGCTATCTCTTGGGGTCGAAGGGCAACCAGATGGCTATTCACTCACTGCAGGTCAAGAGATTCAGTCTTTCTCTCAACATTGAAGGAAAATGTCAAAGAGAAGACAGTGATCTGTAGTCCCACGGTTTAGTAATGCTCCCCTGGAGATTCTACTCCAGGCCATCTAGGAGAGGTAATTACCTTGATTATGGCAACAGAAGGACCTCCGATCTGACCACAGTAGCCTAGGAGGGGGTCATAGGGGTGGTCAGCACCTGTGGGACCCAAACAAGAACCTGCCTACAGTGCAGGAAAAGGGTGAATGATCTGATGCACTCCGCCATGGTAAATGAAACTTCTCACTGCAAACTCACACTCTCATAAGGGCAGCAGACAGTCTAAGGGTTAGAGATCACAGAGATGTCACACAGAAATCACCAAATGTGTGCCAGCAACTTTCAGCTCACCATCTCATATCAGTTGCAGAAGATGCGACTTCTTAATCACTTACTAGGAAGGGCTCAGCTACAATCATATGCATGGATGCTTTTGAACTGCTCATTCACCCAATGGGATTGCAGTCAACCATTGTGTCTTTCGGCAGGACAAGAACACCCACAACAAGCACAAGTGGACCCAGACCGAAGGCAGGTACAACCAAGATTTAGATTCCAAGCCACTGTTTAGGGGCAGACCACTGAAATAGTTTGGTTGAAGGTGAGAGCGGAGCTTCCCTCGGAAAGCAGTGAAGATCCATCCGGTCTGCAATCCTCATATGCGCACACTGATTGAGTTACATTGAATTTCCAAGCCTGTTTCATCAATCACTAAATCTCTCTTCTCCATTGCAGGTACAGCAAGCTGGACATGTCCCATCCCCAGGCCACTTCTGAGGAGGATCACTCAGAACCCTCAGAGGATGCATCACCATAGCGCTCATGCAGGTGACGAACCTATGGACTCAGCCTGAACAGATCTGTTGGAGATTAATAGACGAGCAGGGAAGATGCCAGAGATCACAGCAGCACAGTAGCATTGTGGATAGCACAATCGCTTCACAGCTCCAGGGTCCCAGGTTCGATTCCGGCTTGGGTCACTGTCTGTGCGGAGTCTGCACATCCTCCCCGTGTGTGCGTGGGTTTCCTCCGGGTGCTCCGGTTTCCTCCCACAGTCCAAAGATGTGCAGGTTAGGTGGATTGGCCATGATAAATTGCCCTTAGTGTCCAAAATTGCCCTTAGTGTTGGGTGGGGTTACTGAGTTATGGGGATAGGGTGGAGGTGTTAACCTTGGATAGGGTGCTCTTTCCAGGAGCCAGTGCAGACTCGATGGGCCGAATATCCTCCTTCTGCACTGTAAATTCTATGTATGTATCATGTACAGACTAGACCAAAGGCTGGAGGAGTCCATTCAGGTTCAGACTGCTGTTGTGGCTCCAATATGCGAGCAGTTAACTGTCTTCCACCTTGGAAGCCGGGTCCTGCAAAATGCAGAGTGTCTGTCGGATATGCGTTTGGACTTGTGTTCCATCATTCTATCCATGGTTGCAGTACAGAATTGGTAAGGTGAGAGAAAGATATGCGCACACTGTTTACACAGTTCACAGACAAGGATGATGGTTTTGTACTGAGAGCTGCCTGAAATCACCATTCCAAGAGTGATCTTCTCCTTTCCCAGGGCGTGAAGGGGCAGTCCAGACATGGAATCCCGATCCATGGGGAGAGTCCTGAGGTTACTCTCGTATCCCCAGCCCGAGCCCACCCAACCTCCAGGATCCTTGGGAGACTCTCCGTCTGCAGCTTGGCACTGGCAGAGGGGCACATGAGCAATGGACTTACCTCCTTGATTGCCTTCAGGATCAATTGTGCCAGGTAAGGCTGTCACTGCCTGGGTATCAATGCCTGAGCGTCAATGCCAGGGGTTAGTGTGCCAAGGGATGGGTTCTAAAGGGCGGGGGTCCTGACGGGGTAGGCTGAGGGGAGAGCTGAGGGGGGGATTGGGTCACCCTCATTTGTGGGTGGTGTGGGGGGCTGATCGGTTATATCGTGGTGGCTGGTAGGATGCCTTCTTTGCTGAGAGTTTGGAGGTGCTCCCCTTGTCGGGTGGTGGGGGGGTCACCATTTCCATGGTGGGAGGGAAGGGATTCAGGGATCAGGGTGGCCATTGGAAATGGCATTGTGGGATCACAAGTGGAGATTGACCTGTGCTAACTGGTACGAATAATTTACTGTACTAAATGTAAGAATATCTCACCTTTGTCACGCCCCTAGCGCCAACAGGAACCATTCCGGTTTCTCCACTGGGGGAAGCACTTAGTCTCAAAACTGGAGAATCGCGCCCATAATATAATGTAGGAAAATGTGGGATAATTCACTTTGGCAGGAAGATTAGAAAAGCAAAATATTTTTTAAATGGATAGAGACTGCAGAAAGCCCTCAATTGGCACGCAGATACAGCAAGTAATTAGGTAAGCTAATGTGATGTTGCACTTTATTACAAAGAGAATAGAATATAAAAGGAAGGAAGTCTTGCTCTAACACCTCGGTGCATTAGTGAGACCATGGGATGGATTCTGCGATCGGCGACGCCAAATCGCATCTGGCGATCGGCTGGAGAATCCCCGTTTACGCCGGAATCGGGGCGGTGCCGTGTTTGCGATGCTCCGCTCTTTCAAAAACAGCGTTCAGATGTCACCTGAGGCCCTCCCCGATGCTCCATCCTCGATGGACCGAATTCCCGACAGCGTGGGACACGTGTGTTCACACCGAACGGGGACCTCGCGATGCGAATGTGGACTGAGTCTAACACCGCCACAGTCGGAGTGGGAGCCAATCGTCGGGGGCTGGGGTCCTGTTGGGGGATGGTTAGGGGGATGGTGAGGCTAGTTACAGGGGGGCAGGCCGGGTCCGCATGCGGCCGACGCCATGTTGCACGGCACGGCTGCTGCAGGCGCCGCTGTGTGCATGCACTGCAATGGACCCACCCATTCTCCGGCCATACCTGCAGGTAAAGCTGGGGGCTTCACGCTGCACAGCTGCTAGCCCCCCACCGGACGGAGGATCGGTGCGGGGGCGGTGCCGACTTTATGGTCGTAAGATCAGATGGATCCTGTTGGCATAGCTGCAGGGTCAGAGAATCCAGCCCCTTACCTGGAACACTAAATACAATTTTGTTCTCCTTATTTTTTTGTTTTATTTATCTATGGGATGTGGGCATTGCTGGTTAGGCCAGCGATTATTGCCCATCCCTAATTGGCCTGGAGAATGTGGTGGTGAGCTGCCTTCTTGAATCACTGAAGGCCATGTGTTTTTTAGGAGGGCGTATTGTTACAGAGGGAGTTTCAGGATATTGATCCAGGGCAGTGAAGGAACTATTTACGGAGTAATCGTCTGACCTTTGAGGCAGATATATTCGGTTAATTCCTGGGATGAAGGGGTTGACTTAGGAGGAACGGTTGAGCAGGTTGGACCTGTATTTATTAAAGTTTCGTAGAATGGGAGTTGACCTTTTTGAAGTATATACAATTGAGGGGGCTTGGCAGGGTAGATGCTGCGAAGATGTTTCCCCTCATCAGGGACCCGAGGTCAAGGGGCACAGATTCAGAAGGAGTCTTCCGTTTCAGGTGGAGATGAGAAGGAATTTCTTATGTGGGAGAATTGTGAATCGTTTGAATTTTCCCACTACCCAGAGAGCAATGGTTGCTGAACATATGCAAGGCTGAGGTAGAAGTTTCTTGAACTCGTGGGAGTCAAGGTTTATGATGGGTTTTGGGGGGATGTGGGGTGGTTAAGGTGAAGAAAGGTGGAGTCGGTCATCTATGCTTTTATTAACAGGTGGTTCAGGTTTGAGGGGCTGTATTTCCTATTGTCTTATCTCAGTTGCTCCTCATGCATGGACGAAATTATGTCCTTTCACCCAAGTATTCATCCTTTCATTCCAGTTTCTGGATGAGAACCTTCCTCACAACTTTTTCTTCATATTTTTTGTTATGTCCTATTTAATAAAACATCCATGTCAAAACATCCAAAATACTTCAATACTGTATGAAAACAGTCATTTCACTGTCAGCAATATACTGCACAGTGCTAATGTCATACTATTCAGATAAACTGTTCCACAGTTTCATTGTCAATAAAATGCTGCACTAATATTCAAGACTTTTTGAAAGCTTTTGCCTGAAAGCAGAGGCATTAACAGCTTTCAAAAGGCATCTTGACAGATATATGACTAGGATGGGTATAGAGGGATACGGCACAAGGAAGTGCTGAAGGTTTTGGCCAAGATTAGTATCATGACCGGCACAGGCTTGGAGGGACGAAGGGCCTGTTCCTGTGCTGTATTGTTCTTTGTTCTTTGTCCTTTCTTGATTAGTAAAATAAGTATTACTAATTGCATGCCTCTCTTCATACTCTTCCAATAACCAATAAAAATGAATGAATTAACAAATAACTCAGATAACAGCCTCTTAAAGGGGTACTGTAACTAAAAAGAAAACCTTCAACAAAAGTTGAAATTATATTAAAATGCCATTTTGAGGGCTGATAATGCAGTCCAACACTTGCTGTCCTTTTGCTCACGGAATGATCAACTTCCCAAGTGTAGCTGATGGAACCTGTCATATTGCCGGGTGCAGCTGAAATGCTCAGTATTGCATTTTTCCATGTCCCAAGCAGCAGCGTAGAAAAGAGCCTCCGTCCAGGTTTGAATGCTCGCCCCCATCTACACTGTTTCTACTGGAACTTCTGGGGCTGGATTCTCCGATTCTGGGGCTATGTCCCCATGCCGGTGTGGGAACGTCAGGACAACTGCCGCAAAACGTCCACCGATTCCCCGTTTTGCTGGGGGCTCGCAGCCAGGCTGTGTAGAGCACTCAGCTCCAGCTGCCGCTATGGCCTGGAGAATTGCCGGGCCTGTGGCCGCGCATGTGCACGACGGCAGCCGCGCCATGCTTCATGGCGGATGATGCTCGCGGACCTGACCCACAAAATAGTCCCCCCCCCCTTCAGCCAACTCGCCCGCCCTGGACCGTCCCACCACAGTGTCCCCCGCCCCGAATAATGTCTCCCCTACCCGCGATCGGCCCTCCCCCGACTGTGGTGGTGCTGGACTGAGTCCGCAGCCGCCACGCTGAGTTCTCGACGGGTGAGACCATGAGAGCCTCACACCATCGGGAACTCGGCCGGTCGGCGGCGGAATTGGGGGGGTGGGCTTCAGGCAATGTCCTGAGGCCGTGGATATGTGGCGCCCTGTACTCTGTGGGTACGCCGCCTTCGAGGGGGCGGAGCATCATGAAAGCGGCACAGCCCCTGATTCTGTCGGGAATTTGGATTCTCCAGCCCATCGCCGAACGCAATTCCCCCATCGACAACTGGAGAATCCAGCCCCTGAACCTCTGTACCATCGGCAACAGGACCGATTGATCTTTGTGTGCCTCTCTTACTGTGGAAGTCAACTCTACTCGAAAATTGAATTATGCAGCTCACCACCACCTTCTGAATGGCAACTAGGGATGGGCAATAAATGCTGGCCTAACCAGCGACGACTACATCCCGTAAATGAATGAAAACAATTATCTTAAACCTTTCTGCTCTAAGGACAACATCCCCAAATTCTCCTACCCATCCTCATAAATGAAGATTCTGATCCCTGGCATCATTCCCATGAATATTATCTGCACCCTCTCTATTATCCTTGCAGCTCTTCTTTAGGACCCAGAATTGAACACGGTTCTCCAGCTTTGGCTGAACCAGTGTTTTATACAGGCTTATCATGACCTGTTTGACTTTGTATTCTATGCCCCTCTTTATAACATGCAGAATCCCAGAGCTGTATTACCTGCTTTCTTCAGGATTTGACCCAGTGACAGTGAAGGAACGGCGATATTTTTCCAAGTCGGGGTGGTGAGTGACTTGGTGGGGTTCCCAGGTATCTGCTGCCCTTGTCCTTCTAGATGGTAGTGGTCGTAGGTTTGGAAGGTGCTGTTGAAGGAACCTTGGTGAGTTACTGTTGTGCATCCTGTAGATGGTACACACGGCTGCCATTGTTCGTTAATGGGGGAGGGATTGAATGTTTGTGGAAGGGGGAGCAATCAAGTGGGCTGCTTGGTCCTGGATGGTGTTGAGCTATTTGAGTGTTGTTGGAGCTGCATTCGACCAGGCAAGTGGAGAGTATTCCATTACACTCCTGACTTGTAGATGGTGGACAGGCTTTGCGGGTCAGGAGATGACCAGCTCTGGTAGCTACAGTATTAATATAGCTAGTCCAGTTCAGTTTCTGATCAATGGTAATCCTCAGAATCCAAAGAGAAAATGCTGGAAAATCTCAGCAGGTCTGGCGGCATCTGTAGGGAGAGAAAAGAGCTAACGTTTCGAGTCCAGGTGACCCTTCGGCAAAGCTAAAAAACATAGAAAGTGGGAGATATTTATACTGTGGAGTGAGAGAATGAAAGATGAGCCATAGCCACAGAAACCAAGGGAACAGAGTGCTAATACCCATTGAAATCAAGGGAAAGAGTGCTAATAGCAGTCCTCAGAGCGAACAAAAGGTGTGAAAGGCCAAACAGCAGAGAAACTAACATCAGAGGGTAAACTGTGACAGATGTAGATGTGGGAGGAGGGGAAGGGGAAGCAAAGGGGAGAAAAGGGAAGGTAAGGGGGGAGAAGATAAGTGGAGGGTAATTTTTTATATATAAAGAAAGACAAGAAATAAATAAACGGTACAAGACAGTTAAAAAGAAATGGGATGAAAACAAAGGAGTCGAGATGGGGCAGAGCTACAACTTCAGATGATTAGTTTCCCCCGGATTCCTATTGACTCCAGTTTAACTAGGGCTCCTTGATGCTATACTCAGTCAAATGCTGCTTTGATGTCAAGGGCAGTCAGTCTCATTTCACCTCCAGCAATCAGCTGTTTTGCCATGTTTGAACCAAGGCTGTAATGAGGTCAGGAGCTGGGTGACCCTGGCTGAACCCAAACTGAGCATCCGTGAGCAGGTTATTGCTGAGTAGTTCTGCTTGTTGGAACTGTTGATGACCCCTTCCATCACTTTGCTGACAAAGGAGAGTAGACTGATTTAATAAAGATAGAACATAGAACATAAATAAGTACAGCACAAAACAGGCCCTTCGGCCCACGACATTGTGCCGAACTTTTGTCCTGGATTAAGAACAAATTAATCTACACCCCATCATTCTACCGTAATCCATGTACCTATCCAATAGCCGCTTGAAGGTCCCTAATGTTTCCGACTCAACTACTTCCACAGGCAGTGCATTCCATGCCCCCACTACTCTCTGGGTAAAGAACCTACCTCTGCCATCCCCCCTATATCTTCCACCATTTATCTTAAATTTATGTCCCCTTGTAATCGTTTGTTCCACCCGGGGACAAAGTCTCTGACTGTCTACTCTATCTATTCCCCTGACCATCTTATAAACCTCTATCATGTCGCCCCTCATCCTTCTCCGTTCTAATGAGAAAAGGCCGAGCACCCTCAACCTTTCCTCGTAAAACCTACTCTCCATTCCAGGCAACATCCTAGTAAATCTCCTTTGCACCTTTTCCAAAGCTTCCACATCCTTCCTAAAATGGGGTGACCAGAACTGCACACAGTACTCCAAATGTGGCCTTACCAAGGTTTTGTACAGCTGCATCATCACCTCACGGCTCTTAAATTCAATCCCTCTGCTAATGAACGCTAGCACACCATAGGCCTTCTTCACAGCTCTATCCACTTGATCCAGTCCGGGCCCGTCGCCTTCTGAGGTTTCACTTTCAGGAAAGCCGACCTGACTTTGGAAGCTGTGATGGCGTGTATGGGTGAATTATGGGCTGCTGGGGCACTCGACAGCGGATTCTTGGTTACCTGCTAGAACCGAGCATAGAATGCATTGAGGGATCCCTGCACTGTCTGCCCGTTCATTTTCTTTCCCCTGACTGTAACCCAGCTACTCTTGTCCTGTACCTTGGGTGTGGCTACCTCCCTGTAACTCTTCTCTATTACCCCCTCTGCCTCCCGGATGATCTGAAGTTCATCCAGATCCAGCTCCAGTTCCATAACACGGTCTCTGAGGAGCTGGAGTTGGGTGCACTTCCCGCAGGTATAGTCAGGGGGGACACCGGTGGTATCCCTCACCACCCACATCCTGCAGGAGGAGCATGTGACTGCCCTAGCCTCCATCCCCTCTTACCTTACAGAATACAGCTGCACTGTGGACCAACTGGAACTCCGCCCACCGACTCTGCTCCCAGTCAGCTGTACTCTCGGTAAACTCCTGGCTCCCTTCACGCTCTTTGAGGAAATGTAGGAAATGAAAAGAAAAGGAGCACCTTACTCCCTCCTCATCTAACTTCCTCAGTCACCAAACTCTCACTATCGCACTCAAATGCACCAAAATACAGCACTCCCTCAGTCACCAAACTCTCGCTATAGCACTCAAATGCACCCAAATTCAGCATTCCCTCAGTCACCAAACTCTCACTATAGCACTCACATGCACCCAAATTCAGCACTCCATCAGTCACCAGTGAACACCAATTTAACATTATTGGCAAAAGGAGTAATGTGACATGAAAAAAAAAATGATTTTCATCCAGTGTGCGTTTAGGATCCAGAATACACAGTCTGAGAGTGCGGTGGAGGCAGCATCAATTGAGGCCTTCAAAGGAAAATTGTAAAATTATCTGAAGTGAAAAATATGGCAGGGCTACTGGGGAAAAGGAAATGGAGTGGTACTAGTTGAGGTCCACATGCTGGGAGCCAGCATGGACATTATGGGTGCGATCTAACGAAACAAAACAGCGCCCGTTCTGGGCAGGATTAGAGGGGTTGGGATTACAAGCGTCGGGATTGGCCCTGCTATCTAATGGCACTGTTTTCTTTCTAGCTTCAATGGGGAATGTCCCATCGGGACCACACTCAGTTGCATTTCCTGCACTGAGGAGTTCAGCTCAACCTGTTGGGGGGTCCTTGAGCACCCCTTCACTCCCCTCACTTCACACCACCTTACATGGATAGGGCACTGCCGGGCCCGATCTTCAACATGGGAAAAATGCCACCTGGGCAGCTTGGCACTGCCAGCCTGACCCCCTACATATATGATTTAAAATATAGTGTCTGCTAGAATGTGACATATAGATTTCCATATAATTTTCATGACACTTCATAAATGCACCATTCCTGAGTGGTTCAGACTCTGCGATTTACAATTTAGACCTGGACAATCTAGCTGTTTCACATTAGAATCACAGAATGATACAGCACCAAGGAGGATATTCAGCCCAGCATGTCAGTGCAGAGTTCTTCAGTAATACTATCCAGTTGTCCTAATCCCCTGCTCTTATCCCATAGCCATGCAATAAATACAATCCTACATATTTATCGGCTCCCTAATGGTGTCCAGTCAGAAAGGGAGGTGTACAGAGAGTACTCCAGATTCCATTG
This sequence comes from Scyliorhinus canicula, assembly GCF_902713615.1. NCBI lineage: Eukaryota > Metazoa > Chordata > Chondrichthyes > Carcharhiniformes > Scyliorhinidae > Scyliorhinus > Scyliorhinus canicula. The sequence continues at coordinate 173,299,233 of NC_052146.1, forward strand.
TGTCTGATAGCCTGAGGTTAAACATGGGCAAGGTAAGCTCCTGCTCATTGCTACCTGCCATCCTCCCTTAAATAATGAATCAGTACGCCTCCATATCGAACATCACTTGGAAGAAGAATTGAGCATAGCGAGGGCACTGAATATGCTCTGGGTGGGGTCTGCTTATTACCAAGAGTGGCTCAGAAGCACCACTCCTCAATCAGCTGGTTGAGTCATGAAAGGCCTAGCAGTCTGGGCCTACAGCAGGTGGTGAGGGCACCAGCATGAGGGAAAAACCTAGCTGACCTCACCCTCACCAACCTAACTGCTGCAGATGCATCTGCCTGTGGTAAAAATTGATAAGGTATTGGTAAAAATGACAACCGCACAGTCCTCGCGGAGATGACGTTCTGTCTTCACGCTGAGGATAATCAAAGGTTACGGACCCCAACAATATCTCAACTGCAGTGCTGAACACCTGAACTCAGGAATTACTGTATCCCTAGCCAAGCTGTTCCAGTACAGCGACAATACTGGCATTTACCTCACAATGTGGAAAATTGCCCAGCCATGTCCTGTACACAAAAAGAAAAATTGAGAGACATGTTGCCAAAGCTTTTTGTCTTACACTCACCAGGCCCAATGCAAGAATATCAAATTTCAAACGATGACAACAACTTATTGAACAGGAGAAAAAGGTGCTGCTTGATTGTCATGTCGAGTTGGATTGGCCAGGATGTTGCCATGGAGAAAATAACAGGGAACTATAGGTTTCCCAAGCTCTTGGGTAATTCAAAAAAGGTGCATGGCTTGAACAAAGAATTCCCTGTGTTTGGATGTACATCGCTCCTTGCAAGGTAAGTGAGCCATCTCATGAGCTCACCTGATTATCTTCAATTAGTTTTGAGTGTATCTATTAGTACACTCAGGATTGGTCCACAAGTCTTGCCCAATTGTGGAATCACATCTAACAATAGACTTTTTTGGGAGGGGGGCGGGTTTCAAGCACGGGCTGGTTGAGCATGGTTGTACTCTGCTTATTACGAACCAAAGGAACGTGTTGTTTGATTCGGTCAGCCAATTGCTGAAACAAGGGGCCGACATACCTGGCATCACACCAGCACTGAAATAAGGTTGCTCATTTGTGTGGGAGGCAGAACCTCTTTTTGGTCCAGTGGTAGCATCCTGTCAGTGGAAAATACCACTCGTGTAGCTACTGCATAACAGCAGCGTCGTACAGCTTCCTGAACCTGTTGCTCATATTTTTTAGATTTTTATCCTTTCCCAGATAATTTGAGGTAGAATAGCCACTGCGCCTTTTGCAGGCTTGTATAGAGTTAGGATCAACATCTGGTAAACATTCTGGATCTGAGTGGGCTGCAGCCAGGCCAAGGAGTGAAAAGGATGTTTCACTTGCCATGTTCTTGGAGGGCAGGTTCACATACCAGTTCTGCTGCAGATGTTGAGAACCTCAAAGAGGCTGTTAACAGAGCTACGTGAAGTTCTTTGATTCATGTTGCCAGATTTAACTCCAGAGTCACAAAAGTGTATCAGAAATCAATTTAATTAAATCAGGCTGTAAACGGGAGAGAGCCGATGGGCATGCATGCCAAAATGTTGGGTGTATTGACTGGCACGCCAGATAATCTCTTCTCAGCGTCAATGTGCAAGCAAGTGACCGGCTTCAAGGTAGGCACAGAGCATCGTACAGAGCTTGTCCTCCCCTCAGCCTCTAATCCATCACCTCCTGCAGGTACAGAGGGATTGCCACTATAGCCCCTCCCATCTGGTGAACTATTTGTGTGGACATGCCACCTTTCCCTTTCCTACTCTGCAGCATATCTTGGACCTACAGAAGCACATTGAAATGTTCCAGCCACATCACAAGAGAAAAAGTTGTCAAAAATGATCTGATCTACAGTTTGGGCACTTGTCCCTTTAAAGAGTTTTAGTGCGGGGTTCATCTTGCAACTTCGCATTGGAGGTTTGAAGAGTGAGGAACAAATATGTAAAAAAGACTTGTAGGGACCAAGATTGACTGCAAGACATCAGGATAACATTGATTCAAACCCTTCCGGCGCATGGGTGGTATGCCTTCGTAGTGCTGTTCAAGATGGTAGTACATGAACAAATTTCTAGCCCCCAATATTTAGAGCTGATATCACTTGCAACAGCACTTCAAAAATCCCAGATATCTGGGGTTGGATTCTCCGTTTCTGAGACAAAGTGCTGACGCCAGCGTGGAAACAGTGGTGTTTTATATAGAACAGTACAGCACAGAACAGGCCCTTCGGCCCTCGATGTTGTGCCGAGCAATGATCACCCCACTCAAACCCACGTATCCACCCTATACCCGTAACCCAACAACACCCCTTTTAACCTTACTTATTAGGACACTACGGGCAATTTAGCATGGCCAATCCACCTAACCCGCACATCTTTGGATGTGGGAGGAAACCGGAGCACACGGAGGAAACCCACGCACACACGGGGAGGACGTGCAGACTCCGCACAGACAGTGACCCAGCCGGGAACCGAACCTGGGACCCTGGAGCTGTGAAGCATTTATGCTAACCACCACGCTACCGTGCTGCCCCGAAGATTATGACAGCAGAAATAGCGCACCGATTCAGCAATTATAAATGGGTTAGCACCATCACCACGAGGAACGCAACTGGTTCCATGCAAAATGGTGCCGGATTTGCCGGATCCGTGATTGGTGCACTATCCGTGATTGTCACAAGTAGGTTTCAATGAAGTTACTGTGAAAAGCCCCTAGTCGCCAATCAGAATGGGGAGGTGTCGGCAGCCACATTCTGGGATGCCTTGAAAGCAGTAGTCTGAAGTGAGATTATTTTGTTTAAGGCTCATAGAGATAGGAGGAGGAAGGAGCTGTTGGACGAGATAGTCGAGGTAGATAGGAGATATTCGGATGCCCCCACGAAGGAGTTGTTGGCGGAGGTTGCAGGGCAGTTTGACAGGTTAATACTGGGCAAGGCGGTGGGGAACCGTCAGATGGCAATGGGAGCGCAGTATGAGTATGGGGAGAAGGTGAGTCGTATGTTGGCTCCCCAACTGCGGCAGCAGGCGGCATCCAGGGAGATTTTGTAGGTAAGGGCGGAGAATGGGTAGTTGGTGTTGGAGCCGGAGAAGATAAATGAGGTATTCAAGGGGTACTAGGAAAAGTTGTATAAGGCCGAGCCAGTTGGAGAGGTGCGATAATAATAATAATCTTTATTATTGTCACAAGTAGACTTACATTACCACTGCAATGAAGTTAATGTGAAAATCCCCTAGTTGCCACACTCCAGCACCTGTTCGGGTACACAGAGGGAGAATTCAAAATGTCAAATTCACCTAACAGCACAGGAATTGTGTGAGGAAACCGGAGCACCCGGAGGAAACCCACGCAGACACAGGGAGAACGTGCAGATTCCGCACAGATAGTGACCCAAGCCAGGGAACCTGGCTCTGTGAAGCCACTGTGCTAACCACTGTGCTATTGTGGTATATGGGACAGTTTTTGGATTGCTTTTGACTGGGGAGAGTGGAGATATCTCTTTGAAATTCTGGGTAGGTTTAGGTTTGGACGAAGTTTCTGGCGTGGGTTCATCTTTTGTATGTCCCTGGTGGCAAGTGCACAAACGAACAAGGTGGATACAGGGTATTTGGGCTACAAAGGGGAATGAGGCAGGGATGCCCGCTATCGCCATTGTTATTTGCGTTGGCAATCGTGCCCTTGGCAATGGACCTTCGGCGTTTGTCCGAGTGGTGAGGGATTGTGAAAGGGGGGCAGGGAGCACCAGGTGTCACCGTACGCAGATGACCTGCTGTTGTTTGTGTCGGACCTGCTGGAGAGTATGGGCAGAATCATGGGCCTGCTGGAGAGGTTTGGGGCCTCGTAATCACATGCTACTCAGCCGACCCCCAAAGGCCCATTGCCTAGGACCCGATCATCAACGTAAATAACAATGGAGACAGTGGGCACACCTGCCTCATTCCGCTTTGTAGCCCAAAATACCCTGAACTCATCTCATTCGTATGCCCACTTGCCACCGGAGGCACATACAAAAGATGAACCCACGCCATAAACTTTGTTCAAAGAGGTTTGGGGCCTTCTCTGGGTATAAGCTGAACCTCGGGAAGAATTAGGTGCTTCTGTTGAATGTAGTGGGGCAGGGGGACCAATTTGGGGATGCTACCATTTAAGGTGGCAAGAGAGCGATTTAGGTATTTGGGGATTCAGGTGATGCATGAATGGGCCATGATGCACAGTGGAACGTCAGCATTAGTGGAGGAGGTCAAGGGGATCTCAAGAGATGGGATGCCTTGCACTTGACATTAACAGGGAGGGTGTAGGTGGTAAAGATGAATGTGCAGAAGATGACGGGGCGGAGTGGATCAGTTTGGAGGAAAAGTCCTGCATGAGGTCCAGCCTGAGGGCCCTGGTAACGGCCCCATTGCCGTTAGCTCTGGGGAAGTATTCGGGAGTCCGGTGGCGGAGTCAACAGTCAGGATATGAAACCAGTTGAGGAGGTATTTCAAGCTGGATAAAATGTTGGTGTTGACGCCATTGTGGGACCCACAGGTTTAAGCCGCGGGAATGGATTGAATATATGGGACGTGGAGAGAAGTGGGGCTGGAGCGGGTTCGCGGAGGGGAGGTTTACTGGACTGGAAGAGCTGTGGGAGAGGATTGAGCTGCCAAGGGCCAGTGAGTTTAGGTATATGCAGATGAGAGATTTTGCGCAAAAGGAGTGGCGGACGTGCTCCCAACTATCAGGGTACACGTTATTGGAGCAATTGCTGCTCCCTGATGACTCGGGGGAGGGAGGATTGGGGACATATACGGGTGGTTGGGGGAGAAGGACAAGGCACAGGTGGTGAGGACAAAGTGTAAGTGGGAGGAGGAGTTGGGGAGGGAGATAGGTTGGGGACTCTAGTGTGAGGCAATGCGTCAGGTGAATGCAATCACCTGCATGAGGACGAGCTTGATACAGTTCAAGGTGGTGCACAGGATACACAAGACTCGGCCGAGGATGAGTGGGTTCTTCCAGGGGGCAACCGATGGGTGTGAGAAGTGTGGGCAGGGCTGGCGAATTATGCTCACATGTTTTTGGGCTGGGAGAAGTTGGAGAGCTTTTGGGAGGCGGTGTTCGGGACGTTACCCAGGCCAAGATCAAGCAATCTTTGGCGTCTCGGAGGAGCTGGGGCTGCTGGAGGGAAAGGGAGCTGATGGTGTGGCCTTGGCCTCTCTGATTGCCTGGCGAAGGGTCCTTTTGAATTGGAGGTCGGGAGCGCCGCCAGTAATGGCGGCCTGGCTGGGGAACTTGCACAACTTCCACGGGCTGGAGAAGATTACGTTTGAGTTGAGGGGTCAGAAGATGGTTTTGAGGTGCAGTGGAGGTCGTTCATGACTTTATTTGAGGAGTTCTTTGTCATGGGTGGGGTGGGAGCGGTTAAAAAGGGAGAAACTGTTGACTATGTTTTGATAGACTGTGTATTCTGTGGATGTTGTGTATGTTTGGAATAAAATATCTTCGAATAAAATAGAAAAGGTAAAGTTTACCAACAGCCTTGCCTCCAGCATTATCTATAATTACAGCCCATGAACAACCTCAACTGAGCCCATCAGCGATGAGAACAGAAAATCTGCCTCTTTGACCAAGCTTTTGGTCATCAACCGAATATCTCCTTATGTGACTTGGTGTCATAATTTATTTTATAACTGTTTGAAAATAGCGCCCAGTGAGAACAGAGCTGAGGAGAATTCACTTCCTCTTGGGGAGGGGGGGGAGGGGGGGGTGATGGACCTGTATTTTGTTAATATATTTATGTGTCGACGCTCTATATATCAATCTTACAGGACTCAAGGCTGAGCTTCTTGAGTGAAGTCAAGTATCTCTTTATTTATGTCAGTTTCAAAGTCTATTGATCAAGTCAAATTTTATACGAATACAGAATCTAAAAAGTTGTTTGTCCAACGCAAATACAGATAGTTGAGTTGAATTCAAGATACAATTCAGTTCAAAGTAATTTCTTCAGATCAAAATGCACAGTACAAAAATGAAATTGAAAGTAAATAGCTGTTTGCAAAGCAAAGTAGAAATATATTTCAAAATTTAGGTTAAAGATGAATTCAGAGAGAGAGAGAGAGCTTAAAGATGATTTCAGAGAGAGCCAAAAAGGTTCTCTCCGTCTCATAAGGAAATCATACTCTTTTGTAGGTTCTGTCCCCTTACTAACTATGATTGGGTTAAAATAATTATAATTCATTTTATTTGATGAAATGTCTGTCTGTCAAGTTTTAGGAGATAATATGGCATGGGAAAACTTCTCTGTTTCTATAATATGGTGTGTTTGGACCACCTGTTTCCCACCATATTCTCCAGAACTGGGATGTTTGCCCAGTAATGATAACAATGGGTCTATTCTGCAACGTGGATAGTCAGTTTGAATACTGACTCCCTTATCAGGGGCGCGATTCTCCGCAAATGCGGAGAGTGGTGAAGGCTGCCGTGAAACTGGCCGTGTTTCACAGCAGCCTCCGTGCCCCCTCCCGGGACCCGATTCTGCTCCCCGGTCGGGGCTAGCAGCGGGGCCCTGTGAACCTCGGCATCGCAGGCTTAGCGAACTTCGCTAAGCCCGCGCGCTAAGGTTAACGGCGGCTGATGCAAACGATGATGTCATCACGCATATGCGTGAAACACGTGCATGCGCGGGCCGTTATGCCCCTCAGCCACCCAGTGGACTGATCCAGCGGGACGGCGGAGGAACAAAGAGTGCGCGGGTTTCAGACCCGCTGCCCGCGATCGGTGGGCACCGATCACGGGCCCATGCCACCCTTGGCACGGCCGTGGTGCGGCCATGCCAATCGGTGGCATGGTTCTCCAGAACGGCACTTTGCGGCCGTTTTCACGAACGGTGAGAGCAGGTGTGTTGGAGTTCGTGAAAACGGCCGTAAAGGCCTGGGAACCCGGCCCATCGGTTAGGGGAGAATTGCTGCTCGCCGTAAAAAACGGCGAGCAGCGATTCGTGTCGTGGGGCGGCCGTGGGGGGGGAGAATAGCGGGAGGTCGGGAAAAATGTCGGGAAGGCCCTCCAGCTATTCTCCGACCCGTCGTGGGGGGCGGAGAATCGGGCCCCAGATCTTTTCCCATGCTCTCAGCATTCTCTGCTGTTATGGCTTGATATATATTTTTAATAGCATAATGTCACTAAATACTTCCCTTAAACCTTTATTACCTATAATAAAGTAGGTTTCTATCAGGGGGGCTGTGATTCTCTGGAATTATTTTCATCAAAGTGTGGTACAAGTAGAGCCTTTGAATGTTTTTACTTCTTGAAAAGTGAAGGGGGTGAAAGGTTATTGGGAGTAGGCGGAAAGTAGATTTGAGATAACAATCAAATCGGCCATGAGTTCATTGGATGGGCAGACTGGCCCATTCCTGCTCCTAATCCCGATATTTATATGTTGGCTAATGTTCCTGTACATCACCTTGGGACGTTCCATCGTGGTAGAGTGTCCATATAGGTTGTTTTATTGCAGTTCCTTCCATTCAAGTAGTTGGCGATGCTTCTCCGTTTGGCAAAAAGGGTTGTAAAAACTTAAATTCCCTTATTATTTAAGTCACATCTTCAACAAAGGAATCATAGAAACATTCAGCACAGAAACCAGTTCTGCTTGAGCTAACTCTCTTGAGAGAGGAATTGGCCCCCGTTTCCCCTAGCCCTGCAAATCATGTCCTTATTATGTATTTGCACAATTCCCTTTTGAACATTGTATCCGCTTACATCCGCCATCTCTGGGGTTTAAAAATACTTTTTCAATTTTGAGGAAGATTTTAATTTCAAATGCTCGAGCTGTTTTTCGTTTTCAGACTGACAATGGGTTCAGCTGATACATTGCCAGTTAAAGATAATACTTCAGCTGGATCCAGGCATCAGGGTATAATGTAATCACGAATAAATTTTTGATGCACTTTCATGTATATTTTATTTGCCTTTGCTTGCCTGTGTGTTTTGAGTTCAATAACTTACGCAGATTCTTCGCTGAATCTTTAAAAAGGTAGGTTTCTTCATCACTAGCACATCAGATAACAATGTTCCTTGACACCTCAAACTAATAAAATTGTGGAAGTAAATATCCTTTTAGTGCATTTCAGCAGCATGTTACGCTGAGTATGTTGGCAGCAGGGAATTTTGGTGATGACAGGATGGATCTGAATGTGCTTAATGTAGACTCTGGGCAATAAAAGCAAAATTCTGCAGATGCTGGAAGTCTGAAATAAGAGTCTGTGTTGCAGTTTGGGGGGTGCTAATCATGCTATGGGCCTGCAGTCATCCTTTTGGTACTGAGGTTGATTTTAATGGCAGAACACTGCCCCACCCCCGCACCCCCTGGAGCTGGCATAAATAGGGAAGGAATTGTGAGAAAATGGGCATTATGGTGGCACAGTGGTGGCTCACAGCACCAGGGACCAGGGTTCAATTCCGGCCTTAGGTGACTGTCTCTGTGGAGGTTGTCCATTCTCCCGAGGGTGTGTGGGTTTCCTCTGGGTGCTCCGGTTTTCTCCCACAGCCCAAAGGTTAGTTGGTGTTACTGGGGATAGGGTAGGTGAGTGAACCTAGGTAGGGTGCTCTTTCGGAGGGCTGTGCAGACTCGAGGGGCCGAATGGCTTCCTTCTACTGTGTAGAGATTCTGTTCTATTCTATAGAAAATGGCACCAGATCATTTGCTACTGGCAGTAGCGCCGACGCTGCCTTGGATAGTCCCCTGTGAAAGCATCTGCCTGTTTCAGGAGATAGGTAGCTTATAGTATGTAAACCTGGGTCCAACCTGGCATTCTCATTTCACTTCTGAGTTACAAATGATTGCTGTGACTTTGAGCCGCCTCACCAGTGGGCCCTGAAGGACACTCAGATAAAAGCCTCTCTTTATCCTCAGATTTTAGGAACCACAGGATAAACCCCAGCCCATTGTCAGGACACTTGAATAATTCCATCACTCTCCATTCTGCCTTTGACTGTTGGCCAGCTCAGTAGACGACTCAGATGATTTCGCTCTTCAGCCAACTGCCTCTGGGAGAAGCCTGGTGGATCAGCTCAGCAAAGGGCCAGGAGACAAAAGTGCTGAAGTGCCAGTGGTCCAGTGGAGGACATACCCAGGCCAGGATCCTGGAATCAATGGAACCTTTGGAACCAACATGGGCCTCATCCTCCTAGTGTTGCTGGAGCCCTGAGTGGAGGAAGAGCGCCACAGAGGAAACTTGGAACTGGGTCCAGATGTACAAGTGACAGGCAGCCATCAAGGGGTTGCACCGGTGGTGACGCTAAATGCTGAGGACATTCAGGTGGACGCCAACCAGCGGCCAGTCCAGCGAAGATCATTGACCTGCTCCTCGAGTATTTACGGCTCGCCTCAATTATTTGCAAATATCAGTGACAATGCCAGTCACAATTGACGCTGTCTTGGGAGGGTCGTCTCTCACCTGTGTGCCGTGCTGTACGAATGAACTGCAGCCCCTGGGAACAAACCCAATGCCTGAGGATTTAATCGTCGTGGCATTGAGCAATAAACATTGAGGCCATTGGCTCCTTCCAGGATTCCGCAGGGGATAGGTGCAGCATCCTCATGTCACTCCATCAAAGAAGTGACAAATACCCTGTCGAAAAGCGGCAACTCAGAACAGACCCAGAGAGCCATGTTGAATGATCTGCAGGCTTGGGGGCCTTAGCGAGGTTTCTGCGAGTGCAGGTGGTCATTTATTGCACACATGTGGCAATCAGGGCTCCGTGGATTGGGCTGCATCACTTTTAAAAAGAAAAATGGTTCCATTCCATTAAAGTGCAGTTAGTGTGCGACCACTGGAGGCATATCGTCCAGGTATGTGCTGAATTTCCAGTGAGCTCTTACGATGCATACATTTGACACCATTACCAGATGCTGCAGCTCTTTGAGGCCCCTGAACACCTGCACGGATGGGTTCTGGGTGACAGGGGTTATCTGCCCAAGGTCTGGCTGATGGCACTGGTGAGGCCTCCTCGAACAGCAGCTGAGCAGCGTTGTTATGAATACCATGGATCAACATGGATGTCAATTGAGCAGCTGACGGCCTTGTTAAAACAGGTTTCCATTGTCTGGACCACTCCACTGGTGCTCTGCAATGTGTGCCTCAGTGATCTCCAGGACTCTTGTTGTCTGCCGTGGGTTACACAACCTCGCACAGCAGAAAGGCAAGGCTTTGTCGATAATGGACATGAATGAGCCACCTCCTCATCTGACAAGGAGGAATAAGAGGAATGGGCAGAGCAGGCATGCCAATTGGGTAAGGTTCCTGTACCAGGTACAAAGAGGATAGAAATACATGCAAGGGAAGCCTGTAGATCACTCATTTGGATTCCAACAGGCATGAAACCTTGGATAAGCCCGAGGCATCTGACCTCTTACCCATAGGACTTTGACATCTCCACCCAGGAACAATTCACTGTTGTCCTCTGACAAGCCACTCTATGTTTGCCTCCCCAACCACAGCAAAGTCACTACTCAGCCATGCAGACTTGCTACTTCTTCTGCAGATGCTAACTTTATCAACTAGGCCATGGCAATGAGACCAATTAATGCACATGTTTAAAGCAAACTAGTCTCTTGAATCACACACAAACCTATGCTGATGTTTGAATGCCTATGATGCCCTGGTGTACCGACATTTTCCTTCTCCTACGCAAACAATGGCGTGGCACGATCCCTACATCAGCAGTTGTGGTGAAGACAGGCTTCTGAGTCCAGTCTCCTGTTGCCTGAGATGACCATGGCAGCCACCGAATGATTGCCCGAGGCGAGGAGTGCCCCTGCAAAACTGAGGGGTTCCTGCGCAGCAGCATCCTCTCTGGGATAGGGACTAAGGAGCTGCTGCTCACCCTCAGAGTGCCCTGAGTGGAGCCCCACTTACTCCTGCCACTTCGTGCATGATGGCACCTCCCTGACTACCTTGAGGTGATCTGCATTAGAGAAGCCAAAGAATTGGGTTCCCATTATTCACAATCCCTCTTCCCGTTGGTCTGGCATGCCTATGTCGTTTTTGCCCAGTGGTTGACACCAAGCTTGAGACCACCTCACTCTTTTCTCTCTGCACTCCTGCTTCATCCCCCGCAATTGTTCGGCCATTCTGCTCTCTGGTCAGTTCCAACAATTCCTCCTCTCCAGGGTTAAGCGTCCTAACATTAAGCATCCTTCCAACCACCTTTTCCCATTCTTTGGCTTTATATGCAATTTTCTCCTGCAGACATGGTCAACTAAGCACCTTACCCAGCGCACATTCCTCTGACAGATCATGGAGCCTCCTGGCTCATCTGTCCACATTTCTAATCTTGTACAACACCAGTACTTGTACAATATTTGAATCATTAACCTGCAACCCCTCACCCACCTGCGTCGAAGCCTCATGAAGCTTTTGCTATTAGGCCTTTGACTTCTCTCCCCTCGCTAAGACACATTTACTGCTGTCCCCATGGGAGCCACAAACCACAATGATATACTCTTCCTGGAGGAGGTTGTTGACCTTTCTTCCACATTCACCCAGATGTGCCTATGGACCCCACAGCTGCTAACCTCCGCTGAAATTTCCTCCCAGGCCTGCATGATCAAGAGGACCATTGGTTGGGCCGAGCACCTCCCACCATTTTCAGTCTGTCGGAAGGAGAAGCTGCAGGGAGCCATCCCTGAAGCCTGGGGCCCTCGTTTGTCCGCACTGGGCCTTGTGCCAGATGGACTCTCCCTCCTCGAACTCAAACAGATCCGGATAAAAAAGGCTGAGCCTGGAGGTCTGCTTAGGAGCTTGGGGCTCAGTGACAGAGAAAAAAGCTGAGGTGAAGGATTCCAATCAGCCACAGATACCACTGTCTTTTAGTCACTGCCTGAGTGCTGTTTAAAAATAACACCGGGACCTCGGACCTTATTAACTGATAGTTGGTTTGTAGACTTCTTTCCTGCCCCTGCCACACCGTTGGCTGAACCCGAAACCTCCATCACGTTTACTGGCCAGCCCCCCGCCACCCATGTATTTGCAGTCAGAAATTCCCACTGAAGTGCTGCCCATTTCTGGGTCTAGTATCAGGAACTGTGCCAGGAAAACTAATTCTTGCCATAAAACCATAAGACCAATCGAGTCTGCTCCGCCATTCAATCATGGCTGATATTTTCTCATCCTCATGCTCCTGCCCTCTCCCCATAACCCAGATCCCCTTATTAATCAAGAACCTATCTATTTCTGTCTTAAAGACACTCAGTGAATTGGCCTCCACAGCCTTCTGCGGCAATGAGTTCCACAGATTCACCACCCCCTGGCTGAAGAAATTCCTCCTCATCTCAGTTTTAAAGGATGCCCCTTCAGTCTAAGGTTATGCCCCCGATTCGATTTTTTCCAACAAATGGAAACATCCTCCCCACATCCATGTCAAAGCGGCATGGCCACACCGTGTTTAGCCCATTCACAGCTTCAGGGTCCCAGGTTTGATTCCCGGCTTGGGTCACTGTGCGGAGTCTGCATGTTCTCCCCATGAATTTCCTCTGGGTGCTCCGGTTTCCTCCCACAGTCCAAAGATGTGCCGTTTAAGTTGATTGGCCATGCTGAATTGGCATTCATTCCCAAAAAAGGTTAGGTGGAGTCATGGGGATAGGGTGAAGGTGTGGTCTTAGGTAGAGTGCTCTTTCCAAGGACCGGTGCAGACTCGATAGGCTGAATGGCCTCCTTCTGCACTGAAAATGCTATGATTCTAAATTCTATGATTCACTCTATGCAGGCCTCGCAGTATCCTATAAGTTTCAATAACATACCTCATCCTTCAAAACTTCAACGAGTACAGACCCAGAGTCCTCAACTGTTCCTCATACGACAAGCTCTTCAGTCCAGGGATTATTCTTGTGAACCTCCTCTGGACCCTTTCCAAGGCCAGCACATCCTTCCTTAGATACGGGGCCCAAAACTGCTCATTATACTCCAAATGGTGTCTGACCAGAGCCTTATATAGCCTCAGAAGTACATTCCTGGGCTTGTATTCAAGCCCACTTGACATAAATGCCACCATTTCATTTGCCTTCCTAACTGTTGACTGAACCTGCATGTTAACCTTAAGAGAATCTTGAATTTGGACTCCTCAGTCCCTTTGTGCTTCTTATTTCCTGAACCTTTTCCCATTTAGAAAATAGTCTCGACCTCCATTCTTCCTACCTCACACTTTTCCACATTGTATTCTATCTGCCACTTCTTTGCCTACTCTCCTAGCCTGTCCAAGCCCTTCTGCAGCCCCCTTGCTTCCTCATTACTACCTGTCCCTCTACAGATCTTTGTATCATCTGCAAATGTAGCAAAAGTGCCCTCAGTTCCTTCTTCCAGAGCGTTAATGTATATTATGAAAAGTTGTGGTCCCAGCATCGACTCCTGAGGCACACCACTAGTCACTGGCTGCCATCCTGAAAAATACCTCTTTATCCTACTCTCTGTCTTCTGCCAGTCAGCCAATCCTCTATTCATGCCAGTATCTTACTCTTAACACCATGGGCTCTTAACTTATTTCACAGTCTCCTGTATGGCACCTTGTCAAAGACCTTCTGGAAATCTAAGAGGATCATGTCCATTGGCTCTCCTTTGTCTAACTTCCTTATTACCGACTTAAAGAACTCTAACAGATTTGTCAGGCATGACCTCCCCTTGATGAAGCCATGCTGACTCAGTCTTCTTTTATCAAGAACTTCCAAGTACTCTGCAATCTCATCTTTAATTACACACTCTAAAATCTTACCAACGACCGAAGTCAGGCTAACCGGCCTATAATTTACCATCTTCTGTCTCCCTCACTTCTTAAACAGTGGTGTTGCATTAGCCACTTTCCAGTCCTCTCCAGTGATTCCTGAATGATCACCACCAATGCCTCCACAATCTCCTTAGCTACCTCCTTAAGAACCTTGGGGTGTAGTCCATCCGGTACAGGTGATTTATCCACCTTCAGACCTTTCATTTTCCTCAGAACCTCCTCCTTAACGATAGTCTCTACACTCATCTCTGCCCCCTGATTCTCCTGGAGTTCTGTATCCCACTAGTGTCTTCCACTGTGAAGTAACTATTCAGTTCCTCTGCCATTTCTTTGCTTCCTATTGCTATTTCTCCAGACTCATTTTCCAGAAGTCCATTGATTCCATTGTTAATACAGAAAGTGTAGAAAATCACCTTCAGAATAGTTTTGAAAGAAGACGAGAGGAACAGAGTTGAATGAAGAATATTCTGTCCAAGAATCTGGGATTTGTAGGCCTTTGCAAGGCCTAAAAATGTTTTATTTAGATTCCTCCATCCATTCGCATCAGGCTATTGGATCTAACTTGTGGATTCTCAGACACTGTTTTCCAATATCATAGGACCATAAGACTATAAGACAGGAGCAGAATTAGGTCACTCGGCACATTGAGGCTGCTCTGCTATTCAATCATGGCTGATATTTTCTCATCCCCATTCTCCTGCCTTCTCTCCATAACCCCTGATCCCCTTATTAATCAAGAACCTATCTATCTCTGATTTCAAGACACTCATTGCCTTCTGTGGCAAAGAGTTCTGCAGATTCACCACCCTCTGGCTGTATAAATTTCTCCTCATCTCTGTTTTATAGGATTGTCCCTTTAGTCTGAGATGGTGTCCTCTGGTTCTAGTTTTCCCTCCAAGTGGAAACATCCTCTCCATGTCCACTGTATCCAGGCCTCGCAGTATCCTGTAAGTTTCATTAAGATCCCCCCTCATCCTTCTAAACTCCACGAGTACAGACCCAGAGTCCTCAACCGTTCCTCATATGACAAGTTCTTCATTCCAGGGATCATTTTTGTGAACCTCCTCTGGTCCTTTTCCAAGGCCAGACAAAAACTGCTCACAATACTCCAAATGGGGTCTGACCAGAGCCTTATGCAGGCTCAGAAGTTAATCCCTGGTCTTGTATTCTCGCCCTCTTGACATGAATGCTAACATTGCATTTGACTTCTTAACTGATGACTGAACATGCACGTTAAACTTAAGAGAATCGTGAACAAGGACTCCCAAGTCCCTTTGTGCTTCCAATTTCCTAAGCATTTCCCCATTTAGAAAATAGTCTATGCCTAGATTCCTCCTTCCAAAGTGCATAACCTCACACTTTTCCACATTGTATTTCATTTGCCACTTCATTGCCCACTCTCCTAGCTTGTCCAAGTCCTTCTGCGGTCCCCTTGCTTCCTCAATACTACCTGTCCCTCTACAGATCTTTGTACCATCTGCAAACTTAGCAACAGTGCCTTCAGTTCTGTATATTGTAAATGGTTGTGGTGGCAGCACAGACCCCTGAGGCACACCACTAGTCACCGGCTGCCATCCTCAATGATTCTGGCTTCTTGTTAGTAAATATTTAGATTTTATATTATTTCATTTTAACATATTTTATGTTTGTAAGTAGTTAATGATCTGCTTGCCCATCAGTCTCATCCCTGTGGGTTATGACGTTGTCAGTCGGCCTCTGTGGTTATTGTATCTCTGTGCTAATGTGTGTTAATGCAAACTCACTAAACTTGTAAAACCGTGCCAGCGACAATATCCTCATGGTATAGGTAGAAGAAGGGAAGATAAGCAATGGGGAAAACACACTATGCGCCCAATCTTCCAATAACAATTTATGCTGTAAACTACAACTGGTGGAAGAGTAAACCTGATGGATGATGTATGAGTTACAGAATTTTCAATGAGACCACTTTTCAAAGAAATAAATCCTTGTTGATTTTGCCTGCAAATTGGAAATGGCCTGTAACTCTGGATTGATTAGCAGCCTTCCTCAGCATCCCTGAAGAATATCAAAACAACTTAGAATCATGTAGCATCACTTATTGGAACCCAGTTGCTGGTTCGAAGATAAATATTTTAGAAGATGGGTTCTAAATAATTCTGATTGATAGGAAAGAAGAATGAATTAGGGCGGGATTCCCTGATGCCGATTTCAGAATTGTCGATCGAGCGGCGAATCTCTTTGGACGCCGAAATCAGGGGGTGGCGCCTGTTTTACACATGCTTCGTATGCTCTGACCCCTCCAAAATGGTGTCATTGCGGCCCGCACTGTACACCATTGGGACAGCCTCAGCGCGTCACCTGAAGGCCCTCCCCCAGTACTCCGTGCTTGATGTGGCCCATTGATGTTCCCGAAGACACAGTTCACTTCTGGGGCGGGATTCTCTGACCCCCCGCCGGGCCGGAGAATTGCCGGGGACCGGCACCAGTTTTTCGGCAGGGGTGGGAATTGCGCCACACAGGTCGGGGGCCTTTGGCAGAGTCCGACCCGCAGATTCTCCGGCCCGTGATGGGCCAAGTGGCTGCCCGCTTTCAGCGGGTCAAGCCGGTGTAAAATACACCAGGTCCGTACCGGCGGGACATGGCTCTGCAGGTGGCTTGTGGAGTTCTCGGGAGGGGGGGGGGCGCGGGGGATCTGGCCCCATGGGAAGGATTCCGCACCTGCCGGGTGGCCCGACGCCAGAGTGGTTCACGCCAGTCCTCAGCGCCGGTACGGCCCGCCCGCCAGTTAGGGGAGAATCCCGCGCCTGGTCTCAGCCGTGCAGGATTCCAACATGGTGGCTGCGGTCTGTGTCCAGCGTCGCCACAGTCAGGCGTGAGCCGTGCTGCTGGGCAGGGGGCTTCCGCGAGGGCTTGGGGGACAGGTGGGGGGCGAGCCGGGGGGGGGGGCACTATCTGGAAGGTTGGGTCCATGCATGGCAGACACAATGGGCGGGATTCTCTCAGCCCAGACCTGGCCGTAGTATCGCGGGATGGGCGCGAATGGCGTGATGCCGCCCTGACACCGGGCCGCCGATTCTCCGGAGAGCAGAGAATCAGCGCCATTGGCGCCGGCACAGTCGGCGTGGTGCTGTTCGTTGGCCATTCTACATGGCCCCCCAGGTGATTCTCTGCCCGGGATAGGCCGAGCGGCTGTATAAAAAATCCATGTCGCAGCAGCACCGACCATGGTCTTACCCGGCGGGACCTCGGTGTGTATCCATCTGGGGGCAGCCTGGTGGGGGGGACCTCCACTGTGGCCTTTCCCACGAGCGGAGCCTTCCCATCAGCGGGCAAGCCTCTCGGACTGGAGGCCTCTTTTGTTCCGCGCCAGCTCCTGTAGCCCTATGCCAGGTTGCATCGGGGCCGGCGTGGAGAATAGAGCCACTGCGCTTGTGCGCATTTCTACTGGTCCCACTGCGCATGCACAGACCTGCGGCCCCCATCTGATGCCGGTATCGGCAGCTGGAGCGGCGTGGGTCTCTCCAGTGCCGTGCTGACCCCCTGTAGGGGTCAGAATCACAGCTCCTGAGGGTATGTTGACGCCGTCGTGAAACGCGATAGAGAATCCCACCCCATGTTTTACGCCGCAACCTCTGCAGGTCGTCGCCGTGTGCATGCACAGCCACGGAACCGGCCATTTTACAGCCGTTTATTTGTGGAGGCCGGGAGTTTTATGTGGCACAGCTGCTCGCCCCTCATCGGTCGCAGGATCGGTGAGGGGGTGGCGCCAATATTTTCCACGCTGCAATAGGCAGGCGATGTTAAACTGCGGGAAGCCTGGACACTATGCAGCCTTGTGCAGGTCTGCACCACCAGTCAAGGGCCAGCGCTCCAAATTCTGACAACGGCGCGTTCAGAGTACGCAACAACGATGACAGGATTCTGATCCTGGCAGCACAACGGATCCAGAGGGAGAATGTCTGGACTCCGCCTACTGTGTAGTCATCATTACCAAATATGAATACGCCACATCCAGCTCATCACAAATTCAATCCATCCTTGCTGTGCAAATGTGTGGACGACTGCGTGGCAAAGAAAGCAGTTCGTACGTTCCCCAACCGGAAACCATGGCTCAACCGCGAGATTGACTCCCTACTGAAGGACAGATCTGAGGCGTTCAAGGCAGACAAACCTGTCCTATACAAGAAATCCAGGTACGACCTCCGCAAAGCCATCCGAGATGCCAAGAGAGAATATCAAACTAAGCTAGAGTCACAGACAGACTCTCGGCGGTTGTGGCAAGGACTAAACAACATAACGGGCTACAAAGCGAAGCTGAGCAGTATCTCTGGCAGCAGCGCACCCCTCCCCGATGAACTTAATGCATTCTATGCTCGGTTCAAGCAGGTAACCACCAACAATCCGCTATCAAGTGCCCCAGCAGCCCATAATTCACCCATACCCACCATCACAGCTTCCAAAGTCAGATCGGCCTTCCTGAAAGTGAACCCACGGAAGGCGACGGGCCCGGACGGGATCCCTGGTCGTGCACTCAGAGCCTGCGCATACCAGCTGGCAGAGGTATTCACAGACATCTTTAACCTATCCCTACTCCAGTCCGAGGTCCCCACCTGCTTCAAGAAGACCACCATCATACCGGTACCAAAGAAGAACCAGGCAACGTGCCTCAATGACTACCGCCCGGTGGCCCTGACGTCAGTTGTAATGAAGTGCTTCGAGAGGCTGATCATGAAGCGCATCACCTCCATACTCCCGGAACGCCTTGACCTACTTCAATTCGCATACCGTTGCAATCGGTCCACATCAGACGCCATCTCAGACCTACACTCATCCCTGGAGCATCTCGAAATCAAGGACTCCTACATCAGACTCCTATTTATTGACTACAGCTCTGCCTTCAACTCCATAATCCCAGCCAAGCTCATATCAAAGCTCCAAAACCTAGGACTTGGCTCTCCACTCTGCAACTGGATCCTCGATTTTCTGACCAACAGGCCACAATCAGTAAGAATGAAGTACAGTAAGAAGTCTTACAACACCAAGTTAAAGTCCAACAGGTTTGTTTCAAACACGAGCTTTCGGAGCACTGCTCCTTCCTCAGGTGAATGAAGAGGTATGTTCCAGAAACATATATATGGACAAAGTCAAAGATGCCAGACAATGCTTGGAATGCGAGCATTTGCGGGTAATCAAATCTTTACAGATCCAGAGATAGGGGTAATCCCACGTTAAAGAGTTGTGAATTGTATCAAACCAGACGCTGCGACAACGAATGAACGGGCATCGCGCGACAATCACCAGGCAGGAATGTTCCCTTCCAGCCGGGGAACACTTCAGCAGTCAAGGGCATTCAGCCTCTGATCTTCGGCTAAACGTTCTCCAAGCGGCCTTCAGGACGCGCAACAACGCAGAATCGCCGAGCAGAAACCTATAGCCAAGTTCCGCACACATGAGTGCAGCCTCAACCGGAATCTTGGATTCATGTCGCGTTACATCCACCCCCCACCATCAGGCCTGGACTTGCAAAATCCTACCAACTGTCCTGGATTGAGACAATTCACACCTCTTTAACCTGTGATTATCCCTCTCCCTGGATCTGTAAGGATTTGATTACCCACAAATGCTCGCATTCCAAGCATTGTCCAGCATCTCTGACTTTGTCTATATAAATCTTTCTGGACCATACCTCTCCATTCACCTGAGGAAGGAGCTACGCTCCAAAAGCTCATGTTTGAAACAAACCTGTTGGACTTTAACCTGGTGTTGTAAGACTTCTTACTGTGCTCACCCCAGTCCAACGCCGGCATCTCCACATCACAGTAAGAATGAATTCCACAATACTCCTCAATACCGGTGCCCCGCAAGGCTGCGTACTTAGCCCCCTACTCTACTCCCTGTACACACACGACTGCGGGGTTCCAACTCCATCTGCAAGTTTGCTGACGATACGACCATAGTGGGCCAGATCTCGAATAACGACGAGTCAGAATACAGGAGGGAGATAGAGAACCTAGTGGAGTAGTGTAACGCCAACAATCTCTCCCTCAATGCCAGCAAAACTAAAGAGCTGGTCATTGACTTCAGGAAGCAAAGTACTGTACACACCCCTGTCAGCATCAACAGGGCCGAGATGGAGATGGTTAGCAGTTTCAAATTCCTAGGGGTGCACATCACCAAAAATCTGTCCTGGTCCACTCACGTCGACGCTATCACCAAGAAAGCACAACAGCGCCTATACTTCCTCAGGAAACTAAGGAAATTCGGCATGTCCACATTAACCCTTACCAACTTTTACAGATGCACCATAGAAAGCATCCTATCGGGCTGCATCACAGCCTGGTATGGCAACTGCTCGGCCCAGGACCGCAAGGAACTTCAGAGAGTCGTGAATACCGCCCAGTCCATCACACGAACCTCCTCCCATCCATGGATTCCATCTACACCTCCCACTGCCAGGGGAAAGCGGGCAGCATAATCAAGGATCCCTCCCACCCGGCTTACTCACTTTTCCAACTTCTTCCATCGGGCAAGAGATACAGAAGTCTGAGAACACGCACGAACAGACTCAAAAACAGCTTCTTCCCCACTGTCACCAGACTCCTAAATGACCCTCTTATTGACTGACCTCATTAACACTACACCCTGTATGCTTCAACAGATGCCAATGCTTATGTAGTTACATTCCCGTACCAGCCTCCCCGAACAGGCGCCGGAATATGGCGTCTAGGGGCTTTTCACAGTAACTTCATTGAAGCCTACTCGTGACAATAAGCGATTTTCATTTCATTTCATTTCATTGTATATCTTGTGTTGCCCTATTATGTATTTTCTTGTATTTTCTTGAATTTTGGTTAATTCCCTTTTCTTCCCATGTACTGAATGATCTGTTGAGCTGCTTGCAGAAAAATACTTTTCACTGTACCTCGGTACACGTGACAATAAACAAATCCAATCCAATCCTGTGGATCCTGCGGACGAATGGCGTGCGGTGGTGCAGGTCAATCACTGCTCCATCCAGTTTAAACTGGACACAGGTGCTTCTGCCAACCTCCTCTCACAGGCAGATTTCAAACACATCAAGAAGCCCCCCCAAGGCCTTTCCAGCAGCCTGCAGACTCCTGGACTACAATGGAAATGCCATCACGGCACTGGGATCCTGCCATCTACTCGTCTCCAACTGGAGCACCCATGCACGATTACGTTTTGAAATTGTCAAGCCAGACAGGGCATCCCTACTAGGTGCGGACGGCTGCAAGCAGCTGAACCTCGTGCAGCAGGTTTACACAACGACATCCTCCAATGTGGATCTTCAGGTCGGCATTGACAACATCCTCGCTCAGTATCCGGATGTGTTCGACGGGATGGGCACGCTGCCATATCGATACAATATTCTGCTGCCACCTGATGCAAAGCCAGTGGTCCACGCACCACGCCGGGTCCCGGCTCCGCTGAGGGAGCGCCTGAAGGCACAGCTGAAGGATCTTCAGCCACAGGGCATCATTTCCAAGGTAACCGAACCGATTGACTGGGTCAGCTCGATGGTATGTGTTAGAAAGCTTTCGGGAGACCTACACATCTGCATTGATCCCAAGGATCTCAATAAGAATATAATGTGTGAACACTACCCCATCCCGAAGCGGGAGGAACTCACCAGTGAGATGGCACACGTATGTTTTTTCACCAAGTTAGATGCGTCGCATGGATTTTGGCAAATCCAGCTGGATGAATCCAGCAGAAGGCTCTGCACCTTCAACACACCGTTTGACAGATACTACTATAATCGCATGCCGTTTGGCATTGTCTCGGCATCAGAGATCTTCCATCGCATCATGGAGCAGATGATGGAGGGCATTGAAGGGGTTCGTGTGTATGTGGATGACATCATCATATGATCCATGACCCCTGAAAAGCATGTTTCCCGTCTCCAGCAGGTATTCCGCCGTGTCCATGTCAATGGCCTCAAGCTGAACAGGTCCAAATGTTGCTTTGGCATGTCGACACTCAAGTTGCTTGGTGACCAGATCTCTCAGCAGGGTGTGCGCCCAGACACAGACAAGGTCAAGGCCATTGAAGCCTGAAGACAAGAAGGCAGTGCAGCGCTTCCTGGGTATGGTCAATTTTCTGGGCAAGTTCATCCCAAACCTGGCCTGACACACCATGGCCCTACGAAACCTGGTAAAAAAGCCCACTGCCTTTGAGTGGAAGGCAGCCCATCAGGCAGAGTGGTTGGAGCTGAAAGCCAAGCTCACCACTGCACCCGTCTTGGCATTTTCCGACCCAGACAGGGAGACAAAGAACTCGACAGATGCGAGCCAGGATGGCATCGGTGCGGTACTGCTTCAACGCGATGACACTTATCCTGGGCACCGGTAGTCTACGCATTTTGGGCCATGATGCCCACCGAAACAAGGTACGCGCAAATAGAGCAGGAATGCCTGGGCCTTCTCACTGGCATTCTCAAGTTTCACGGCTATGTCTACGGCCTGCCGACATTCACAGTCGTGACGGATCATAGGCCTCTGGTCCACATTATCCAAAAGGATCTGAACGACATGACGCCTTGGTTGCAGCGCATCCTCCTCATCTCAGGACTTTGACTTAGTGTACTCGCCTGGCAAGGAGCTCATCATCGCTGATGCATTGTCCTGCTCCATCACATTGCCTAGTGAACCGCTGGGAATCATCCGACAGATTGAATCACAGGTGCGGCTGTGTGCTAGCACCCTCCTGGCGTCTGATGAGAAGATGGTTCATATCCGTGAGCAGACAGTGCATGACTCTTGAAGCATGTCATGCACCACCTCGCCAATGGCTGGCAGAAAGGGCAGTGCCCTCAATTTTACAATGTAAAGAACGACCTGATGATGATTGATGGTATCCTCCTCAAGCTGGACAGGATTGTCATCCCACTCAGTCTCCAGAGCTTGGTGCTCAGGCAAATCCATGAGGGACACCTGGGCGCCGAGAAGTGCAGACGCAGAGCCAGGTAGGCTGTCTACTGGCCCAGTATTAGCCAGGACATCTCGAACATGGTCATCAACTGTGTGACCTGTCAATGCTTCCAGCCAGCACAGAGCAAGGAGACGCTTCAACAGCTTGAAATTGAGACCTCCTCATGGTCCAAGGTTGGCATCTACCTCTTTCGTGCGAATGGTCGTGACTAAGTGTTGATTATTGACTATTTCTCCAATTACCCTGAAGTCGTGAAGCTCTCAGACATCGCATCTCGGACGTCATCAAGGCCTGTAAGGAGACCTTCTCCAGGCATGGTATCCCACTCACTGTCATGAGTGACACTGGCCCGCGCTTCAACAGGCACGAGTGGTCTATGTTTGCTAAGTCATACTCACATTTCAAACATGTCACTTCCAGCCCACACTATCTGCAGTCCAATGGGAAGGTTGAAAGAGGTGTGCACATGTGCACACCTGCAAGGCCGCAGATTCTGCTTCTGACATCTACCTCGTGCTGCTTGCGTACAGGGCAACCCCACTGTTCACTGGCATGTCACCAGCTCAACTCCTGATGACCAGGGACCTGCGGACGACACTTCCAGCCATACACTTGCCCAACCTGGATCACCTCCCAGTGCTGCAGAAGGTGCAGCAGCTCCGAAACCAGCAAAAACAGGGCTATGATGCTCATGCCACTGATTTGCCATGTTATCCCTAGTAGACACTGTCAGGATCAAGATAACGGATGGTGGCTGGTCTGCTCCAGCTGTCGTTGTTCAACAGGCTGTGCCCCGCTCGTATGTTGTACGTATGGCTGATGGTTCTGCTGTGCGACGAAACAGACGGGCACTGCACAAATTTGCCTGCCCACAACCGCTTTCTTCTCCGTTTCGGTCCATTGTTTTGCCACCTCCTAATACCTCGAACTACAAGGCCACCAGTCAGGCTTCCATCCCGCCTGTCAAGGTGCCATCATCCCCACTATCACCTCTCCGGCGGTCAACCACAAGCCCCAGAGACTGGACTTACGAACATTTGTTATGTTTGCTATGTTCTGTTTTCTCACATTAAACAGCTGTCTTCACGCGTAAATATGTTCACATATGCCACCGCTTGTAAATATGTTAATATGTGCCACCACGCACTGCGGCCTCACGGCACTGAGCTCCCAGATTCCATCCCGGCTCTGGGTCACTGTCTGTGTGGAGTTTGCACATTCTCCCCGTGTTTGTGTGGGTTTCGCCCCCACAACCCAAAAATGAGCAAGCTAGGTGGATTGGCCACGCTAAATTGCCCCTTAATTGAAAAAAAAAATGAATTCGGTACTCTGAACTAAAAAAATAATAAAATAAAAAGAATATATATGCCACCACATGTAAGTACATTCCCATGTGCCAACAAAACATAAAAAAGGGGAGATGTCATGATATGCAGACATGCAGATAATGATATACAGACAGATACAGACAGGCAGCTAATGAACACAGAGAACAGGACATGACCAATGAGCAGGCAGGACACTCAGGGGTGGTATCTCACTATAAAAGAGGCATTCACACTCTACCTCTTTCCACTGATGGACATCTGCAGAGTCCACTGCAGAGTGAGTCAGGGTGTATGTACAGTATCACACCTCCAGCACGTGGCTAAGAGCTAGTCTGGTTCAGTCAGACAGAGTAACCACAGTTAGGTTAGCAGAGAGTCGAACTCATAGAGAACTGTGCTAACTGTGCTACTGGTTCAATAAATCAGATTGAACTAACTTCAAGGTCTGGAGCATCGTTTGGTTAAAGCTGCATCCAGTTGCAGCCTGTGTTATCCCAGAGTACATAACACAACACCTGTGACCCCATCAGCTCTAGCTTCTGACGCACTGAGGGGTGGACCAGCCCTTGAGCAGAAGACCTAAGAAGATAGGGGCCCTCCAGACCTTGGACACAATAGATGATGCCCACCAAAGTCATCACAGATAAGAGGACATAATAGTCAGCAGGCTGCCTCCACCTCTGTTGTGGATGTGGCAGAAGAGCCGAGACATAGTGTTAGGGTTAGGAAGTCTAAGATGTTTTGAATTCACACCGGTGGCATGGGTGTACAATTATATGTAATTTTATTACTTCTGAATATATGTTAGCTTCCACTGATTGGAAATCTTCTGGATTAATTCTTGCTGCTATTTGTTTTAATGGTTGCGTGCACTCCACCCCTTACAATGGGGACCCAGGATGGATCCTCCTTCCCTAATACTTGGCTGCACAGGGAGACATTGCTCTTTGACAAGGGTGATGATTGCCGTGTGAGAAAGGTCTCCCACTCACACTATTAAATTTGCCTCAGTGCCTTTGAGATTCTATGGTGATACCTTGCCATCATAGAAAGTCTAACCACAGGAAGCCTTGTCAGGCAAGGTCCATTTCCCTGGGATGATGGAAGGTTTCGGAACCAAAGCAGGGAGATGGAATGATATAAGCTAAATGATCATGATCAAGTTGAATGACAGAGCAGCTTTGACAGGCTGAAGTAATAATAGTAATAATCTTTATTATTGTTGCAAGTAGGCACCTGGAGGAAACCCACGCAGACAGAGGGAGAACATGCAGATTCCACACAGACAGTGACACCGACATCGAGATTAAAGGATCAAAAATTAAAAAAAAATCTTTTGCTGCAAAATGTAATGAAATTAAGTGACCAGGGGCTGGATTCTCCGCAGCCCCGCACTGGAATCACATTTGGCGCGGGGGCGGAGAATCCACTTTCATGGCGAAATCGGGCCCGGCGCCGGTTCAGTGATTCTCTGGGACCCGAGAATCGGCGTGACCGCGGAGTACGGCGTGTGGCTGGGGACCCATTGACAGAGGCCCGCCCAGCGATCCTGTGCTCCCAACCGGCCAAGTTACCGATGGCGTGGAACTAACCACCTATTGACAGTCGGGATGTTGGCGTGGCGGCTGGGGACTCAGTCCACGGCCGTCCTGGTCGGGGGGCGGGAGGATCGGACACCGGGGGGGGGGGATAATAGGCGGCCGGGGATTAGATCCGCGCAGTTGGATGCTCAGGCACGCAGCCGATCGAGGAGATCTCATTTTTCCATCTGTGTCCGCGGTCAGAGTTCGCCATGGAGCTCGGCGCGGTCACTGAAGGCCGCCGCTGTGCGCATCTGCGGACTCCTAACCGGAAGTGCGGGGGCCTGTATCTGCAGCTAAAGCTGTGAGATTTGCCCCAAGGTCTTTCCAACCCCCTGCAGGGCATTGAATTAGGTCAACTTCTTTATCGGAATCTCTGGAGTGAAACTCCACTGTTTTTATGCCGGCGTGGGGACATAGTCCCATTTAGGGAGAATCAAACCCAAGATGTCTCTATTTTAAGGTATTTTAAGATGCGTTTTGCTTTCATTAACCTTTATTCTCCTTCATTGGCAGAGGTATAGAATATAAAAATAAGGATACAGGGGCATGATTCTACCAAAGAATTTCTAAGTTAATTTGTGGCAGGTTTTTGAGGGAGTTTCCCGCTGCTCTTCAATGACACATAGTCACTTTTTGGGCCCTGGGGAGTTTCTCACCTTGTTTAGCTCACACTTAGAATTTCTGTTAGCTCTGGGGGACTGAACTCAGAGATTGGGACGCCATTTTGAAAGGGTGCCCCGATCTTTAAGTGAGCATCTGGGTCCCCCATATCTGCCACCCATGGGCAATCTCACTCTCTACATAAATGGACACTACCCCACACACTCCAAGTGAGGACACCCCACTATGGGGTCCCTGCAGCCCCCCTCTTCAGGCCTCCAAGCCCCCTTACAACACTCCCTCCCTTCCAGTGTCGTGATCTGTACATCTATACATGCATCTGCACATACAACAGGGACTACAGCCAGATGTAACAGCCACAGCACCACTAGAGGGCAGCATCAGAGACGGGTATAAAGGGTTCAGCCCAAGGGAGGATCTGCCTCTTTCAGAAGCACAGGGCTAGTGAGCAGCAGCAAACAGAGACAGCTCAGCATAGGCAGCTTACCTTAGCTTCACTGGTCATACCTCTTGACTATTATATCTAGTTAAGCTCTGGAAACAGAACAAACCCACTGAATAAAGTATTTGTGTTAACTGGAAGTCTACAATCTTTATTCAGACTTAGAGAATAACATATGATACCAGGAGTAATTTCAGAAAGCTAGCTAGACACCAGCAAGAGAAGAAAAACTTAAACCAGATATTCGACCGTGGAAGACTTCACCGCAAATGGATCCTCGATGACTAACTGATTCGATGGAACTTGTTGGAACTCCATGGCAGCTGGAAACAACCGGTAATTTAAGTTATAACTGGAAAAGGTTTGAACAGGTGTTCCAAATATTTATCACAGCTAATGAATTAAGCACTGCCTCTGACGCAATGAAAATAGCCCTACTACTCTCAACAGGAGGGCATGAATCTAGAGAAAACTATAATTGCTTTAATTACTTAGAAGGTGAGGACAACACCAAAGTAGAAGTTATACTCAAAAAAATTGATGTACGCTGTAACAGTCAGTCTGATGAGATGCTGGAAATATTTAACTCTTGTCAGAGAAATGGAGGGCCCACCTCTGATTTTATTACAAATCTCAAGTTAATACCACAAGGCTGTGATCATGCTAATTTCAGACCATTTCTGGACCATCTGATAAAAATTTGTATCTAACTCTAGAAATCGCTGTACAAAAATGCCTTGCTTATGAACAAAAACAAAATCAATACTTTGAGTCTCTACAAACAAACATATCCAGGATCCCCACCCATCACCCCCCCCCCCCCCACCTTCCATAGGCCTCTACCTACCTGCCCTACACTCCCCCACTCTTCAAACCCCCTCACCACCCATATTTCATAGGACATAGCTCCCCTCGCACCCCGACCCTTGGCAGTGACACCCTTGCGCTCGCAGCTTGGCAGTGCCATGGTGCCAGCTGGGCAGTGCCAAGGTGCCCGTGTTCCAGGGGGAGGTCCGGGAGCCAGCCTGCACTATCCCTGGCAACCCGGGACCTTCCATGGCCTCGAGAGATAACCCCCGCCTGCCGTTCCGCCCGGTCCATGTTTGTGTGGACCAGCATTGATTGGCATCTGGCTGCAGCCCCCCTGGGGAGGCCAGAAAATTGAGGGAGGTTGGTGGATATCTGGCGAGTAGACCTTAAGTAGGTTTATGACCTACTTCCACAAGCGTTGTTTAGTCCCGCCCCTTTTGGGTGGAATTCTAAATCCGACACCTCGTGGGATGTGGGTGAATCCCATGAGGCATGGAGCTGCCGGGAAGCCCACGAGAGGGCTCTCCTGAGATTCTCCAGCCACGTTGTGCTCTTGCTCGAGTGCAATGCAGCCAGAGAATTGCACCCATAATGTTGGAATTGTATAAGACACTGGTGAGGTCCCAACTGGAGTATTGTGTGCAGTTCTGGGGCGAAATTCTCCAACCCCCAGCAGGGTCGGAGAATCGCCTGGGGCCGTCGAAAATCCCGCCCCCGCCGTGGCAAAGATTCTCCGCCACCCGGGAAGTGGCGGGGCGGGAATCACGCCACTCCGATCGGCGAGGCCCCTGCGGCGATTCTCCGGCCCGGATGGGCCGAAGTCCCGCCGTTGGGAGGCCTCTCCCGCCGCCGAGGTTTAAACCACCTCTGGAACAGCGGGCTCAGCGACGCGAGCGGGCCCCGGGGTCCTGGGGGGGGCGGGGGGCGATCGAACCCCGGGGGGTGCCCCCACGGTGGCCTGGCCCGCGATCGGGGCCCCCCTCAGAGTCCGGGCCAGTGCCCTGGGTGCACTATTTTCCTCCGCGGCCGCCACGGCCTCCACCATAGCAGAAGCGGAAGAGAACCCCACATCGCGCATGCGCCGGCAGTGACATCAGCGGCCAGCTGCCGCTGACGTCAGTGCCGGCGCATGCGCCGACCGGCGAAAGCCTTTCGGCCAGCCCCGCTGCCAGGGGCGCCGGTTTTTTGCGCCAGTCTTCTGGTGCCAACCGCTCCGGCGCGGGGCTGGCCCCCAAAGGTGCGGAGAACTCCCCACCTT
The DNA here is from genome assembly GCF_902713615.1 of Scyliorhinus canicula. Taxonomy (NCBI): domain Eukaryota; kingdom Metazoa; phylum Chordata; class Chondrichthyes; order Carcharhiniformes; family Scyliorhinidae; genus Scyliorhinus; species Scyliorhinus canicula. The sequence continues at coordinate 173,327,998 of NC_052146.1, forward strand.
TGGGGAGGCCCGACCCCTGAGTGATTGGCGCCACTCCCCTACGCCGGGACCCTCCGTCACGCCGGGTAGGGGAGAATGCCGCCCCTGGTCACCACATTACAGGAAGGATATTATTTCCCTGGAGAGAGTGTAGAGCAGGTTTACAAGAATGTTGCCAGGGCTAGAAAAGTGTAACTATGAATAGAGATTGGCTCGGTCGGATTTATTTTATTTTCCTTGGATCAAAGAAGGCTGAGGGTTGGCTTTATTGAGGTGTACAAAATTGAGGGGAAATGATTGAGTGGACAGGATATAAATGTGTCCCTCGGTGGTGAATTCTAGAACCAGGGGACATAGATTCAGGATAAATGGCAGAAGGTGTAGAGGGGACATGAGGAAGAACGTTTTTACACAGAAGGTAGTGGGAGTCTGGAATTGGCTGCCCGAGTTGGTGGTGGAGGCAGAGACCCTGAACTCTTTTTAAATGGTACCTGGATCTGCACCTTAAGTGCTGTAAGATACAGGGCCATGGACTGGGTGCAGGAAGGTGGGATGAGAAAGGGCATCTGGGTGTCCTCCGGCTGGCATGGACAAGATGGGCCAAATGGTCTCCTGTGCTGTAACTTTTCTATGGTTCTCATAATTTTCGTCCCCAAATCGTTTTTCAGGAAGGTCAATGCGCTGATCTCTCAGTTTGTGCCGGCGGGGAGACCCCGTGGTTTCGGAGTGTGAAGTGGGGGGTATGGGTGGCAGGTGCTTCCGAATATGATGAATTACTACTGGGCGGCGTATATTGCTCTGGTTAGGAAGTGGGCCGTGGGGGAGGGGTTGGCATGGGGATGGATGGAGGCAGCATCATGTAGGTGCCGTTCTCACTGGCCAGGTACTCTGTGAGCCCAGTGGTGGTGTCAATCCTAAGGATGTGGGGGCAGTGGAGGCAGTATTGTAGGCTGGGGGAGGGGGGATGGCTGGCTGCAAGGTTTCTGGGTTGCGGCAGGCAGGGATTGAGTGCTATGGTGATCTGTTTATCGGGGGCAAATTTGCAAAGTGGGAGGAAGAGTAAAAGTTGTCCAGGGGGAATGGCTGTAGGTACCTGCAGGTCTGGGACTTCATAAGGAAGTCCTATCCTATCCTGGGCTGCGCCCCTGGGGTTGCAAAACAAGGTGCTGTCGACGGATGAGATGGGGAAGGGAAGGGGTCAGATGTCTATAAGGAGTTGATGGGGTGGGAGGGAGCTCTGGTGGGGCATTATGTGTATGGGGGAGGAGAAGCTAGGAGGGGAGGTGTGGGCTCAGATGTGGGCAGAGGCCCTGCGGAGGGTGAATCCGTCCTCGCCGTGTGTGAGGTTAAGTCTCATTCAGTTCAAAGTGATATATAGGACGCGTATGACGGTGGCAAGGACAAATAGGTTCTTTGAGGGGATCGAGGATAGGTGTGGTTGGTGTAAGGGGGGCCCGCGAATCATGTCCATGTGTTCTGGGCGTGTCCGAAACTGAGGGGTTTGTGGCAGGGGTTCTCAGACATGATGTCTGATGTGACCATCAATTTACTCGAGACACGATAGGAAGTAAACTGTGGTTTTAATTGACTTACAATTGAGCCTGCCGGCGACCAGAAGAACTGAGGGCAGACTCACAAGGCTGCAGCACTTTATACTTCCAGTAATGGGAGGGGCCATGGGCGGAGCCATGGGCAGAGCCGAGGGTGGAGCCCGGTACAAGCTCCTCATCTTCCCCTGTGGGCAGAGCCGCGCAACGGCTCACAGACAGAGCCCACAAGGAGTCAATGCTATACAGTGTGAACGCAATACTATATAGTGTGAATTACATGATGTACATTCACCACAATGTCCGAGGTGTTCGGTGTGGGGTGCTCCTGAGTTCAGAGGTGGTGATATTTGGGGTGTCAGAAGACCCGGGAGTCCAGGGAGTGAGAGAGACCGATGTTTTGACCTTTGCTTCCCTGATGGCCCAGAGAAGGATTTTGCTCGGGTGATGGGACCATAAGACCATTAGACATAGGAGCAGAATTAGGCCATTCAGTCCATCAAGTCCGCTCCGCTATTCAATCATGGCTGATATTTTTCTCATCCCAATTCTCCTTCCTTCCCCCCCATAACCCCTGATCCCCTTTTACGACTTGGAGCCGCCGAAAGCGGAGCTGTGTGTGAGCGACATGGCGGAACTCCTGAGGCTGGAGAAGGTTACGTTCATCTTGAATCTTGAGGGGGTCGGTGGAAGGGTTCACCCGGATGTGGAAGCCGTTTACCGGAGGTTTAAGAGGTTGGCAATGTGGGTGGGGGGGCGGGGATAAGGTGGTTAAAAAGGGGAAGGCAGGATATGAGAAGGGGTGGCATCAGGGGAGCAGTGGGAGAGTGGGTGTTGTTTTTTTGTTGAGTTGCTTGGTTGTTCTTCTGATTTTGTTTGTATATATGAAAATGCCTTGAATAAAAATTTTTTTTAAAGAAAATTCATTAAATCAAGGCTGAAAAAGCATGGAGCCTTGGAGAATGTTTGGCTTTTGAAAGAGGATAGGGTTAAAGCATAGACAACTGAATGGATGGTCTGAATGTTAGTGATAAAGAAATAATCCTCGCACATGTTGAAAGAGAGGATGGAGGAAACAAGGAAGAGGGTGTTAAGGAGACCTGTGATAGTAAAGAACAGCTGATGGTCATCTTTGTTTTCCAAGATGATTTTGCAGGAATGGTACATCAGTAAGGATAAACAATCAGTAAAGATAAACAACAACCCCTCCTCCATAATAGTCCTCATTACCGGGGCCCCGCAAGGCTGCATATGTAACCCCTATTATACTTCCAATAGTAAGACGTTTGACAACACCAGGTTAAAGTACAACAGGTTTGTTTTGAATCACTAGCTTTCGGAGCACAGCTCCTTCCTCAGGTGAATGAAGAGATGGGTTCCAGAAACATTTTTATGGACAATGTTAAAGATGCAATACGATACTTTGAATGCGAGTCTTTGCAGGTAATTAAGTCTACAGATCCAGATGGAGCAACTGGAGAGAGGGATAATACCAGGTTAAAGAGGTGTGAATTGTCTCAAGGCAGGACAGTTGGTAGAATTTGGCAAGCCCAGGCCAGATGGTGGGGGGTGAATGTAATGCGACATAAATCCAAGGTCTCGGTTGAGGCCGTACTCATGTGTGCAGAATTTCGCTATAAGTTTCTGCTCGGCGATTCGGCATTGTCACGCGTCCCGAAGGCCGCCTTGGAGAACGCTAACCCGAAGATCAGAGGCTGAATGCCCGTGACTGCTGAAGCGTTCCCCAACTGGAAGGGAACATTCCTGCCTGGCGATTGCCATGCGATGTCCATTCATCCGTTGTCGCAGCGTCTGCATGGTCTCGCCAATGTGCCACGCTTCGGGACATACTCTCCTGCAACGTATGATGTAGACAATGTTGGCCGAGTCGCACGAGAATGTACCACGTACCTGGTGGGTGGTGCTCTCACGTGTAATAGATTCACCTGAAGAAGGAGCCGTGCTCCGAAAGCTCGTGTTTGAAACAAACCTGTTGGACTTTAACCTGGTGTTGTAAGACTTCTTACTGTGTAATAGTGGCATCCATGTTGATGATCTGGCACGTCTTGCAGAGATTGCCATGGCAGGGTTGTGTGGTGTTGTGATCACTGTTCTGAAGGCTGGATAGTTTACTGCAAACAATAGTTTGTTTGAGGTTGCGCGGTTGTTTGAAGGCAAGTAGTGGGGGTGTGGGGATGACCTTGGCAAGATGTTCGTCTTCATCAATGACGTGTTGAAGGCTGCGAAGAAGATGTCGTAGTTTCTCCGCTCCGCTGCGGGGAAGTACTGGACGACGAAGGGTACTCTGTCGGTTGTGTCCCATGTTTTTATTCTGAGGAACCCATTCACCTGAGGAAGGAACAGTGCTCCAAAAGCTAGTGATTTGAAACAAACCTGTTGAACTTTAACCTGGTGTTGTAAGACTTCTTACTGTGCTCACTCCAGTTCAACGTCGGCATCTCCACATCATACTCCCTATACACACACGACTGTGGCAAAATTTGCTTATGACACGACCGTAGTGTGTCGGATCTCAAACAATGATGAGTCAAAGTGCATGAGGGAGTTAGAGAACCTAGTGGCATGGTGTAATGACACCAATCTCTCCCTGAATGTCAGCAAAACTAAGGAGCTGGTCATTGACTTCAGGAAGCAAAGTACTGGGCACAGCCCTGTCTGCATCAACGGGGCTGAGGTGGAGATGGTTGACAGCTTCAAATTCCTAGGTGAGCACATCACCAACAATCTATCCTGGTCCACCCATGTTTATGCTACAACCAAGAAAGCACAACAGCGCCTATACTTCCTCAGGAAACAAACAAAATTCAGCATGCCCACACTGACTCTTATCAACTTTTACAGATGCACCATAGAAAGCATCCTATCTGGCTGCATCACAGCCTGGTATGGCAACCGCTCGGCCCATGACCATAAGACATTACAGAGAATCGTGAACACAGCCCAGTCCATCACGTGAAAACGCATCCCAATCATTGACTCTGTCCACACCTCCCACTGCCTTTGGCGGGCAGCATAATCAAAGACCTTTCCCACCCAGGTTATTCTCCCTTCCAACCTCTTCCATTTGGCAGGAGATATAAAGTCTGAGAACACGCACCAACAGGTTCAAAAACAGCTTCTTCCCCATTGTTACCAGACTCCCGAATGACCCTCTGATGGACTGAACTGAATTCTCCATGCATCTTCTCTACTGAGTAACACTACATTCAGTATCTTCACCTGATGCCTGTGTTGACATTGTGTATTCATGTATGTCCTCTGTTTTTTCACAAATGGAACGGTCTGTATGGACTGTACGCAGAACAATACTTTTCCCTGTAACTTGGTGCACGTGACAATAAATCAAATCCAATCCAAATTTAGTAGAGGAGAGTGAGACTCAATAGGAATTACTAAACTCCAGTTATACTGGGTGATGGATAGCTAAACCGACCATGTGCCACAAAGGTTCAATATGTGCACATTGCATTTGAAGGAACAACTATGGAGGTTATTCTGGGCAGACAATCAGAGTGGCAGAGTGGACTAAAGTTGTGACTGCCAGAAGAGGGCAAAGTAAATGGAGGTGAGAAATGATGGAGCATGGAACAAAATTATTCCCTCAAATGACTGTGATCTTTAGTGCATCTCTGCCATCGCCATTGAAAACAAATTCAACAACATCTACTTGCACCTACAACATAGTAGAACACCCCAGGCCACTTCACAGGAATAATCTGAAATGAAATTCTTAATCTTGATTAGAAGGAAAAATAGCTGAATAAAAGAAACAGATGAAACACAAATGAAAATACATGTCATGAAACTTTGCTATTGCAGTCACTCATTGCAACGCTGCCTGTCAGCATTATTTGCAATATCCAAAATCATCATATATTAACGTGTCAGTAATCCCACTTGAAATTAGTTCAGTTATGCACTAAACTGTATAAGGGATCAAAGAATTATAAATACGTATTTCCAGAAGGAGACCATTCAGCCGGTTACGCCTGTGCTGGTCATTAGAATGAACCATCATGTTTAGTCCCACATCCCAGTACTACGATTTCAAATTTGAAAAGAGGATCTAATCCCCGGCGAGTGTAAAACAAAAATAAACAAAATTTAAATTCGGATTCATGGAAAATGACGGTCATTTCACTGAGAATTCAGCATTCCTCTAAATCTAACTTCCTGTGCATTTGCTTCATTCATGGGGTGGCACGGTGGCACAGTGGTTAGCACTGCTGCCCCACAGCGCCAGGGACCCGGGTTCAATTCTAGCCTTGAATGACTGGGTGGAGTTTGTACTTTCTCCCCATGTCTGCATGGGTTTCCTCCGGGTGCTCCGGTTTCCTCCCACAGTCCAAAGATGTGCAGGTTAGGTGGATTGGACATGCTAAATTACCCCTGAGTGTCCAAAAGATTTGGTGGAGTTACGGGGATAAGATGGGTGTGTGGGCCTAGGTAGGGTACTCTTTCCAAGGGGCGGTGCAGCCCTGATGGGACAACTGGCCTCCTTCTGCACTGTCGGGATTCAATAACTTCACGTGGCTGTTGCCGGCTGCGTCTTCAGTTTCTCGAGTACACACATTTTAAGTCTATCTTTAAAACTTGCTATCTCTGTCTGATCCTTTAACATTTACTGGTAAATGTAATAAAAAAGCTTTTAGTCCCCTCTTCATAATATCTCCATCTTTGGATTAGTGTCAATTTTTTGTCTGTTTGCTCAACCATGAAGCACGTTATGGTGTCATAGATAAATATACATGGTTCTTGTTGTTTATGAGTTTAAACATACATGCCATCGATTTCTGGTCCTCTATCTGCCCAAGTGTGAACTGTCTACACTGGCATTAAGGATTAAATGCTGATGTTTGTTTGTTTTTTCAGCATCACTCATTGGAAAGAAATGTTGTGGTTGGAGCTTGTAATGATTTAGACAGAAAGCAAGAGTTATTAAACTTTCAACCAACATTAAAAGCTGACTGTGATAAAATGGTGTTTTCGTCTGTCAGAAAAATGTAAGCATTCCTTACAGAGTGTAGGAAAATATTTACTGAATTCGGCCATTTGACCCAATAGGTTCATGCCCATGCGTCATCCTTGTTAATCGAACTCCATCAATATATTTAAGTGCCTTTTAGCTTCACCCTAAATGCATCATTTAATCATTTCAAGTACTCCTCGTGGTACCGAGTATTCCACAGAGCCAAGGACTCGGGTTCAATTATGGCCTTGGGTGCACTTTCTCCCAGTGCCTGCGTGGGTTTCCACCGGGTGCTCCGGTTTCCTCCCACAGTCCAAACATGTGCAGGTGAGGTGGATTAATCATTATCAATGCACGGAATTATGGGGTTAGGGCGGGGGAGTGGGCCTAGGTAGGATGCTCTTTCGGAGGGTCAATGCGGACTCGATGGGTCGAATGGCCTCTTATGCATTGCAGGGATTTCATGGAACCACTCTCAGGATAGAGAAATGTTTTCTGAGTTCCCTTTTCAATTTATTAGTAACTTGTGTACACTTCTACTATAAATTGTTAGTTTTTTAATGGTCTTTTAGAAACATATAAACCAGGAACAGGAGTCAGCCATTTGTCCTTTGAACTTGTTCCACCATTCAACATGATCATGGCTGATCCTTGGGGTACAATATAACCAAAAACAACAGTGTTTGTTCTGGGCGGGAATTGACGCTTGTAGAGCCGGGAATGACCCCACTATCTAACAGCACTCTATTTTTATGGTGGCCCTGCGGAGAATGCCCCTCCCCAGGCCCCGCTCAGTCGCATTTTCTACACTGAGGAGCTCCACTCGCCGTAACTCCTCAGCGCAGGAGGAGATTGGGACTGATGGAACCATCAATTCAGCGAACACGTGTAGTTGGATCTGAACAGAGGCTTTAATACACTTACAATAGAGCCAGCCTATTCGTCGTTGAACTTCAGGTGAACTGGCAGGCTGGCTCTAAGGCACTGATCTTTACACATCGGTCCCAGGGGGAGGAGTCCTGGGCGGAGCCAAGAGAGGAGCCCAGTACAAACTCTTGCGTACTCCCAGAGCGACTCCCCCTGGTGGTTGGATAGTGGAACTGCACTTACAATGGGTAGATAACAAACATATATACATGGAGTAATATTGGCAACTATATATAGTGTGAATCACATTCACCACAGGGACTACATGTTAAAATGGCGTCCGGATCTCATGACCATTTCCCCGACTGCTTCACAGCAATGCTGACTGCAGGATACACATTTCCCCAACTGCTTCACTGCAATGCTGACTGCAGGATACACATTTCCCCGACTGCATCACTGCAATGCTGTCTGCAGGATGCATATTTCCCCGCCTGCTTCACTGCAATGCTGTCTGCAGGATGCATATTTCCCCGCCTGCTTCACTGCAATGCTGACTGCAGGATACACATTTCCCCAACTGCTTCACTGCAATGCTGACTGCAGGATACACATTTCCCCGACTGCTTCACTGCAATGCTGACTGCAGGACACACATTTCCCAAACTGCTTCACTGCAATGCTGTCTGCAGGATACACATTTCCCCGACTGCTTCACAGCAATGCTGACTGCAGGATACACATTTCCCCGACAGCTTCACTGCAATGCTGACTGCAGGATACACATTTCCCCAACTGCTTCACTGCAATGCTGTCTGCAGGATACACATTTCCCCAACTGCTTCACTGCAATGCTGACTGCAGGATACACATTTCCCCAACTGCTTCACTGCAATGCTGACTGCAAGGTGCACATTTCCCCAACTGCTTCACTGCAATGCTGACTGCAGGATACACATTTCCCCGACTGCTTCACTGCAATGCTGACTGCAGGATACACATTTCCCCAACTGCTTCACTGCAATGCTGACTGCAAGGTGCACATTTCGCCGACTGCATCACAACAATGCTGAATGTAGGACACATTTCCCCGACTGCATCTCTGCAATGCTGTCTGCAGGACACATTTCCCCAAATGCTTCACTGCAATGCTGACTGCAGGATGCACATTTCCCCGACTGCATCACTGCAATGCTGTCTGCAGGACACATTTCCCTGAATGATTCAGTGCAATACTATCTGCAGGATACACATTTCCCCAACTGCTTCACTGCAATGCTGACTGCAGGATGCACATTTCCCCGACTGCTTCACTGCAATACTGTCTGCAGGATACACATTTCCCCAACTGCTTCACTGCAATGCTGACTGCAAGGTGCACATTTCGCCGACTGCATCACAACAATGTTGAATGTAGGACACATTTCCCCGAATGCTTCACTGCAATGCTGTCTGCAGGATACACATTTCCCCAACTGCTTCACTGCAATGCTGTCTGCAGGATACACATTTCCCCGACTGCATCACTGCAATGCCGTCTGCAAGACACATTTCCACGACCTCTTCACTGCAATGCTGTCTGCAGGATATACATTTCCCAGACTGCAGTGCTGACTGCAAGGTGCACATTTCCCCGACTGCATCACTGCAATGCTGTCTGCAGGATACATATTTCCCCGGCTGCTTCACTGCAATGTTGACTGCAGGATACACATTTCCCTGAATGCCTCACTGCAATGCTGACAGCAGGACACACTTTTCCCCAACTGCTTCACAGCAATGCTGTCTGCAGGATACACATTTCCCCAACTGCTTCACTGCAATGCTGTCTGCAGGATACACATTTCCCCAACTGCTTCACTGCAATGCTATCTGCAGGATACACATTTCCACGACAGCTTCACAGCAATGCTGTCTGCAGAATACAGATTTCGCCGACTGCATCACTGCAATGCTGTCTGCAGAATACAGATTTCGCCGACTGAATCACTGCAATGCTGACTGCAGGATATACATTTCGATTACAGCTTCATCGCAATGCTGTCTGCAGAATACACATTTCCCCGACTGCTTCACTGCAATGCTGTCTGCAGAATACAGATTTCGCCGACTGAATCACTGCAATGCTGACTGCAGGATACACATTTCCCCAACTGCTACACTGCAATGCTGACTGTAGGACACATTTCCCCGACTTCTTCACTGCAATGCTGTCTGCAGGATACACATTTCCCCGACTGCTTTACTGCAATGCTGTCTGCAGGATACACAATTCGATTACAGCTTCATCGCAATGCTGACTGCAGGATGCACATTTCCCCGACTGCTTCACTGCAATGCTGTCTGCAGGACACATTTCCCTGAATGATTCAGTGCAATGCTGTCTGCAGGATGCACATTTCCCCGACTGCTTCACTGCAATGCTGTCTGCAGGACACATTTCCCTGATGATTCAGTGCAATGCTGTCTGCAGGATGCACATTTCCCCGACTGCTTCACTGCAATGCTGTCTGCAGGATACACATTTCCCCGACTGCTTCACTGCAATGCTGTCTGCAGGATGCACATTTCCTCGACAGCTTCACAGCAATGCTGACTGCAGGATGCACATTTCCCCGACAGCTTCACTGCAATGCTGACTGCAGGATACACATTTCCCCGACTGCTTCACTGCAATGCTGTCTGCAGGACACATTTCCCTGAATGATTCAGTGCAATGCTGTCTGCAGGATACACATTTCCCCGACTGCCTCACTGCAATGCTGACTGCAGGATACACATTTCCCCAACTGCTTCACTGCAATGCTGTCTGCAGGACACACATTTCCCCGACTGCTTCACTGCAATGCTGACTGCAGGACACACATTTCCCCGACTGCCTCACTGCAATGCTGACTGCAGGACACACTTTTCCCCAACTGCTTCACAGCAATGCTGTCTGCAGGATACACATTTCCCCGACTGCGACACTGCAATGCTGTCTGCAGGATACACATTTCCCCAACTGCTTCACAGCAATGCTGTCTGCAGGATACACATTTCCCCGACTGCCTCACTGCAATGCTGACTGCAGGACACACTTTTCCCCGACTGCTTCACTGCAATGCTGTCTGCAGGATACACATTTCCCCGACTGCTTCACTGCAATGCTGTCTGCAGGATACACATTTCCCCAACTGCTTCACTGCAATGCTGACTGCAGGATACACATTTCCCCGACTGCTTCACTGCAATGCTGACTGCAGGATACACATTTCCCCAACTGCTTCACTGCAATGCTGACTGCAAGGTGCACATTTCGCCGACTGCATCACAACAATGCTAAATTTAGGACACATTTCCCCGACTGCATCTCTGCAATGCTGTCTGCAGGACACATTTCCCCAAATGCTTCACTGCAACGCTGACTGCAGGATGCACATTTCCCCGACTGCATCACTGCAATGCTGTCTGCAGGACACATTTCCCTGAATGATTCAGTGCAATACTATCTGCAGGATACACATTTCCCCAACTGCTTCACTGCAATGCTGACTGCAGGATGCACATTTCCCCGACTGCTTCACTGCAATACTGTCTGCAGGACACACATTTCCCCGACTGCTTCACTGCAATGCTGACTGCAGGACACACATTTCCCCGACTGCCTCACTGCAATGCTGACTGCAGGACACACTTTTCCCCAACTGCTTCACAGCAATGCTGTCTGCAGGATACACATTTCCCCGACTGCGACACTGCAATGCTGTCTGCAGGATACACATTTCCCCAACTGCTTCACAGCAATGCTGTCTGCAGGATACACATTTCCCCGACTGCCTCACTGCAATGCTGACTGCAGGACACACTTTTCCCCGACTGCTTCACTGCAATGCTGTCTGCAGGATACACATTTCCCCGACTGCTTCACTGCAATGCTGTCTGCAGGATACACATTTCCCCAACTGCTTCACTGCAATGCTGTCTGCAGGATACACATTTCCCCACCTGCTTCACTGCAATGCTGACTGCAGGATACACATTTCCCCAACTGCTTCACTGCAATGCTGACTGCAGGATACACATTTCCCCGACTGCTTCACTGCAATGCTGACTGCAGGATACATATTTCCCCAACTGCTTCACTGCAATGCTGACTGCAAGGTGCACATTTCGCCGACTGCATCACAAAAATGCTAAATTTAGGACACATTTCCCCGACTGCATCTCTGCAATGCTGTCTGCAGGACACATTTCCCCAAATGCTTCACTGCAACGCTGACTGCAGGATGCACATTTCCCCGACTGCATCACTGCAATGCTGTCTGCAGGACACATTTCCCTGAATGATTCACTGCAATGCTGTCTGCAGGATACACATTTCCCCAACTGCTTCACTGCAATGCTATCTGCAGGATACACATTTCCACGACAGCTTCACAGCAATGCTGTCTGCAGAATACAGATTTCGCCGACTGCATCACTGCAATGCTGACTGCAGGATATACATTTCGATTACAGCTTCATCGCAATGCTGTCTGCAGAATACACATTTCCCCGACTGCTTCACTGCAATGCTGTCTGCAGAATACAGATTTCGCCAACTGAATCACTGCAATGCTGACTGCAGGATACACATTTCCCCAACTGCTACACTGCAATGCTGACTGTAGGACACATTTCCCCGACTTCTTCACTGCAATGCTGTCTGCAGGATACACATTTCCCCGACTGCTTTACTGCAATGCTGTCTGCAGGATACACAATTCGATTACAGCTTCATCGCAATGCTGACTGCAGGATGCACATTTCCCCGACTGCTTCACTGCAATGCTGTCTGCAGGACACATTTCCCTGAATGATTCAGTGCAATGCTGTCTGCAGGATGCACATTTCCCCGACTGCTTCACTGCAATGCTGTCTGCAGGACACATTTCCCTGATGATTCAGTGCAATGCTGTCTGCAGGATGCACATTTCCCCGACTGCTTCACTGCAATGCTGTCTGCAGGATACACATTTCCCCGACTGCTTCACTGCAATGCTGTCTGCAGGATGCACATTTCCTCGACAGCTTCACAGCAATGCTGACTGCAGGATGCACATTTCCCCGACAGCTTCACTGCAATGCTGACTGCAGGATACACATTTCCCCGACTGCTTCACTGCAATGCTGTCTGCAGGACACATTTCCCTGAATGATTCAGTGCAATGCTGTCTGCAGGATACACATTTCCCCGACTGCCTCACTGCAATGCTGACTGCAGGATACACATTTCCCCAACTGCTTCACTGCAATGCTGTCTGCAGGACACACATTTCCCCGACTGCTTCACTGCAATGCTGACTGCAGGACACACATTTCCCCGACTGCCTCACTGCAATGCTGACTGCAGGACACACTTTTCCCCAACTGCTTCACAGCAATGCTGTCTGCAGGATACACATTTCCCCGACTGCGACACTGCAATGCTGTCTGCAGGATACACATTTCCCCAACTGCTTCACAGCAATGCTGTCTGCAGGATACACATTTCCCCGACTGCCTCACTGCAATGCTGACTGCAGGACACACTTTTCCCCGACTGCTTCACTGCAATGCTGTCTGCAGGATACACATTTCCCCGACTGCTTCACTGCAATGCTGTCTGCAGGATACACATTTCCCCAACTGCTTCACTGCAATGCTGACTGCAGGATACACATTTCCCCGACTGCTTCACTGCAATGCTGACTGCAGGATACACATTTCCCCAACTGCTTCACTGCAATGCTGACTGCAAGGTGCACATTTCGCCGACTGCATCACAACAATGCTAAATTTAGGACACATTTCCCCGACTGCATCTCTGCAATGCTGTCTGCAGGACACATTTCCCCAAATGCTTCACTGCAACGCTGACTGCAGGATGCACATTTCCCCGACTGCATCACTGCAATGCTGTCTGCAGGACACATTTCCCTGAATGATTCAGTGCAATACTATCTGCAGGATACACATTTCCCCAACTGCTTCACTGCAATGCTGACTGCAGGATGCACATTTCCCCGACTGCTTCACTGCAATACTGTCTGCAGGACACACATTTCCCCGACTGCTTCACTGCAATGCTGACTGCAGGACACACATTTCCCCGACTGCCTCACTGCAATGCTGACTGCAGGACACACTTTTCCCCAACTGCTTCACAGCAATGCTGTCTGCAGGATACACATTTCCCCGACTGCGACACTGCAATGCTGTCTGCAGGATACACATTTCCCCAACTGCTTCACAGCAATGCTGTCTGCAGGATACACATTTCCCCGACTGCCTCACTGCAATGCTGACTGCAGGACACACTTTTCCCCGACTGCTTCACTGCAATGCTGTCTGCAGGATACACATTTCCCCGACTGCTTCACTGCAATGCTGTCTGCAGGATACACATTTCCCCAACTGCTTCACTGCAATGCTGTCTGCAGGATACACATTTCCCCACCTGCTTCACTGCAATGCTGACTGCAGGATACACATTTCCCCAACTGCTTCACTGCAATGCTGACTGCAGGATACACATTTCCCCGACTGCTTCACTGCAATGCTGACTGCAGGATACACATTTCCCCAACTGCTTCACTGCAATGCTGACTGCAAGGTGCACATTTCGCCGACTGCATCACAAAAATGCTAAATTTAGGACACATTTCCCCGACTGCATCTCTGCAATGCTGTCTGCAGGACACATTTCCCCAAATGCTTCACTGCAACGCTGACTGCAGGATGCACATTTCCCCGACTGCATCACTGCAATGCTGTCTGCAGGACACATTTCCCTGAATGATTCAGTGCAATACTATCTGCAGGATACACATTTCCCCAACTGCTTCACTGCAATGCTGACTGCAGGATGCACATTTCCCCGACTGCTTCACTGCAATACTGTCTGCAGGATACACATTTCCCCAACTGCTTCACTGCAATGCTGACTGCAAGGTGCACATTTCGCCGACTGCATCACAACAATGCTGAATGTAGGACACATTTCCCCGAATGCTTCACTGCAATGCTGTCTGCAGGATACACATTTCCCCAACTGCTTCACTGCAATGCTGTCTGCAGGATACACATTTCCCCAACTGCTTCACAGCAATGCTGTCTGCAGGATACACATTTCCCCAACTGCTTCACTGCAATGCTGTCTGCAGGATACACATTTCCCCAACTGCTTCACTGCAATGCTGTCTGCAGGATACACATTTCCCCAACTGCTTCACTGCAATGCTGTCTGCAGGATACACATTTCCACGACAGCTTCACAGCAATGCTGTCTGCAGAATACAGATTTCGCCGACTGCATCACTGCAATGCTGACTGCAGGATATACATTTCGATTACAGCTTCATCGCAATGCTGTCTGCAGAATACTCATTTCCCCGACTGCTTTACTGCAATGCTGTCTGCAGAATACAGATTTCGCCGACTGCATCACTGCAATGCTGACTGCAGGATACACATTTCCCCGACTGCTACACTGCAATGCTGACTGCAGGATACACATTTCCCCAACTGCTACACTGCAATGCTGTCTGCAGGATACACATTTCCCCGACTGCTTCACTGCAATGCTGTCTGCAGGATACACATTTCCCCGACTGCTTCACTGCAATGCTGACTGCAGGACACACATTTCCCCGACTGCTTCACGGCAATGCTGACTGCAGGATACACATTTCCCCGACTGCCTCACTGCAATGCTGACTGCAGGACACACTTTTCCCCAACTGCTTCACAGCAATGCTGTCTGCAGGATACACATTTCCCCGACTGCCTCACTGCAATGCTGACTGTAGGACACACTTTTCCGCAACTGCTTCACAGCAATGCTGACTGCAGGATACACATTTCCCCGACTGCCTCACTGCAATGCTGTCTGCAGGATACACATTTCCCCGACTGCCTCACTGCAATGCTGTCTGCAGGATACACATTTCCCCGACTGCTTCACTGCAATGCTGTCTGCAGGATACACATTTCCCCAACTGCTTCACTGCAATGCTGTCTGCAGGATACACATTTCCCCAACTGCTTCACAGCAATGCTGTCTGCAGAATGCACATTTCCCCGACTGCTTCACTGCAATGCTGTCTGCAGGATACACATTTCCCCGACTGCTTCACTGCAATGCTGTCTGCAGAATACAGATTTCGCCGACTGCATCACTGCAATGCTGACTGCAGGATACACATTTCCCCGACTGCTACACTGCAATGCTGACTGCAGGATACACATTTCCCCAACTGCTACACTGCAATGCTGACTGTAGGACACATTTCCCCGACTTCTTCACTGCAATGCTGTCTGCAGGATACACATTTCCCCGACTGCTTCACTGCAATGCTGACTGCAGGACACATTTCCCCGACTTCTTCACTGCAATGCTGTCTGCAGGATACACATTTCCCCGACTGCTTCACTGCAATGCTGTCTGCAGAATACAGATTTCGCCGACTGCATCACTGCAATGCTGACTGCAGGATACACATTTCCCCGACTGCTACACTGCAATGCTGACTGCAGGATACACATTTCCCCAACTGCTACACTGCAATGCTGACTGTAGGACACATTTCCCCGACTTCTTCACTGCAATGCTGTCTGCAGGATACACATTTCCCCGACTGCTTCACTGCAATGCTGTCTGCAGGATACACAATTCGATTACAGCTTCATCGCAATGCTGACTGCAGGATGCACATTTCCCCGACTGCTTCACTGCAATGCTGTCTGCAGGACACATTTCCCTGAATGATTCAGTGCAATGCTGTCTGCAGGATGCACATTTCCCCGACTGCTTCACTGCAATGCTGTCTGCAGGACACATTTCCCTGAATGATTCAGTGCAATGCTGTCTGCAGGATGCACATTTCCCCGACTGCTTCACTGCAATGCTGACTGCAGGATACACATTTCCCCGACTGCTTCACTGCAATGCTGTCTGCAGGATACACATTTCCCCGACTGCTTCACTGCAATGCTGTCTGCAGGATACACATTTCCCCGACTGCTTCACTGCAATGCTGACTGCAGGACACACATTTCCCCGACTGCTTCACGGCAATGCTGACTGCAGGATACACATTTCCCCGACTGCCTCACTGCAATGCTGACTGCAGGACACACTTTTCCCCAACTGCTTCACAGCAATGCTGTCTGCAGGATACACATTTCCCCGACTGCCTCACTGCAATGCTGACTGTAGGACACACTTTTCCGCAACTGCTTCACAGCAATGCTGACTGCAGGATACACATTTCCCCGACTGCCTCACTGCAAAGCTGTCTGCAGGATACACATTTCCCCGACTGCCTCACTGCAATGCTGTCTGCAGGATACACATTTCCCCGACTGCTTCACTGCAATGCTGTCTGCAGGATACACATTTCCCCAACTGCTTCACAGCAATGCTGTCTGCAGAATGCACATTTCCCCGACTGCTTCACTGCAATGCTGTCTGCAGGATACACATTTCCCCGACTGCTTCACTGCAATGCTGTCTGCAGAATACAGATTTCGCCGACTGCATCACTGCAATGCTGACTGCAGGATACACATTTCCCCGACTGCTACACTGCAATGCTGACTGTAGGACACATTTCCCCGACTTCTTCACTGCAATGCTGTCTGCAGGATACACATTTCCCCGACTGCTTCACTGCAATGCTGACTGCAGGACACATTTCCCCGACTTCTTCACTGCAATGCTGTCTGCAGGATACACATTTCCCCGACTGCTTCACTGCAATGCTGACTGTAGGACACATTTCCCCGACTTCTTCACTGCAATGCTGTCTGCAGGATACACATTTCCCCGACTTCTTCACTGCAATGCTGACTGTAGGACACATTTCCCCGACTTCTTCACTGCAATGCTGTCTGCAGGATACACATTTCCCCAACTGCTACACTGCAATGCTGACTGTAGGACACATTTCCCCGACTTCTTCATCGCAATGCTGACTGCAGGATGCACATTTCCCCGACTGCTTCACTGCAATGCTGTCTGCAAGATACACATTTCCCCAACTGCTTCACTGCAATGCTGTCTGCAAGACACATTTCCCTGAATGATTCAGTGCAATGCTGTCTGCAGGACACATTTCCCTGAATGATTCAGTGCAATGCTGTCTGCAGGATACACATTTCCCCGACTGCTTCACTGCAATGCTGTCTGCAGGATACACATTTCCCCGAATGCTTCACTGCAATGCTGACTGCAGGATACACATTTCCCCGACTGCATCACTGCAATGCCGTCTGCAAGACACATTTCCTCGACCTCTTCACTGCAATGCTGTCTGCAGGATATACATTTCCCAGACTGCAATGCTGACTGCAAGGTGCACATTTCCCCGACTGCATCACTGCAATGCTGTCTGCAGGATACATATTTCCCCGGCTGCTTCACTGCAATGCTGTCTGCAGGATACATATTACCCCGGCTGCTTCACTGCAATGCTGACTGCAGGATACACATTTCCCCAACTGCTTCACTGCAATGCTGTCTGCAGGATATACATTTCCCCGGCTGCTTCACTGCAATGCTATCTGCAGGATACACATTTCCCCAACTTCTTCACTGCAATGCTGACTGCAGGATACACATTTCCCCGACAGCTTCACAGCAATGCTGACTGTAGGATACGCATTTCCCCGACTGCTTCACTGCAATGCTGTCTGCAGGACACACATTTCCCCGACTGCCTCACTGCAATGCTGTCTGCAGGATACACATTTCCCCAACTGCTTCACTGCAATGCTGTCTGCAGGATACACATTTCCCCAACTGCCTCACTGCAATGCTGACAGCAGGACACACTTTTCCCCAACTGCTTCACAGCAATGCTGTCTGCAGGATACACATTTCCCCAACTGCTTCACTGCAATGCTGTCTGCAGGATACACATTTCCCCAACTGCTTCACTGCAATGCTGTCTGCAGGATACACATTTCCCCAACTGCTTCACTGCAATGCTGTCTGCAGAATACTCATTTCCCCGACTGCTTCACTGCAATGCTGTCTGCAGAATACAGATTTCGCCGACTGCATCACTGCAATGCTGACTGCAGGATACACATTTCCCCGACTGCTACACTGCAATGCTGACTGCAGGATACACATTTCCCCAACTGCTACACTGCAATGCTGACTGTAGGACACATTTCCCCGACTGCTTCACTGCAATGCTGACTGCAGGATACACATTTCCCCGACTGCTACACTGCAATGCTGACTGCAGGATACACATTTCCCCGACTGCTTCACTGCAATGCTGACTGCAGGATACACATTTCCCCGACTGCTACACTGCAATGCTGTCTGCAGGATACACATTTCCCCGGCTGCTTCACTGCAATGCTGACTGCAGGACACATTTCGATTACAGCTTCATCGCAATGCTGACTGCAGGATGCACATTTCCCCGACTGCTTCACTGCAATGCTGACTGCAGGATACACATTTCCCCGACTGCTTCACTGCAATGCTGACTGCAGGATACACATTTCCCCAACTGCTTCACTGCAATGCTGACTGCAAGGTGCACATTTCGCCGACTGCATCACAAAAATGCTAAATTTAGGACACATTTCCCCGACTGCATCTCTGCAATGCTGTCTGCAGGACACATTTCCCCAAATGCTTCACTGCAACGCTGACTGCAGGATGCACATTTCCCCGACTGCATCACTGCAATGCTGTCTGCAGGACACATTTCCCTGAATGATTCAGTGCAATACTATCTGCAGGATACACATTTCCCCAACTGCTTCACTGCAATGCTGACTGCAGGATGCACATTTCCCCGACTGCTTCACTGCAATACTGTCTGCAGGATACACATTTCCCCGACTGCTTCACTGCAATGCTGACTGCAAGGTGCACATTTCGCCGACTGCATCACAACAATGCTGAATGTAGGACACATTTCCCCGAATGCTTCACTGCAATGCTGTCTGCAGGATACACATTTCCCCAACTGCTTCACTGCAATGCTGTCTGCAGGATACACATTTCCCCAACTGCTTCACAGCAATGCTGTCTGCAGGATACACATTTCCCCAACTGCTTCACTGCAATGCTGTCTGCAGGATACACATTTCCCCAACTGCTTCACTGCAATGCTGTCTGCAGGATACACATTTCCCCAACTGCTTCACTGCAATGCTGTCTGCAGGATACACATTTCCACGACAGCTTCACAGCAATGCTGTCTGCAGAATACAGATTTCGCCGACTGCATCACTGCAATGCTGACTGCAGGATATACATTTCGATTACAGCTTCATCGCAATGCTGTCTGCAGAATACTCATTTCCCCGACTGCTTTACTGCAATGCTGTCTGCAGAATACAGATTTCGCCGACTGCATCACTGCAATGCTGACTGCAGGATACACATTTCCCCGACTGCTACACTGCAATGCTGACTGCAGGATACACATTTCCCCAACTGCTACACTGCAATGCTGTCTGCAGGATACACATTTCCCCGACTGCTTCACTGCAATGCTGTCTGCAGGATACACATTTCCCCGACTGCTTCACTGCAATGCTGACTGCAGGACACACATTTCCCCGACTGCTTCACGGCAATGCTGACTGCAGGATACACATTTCCCCGACTGCCTCACTGCAATGCTGACTGCAGGACACACTTTTCCCCAACTGCTTCACAGCAATGCTGTCTGCAGGATACACATTTCCCCGACTGCCTCACTGCAATGCTGACTGTAGGACACACTTTTCCGCAACTGCTTCACAGCAATGCTGACTGCAGGATACACATTTCCCCGACTGCCTCACTGCAAAGCTGTCTGCAGGATACACATTTCCCCGACTGCCTCACTGCAATGCTGTCTGCAGGATACACATTTCCCCGACTGCTTCACTGCAATGCTGTCTGCAGGATACACATTTCCCCAACTGCTTCACTGCAATGCTGTCTGCAGGATACACATTTCCCCAACTGCTTCACAGCAATGCTGTCTGCAGAATGCACATTTCCCCGACTGCTTCACTGCAATGCTGTCTGCAGGATACACATTTCCCCGACTGCTTCACTGCAATGCTGTCTGCAGAATACAGATTTCGCCGACTGCATCACTGCAATGCTGACTGCAGGATACACATTTCCCCGACTGCTACACTGCAATGCTGACTGCAGGATACACATTTCCCCAACTGCTACACTGCAATGCTGACTGTAGGACACATTTCCCCGACTTCTTCACTGCAATGCTGTCTGCAGGATACACATTTCCCCGACTGCTTCACTGCAATGCTGACTGCAGGACACATTTCCCCGACTTCTTCACTGCAATGCTGTCTGCAGGATACACATTTCCCCGACTGCTTCACTGCAATGCTGTCTGCAGAATACAGATTTCGCCGACTGCATCACTGCAATGCTGACTGCAGGATACACATTTCCCCGACTGCTACACTGCAATGCTGACTGCAGGATACACATTTCCCCAACTGCTACACTGCAATGCTGACTGTAGGACACATTTCCCCGACTTCTTCACTGCAATGCTGTCTGCAGGATACACATTTCCCCGACTGCTTCACTGCAATGCTGTCTGCAGGATACACAATTCGATTACAGCTTCATCGCAATGCTGACTGCAGGATGCACATTTCCCCGACTGCTTCACTGCAATGCTGTCTGCAGGACACATTTCCCTGAATGATTCAGTGCAATGCTGTCTGCAGGATGCACATTTCCCCGACTGCTTCACTGCAATGCTGTCTGCAGGACACATTTCCCTGAATGATTCAGTGCAATGCTGTCTGCAGGATGCACATTTCCCCGACTGCTTCACTGCAATGCTGACTGCAGGATACACATTTCCCCGACTGCTTCACTGCAATGCTGTCTGCAGGATACACATTTCCCCGACTGCTTCACTGCAATGCTGTCTGCAGGATACACATTTCCCCGACTGCTTCACTGCAATGCTGACTGCAGGACACACATTTCCCCGACTGCTTCACGGCAATGCTGACTGCAGGATACACATTTCCCCGACTGCCTCACTGCAATGCTGACTGCAGGACACACTTTTCCCCAACTGCTTCACAGCAATGCTGTCTGCAGGATACACATTTCCCCGACTGCCTCACTGCAATGCTGACTGTAGGACACACTTTTCCGCAACTGCTTCACAGCAATGCTGACTGCAGGATACACATTTCCCCGACTGCCTCACTGCAATGCTGTCTGCAGGATACACATTTCCCCGACTGCTTCACTGCAATGCTGTCTGCAGGATACACATTTCCCCAACTGCTTCACAGCAATGCTGTCTGCAGAATGCACATTTCCCCGACTGCTTCACTGCAATGCTGTCTGCAGGATACACATTTCCCCGACTGCTTCACTGCAATGCTGTCTGCAGAATACAGATTTCGCCGACTGCATCACTGCAATGCTGACTGCAGGATACACATTTCCCCGACTGCTACACTGCAATGCTGACTGTAGGACACATTTCCCCGACTTCTTCACTGCAATGCTGTCTGCAGGATACACATTTCCCCGACTGCTTCACTGCAATGCTGACTGCAGGACACATTTCCCCGACTTCTTCACTGCAATGCTGTCTGCAGGATACACATTTCCCCGACTGCTTCACTGCAATGCTGACTGTAGGACACATTTCCCCGACTTCTTCACTGCAATGCTGTCTGCAGGATACACATTTCCCCGACTTCTTCACTGCAATGCTGTCTGCAGGATACACATTTCCCCAACTGCTACACTGCAATGCTGACTGTAGGACACATTTCCCCGACTTCTTCATCGCAATGCTGACTGCAGGATGCACATTTCCCCGACTGCTTCACTGCAATGCTGTCTGCAAGATACACATTTCCCCAACTGCTTCACTGCAATGCTGTCTGCAAGACACATTTCCCTGAATGATTCAGTGCAATGCTGTCTGCAGGACACATTTCCCTGAATGATTCAGTGCAATGCTGTCTGCAGGATACACATTTCCCCGACTGCTTCACTGCAATGCTGTCTGCAGGATACACATTTCCCCGAATGCTTCACTGCAATGCTGACTGCAGGATACACATTTCCCCGACTGCATCACTGCAATGCCGTCTGCAAGACACATTTCCTCGACCTCTTCACTGCAATGCTGTCTGCAGGATATACATTTCCCAGACTGCAATGCTGACTGCAAGGTGCACATTTCCCCGACTGCATCACTGCAATGCTGTCTGCAGGATACATATTTCCCCGGCTGCTTCACTGCAATGCTGTCTGCAGGATACATATTACCCCGGCTGCTTCACTGCAATGCTGACTGCAGGATACACATTTCCCCAACTGCTTCACTGCAATGCTGTCTGCAGGATATACATTTCCCCGGCTGCTTCACTGCAATGCTATCTGCAGGATACACATTTCCCCAACTTCTTCACTGCAATGCTGACTGCAGGATACACATTTCCCCGACAGCTTCACAGCAATGCTGACTGTAGGATACGCATTTCCCCGACTGCTTCACTGCAATGCTGTCTGCAGGACACACATTTCCCCGACTGCCTCACTGCAATGCTGTCTGCAGGATACACATTTCCCCAACTGCTTCACTGCAATGCTGTCTGCAGGATACACATTTCCCCAACTGCCTCACTGCAATGCTGACAGCAGGACACACTTTTCCCCAACTGCTTCACAGCAATGCTGTCTGCAGGATACACATTTCCCCAACTGCTTCACTGCAATGCTGTCTGCAGGATACACATTTCCCCAACTGCTTCACTGCAATGCTGTCTGCAGGATACACATTTCCCCAACTGCTTCACTGCAATGCTGTCTGCAGAATACTCATTTCCCCGACTGCTTCACTGCAATGCTGTCTGCAGAATACAGATTTCGCCGACTGCATCACTGCAATGCTGACTGCAGGATACACATTTCCCCGACTGCTACACTGCAATGCTGACTGCAGGATACACATTTCCCCAACTGCTACACTGCAATGCTGACTGTAGGACACATTTCCCCGACTGCTTCACTGCAATGCTGACTGCAGGATACACATTTCCCCGACTGCTACACTGCAATGCTGACTGCAGGATACACATTTCCCCGACTGCTTCACTGCAATGCTGACTGCAGGATACACATTTCCCCGACTGCTACACTGCAATGCTGTCTGCAGGATACACATTTCCCCGGCTGCTTCACTGCAATGCTGACTGCAGGACACATTTCGATTACAGCTTCATCGCAATGCTGACTGCAGGATGCACATTTCCCCGACTGCTTCACAGCAATGCTGTCTGCAGGATACACATTTCCCCGACTGCCTCACTGCAATGCTGACTGCAGGACACACTTTTCCCCAACTGCTTCACAGCAGTGCTGACTGCAGGATACACATTTCCCCGACTGCCTCACTGCAATGCTGTCTGCAGGACACATTTCCCCGACTGCTTCACTGCAATGCTGTCTGCAGGATACACATTTCCCCAACTGCTTCACTGCAATGCTGACTGCAGGATACACATATCTCCGACTGCTTCACTGCAATGCTGACTGCAGGATACACATTTCCCCGACTGCTTCACTGCAATGCTGTCTGCAGGATACACATTTCCCCAACTGCTTCACTGCAATGCTGTCTGCAGGATACACATTTCCCCAACTGCTTCACTGCAATGCTGACTGCAGGACACATTTCCCTGAATGATTCAGTGCAATGCTGTCTGCAGGATACACATTTCCCCGACTGCTTCACTGCAATGCTGACTGCAGGATACAGATTTCCCCAACTGCTTCATCGCAATGCTGTCTGCAGGATACACATTTCCCCAACTGCTTCACTGCAATGCTGTCTGCAGGATACAGATTTCCCCAACTGCTTCACTGCAATGCTGTCTGCAGGATACACATTTCCCCAACTGCTTCACTGCAATGCTGTCTGCAGGATACAGATTTCCCCAACTGCTTCACTGCAATGCTGTCTGCAGGATACACATTTCCCCAACTGCTTCACTGCAATGCTGACTGCAGGATACACATTTCCCCAACTGCTTCACTGCAATGCTGTCTGCAGGATACACATTTCCCCAACTGCTTCACTGCAATGCTGACTGCAGGATGCACATTTCCCCAACTGCTTCACAGCAATGCTGACTACGAGGACACTGTTCCCTTCTTCTCTGCAATGTTGACTGCAGCCCAAGATTTGCTTATTCACCTGTGTTGCTACTTTCAGTGATTTATGCATCTGTAACCCAACATCTACTGTACCTCGACTCTATTAAGATTTTCCAACATGTACGAGTTCTCCATATGCTGCCCACTAAAACGCACTACCTTCCATTTGTCTGTGTGTACCATTTGGAGGGTGCACTGCGACAAATAACAAGGCTCCATGGACACCTCAGTACCTTCCAAACCCACAATCGCTCCCTCATAGAAGGACAAGGATACAGACACATGGAAGCATCACCACCTGCAACCCCACACTGGCGGTGGGATCAATGTTCACGCCCGCGCGCCAGCGGGAGGATGTAAATTAACGCAAATGGATCTCAATGACTTGAATGCTCTGGCACTCCCTGATTCTTCGGTCCCCTGGGCCAGAGATCACATGGGTGGGGATTATGATAGGTCTCACCAAATGTGAGCTTAAGGTAGTGGACCTAACAGTGGACCGAGAGAGTAACTTCTTAAGGGAGATGCCTCCAAAGTCCAACTGAGGGCCACCCTCCCCTCCACAATGCAGTACTTACCAACCTCTCCCCTTTCAGACCTGCAATGCCCCACCTCCAGAGACCCCCAAAATGGACCAATCCCCCAAGAGACCCCTTAGTAAGGAGATCCTTCTGGGACTACCTAACTAAAGGAACCCCCCCCCCTCCCCCCCCCACGATCCCTCAACTAATAGAACCCCCTCACAGATTCCCTAAATAAAGAAACCATCCCGCAGAGACCCCCTAACTAAATGAACCGCAGAAAAGAGAGTCCTGGCTGGAAGCTAGAGAGCAGTCCAGTCAAGGGCAGTGATAGAAATTACAGCTGTAGACTTACCTGGAAGCACCATGTGACCATTCATTGAAGGCGACCAGCTGTGACCTGTGATTAAACCCCTCTGGTCCATTAGCTGCAAACCATGCATTCATTTCCAGTAGTGGGCTGTGATTTTGTTTCTACAAAACAGCTGCAGCCTTGATTCATTTATCTCCCTTCATAGATGAGACACTCTCAGTGTTGAAACCCCAATGTTTACAAACATTAACCACTTCAAAGAGCGTTAAGTGCATTGCAATCACACAGTTGACTGATTGGAATGTGTTTAGTGACAGGGTAAATGCTGAAAGGATATTTTTCCTCATGGGACTAGAGCACATAATCTCAGAATAGAGGGTTGCCTGAAACGAGGAGGCATTTCTTCTCTCAGAGGGTTATGAGGCTTACCACAGAGAGCTGTGGGGGCAGAGTCCTTGTTTATATTTAGGGCTCAGATAGATATATTTTTTGATCGATAAGGGAACCAAGGGTTACGGAGAAAGGGCAGGAAAGTGCACATGAGGAATGTTGGATCAATCATGATCCTATTGACTGGCAGAACAGGCTCGAGAGGCCGAATGGCCCGCTCCTGTCCTTAGTTTTTATGGTCTTAACTGTACAAAATATTCCATGAGGTCTCATCAAAGCCATGTACAATTATAGCAAGGCTTCCTTATTCTTGAACTTCAATCCCCTTACGATAAAGGTCAATATGTCATGTGTCTTCCTCATTTGCTTGCTGTGCCTGTTTGCTCATTTTCCACCTTCCTTTGCTTACATCCTTATTTCTCTGGACATCAACATTTACAAGCTTCATAAGTTTATTAAAAAATTCTGCTGTTCCAATCTTAGGCGCAAAGTAAATAACTTTGTGCTTCCCCACATTATACCACCTCTGTCACCTATCTGCCACCTTGTTGTTCACACACTTAATCTATCTATAACTCTGTGGAGCCTATTTATATCCTCCACACAGTTGCCTTTCCATCCAGCTTTTTATCATCAGCAAACTTAAATTCGTGACCCTCTGTCCCTTTGACTAAGTCATGAATGTAAACTGTAAATGGTTGAGGCTCCAGTACTAATCCTTATGTCACTCTATTGGTTGCAATCTATTAACTTTGGGCAGCACGGTAGCATTGTGGATAGCACAATTGCTTCACAGTTCCAGAGTCCCAGGTTCGATTCCGGCTTGGGTCACTGTCTGTGCGGAGTCTGCACATCCTCCCCGTGTGTGCGTGGGTTTCCTCCGGATGCTCCGGTTTCCTCCCACAGTCCAAAGATGTGCAGGTTAGGTGGATTGGCCATGATAAATTGCCCTTAGTGTCCAAAATTGCCCTTAGTTTTGGGTGGGGTTACTGGGTTATGGGGATAGAGTGGAGGTGTTGACCTTGGGTAGGGTGCTCTTTCTAAGAGCTGGTGCAGACTCGATGGGCCGAATGGCCTCCTTCTGCATTGTAAAATCTATGATAAACTTGAAAATGTCCTGTTTATCACTGCTTTCTGCTACCAGGCTATTAATCCATCCTCTATCCAGGCTAATATATTACCTCCAACTCCATTAACCTTTATCATGTACCCCTTGTACCTTTTGTGTTGCACTTTATCAAAAGCACTTTGGAAACCTAGGTATGTTACATCTATTGGTTGCCCTTTATTGACCCTAATAGTTACATCATCAAATTTTTCAAACACTTTTTCTCTTTCATAAAATCATTCCAACTTTATCTGATCACACTATGATCTTCGAAGAGTATTGCTCAGGTTTCCTTAATAATAGATTCTAGCACTTTCCGGATGACTCATGCCATCAGGAAATCATGTCATCTCTTGTAATTATTTTCTCTCTCCATCTTCCCTTGAATTGTGATGTTACATTCACTAACTTCCAATCTTCTGGGGCCTTTTCTGTATCTCTTTATAATGTGAAATTTCAGTTCATTTTCCCCTTAAATAAAATCTCCCATGGTTATTATTCTACACCATTTTTCATGTCACATATTTATTTCCATATTCATTCCTCCAGCTCATTTCCACAGTTAGATGTTTAGCAGAGTATCTTTGTTAGCATGAACGGTCCATTTTAAATTTTATTTCAATCCAGATGGATTCTGTTTCTAACACTCTGTTAGATATGTCCCTTTCTACTACTGTTATCTTGAATTAGTAAAAATATTCAACCCACTTATTACTTCGCTACCTTTTTGCATTATATTATAATATTTAACCACCTACAACATCTGTTTCCTCACTATAAATGATTAACTCCTGCTCAACCATTTCCTTTGGTTGCTGTGTGCTCCTTAGGGAGTACAGTAAGCACACTAGTATAGTGGTTAGCACTATGGCTTCACAGCGTCAGGTTCCCAGGTTTAATTCCTGCCTTGATACTTGAGTACATCCTTATTTCTCTGGACATCAACATTGTGCGAAGTCTGCATGTTCTCCCTGTGTCTGCATGGGTTTCCTCCGGGCGCTCCAGTTTCCTCCCACCGTCCACAGATGTGCAGATTAGGTGGATTGGCCATGCTAAATTGCCCTTAGTGTCCAAAAAGGTTAGGTGGGATTACGGGGATAGGTTGGGAGTGTTGGTTTAAATGGGGTGCTCTTTCGAAGGGCCGGTGCAGACTCGATGGGCTGAATGGCCTCCTTCTGCGCTGTAAATTCCACGATTCTATGATTCTGTGTACCTTGGTGTTTGGCAGATTAATTCCACTTTAATATTTGCTCCATTTACTTCATGTTTAACAGGCTAACTCATCTGTTTTGAAACAGCTTTTCTTCCCTGACCTTTGCCCCTTACCATGGTCTAATCCTTTCTATTTATTTTATCTACGGACTTAAGTTATTTACAGAAGATCCCTCTCGGTCCTGACCACCCTCCTACTTATCCTTTCTATCAGGACTCTGATCACAGACCATTTTAAGTGAAGTCTATCCCAGCCAGAGGTCGAACACCTTCCTGACCTCGTATTGCTGTTAGTGTTCCATGAACTGGATCCCCTCCTTCCACCACTATATATTCACCGGCTGTTTCAGCACCAATTAACGCGAGGTTTGGATAGTAATCCAGAGATTCCCAACCAAGAGATTCTGGGTTCTTAACTCCTGATATCCCTTAGCAGGCCCTCCTCTCTTATCTATGTCACAGGCACCAACATGTGCTGACAAAAACTCGATCTTCCCCACTTCTTCGCAAAGGCCCATCCAGCTGTTCCAAGGTATCCTTTACTTGTGTGCCATCTAGGCAACACAACCTCTGAACCCTCAGTTGTGACAGCAGAGGATACACTCTCACCCGCTAATTAATGAGTGGCCTGTGAGATTAACCTTCCAATTCGGTTCTTCCCAGGCCTTTGGACTGCCTTCTGCTCCAATGTCCATGGCGAATTTCTGGCTCCTTCTCGCCTCAGCCTACATCCTGTTCAAAAGGAGCAGTGTCTGCAGGATCCTTCTCCATTCCCCACACCTTCCTGATGCACACTCATACTTATTCCAGTCTACGCTGTGCTTTTCTCTGAGGTTTAACTGCCCTGCAGAAAAACTATCTAACTCCTCTCCCTCCCCAGCCTTTTGTGCCGCACTGTCTCTAACTTGCACACCGACTCTGAGCCAGAGCCTCTCAGGCCAGATGCAGCGACTGCAGCAGGGGTAGGCAGGGTCAGTCTCACTTTCCACAGCCTCCCACATATTACAGTTGCCATCTGCAACTTGCACTATCATTTCCAATCTTTATTTAATAATTAGAGTATTTAATACTTAGAACTAACAGAACCACAGGAGACCGAACATTAATTAGCTGATGGATTGGTTTGATTCTATTTTAATTAGTAATAAAATAGTAATGATTATTTATATACAGCAGATACTTCATTATGGTAAATTGGACTTTTTTACTGCTGGTTTCAGGCACTTTGGGCGTGATTCTCCCCCCCCCCCCCCCCCCCCCCACCCCGCTCGGATCAACCCATATCCCCTGCTCCCCCATATCCCTCTGCCCCCATATCCCCCCTCCCCATATCCCCCCACCCCCATATCCCCATATCCCACCTCTCCCATATCCCCCATATCTCCATATCTCCCCTCCCCATATCCCCCATATCCCCACTCCCCATATCCCCATATCCCCCCTCCCCATATCCCCCCTCCCCATATCCACCTCCCCATATCCCCCTCACCCATATCCCCCTCCCCATATCCCCCAGATCACCCTCCTCCATATCCTCCATATACCCCTCCCAATATCCCCCCTCCCCCATATCCCCCATATCCCCCTCCCCCATATCCCCCATATCCCCCTCCTCCATATCCCCATATCCCCCTCCCCCATATCCCCATATCCCCTTCCCCCATATCTCCCATATCCCCCCTCCCCCATATCCCCCATATCTCCATATCTCCCCTCCCCATATCCCCCATATCCCCACTCCCCATATCCCCATATCCCCCCTCCCCATATCCCCCCTCCCCATATCCACCTCCCCATATCCCCCTCACCCATATCCCCCTCCCCATATCCCCCATATCCCCCTCCCCCATATCCCCCATATCCCCCTCCTCCATATCCCCATATCCCCCTCCCCATATCCCCATATCCCCTTCCCCCATATCTCCCATATCCCCCCTCCCCCATATCCCCCTCCCCCATATCCCCTCCCCCATATCCCCTCCTCCATATCCCCATATCCCCCTCCCCCATATCTCCCATATCCCCCCTCCCCCATATCCACATCCCCATATCCCCCTCACCCATACCCCCCTCCCCATATCCCCCAGATCCCCCTCCCCATATCCCCCTCACCCATATCCCCCTCCCCCATATCCCCATATCCCCCTCCCCCATATTCCCCATATCCCCCTTCCCCCATATCCCCATATCCTGCTCCCCCATATCCCCATATCCCCCTCACCCATAACCCCCCTCCCCATATCCCCCATATCCCCTCCCCCATATCCCCATATCCCCCTCCCCATATCCCCATATCCCCTTCCCCCATATCTCCCATATCCCCCCTCCCCCATATCCCCCTCCCCCATATCCCCCTCCCCCATATCCCCCTCCTCCATATCCCCATATCCCCCTCCCCGTATCCCCTATATCCCCTCCCCCATATCTCCCATATCCCCCCTCCCCCATATCCACCTCCCCCATATCCCCCTCACCCATATCCCCCTCCCCATATCCCCCAGATCCCCCTCCCCATATCCCCCTCCCCCATATCCACCTCCCCCATATCCCCCTCACCCATATCCCCCCCTCCCCCATATCCCCCATATCCCCCTCCCCCATATTCCCCATATCCCCCCTCCCCCATATCCCCCATATCCTGCTCCCCATATCCCCCATAACCCCCTCACCCATAACCCCCCTCCCCCATATCCCCCATATCCCCTCCCCCATATCCCCCATATCCCCCCTCACTCATATCCCCCCTCCCCCATATCCCCCATATCCCCCTCCCCCATATTCCCCATATCCCCCCTCCCCCATATCCCCCATATCCTGCTCCCCATATCCCCCATATCCCCCTCACCCATATCTCCCCTCCCCCATATCCCCCATATCCCCCTCCCCCATATCCCCCATATCCCCGATCACCGCCGGCGTGTCTAACCATGCTGCTGTATTGTGTATTGCAGGACCAAACGTTGAGGCACCCGTCCCTGCGGATGCAGACCGCCCGCAGGACGTCCCAGGGCGGCCATGAGAGAGAGAGAGACCTGGCCCTCTGGCATGCGATGCCCCAGGGCGGCCACGAGAGAGAGAGAGACCTGGAGCAACAGGGAGACGACGCCCCCGTCTCGTGCGGGTGCAACGACGCAGGCTTGTGACACCCAGCGACGAGGGAAGCAGCCACAGGCCCCCGTCACATCGAGCCAGGACACCACTACCCAGGACAGCCCTACCCAGGACACCCCTACCCCGGACAGGCCTACCCAGGACAGCCCTACCCAGGACAGCCCTACCCCGGACAGGCCTACCCAGGACAGGCCTACCCAGGACACCCCTACCCAGGACAACCATACCCAGGATAGCCCTACCCAGGATAGCCCTACCCAGGACAGCCCTACCCAGGACAGCCCTACCCAGGACACCCCTACCCAGGATAGCCCTACCCAGGACACCCCTACCCAGGACAGCCCTACCCAGGATAGCCCTACCCAGGACAGCCCTACCCAGGACACCAATACCCAGGACAGCCCTACCCAGGACAGCCCTACCCAGGACACCCCTACCCAGGACATCCCTACCCAGGATAGCCCTACCCAGGACACCCCTACCCAGGATAGCCCTACCCAGGACACCCCTACCCAGGATAGCCCTACCCAGGACACCCCTACCCAGGACACTCCTACCCAGGACACCCCTACCCAGGACACCCCTACCCAGGACACCCCTACCCAGGACAGCCCTACCCAGGACAGCCCTACTCAGGACACCCCTACCCAGGATAGCCCTACCCAGGATAGCCCTACCCAGGACACCCCTACCCAGGATAGCCCTACCCAGGATAGCCCTACCCAGGACACCCCTACCCAGGACACTCCTACCCAGGACACTCCTACCCAGGACAGCCCTACCCAGGACACTCCTACCCAGGACACCCCTACCCAGGACACTCCTACCCAGGACACTCCTACCCAGGACAGCCCTACCCAGGACACTCCTACCCAGGACAGCCCTACCCAGGACACTCCTACCCAGGACACCTCTACCCAGTTTAGCCCTACCCAGGACACTGACACACAGCGGACGGGTGGTGACGAGGCACCACCCCTGAATAGAATGGACTCTGAGTCCGACGATGTTCATGACACAACGTCACTGCTGACTCCAACACCCTCCACCATCGCAGAGACACTCACCTCGGTTGGGCACTTCAGTGATGAGGCTTCTGGGGCACTCATTGGTGCGCACAACACAGCCGTACCGGTACAGCAGGTGGAGGTAGGAGCAGCAGAGGGGCTGGGAGGTCTGAGGGCATCCTGGCACAAGCGAACATCTGCCGCCCAGACGGGTCCCGGGTTCCTGGAGTTACCACACCCATCCATAGATCCGATGCAGTCACCGAACCAGGGACGATCGAAGGGGGTGACGGCCGGCTTGCAGCGGCTGCAGACGCAGGTGGAGGAGTGCGCCCGCGTCCAGAAGCTGGGAGTGGTGCCGGTCATGCGTGCCACGCAGGCTGAAACCGCACGGGTGGCGTTCGCAGTGGAGGCAATGGGTGCGACGGTGTCAGACATAGGGAGCAGGATGCGAGGCCTGGGGCGTTCTGTGAAGGCGGCGTGTGTGACCCAGGACTTGGCTTCCCTCTCACAGGAATCCATGAGCCAGAGCCAGCGGCAGATGGCACAGGCGTTCAACGCCGTGGCCCTGTCTCAGCAGGCAGTGTCCCAGTCCCAGCAGGCAAGGGCCCAGTCTGAGCAGGCCATGGCCCAGTCTCAGCAGGCCATAGCGCAGTCCCAGCAGGCCGTGGGCCAGTCTCTGCAGGCCATGGCCCAGTATCTGCAGGCCATGGCCCAGTCTCAGCAGGCCATCGCTGAGGGCATTGGCACCATTGCCCATGAGCTAGCTGGCATCGCACGGTCACAGGCAGGGATGGGCAACTCCCTGAGCTCCATGGCTGCAAACCTGCAGACCCTTGTCGATGCCAGCACAGGCCTCCAGGACTGGCAGCGCAGGTGTCGGGGGGCATCGGATGGCCGGTCCGTTCGCAGCCCGACCCATGTAGAGGCCCATGGGCCATCGGGCACCCCGAGGGTGGAGGAGGTTCTGGGGCCCGTCCTGGGTCCACCTGTAGGGGACGTCCCGGAACACTGCAGCACCTCGGACTCCCCCCCCTTCCGTCCCAGGTGTATCTGGTGGGCAACGGGCAGGACAGGCTGGCAGCTTGCCATCCCAGTCGCCTGAGCCGCAGCCTGGCCCATCTAGGCCCCAGGAAACGGCCACCAAAGGGACCCCGAGTCAGACGGCAGGAATCACAGGAGTCCACCTCCAGTTCTGCTGTACCGTCTGGGGAACCACCTCGGCGTAGTCAAAGGGCCCGTAAGGCCAAACAATTAGACACTGAGTAAGTTGGCACGGGTGCAGGGCACAGATGAGTTTTAGGAGCTAGGGCACGTGTTTGGACTGTTTGTTATTAAAATCACTTTCACACCTACAGAAGCTGCCTCTGTGCTCCGTCCGAAGCGTGCGGGGGTATCATGTACATTGAGCGCCAGTGTGTGTGAGGGGTGGTCTTACGTCAGCCTCAGGTGAGTGTGCCCCCCCTCTCCCTGGGCCGCCCTCTCCATCCCCCTGGGCCGCCCTCTCCATCCCCCCGGGCAGAGGACGGGACCGTGCGCTGCAGTGTCACGGCCGCATGCAGGGATGGTCTGGGTGGAGGGTGGTACTGTGGCTATGGGTCAGACATTGTCCAACGATGTGGAGCCAGGAGATCATTGCAGAGAGGGTCGTCATCATCCTCCATGGGCTGCAATAGGCACGCTTCCACCGGCGACTGTGTAAGCCCAGCCCGTCGTGCCGCAGGTGGGTCTGCAATGGAGGGGTGGTGTGCATGCAGGTAGGGTGGGTGTGGTTGGTGGATGGGTGGGGGGGGTGAGGGTGTTGGTGTTAGGTGGGTGAGGGGGTTGAGGGTGTTGGTGCTGGGTGGGTGAGGGGGGGTGAGGGTGTTGGTGCTGGGTGGGTGAGGGGGTTGGGTTGAGGGTGTTGGTGCTGGGTGGGTGAGGGGGGGGTGAGGGTGTTGGTGCTAGGTGGGTGAGGGGGTTGGGTTGAGGGTGTTGGTGCTGGGTGGGTGAGGGTGTTGGGTTGAGGGTGTTGGTGCTGGGTGGGTGAGGGGGGATGAGGGTGTTGGTGCTGGGTGGGTGAGGGGGTTGGGTTGAGGGTGTTGGTGCTGGGTGGGTGAGGGGGTTGGGTTGAGGGTGTTGGTGCTGGGTGGGTGAGGGGGTTGGGTTGAGGGTGTTGGTGCTGGGTGGGTGAGGGGGGGTGAGGGTGTTGGTGCTGGGTGGGTGAGGGGGTTGGGTTGAGGGTGTTGGTGCTGGGTGGGTGAGGGGGTTGAGGGTGTTGGTGCTGGGTGGGTGAGGGGGTTGAGGGTGTTGGTGCTGGGTGGGTGAGGGGGTTGGGTTGAGGGTGTTGGTGCTGGGTGGGTGAGGGTGTTGGGTTGAGGGTGTTGGTGCTGGGTGGGTGAGGGGGTTGAGGGTGTTGGTGCTGGGTGGGTGAGGGGGTTGGGTTGAGGGTGTTGGTGCTGGGTGGGTGAGGGTGTTGGGTTGAGGGTGTTGGTGCTGGGTGGGTGAGGGGGGATGAGGGTGTTGGTGCTGGGTGGGTGAGGGGGTTGGGTTGAGGGTGTTGGTGCTGGGTGGGTGAGGGGGGGTGAGGGTGTTGGTGCTGGGTGGGTGAGGGGGTTGGGTTGAGGGTGTTGGTGCTGGGTGGGTGAGGGGGTTGAGGGTGTTGGTGCTGGGTGGGTGAGGGGGGTTGGGTTGAGGGTGTTGGTGCTGGGTGGGTGAGGGGGTTGGGTTGAGGGTGTTGGTGCTGGGTGGGTGAGGGGGTGAGGGTGTTGGTGCTGGGTTGGTGAGGGGGTTGAGGGCGGTCGGATGTTTCCATGGTGTGCGGTATGTGGCCATACTCGCCCATGCCTGGCGAACCGGGTGGCTATCAGCCTGACCCGTGCCCGCTGGCCCAGCCGGTAATGGTGGGCAGCCACCCGCCCATGTCCAGCCCGTCTGCCCTGACCATTACCCCCATCCTCCTCATCTGGGGACTGAGCTTCTTCCTGCTACTCCTCCATTCCCCCCTCCTCTGCCTGCGGCACATCGCCCCTCTGCTGGGCTATGTTGTGCAGGTACGGGAGGGTCCCTCCAGAGAGGTCCAGGCACCTGAAACGCATTTTGAGCACACCAAAGCACCTCTCTATCACACCCCTGGTCGCTGCATGGGCATCATTGTAGCTGTTCTCCACGTCACTCTGTGGCCTCCGTATAGGCGTCATCAGCCACAACCGCAACGGGTAACCCGTGTCGCCCAGCAACCAGCCCCTCAGCCGGGGGTGGCGTCCCTCGAACATGCCGGGGATGTAAGACATGAGTCATTAACACTTCCCAGGTACCGGGCACAGAAGTGCAGGATTATGCGGTGGTCGCAGACCACCTGGATGTTCACGGAATAGGTCCCCTTCCTATTGGTGAACACGGCCATGTTATCTGCAGGTGGCCGCACAGCAACGTGCATCCCATCGATCGCGCCCTGGACCGTGGGAAACCCGGCCATGGCAGCGAAGCCCACTGCCCGGGCATCCTGGCTGGCCCGGTCCACAGGGAACCGGATGTAGCGGTGCGCAATGGCATAAAGGGCGTCTGTCACTGCCCGGATGCACCGGTGCACCAATGCCTGCGAGATGCCGGACAGGTCCCCACTCGGCACCTGGAATGACCCCGTGGCATAAAAGTTCAGGACCACCGTAACCTTGACGGACACGGGGAGAGGGTGTCCTCCCCCAGTGCCACACGGTGCCAGGTGTGCCAGCAGGTGGCAGGTGTGTGCCACGGTTTCCCGGCTCATCCGGAGTCTCCTCCTGCATTCCCGGTCCGTGAGGTCCTGGTACGACGAACGGGGCCGGTACACACGGCACCTCCTCCGGCATATCCGTTGCCGTGGCGCCACGACGTCCTCCTCCCTCTCCTCGTGCTCCTCCTCCTCTTCGTGCTCCCCCTGCTCCTCCTCCTCCACCTCGTCCTGTTGGGCAGGTGGCCATCCAGCCTGGACGGGTGCCGCCTGCCCCTCTGCGGCAGCCTGCGCCGCCTCTCTAGCACACTCCCCCTCCTCACCTCCTCCAGGGCAACATGTAGAATAGCGGCTGCCGCCATGCGGGCTTTTCACTGTACCTTCATTGAAGCCTACTCGTGACAATAAGCGATTTCCATTTCCGTGGTGGCCAATATCGTTGGCTGATCAGGAAACACAATGGCCTGCAAAGGGGGGAGGACGACAACACGTCATTGTTGCCCGTAACCCCCCCCCCCCCCCCCCCCCCCCGGGCAGCCAGGTGCCATGGGCTACATGGGCGTGACTATTGGGGGATGGCACCTGGCCAGGCGGACGACCTCCCTTGCCCTCGCCCCCCCCCCTCTGCGGCCCTCGTCCCCCTCCCCGACACTCACCCCATCACTCACTATCTCCACCCTCCCCGGCACTCACACCCCTCCCCCTCCCCAGCACTCGCGCTCTCCCCCCCCTCCCCGGCATTCGCTCTGTCCCCCCACCCCCCTGGCGCTCGCTCTCACCCACCCTACCCGGCACTCACCCCCCCCTCCACCGCACTCTCCCACCCTCCCCAGCACTGACCCCCCTCCCCGGCACTCTCCCCCCCTCCCCAGCACTGACGCCCCTCCCCGGCACTCTCCCCCCCTCCCCAGCACTGACCCCTCTCCCCGGCACTCTCTCCCCCCTCCTCGGCACTGTACCCTATCCCCGGCACCGTCCTCCCCTCCCCATCAATGTCCCCCCCTCCCCGGCATTGTCCCCCCCTCCCCGGCACTCGCTCTCTCCCCCCTCCCCGGCACTCGCTCTCACCCCCCCTCACCGGCACTGTCCCCCCCTCCCCGGCACTGTCCCCCCCTCCCCGGTACTGTTCCCCCCTCTCCGGCACTGTCCCCCCCCTCCCCGGCACTGTCCCCCCCTCCCCGGCACTGTCCCCCCCCTCCCCGGTACTGTCCCGCCCTCTCCGGCACTGTCCCCCCCTCCCCGGCACTGTCCCCCCCTCCCCGGCTCTGTCCCCCCCTCCCCGGCACTGTACCCCCTCCCCGGCACTGTCCCCCCCTCCCCGGTACTGTTCCCCCCCTCCCCGGCACTGTACCCCCCTCCCCGGCACTCGCTCTCCTCCCCCCTCCCCGGCACTGTAACCCCCTCCCCAGCACTGTCCCCCCCTCCCCGGTACTGTTCCCCCCTCCCCGGCACTGTCCCCCCCTCCCCGGCACTGTCCCCCATCCCCGGCACTGTCCCCCATCCCCGGCACTGTCCCCCCCCTCCCCGGCACTGTCCCCCCTCCCCGGCACTGTCCCCCATCCCCGGCACTGTCCCCCCCTCCCCGGCACTGTCCCCCATCCCCGGCACTGTCCCCCCTCCCCGGCACTGTCCCCCCCTCCCCGGCACTGTCCCCCCCTCCCCGGCACTCGCTCTTTCCCCCCTCCCCGGCACTGTACCCCCTCCCCGGCACTGTCCCCCCCTCCCCGGCACTGTCCCCCCCTCCCCGGCACTGTCCCCCCCTCCCCGGCACTCGCTCTCTCCCCCCTCTCCGGCACTCGCTCTCTCCCCCCTCTCCGGCACTCGCTCTCTCCCCCCTCTCCGGCACTCACCCCCCCCCCCCCTCCCCAGCCCTGTCCCCCCTCCACGGCACTGTCCCCCCCTCCCCGGCACTGTCCCCCCCTCCCCGGCACTGTCCCCCCCTCCCCGGCACTGGCCCCCCCTCCCCAGCACTGGCCCCCCTCCCCGGCACTGTCCCCCCCTCCCCGGCACTGCCCCCCCCCCCTCCCCGGCACTGTTCCCCCCTCTCCGGCACTCACCCACACCTCCCCGGCACTGTCCCCCCCTCCCCGGCACTGTCTCCCCCTCCCCAGCACTGACCCCTCTCCCCGGCACTCTCCCCCCCTTCCCGGCACTGTCCCCCCCCTCCCCGGCTCTGTCCCCCCCTCCCCGGCACTGGCCCCCCCCTCCCCGGCACTGTCCGCCCCTCCCCGGCACTCACTCTCTCCCCGGCACTCTCCCCCCCCCCTCCCCGGCTCTGTCCCCCCCTCCCCGGCACTGTCCCCCCCTCTCCGGCACTCAACCCCCCTCCCCGGCACTGTCCCCCCCCTCCCCGGCACTGTCCCCCCTCCCCGCACTGTCCCCCCCTCCCCGGCACTGTCCCCCCCTCCCCGGCACTGTCCCCCCCTCCCCGGCACTGTCCCCCCCTCCCCGGCACTGTCCCCCCCTCCCCGGCTCTGTCCCCCCCTCCCCGGCTCTGTCCCCCCCTCCCCGGCACTCTGCCCCCCTCCCCGGCTCTGTCCCCCCCCCCTCCCCGGCACTGTCCCCCCCTCCCCGGCACTGTCCCCCCTCCCCGGCACTGTCCCCCCCCTCCCCGGCACTGTCCCCCCCTCCCCGGCACTGTCCCCCCCTCCCCGGCACTGTCCCCCCCTCCCCGGCTCTGGCCCCCCCTCCCCGGCTCTGTCCCCCCCTCCCCGGCACTGTCCCCCCCTCCCCGGCACTGTCCCCCCCCTCCCTGGCACTGTCCCCCCCTCCCCGGCACTGGCCCCCCCTCCCCGGCACTGGCCCCCCCTCCCCGGCACTGTCCCCCCCCTCCCCGGCACTGTCCCCCCCTCCCCGGCACTGTCCCCCCCTCCCCGGCACTGGCCCCCCCTCCCCGGCACTGGCCCCCCCCTCCCCGGCACTGTCCCCCCCTCCCCGGCACTATCCCCCCCTCCCCGGCACTGTCCCCCCCTCCCCGGCTCTGTCCCCCCCTCCCCAGCACTGTCCCCCACTCATCGGCACTGTTCCCCCCCTCTCCGGCACTCAACCCCCCCCTCCCCAGCACTGTCCCCCCCTCCCCGGCACTCTCCCCCCCCCCCCCCCCACCCCAGCACTGACCCCCCTCCCCGGCACTCTCCACCCCCCCCCCCACCCCAGCACTGACCCACTGACCCCCCTCCCCAGCACTCTCCCCCCCTCCCCGGCACTCTCCCTCCTCCACGGCACTATCACCCCCTCCCCGGCACTGCCTCCCCCCCTCCCCAGCACTCTCCCCCCCTCCCCGGCACTCTCCCCCCTCCACGGCACTCTCCCCCCCCTCCCCGGCACTCTCCCCCCCTCCCCGGCACTCTCCCCCCTCCACGGCACTATCACCCCCTCCCCGGCACTGCCCCCCCCCCTCCCCGGCACTGTCCCTCCTTTCCCGGCACTCTCCCCCACCCCCCTACACTCACCACCCCCTCCCCGGCCCTCGCTCTCTTCCCCCCTCACAGGCACTGTCCCCCCTCCCCGGCACTGTCCCCCCTTTCCCGGCACTCTCCCCCACCCCCCTGCACTCACCACCCCCTCCCCGGCCCTCGCTCTCTTCCCCCCTCACAGGCACTGTCTCCCCTCCCCTGCACTCACCCACTGCCCCCCCCACAGAGCCCCCCCCCAACAGAGCCCCTCCCACAGCCACCCCCCCACAGCCCCCCACCTCCCCCCCCCCCCCCCACACACACAGATTGCGGCCATGACGTCACTTCTCCTGGGGCCACCCCCCCATGCCTTGACCCACCTCCACGCTGTACGGCATCAACCATCAGCACTGGTTGGCGCCGTTAAATAGGTGTTTTGATTTACGCCAAAGTGACCCGTGGTCACGTCGGCGGGACTTCGGCCCATCCGGCCGGGAGAATACGGGCAGCCCCGGGGTCCATAGCGTCGTGCCGGCCCCCGCCATTCTCCGATACGGGCGGCAGGATTGACGCTTCACCGACTTTTTACCGTTCGGAGACTTCGGGAAACGGCGGGGGTGGGATTCACGCCGGCCCCCAGCGATTCTCCGACCCGGCAGGGAGTCGGAGAATCCAGCCCCTGGACTGGAAACACAGAGAAGGGTTCCATTGTCACTTCGAGAAACACCCTGAAGCCATTACTGTCAGTGACTAACTGCACATTCCCGACCAGTCTCGGGGTTTGTGTCCATATAAATATAAAACCCAAGTCTTTTTAAAGTCCAATATATCTGTATAATTCCATCATCATGACAACAGAATGAAACCATTTGCCTCATTGTGCCTGTGTCAGCTCTTTCGGATGAGTTATCAAATTAATCACATTCCCCCTCTTTCATTATTGTATGTCCTGTTCAAATCTATACCCATTTTCCTTTTGAAACTTAGAGGGAAAGTTACTTCAAGTTGCACTTACACAATGAAGTGCTGGAGCTGAATGTCAATAGTATTCCGAGAGGCCTGAATCACAAGCATTACCTTGATGATCACTGCTGCTGATTTGTGATTTACAGTCAATATACTGAGCAGTGAACCTCGTCAGACGTTGATTTTGTTTTTGTCTTTTCTTTTAATCACAGGAAACCAAAAGTTTACATGGCTGGAACCAAATGAGGAAATATTAGCAGTCAGCAGCAAGGCCGTGTTAATTGGAGTATTGTTTAATAAAGATTTGTCTCACTAGGGAACAATTAACTGTGATCTTCACAAGGAGACTGTTGAGTAAATAGACAGCAGAGAAGATTTTCCAATCGCCTCCCGATGATATAACAAATGTTTGGCGATGGAGAAATAGGTGGACATGTCTCCGTTTTCCGTAAGGCTCAATTTTCTGGCTGGTCGAAAGGAATTTGACTTGAATACTATAAAATATTCAAGAATAAATTTATTATTTAACAGCCAAACATTGAGAGAAGCAAATACCTTCATGAATTCACAAGCGGACATCAGTGTGTCCAATTTGCAGCTCTGATTTGCTATTTTTTGCAAGAGCTGACTAACACAGGCCAAAATTCTCCGTGGTTTCAATGGGAAATCCCATTGATAAGAGGTGGGAAGGGAGAATCCCACCACCAGCGAATGGTGTGCTGCCAAGAAACACCCGGCTGGGGGACCGGAGATACTCGCCCACAGAGTTCACATTACAAGATATACCAGACAAGATTCTCCACCTCGCGTTGCTGGTAGAAGTGGCCCCGATGTGACAGAATCCAGCTATGGAGAGAAAACGGGATTGGCGCCAGACGCCAGCACATTTTTGATGTTCCGATCCCCTGCTAGCGTCGGGATCGAGGTTCATGCCCCGCCCAATTATCGGGCCAGGCACCATATTCTCTGGGCCCTGGTGATTTTCCTGCCCTCTGTGCCAGGAATCATGTGGGCGAGAATTGGTGCAGGTCCTGACAAGTGTGTATTTGCCATGGTTGACCTCGCGGTGGGCCAAGGGAAACACCAAGGAGTTGCCCACTAAGTCCATAGAGGGTCTCCCTCCCTCATACAATGCATGACCTGCCCCTCCACACCCACCAGACACCCCCCCCCCCCCACCTCACCCATCAGAGTCCCCCTAAAGAAAGAGACCCCTACAGAGACCCACTCAATAAAGAGACCCCTCCAGAGACACCTGAAATAAAGAGGCCCCTCCCCACTGAACCCCCAGAAGAGAACCCTGTCAAGAAGACCCCCCAGAAGAGAGACCCCCTGTCTGGAAGCTAGGGAGCACTCCAGACGGAGGCAGTGACAGAATCATGCTTTAACACTTACCTGGGCAATACTCCTGCAGGCTCAGGGAGAAGAAGCAGCGTCTGACCATTTGTGGAAAGAGTAAACCAGTCAGCTCGGTTTAAACCCCCTCAGATCTTTGATCTGTAAGCCATTCATGCATTTCTCTTTGATATTGATTTTACTAGGCTGTGATTGACAGCTTCCACACTCCCCAACTGTCTGCTTTGTTTGATTTTTCTCCCTTCAGGGCTGTGTACCTTTGAAGTGGTCAGCTGTAGAAGGAACAGCATTTAACTGTTTGAAGTCCAGGAGTTGTCAACAGAAGCTTGACGTTTATAAACATTACAGTTAGTATCACAGCCAGCTAAAGGATAAGAAATGGGAATGGCTTCCTGATCTGCACTCCCAGCGGTCGCGCAAATCAGGTGCAATTCAGCTCCACATGGAGAACATAGAATCATAGAATTTACAGTGCAGAAGGAGGCCATTCAGCCCATCGAGTCTGCATCGGCTCTTGGAAAGAGCACCCTACCCAAGGTCAACAACTCCACCCACAACTCCACCCTATCCCCATAACCCAGTAACCCCACCCAACGCTAAGGGCAATTTTGGACACTAAGGGCAATTTATCATGGCCAATCCACCTAAACTGCACATCTTTGGGCTGTGGGAGGAAACCGGAGCACCCGGAGGAAACCCACGCACACACGGGGAGGAAGTGCAGACTCCGCACAGACAGTGACCCAAGCCGGAATCGAACCTGGGACCCTGGAG
This sequence comes from Scyliorhinus canicula, assembly GCF_902713615.1. NCBI lineage: Eukaryota > Metazoa > Chordata > Chondrichthyes > Carcharhiniformes > Scyliorhinidae > Scyliorhinus > Scyliorhinus canicula. Next base: position 173,370,428 of record NC_052146.1, read on the forward strand.
CTGTGAAGCGATTGTGCTATCCACAATGCTACCGTGCTGCCCTAGGGATGGGATGATTGTGTGTGGGGACTGGAGGGCTAATATGCACCTGCAGCTTGTCAGCGCCTCGAGCAGCAATTCCGGTGCTTGCGAATCGGACACTGTTCTACGTGGTGCCGGTGCTAGCCCATTAACGCTTCATGAATTGCTCCTGGACCAACGCCAATTTAAATGTCTTAGTAGTCCACTTTTTCAGTTCCTTCATCAACACTTTCGTTCCTGAAATGGAGAATCCCATCCAAGGTGTTGACTTCAATGAGATTTGTGATTTAACCTGAGGAGTGCAGGTTTGATTAATGAATAATCTCTGTGGTTCCTACATTACAGCACAGTGGCACAGTGGTTAGTGCCAGGGACCCAAGTTCAATTCCGGCCTTGGGTGACTGACTGGGTGGAGTGTGCGCATTCTCCCTGTGTCTGCATGGGTTTCTTCCTGATGCTCCAGCTTCCTCCCACGCTCCAAAGATGCGCAGGTTAGGTGGATTGGCCATGCTAAAGTGTTCCTTAATGTCCAAAGATGTGCAGCTTAGTTTAAGGGGTTATCGGGGGAGTGGTCTTGTGTGAGTTGCTCTTTTGGAGGGTCGATGTGGACTTGATGGGCCAAATGATCTTCTGCACAGAAGGGATTCTATGATCATAAAAATGATGACACTTCCATACGGCCTTGATTGGCTAAAAAGCGGGTGCCCACTGTGGCCTAGTTGGATAGGTTGCTGAAGTGGTAACCCACAAACACTCTGCGGTTCCAGGTTCGAATCCAACCACAGTCAATGGTAAAATTGTTCTGCAGCAAGCATGGGTGAGCTGAGAGCCCATTCTGCCCTGGTGAAATTGCATTCTGGTCTGATGACATCAGGGGCATGACCCAATGCCAAATCCCACAATTTTACAATCCCATCCACCTTTATCACTGCCTATTTTGACGAGGTAACATCCTGACCCGAGTGCCCTTAGAAAGGTTCCATATATGTCTGGAATAATCTCCCTCTTTTCAATTCGAATCTTCTAGAAATGGAAATTCTGCTATCAGGTTTTGACCAGAAAGATGTTTTGAGGAGATTGGAGTTTTCCTGCTACGGGCAGAAGTTAATTCCCTCCAGGAGCAGGCTGGGAGATAGGAGGGCCCATATAATTGGGTGGTAAGGAATGGGGTTGCCTTCCTGACAACCCTCCACTCCCTGAATGTCAGGTGTGGGGAAGGTCAGCTTTCCTGACTCTAGGCCAATTGAGGTCCTTACGTGGCCAATTAAGGACTATTTAAGGACATCCTTCCTCCACTGTTGATATTGGTCAAGCAAATGGCAGGGGCATATGCCACTTAGGATAGTCTTTCAGCAGACCTGGTGGTGAGGGGCCTCTTGATTGTGTGCCTTGGACCCCAGGAAGGCCTTCCAGTGGCAAGGGTCTGTCATCCACAATATCACAATGATTACCCCCGACCCTATTTGAGAAAACCTGACACAGCCAATGGATTGAGCACCCCACCCCCACCCTTGAGAGCCCAACTCACTCACCTTCTTGCCATCCTTCATGTTTGCTCCTCTGGGTTGGGTGATGTCCCAGCAGTTGCCAATGCTTCTGTTTACATTGCAGCCACTTGGAAGCAGCCTCTTCACTTTTAAAGACTTAGGAATGGCAATGGGAGGCAGTAGAATGCCTGATGGCCAGTTAATCCCATTGGATCTTCTGGAAATGTCTGCCACTGATTTTCTGGCCAGTGGACGAGTCTCCCCTACAGTCATTAAATCCCCTTACAACTGGGCAGCACGGTAGCATTGTGGATAGCGCAATTGCTCCACAGCTCCAGGGTCCCAGGTTCGATTCCGGCTTGGGTTTCTGTCTGTGCGGAGTCTGCACATCCTCCCCGTGTGTGCGTGGGTTTCCTCCGAGTGCCCCGGTTTCCTCCCACAGTCCAAAGATGTGCAGGTTAGGTGGATTGGCCATGATAAATTGCCCTGAGTGCCCAAAATTGCCCTTAGTGTTGGGTGGGGTTATGGGGTAATGGGATAGGGTGGAGGTGCTGACCTTGGGTAGGGTGCTCTTTCCAAGAGCCGGTGCAGACTCGATGGGCCGAATGGCCTCCTTCTGCACTGTAAATTCTATGTAAATCTATGTAAACTGCAGGCCATATCTTATTGCTTTGCTCTTCTGGACAAGGTGAAAAGGCTCAGCAAATGGCCTAGACCCAGAAAAGATAAAACAGTTCACCCTTAACTTTCTCTTTTCCATGGAAACATACTCAATCGACATAATCACTATCCTTAATCAAATCCCTCAATCTCCTTTATCATTCTGCTGGTATATCTTTTCAATAACTTCAAAATCCTTTTTGTGTTCTCTGATGATCAGAACTGTACTCGGCATTCTTAGTGTGTTTGCACCTCTGATTTATTGGCAGATTAGCCTCATCATTTTTGCTTTAGTATTTTTAATACTACCCAGAATCTGATTGATTTTCACACTGCAATTAAATATTGTTGTGTCGTTTCAAGTTACTGTCAGTCAGGATCACCTAAACTTTCAGACTATTTTCTCTGCATTTAAGTCATAGTTCCTTCCTCGATTTTGTTTTGTCAACACGTCAACCGCTTTACATTTTTTGACATTGAATTGCCACCTGTCCGCCCCTTTCCCAGCTTTATTTGTGTCTTTTTCTGTTCTGCTTTAAGTCATTAGCTTAGAATCATAGAATCATAGAATTTACAGTGCAGAAGGAGGCCATTCGACCCATCGAGTCTGCACCAACCCTTGGAAAGAGCACCCTACCCAAACCCACAGCTCCACCCTATCCCCGTAACCCAGCAACCCCACCCAACCTTTTTGGACACTTAGGGCAATTTAGCATGGCCAATCCACCTAACCTGAACATCTTTTGGACTGTGGGAGGAAACCGGAGCACCCGGAGAAGACCCACACAGACACGGGGAGAACGTGCAGACTCCAAATGGACAGTGACCCAAGCTGGGAATCAAACCTAGGATCCTGGAGCTATGAAGCACCTGTGCTAACCACTGTGCTACCATGCTCCCCCACCCCTCCCAAATCACCTTCTATCATCTTCAAATTTCGCCATTCTGCTTGTGAATTCTAGTTCCAAGTCATTCAGTAAGTGAAACGAAAGGTTCTCTGTGGAAGCTCATTGATAACATTCATGCAGGCTGATGCAAATCCCTGGGCCACTGACCTCCAGACTCTACTGGTCGATGCAGTGTATTGAAAATTGCATTATGCATTAAGTCCATCAGATAGATATACCAGCAGAGGGAATCTAGGAGAATAAAGGAATCAATTTTTAAAAGCCCGTGCAGCTCTCATTCTAAATACACCTGACTAAATGTTGTTGTTTCTTCCCAAGAACTTCACAATGGACATGAAGATGGTGAGAAATGGGAAACATTGCTTTCAGGTATTGAAATAACCCACATGAGAGCCAAGGAGATGGGCCGATTAGCCTCCCCATGAGCCTTGTGGAATACCAGCATCCCCGATGAGAGGTGGGGCCCCAGTAACAGAGTAAAAGCTGGTCCAGATAGGAGCTGAGCTGGAGAGATCCTTGCTGGATGTTGTATGTAAATAGTTTGCTTTAACAATAAATAGTTTTCTTCATGTTCTCAAACTGGACTCCTCTGCAGGATTTTGTCTCATTTCTGCAGACAGCACAGTATTTTAAACTAAAGATTTAGGAATCACAAGAGGCACACCAGCTCAGAATTAGCAACAGAAAGGCCTGCTCAGTGTGCACAAACACTGATCTCACCAGAATAACCATCCAATAAAAATCTTGTGTTATAATCTTGGACAAGATCAGTAATTTTTTTTTAAAGACGTCCAAAATCCCAGTTAGTAACTGAAGGCACACAGTTCCATAAGACCATAAGACCGAGGAGCAGAATTAGGCCATTTGGTGCATCGAGTCTGCTCTGCCATTCAATCATGGCTGATATGTTTCTCATCCCCATTCTCCTGCCTTCTCCCCATAATTCCTGATCCCCTTATTAATCTGGGCAGCACGGTGGCACAGTGGTTAGCACTGCTGCTTCACAGCAGTGGTTAGCAATGTTGCTTGATAGCACCAGGGTTCCAGGTTCGATTCCCGGCTTGGGTCACTGTCTGTGTGGAGTCTGCACATTTTCCTCGTCGTGTCTGCGTGGGTTTCCTCCGGGTGCTCCAGTTTCCTCCCACAAGTCCCAGAAGATGTGCTGTTAGATAGTTTGGACATTCTGAATTCTCCCTCCGTGTCCATGAACAGGTGCCGGAATGTGGCGACTAGGGGCTTTTCACAGTAACTTAATTGCAGTGTTAATGTAAGCCTACTTGTGACAATAATAATGATTATTATTATGATTATTATTAACCATGAACCTATCTATCTCTGTCTTAAAGACACTCAGTGATTTGGCCTCCAAACCTTTCTGCGGCAATGAGTTCCACAGATTCACCACCCTCGAGCTGAAGAAATTCCTCCTCATCTCAGTTTTAAAGAATCGTCCAAGTCTGAGGCTGTGCCCTCGTGTTCTAGCCTTTGTCAACCACCCAGAACAATCTCCTCAACACCCAGGAAACTCTCAGCCACTGAAACAACCATTTTAAAAGTCCCTCCCTATTTAAACTGCAGAATATCAACACCCGAAAGAATACAGCATCCCGCAAACTTGCTGCCTTTAAATTAAATAATCCCAAGCAAGGGCAGCACGGTGGCCTAGTGGTTAGCACAACCGCCTCACGGCGCTGAGGTCCCAGGTTCGAATCCCGGCCCTGGGTCACTGTCTGTGTGGAGTTTGCACATTCTCCCCGTGTCTGCGTGGGTTTCGCCCCCACAACCCAAAAATGTGCAGAGTAGGTGGATTGGCCACACTAAATTGCCCCTTAATTGGAAAAAATAATTGGGTAATCTAAATTTATAAAAAAAAAAAAAAATAATCCCAAGCCAAACAAGTAATAATACTTCTTAAAATCCCTCGTCTTCTCCCACCAAGATGTCCCACGACCTGCTTAGCTAGGGCTAAACACAATCCTTCAAAGATTACCAGGAAACCTCCTTAGCCATATATGTAAAAAATAAATGGTTAAAATCAATGATCACCTCACCTTTACCACCCCTTGATCAAAAACATCGAACCCAGGTGGCTGGATTCTCCATTTCTGAAACGCAACCGTTTTGAAGCAAAACGGCACCAGATTCGCCGGGTCTGTGATTGTCACACGTATGCTACTCACACAATGCATATGTTACTCATTTGCTGCAGCCGTACTTAAGCCATTCATCCCCCCCCCCACACACACCATTGCAGCCAACAAGATGGCTGGAAGGAGAGCAGCGCCGCGGTTCCACGAAGCTGAGCTGGGTACCCTCCTGGACTCTGTGGAGCAGAAGCAGATGATCCTGTACCCCAGCCCAGGAGGAAGGTCTTCAGGCGCTGCCATTCGCCGTGCCTGGGCACAGGTGGCAGACACGGTCAGTGCCGTTGGCGAAGTCGTCCGGACTGGCATCCAGTGCAGGAAGAAACTGCACAACTCAGGGCAGCCAGGGTAATTAGGCAGCACTGTGCCCCTGGCACCAACCCCCCTACCCCCCACTCACATGTAACCTGGACCCACCCCCCACCCACCCCACCGGGGCGGCTGGACCCTCACCCTACCCCACATGCCAGCGCCCATGCCAGCCGCCATGGCTGGGTGCTCTGGCCACTGATGCCATCATCTACCCAACCCCTGGGCTGCATGCACCGGACTGTCGAACAGTGTCATTGTTTGTGTTTGCCCCCCCCCCCCCCCAGGACAAGGCCGCGCACAACCGCCGGGAGCAGGAGAAGACCTGAGGGGGACCTGCGGCCCCTCACCCTGGCCAAGCAGAGGGCACTGGACATGGTCGGCAGCCCGGACGAAAGGGAGGTCGCCGACGCAGGGGTCGGTGGCGTGTGAGGTAGCGAGACCCCCTGCCTAGTTGCGGATCCTCATGACACATGTGTGCGCCCCCATCACCCTCACCCCTCACCTTCACACCCTCACCCCCAACCCCACACCACCATCGCACCTCAACCCTCACCCGCCCACAGCCTTTTCCCTCACACCCTCACAGATCCCTCACCCTTCCCCCCCACCACCGTACGGTTGTCTAACCATACATGCCGTCTTGTGCCTTTCAGGACCTGCTGCAGAGGGGCCCGGTTCATCCGGGGCCCCCGCCCCTGGCCAGTGCTAGGGCTGGTGCCCCCCAGATGGCAGAGCACTGATGGGGAGAACAGCCGGAACACCAGCCCTCTGCCCAAGACCCAGGACACCACGGAGTTCGCGGTCAGAGGAGGACACAGTCTCCTACACCAATATCCTGGGGGGGGAGATTTGTTAGTGCTCTTTGGGGGGGTTTAAACTAATTCAGCAGGGGCATGGGAACCTGGATTGTAGTTTTGGGGTACAGGAGATTGAGAGTATAGAGGTCAGGAGCACAGATTTGACTTCGCAGGAGGGTGCCAGTGTTCAGGTAGGTGGTTTGAAGTGTGTCTACTTCAATGCCAGGAGTATACAAAATAAGGTAGGGGAACTAGGGGACTTCGATGTTGTGGCCATTTCAGAGACATGGATAGAGCAGGGACAGGAATGGTTGTTGCAGGTTCCGGGGTTTAGGTGTTTTAGTAAGCTCAGAGAAGGGGGCAAAAGAGGGGGAGGTGTGGCGCTGCTAGTCAAGGACAGTATTACGGTGGCGGAAAGGATGCTAGATGGGGACTCTTCTTCTGAGGTAGTATGGGCTGAGGTTAGAAACAGGAAAGGAGAGGTCACCCTGTTGGGAGTTTTCTATAGGCCACCTAATAGTTCTAGGGATGTAGAGGAAAGGATGGCGAAGATGATTCTGGAAAAGAGCGAAAGTAACAGGGTAGTTGTTATGGGAGACTTTAACTTTCCAAATATTGACTGGAAAAGATATAGTTCGAGTACATTAAATGGGTCATTCTTTGTACAATGTGTGCAGGAGGGTTTCCTGACACAATATGTTGACAGGCCAACAAGAGGCGAGGCCACATTGGATTTGGTTTTGGGTAATGAACCAGGCCAGGTGTTAGATCTGGAGGTAGGTGAGCACTTTGGAAACAGTGACCACAATTCGGTGACCTTTATGTTAGTGATGGAAAGGGATAAGTATACCCCGCAGGGCAAGAGTTATAGCTGGGGGAAGGGCAATTATGATGCCATTAGACATGACTTAGGATGTGTTGGTTGGAGAAGTAGGCTGCAAGGGTTGGGCACACTGGATATGTGGAGCTTGTTCAAGGAACAGCTATTGCATGTTCTTGATAAGTACGTACCAGTCAGGCAGGGAGGAAGGGGTCGAGCGAGGGAACCGTGGTTTACCAAAGAAGTGGAATCTCTTGTTAAGAGGAAGAAGGAGGCCTATGTGAAGATGAGGCGTGAAGTTTCAGTTGGGGCGCTTGATAGTTACAAGGAAGCGAGGAAGGATCTAAAGAGAGAGCTGAGACGAGCAAGGAGTGGACATGAGAAGTCTTTGGCAGGTAGGATCAAGGAAAACCCAAAAGCTTTCTATAGGTATGTCAGGAATAAAAGAATGACTAGGGTAAGAGTAGGGCCAGTCAAGGACAGTGGTGGGAAGTTGTGTGTGGAGGCTGAGGAGATAAGTGAGATACTAAATGAATACTTTTCGTCAGTGTTCACTCAAGAAAAAGATATTATTGTGGAGGAGAATGCTGAGACCCAGGCTATTAGAATAGATGGCATTGAGGTGCATAGGGAAGAAGTGTTGGCAATTCTGGACAAGGTGAAAATAGATAAGTCCCCGGGGCCGGATGGGATTTATCCTAGGATTCTCTGGGAAGCCAGGGAAGAGATTGCTGAGCCTTTGGCTTTGATTTTTAGGTCATTATTGGCTACAGGAATAGTGCCAGAGGACTGGAGGATAGCAAATGTGGTCCCTTTGTTCAAGAAGGGGAGTAGAGATAACCCCGGTAACTATAGGCCGGTGAGCCTAACGTCTGTGGTGGGTAAAGTCTTGGAGAGGATTATAAAAGATACGATTTATAATCATCTAGATAGGAATAATATGATTAGGGACAGTCAGCATGGTTTTGTGAAGGGTAGGTCATGCCTCACAAACCTTATCGAGTTCTTTGAGAAGGTGACTGAACAGGTAGACGAGGGTAGAGCAGTTGATGTGGTGTATATGGATTTCAGTAAAGCGTTTGATAAGGTTCCCCACGGTCGGCTATTGCAGAAAATACGGAGGCTGGGGATTGAGGGTGATTTAGAGATGTGGATCAGAAATTGGCTAGTTGAAAGAAGACAGAGAGTGGTAGTTGATGGGAAATGTTCAGAATGGAGTTCAGTTACGAGTGGCGTACCACAAGGATCTGTTCTGGGGCCGTTGCTGTTTGTCATTTTTATAAATGACCTAGAGGAGGGCGCAGAAGGATGGGTGAGTAAATTTGCAGACGACACTAAAGTCGGTGGAGTTGTAGACAGTGAGGAAGGATGTTGCAGGTTACAGAGGGACATAGATAAGCTGCAGAGCTGGGCTGAGAGGTGGCAAATGGAGTTTAATGTGGAGAAGTGTGAGGTGATTCACTTTGGAAAGAATAACAGAAATGCGGAATATTTGGCTAATGGTAAAATTCTTGGTAGTGTGGATGAGCAGAGGGATCTCGGTGTCCATGTACATAGATCCCTGAAAGTTGCCACCCAGGTTGATAGGGTTGTGAAGAAGGCCTATGGTGTGTTGGCCTTTATTGGTAGAGGGATTGAGTTCCGGAGCAAATGAGGTCATGTTGCAGTTGTACAAAACTCTAGTACGGCCGCATTTGGAGTATTGCGTACAGTTCTGGTCGCCTCATTATAGGAAGGACGTGGAAGCTTTGGAACGGGTGCAGAGGAGATTTACCAGGATGTTGCCTGGTATGGAGGGAAAATCTTATGAGGAAAGGCTGATGGACTTGAGGTTGTTTTCGTTAGAGAGAAGAAGGTTGAGAGGTGACTTAATAGAGGCATACAAAATGATCAGAGGGTTAGATAGGGTGGACAGCGAGAGCCTTCTCCCGCGGATGGAGGTGGCTAGCACGAGGGGACATAGCCTTAAATTGAGGGGTAATAGATATAGGACAGAGGTCAGAGGTGGGTTTTTTACCCAAAGAGTGGTGAGGCCGTGGAATGCCCTACCTGCAACAGTAGTGAACACGCCAACATTGAGGGCATTTAAAAATTTATTGGATAAGCATATGGATGATAAGGGCATAGTGTAGGTTAGATGGCCTTTAGATTTTTTCCATGTCGGTGCAACATCGAGGGCCGAAGGGCCTGTACTGCGCTGTATCGTTCTATGTTCTATGTTCTATGTTCTACACCCTCCACCATCTCAGAGAACATCACCTCGGTTGGGCACACTAGTGATGAGGCTTCTGGGACACTATCTAGTGCGCACCACACAGCCGTTCCGGTACAGCAGGTGGAGGTAGGAGCAGCCGAGGGGCCAGACGGTCAGAGGGCAGGCTGGCCCCAGGAACCAGCTGCCACCCAGACGGGTCCCGGACACCTGGAACATCCAGTCCCAGCCACAGTGGAGATGCAGGGGGAGATCTGGGGATTACTGGGGGGGCTGACGGCCGGCGTCCAGCACCTGTGGGCACAGGTGGAGGAGTCCATCCGCTTTCAGGAGCAGGGGGTGGTGCCGGTCATTCATGCCACCCGGTCGAAACCGCAATGAGGGCGACGGTGTCGGATATGGGTCAGTGTGTGCAAGGCCTGAGGCATTGTGTGCAAGCGGGGCCGAGGCACCGGAGAGAGCTGCCCACTCACAGGGAGCCAGGCGCCAGAGCCACCTGGGCATTGCAGCGGCGCTCCTCAGCGTCACCCAGGCACAGCAGGCCATGGCTGGGAACGTAGGCGGCATTGCCCAGACAAGGACCGGCGTGGTACAGACTCAGAAGGAGGTGGCCCACACCTAGAAGGACGTGGCACACTCCCTGAGGGATGCGGCCCAGTCGCTGGCTGATGTGGCAGAGACCCACAGAGTGGTGGCACAGTCGCAGTGTGATGAGGTGCAGTCCCAGATGGAGAGGGTCCACTCTCTGTGCTCCATGGCTGCAAACGTGCAGACTCTTGTCAAGACCAGAGCAGGCCTCAAGGACTGGCAGCACCAGGTGACGGTGGGGCCTCAGGGGATGGCTCCGCTCACACCCCCGTCCCATGGAGAAGCCTGGGGCCTTTGGGCACCCTGAGGGTGGAGGAGGTGCTGGGGCCCGTGCCGGTGACCCCCACAGGGAGGAACGGAATGGAACATCGCAGCACCTCGGACTCCCCCCCCCCCCCCCCCCCCCCCCGCATCCCTGCTGCATCTGCTGGGCAGCGGGCAGAACAGGACGGCACCATGCCACCCAGTACGCCCGAGCAACAGCCGGGCCCATTCAGGCCAGTCCACCCCAGGAGACGTGCGCCAGCTGGGACCCTTCTCGCAGGACAGGAGTCACAGCAGGCCGCCTCTACTCCTGCTGTACCATCTGGGGAACTACCTAGGCTTAGTGTTAGAACATAGAACAGTACAGCACAGAACAGGCCCTTCGGCCCTCGATGTTGTGCCGAGCAATGATCACCCTACTTAAACCCACGTAACCCGTATACCCGGTAACCCAACAATCCCCCCATTAACCTTACACTACGGGCAATTTATCATGGCCAATCCACCTAACCCGCACATCTTTGGACTAGGGCTGGTATGGCCAGAAAGTTAGACCCCAGTTAAGCTGGCACGGGTACAGGGCTTAATTTAGTTATAGAGGCTTGGGCACAGACTGTATATATTTCCTTCCGATAAACACCTGCTAAAACCGTTGAAATCTGGCTCTGTGCTCTGTCTGATGGGAGTGGGGTTGGGGAACGAGTTAAGGCCCCTGTGGGTGCACCGTGCTCCCCGCCCCCTCCCTGCCCCGACCACCCCCAGCGCCCCCACCCCAGAGGTTTAAAAGGACCATGTGATGGAGCGGCCATCTTGCATACAGGGATCACCCTGGTGGAAGGTGCTAATGTGGGCATGAGTCAGACATTGTCAAACGATGCAAAGCACGGAGCTCATCGCAGAGCAGGTTATAATCATCCTCCATCCCATAGACCAGACCCGCTGCCTCCAGCTTGTTGCGCCGCCGGTATGTATAACGGAGGGGGTGTGCATGCGGGTGGTTTGGTGGTGTGGGAGGTGAGGGGGTTTGGGATGGTGGTATCCGTGCCCCTGCCCAGCGATCCCCTACCCCCCAGTCGGTGAAGCGTGTCACGACGAGAGCATCCTGTGTGCGCTGGCCCTGGTGGTGGCGTTGTGTGGCTTCCTGTGCCTGCCCAGGCCCCATGTTCCGCTCATTGTCCCCCTCCTCCTCCTCCTCCTCGCGACGAGGCCTGCCCTTCCTCCTCATCCTGCTCCAGCACATCGCCCCTCTGCTGGGCTTTATTGTGGAGGACGCAGCAGACCACAATGATGCAGCCGACCTTCCTAGCCTCATACTGGAGGGCTCCTCCAGTGTGGTCCAGGCACCTGAAGCGCATCTTCAGGACCCCGAAGCACCTCTCAACAACTTCCCTGGTCACCATATGGACATCAATGTAGCGGGTCTCCGCGTCGGTCTGTGGCTTCTGTCTAGGCGTCATCAGTCACGACCGCAATGGGTGGGCCCTGTCGCCCAGCAACTGGCCCCACAGTCGGGGGAGGTGCACCTCGAACATGTTGGGGATCACCGAGTTTGCCAAGATGATTGATTCATGTTCACTGCCTGGGTATCAGGCACAGAGGTGAATGTGATGGTCACAGACCAGCTGAATGTTCATGGAGTGATACCCCTTCCTGTTTGTGTACAGCGGCCTGTTATCCACAGGTGGCCGTAGGGCGACATGCATCCCATCGGTCACCCCCTGGACCCGGGGCATCCCAGCGACAGCAGCGAAGCCCACTGTCCGGGCATCCTAGTGACCGTGGTCCACAGGGTACTGGATGTACCGCTCCGCCTGGGCATAAAGGGCGCCCGTGATGACACGGGTGCAGTCTGTGCGCCGATGCCTGTGAAATCCCGGACAGGTCCCCAGTCGACGACTGGAACGACCCCGTCACTGGGAGCGGGTGTCCTCCCCCATATCCCCGAGGTGCCAGGTGTGCCATAATCTGGCAGATATGTCTGACAGTCTCCCTGCTAGCCGCAGTCTCCGTCTGCATGCCCAGTCCGGAAAGTCCTCAAATGAGATGCAGTTGCGGTACAGGCGGGGTCTCATCCAGCGCCTCCTTGGCACCCCCGTCCTCCTCCTCGGCCTGTCGGCCGGCCGACCCTCCAGCCTGAGCTGCTGCCCCTCGGCAGCTCGCTCCTCTGCCCTCTCTGAGCGGCCTCCACTCATGCTGCCACAGGGCTTCATGCAGAGCTGCGGCCATTGCCACCGCGGCCAGCAGCGTGGGTTGATGTCCAAAAGTCATTCTCTGCAGGGGGTGAAAGGCAAACATGTCAGCACGGCACATATACCTGTGCCCAACCAGGTGCCATGGGCTACACAATGGCCCATGTTCGGCACCACGGGCCCCACGCACACATGTCCCACCCCCGTTCACCCCCGCATCCCGGCTCTGCCGGGGCCCCTGGTCCTGGCGCCCATCCCTGCTGCCAGAGGCACCGTTGACTGGCACTGCCCTCACTGGGAGCTGCCGTCGGTGTGGCCCTGGGTGGACCCCTGTGGGTGTTGCCAGTCAGTGCCGGCCCTAGGGTTGCTGGCGCCCCAGGCAAGCTGAACTTTGGCGCCCTTCGGGGGGGAGGGGCCGGGGGGGAGGGGCTGGGGTGGGGGGGGGGCGGGGGGGCGGGGGGCCGGGGGGGTGGGGGGGGGGCTGGGGGGGGGGGGCCGGGGGGAGGCGGCGGGGCCGGGGGGGGTGGGGCGGAGGGGGCCCGAGGGGGGGGGGGCGGAGTGACCACCGGCGAGCCTGGATCCATCCGCCATGTTTGTGTGGGGCGACCTGAGGGAGGGCGGCCACCGTGCATGCGCTGGTTGGCACCGGCCCAACTGCGCATGCGCGGGACCCGCACTCCTTGATGGCGCCCCCTAGCACATGGCGCCCCGGGCGACTGCCCGAGTTGCCGGTACCTTGAGCCGGCCCTGCTGCCAGTGGGTGGGGTGGTCGGGAGCTGGGGGGGTGTCCATCCATACGGCCAATGTCACTGCATGCACCCAAGGGCTGTGGTGGGTTTTCAGAAAGATGGCCGCCAAAATGGCTGTCGGTGCCTGGGAATCGCCTCTGTCCTGTGTGGAGGGAGGCACCCCGGCTGCTTGGCCTTTCCCTCCCCTCTCCCGGCCCTGGCAGAGGCCCCCCACTGCAGCCAGCACGGCCGGTGTCCGAGCCGGAAGCCCACAGTCACCACCAGTCACTTCCTACCTTCTCTCTCTTGCTCAGCAGCCAGGTCCCCAGGTTCACGATTAAACAAAATTAGAAACACGCCGGCGAGAAATCGGCCCATCTGAGGCACTGAATCGCGGAGTCCCCGGAGAATCAAGCGTCAGGCCCGCTAATGATATGCCTACTTTACTTTCAGGCCGCGTTCGTTACGTCATTTTTGGGGGACAGGAAAAACCCGATTTAGTGTCAACCCGGCGTCAGGCTCGACTTCAGCTATTCTCCGCCTGATCACGTTTCCCAATTTCGGTGTCAGCTGACGGAGAACCGCCCATAATTTTTAATAACATTACTACACGGGCAGCACGGTAGCATTGTGGAAAGCACAATCGCTTCACAGCTCCAGGGTCCCAGGTTCGATTCCGGCTTGGGCCACTGTCTGTGCGGAGTCTGCACATCCTCCCCGTGTGTGCGTGGGTTTCCTCCGGGTGCTCCGGTTTCCTCCCACAGTCCATAGATGTGCAGGTTAGGTGGATTGGCCAGGCTAAATTGCCCTTAGTGTTGGGTGGGGTTACTGGGTTATGGGGATAGGGTGGAGGTGTTAACCTTGGGTAGGGTGTTCTTTCCAGGAGCCAGTGCAGACTCGATGGGCCGAATGGCCTCCTTCTGTACTGTAAATTCTATGTAAATACAACAAAATAGAAAACATAATGCAGAACAATTTTCTACATTCATCACAATAGCCTCTTCAATGGATAAAAATATCTCAAGGAGTTCACAGAGGTTAAATGAAAAAAAAATTGATTTCCATCCTTTTCTCTCTCAAATCTCCAACCCACAGATCCCTCAGTGGAAGAAGAATTGCAATTATAATGAACTAGGCCTGCAGCCTATCCTTGGCATGAGCAGCATTTATTTGTGTATCAATAATACGTGTGAGCCCTTTGTTTGTAACCATGACATTTCTTTGACTCATTAGAAAACTTACCCATCCCCTGAGGAAGCTAACAATCTGCTGAGAATGTTAGTCCCCGTTACCAAGGCCCCTTCGGGTCACTAGCTTCCAATACATAGGGCTACAAAAGACATTCACACAGAAACAAAACATTCAGCCCAACTAGTCCAAGTTGGTGCTTAGGCTTCCTTCCAACCTCCAGCCATCTTTCCTCATCTAAATCTAACATATAATCTCTACTGCCTTCTCCCTGATGTGGTTATCCAGCTTCCTCTGAAATATATCTTCACTATTCTCTTCACTCATCCCTTCTGGTTGCGATTTCCACATTCTCACCTCTCCATGGGTAAAGACATTTCGTCTGAATTCCCGATCAAATTTCTTAATGGCTGTCTTCTATTGATGGCCTCTAGTTATGCTCCTCTTCACAAGAAGAAGCATTCTCTTTGTATTCACTCTATTCAAATTTTCATAATTTTAAGGACCTCTCTAAGGTTACTCAGTGGAAGAAACGCCCATCCCTGAGGGACCTACCTTCTTTTTCATAGAACCATTGAATTTACAGAGCAGAAGGAGGCCATTCGGCCATTCGGAAATACCGGCCTTTGGAAAGAGAGCCCTACTTATGACCATGCCTCCATCCTATCCTCATAACCCAGTCACCCCACCTAATCCTTTGGACACTAAGGGGCAATTGATCATGGCCAATCCACCTAACCTGCACGTCTTTGGACTGCGGGAGGAAACCGGAGCACCCGGAGGAAACCCACGCAGACATGGGGTGGAAGTGCCCATCAGCCTCCTTTTCAAGAGAGAAAATTCCCTAACGGTCAATCCTTTCCCAATATGTGTACCTACGCATTTCCAGTGTCATCCTTCAAAACCTTTTCTGCACCCTCTCCAAGTACTCTATGCCGTTCTTATAATATGGAACCAGACCTTGAGACACTACTCTAAGTGACAGCACTCTAAGTGGGTAATCAGTGGCTTCATGGTACTGTCACTGGACTAATAATCCAGGGCAAGATCTACAGACCCGGGTTTAAATGGTCAAGTTTGAATTCACTAAAAATTTGGAACTAAAAGTCCAGTGATGACCATGGAACCATGAAACCAAAAACCCATTGTGGTTCATTAATGTATGTTAGGGAAGGAAATCTGCTGTCATTACCTGGCCTGGCCTACATGTGAATCCAGATCCACAGCAATGTGGTTGACTCTGAACTGCTATTCAAATTAAATCGGCATCGGCAAGCGGAGAAGCCCGCCCGTGGACTTTGGAATCAAAAGCATACTTTCTAAATTTGAGGATGACACCACTTCCCATATTTAGCCATTCTGAGTAACTGTCCTTTTACTCTCATTTACTCCTGTCTATCTTGAAGCCAGCAAGCAATCCATTAAGCCACTTTTCCCTTGATTCCATAATCTCTGACTTTATTCATTTCTGCACTATGAGGCACCTTAGCCAAACCCCTTTTGAAGGGCCAAATACATTTTTCAAAAATTAATTTACATGGTGTGGCTGCTGAGCATTTATTTCCCATCCCTAGTTGGCCTTCAGTAGGTGATGGTGAGCTGCCTTCTTGAACTGCTGCAGTCAAAAATCTATCGAGCCTGGCTGTAAAAATGTTCAAGGACTCTGTTTCAACTGCCTTTTGAGGAAGACAGATTCAATGACCCATGACCCTCTGAGAGAAAGTGTTTATCCTCATCTCTGCCTTAAATGAGCGAGCCCTTATTTTTAAACCGTCGCCCCTAAGTTCTAGATTCTCATTG
The DNA here is from genome assembly GCF_902713615.1 of Scyliorhinus canicula. Lineage (NCBI taxonomy): Eukaryota > Metazoa > Chordata > Chondrichthyes > Carcharhiniformes > Scyliorhinidae > Scyliorhinus > Scyliorhinus canicula. The sequence continues at coordinate 173,386,546 of NC_052146.1, forward strand.
CCTCTACATCCACCCTGTCACTATCCCTCAGGACCTTAAAGGTTTCACTCAAGTCATCTCTTACTCTTCTAAACTCCAGCAGACACAAGCCTAGCCTGTCTAACCTTGCTTCGTTAGACAACCTGCCCATTCCTGTTATCAGCCTAGTAAACCTTCTCTGAACTGCTTCCAATGCGTTTACATCTTTCCTTAAATAAGGCGAGCAATACCGAACACAATACTCCAGATGTGGTCTGACCAGTGCCCAGTACAACTGAGGCATAATCTCCCTACTTATGTAATCAGATACCCCTGCAATAAAGAATAACATTTTATTAGCTTTCATAATTACTTGCTGTACCTGCATGCTAGCCTTTTGTCTCATACACTGAGACACCCAGATCCTTCTGCATCTCAGAGCTCTGTAATCATACTGGATGGTTTTATTTGTTTCTTTTCGGGGAATATATTCTACCCTCATTCTGTAAAACACTTCCAAATGTTTCCCATTGTTCTACACCATTGTTTGCCAATATAGTTGCCCATTTATTTTTATTCTCAGCCTCTCAAAATCGGCTTTCTCCAATCTAATAACCTGGTATTTGCCATTTATGTGTCCTTCTCAATCTTCATCTTCAAGTGTATTAAATTATGGTCATTATTGCCTAGATGTTTCTTTACTTTTACTTCTCTTACCTGTTCTGGTTCATTCCCTGTTGCTGTATCAAATCACAAATCTTCCCTTTTTGACCGTTTACCTGTTGTGTCAGAAAGGAGTTTAGTCCACACTGTAAGAACTCTGTTCCCTTATGCTCGTTACATAACACTTCTGTCCAATTATCATGAGGGTAGTTGAAAATCCCATAGCTATTATCCTATTTTTTGCACATAATTCTCTAATTTGTCTGGATATTCCTAACCCCACCTCCCTTGCACTATTAGTTGGCCTGTACATGTTGTCTATGGTTGTTTATTATCATTATTAATGATAACAATATTATACTGTTACTTCCTGTAATTTTGTTCCCTGAGAATCTCTCAGCTGCCCATGCATGGCTCCAATTGACCCTAAATTGAAGCTGACAGAACAAGAAAGAGAATAAAGAAAAAAATTACAACACAGGAACAGGCCCTTCGGCCCTCCAAACCTGTGCCGATCCAGATCCTCTATCTAAAACTGTCGCCTATTTTCTAAGGATCTGTATCCCTCTGCTCCCTGCCCATTCATGTATCTGTTTAGATACATCTTAAATGACGCTATCGTGCCCGCCTCTACCACCTCCGCCGGCAGTGCGTTCCAGGCACCCACCACCCTCTGCGTAAAGAACTTTTCACGCATATCTCCCTTAAACTTTTCCCTCTCACCTTGAACTCGTGACCCCTAGTAATTGAGACCCCACTCTGGGAAAAAGTTTCTTGCTATCCACCCTGTCTATACCTCTCATGATTTTGTAGACCTCAATGAGGTCCCCCCTCAATCTCCGTCTTTTTAATGAAAATAATCCTCATCTGCTCAACCTCTCTTCATAGCTAGCACCCTCCATACCAGTCAACATCCTGGTGAACCTCCTCTGCACCTTCACTGCACCTTAGCACAGTGGGCTTAACCGCTGGCTTGTAATACAGAACAATGCCAGCAGTGCGGGTTCAATTCCATTATTACTCCAAAGCATCCACATCATTTTGGTAATGTGGCGACCAGAACTGTACAAAGCATTCCAAATGTGGCCGACACTTTGGGATAAGCTTGAATTTGGATGATAATTGTTTTTTTTAATTTTTCCAATTAAGGGACAATTTTGCGTGGCCAATCCACCAACCCTGCACATCTTTGGATTACGGGGGTGAGACCCACATAGACACGGGGAGAATGTGCAAACTCCACATGGACAGTGAACTCGGCTGGGATCGAACCTGGGTCCTCGGCGCCATGAGGCAGCAATTCTAATTATTGCACCACTGTGCCACAAATTTGAATGATAATAAAGTGCATGGTATCAATTCAGTCCCGCATTGTACATCACTTTCCATTTTAATTTTCATTGATATTGACTGTGTATACTCTCACTCAAACTTAATCCCAAAATGTCAGGATGTGCTTCCAAATTCTGCGAGTGATTGCCTCAGTATAAAATGTCTCTTTATGCACTACTTTAAGTCTGGAGCAGTGGATCTGCCAATGTGACCAAAGACCATTTTAATAATAATAAATAATAATTGCTTATTGTCACAAGTAGGCTTCAATGAAGTTACTGTGAAAAGCCCTTAGTTACTGTGAAAAGCCCCCAGTTACTGTGAAAAGACCCTGGCAGCTGAGAGATTCTCAGGGAGCAGAATTACAGGAAGTAACAGTATTTTCTTCCCTTCCTCCTTGCGACATACAGCAGAGAACTTGCTCTTGGTCTGAAATGGCACCTAATGGAATGCATCCCAGAGTGCTAAAAGAAATGGCTAGGGAAATTGCAGATGCACTAATGGTGATTTACCAAAATTCACTAGACTCTGGGGTGGTCCCGGTGGATTGGAAATTAGCAAACGTGACACCACTGTTTAAAAAAGGAGGTAGGCAGAGAGCAGGAAATTATAGGCCAGTGATCTTAACTTTGGTAGTAGGGAAGATGCTGCAATCTATCATCAAGGAAGAAATAGCGAGGCATCTGGATAGAAATTGTCCCATTGGGCAGACGCAGCATGGGTTCATAAAGGGCAGGTCATGCCTAACTAATTTAGTGGAATTTGTTGAGGACATTACCAGTGCAGTAGATAACGGGGAGCCAATGGATGTGGTATATTTGGATTTCCAGAAAGCCTTTGACAAGGTGCCACACAAAAGGTTGCTGCATAAGATAAAGATGCATGGCATTAAGGGTAAAGTAGTAGCATGGATAGAGGATTGGTTAATTAATAGAAAGCAAAGAGTGAGAATTAATGAGTGTTTCTCTGGTTGGCAATCAGTACCTAGTGGTGTCCCTCAGGGATCCGTGTTGGGCCCACAATTGTTCACAATTTACATAGATGATTTGGAGTTGGGGACCAAGGGCAATGTGTCCAGGTTTGCAGATGACACTAAGATGAGTGGTAAAGCGAAAAGTGCAGAGGATACTGGAAGTCTGCAGAGGGATTTGGATAGGTTAAGTGAATGGGCTAGGGTCTGGCAGATGGAATACAATGTTGACAAATGTGAGGTTATCCATTTTGGTAGGAATAACAGCAAACGGGATTATTATTTAAACGATAAAATATTAAAGCATGCCGCTGTGCAGAGAGACCTGGGTGTGCTAGTGCATGAGTCACAGAAGGTTGGTTTACAGGTGCAACAGGTGATTAAGAAGGCAAATGGAATTTTGTCCTTCATTGCTAGAGGAATGGAGTTTAAGACCGGGGAGGTTATGTTGCAATTGTATAAGGTGTTAGTGACGCCACACCTGGAATATTGTGTTCTGTTTTGGTCTCCTTACCTGAGAAAGGACATACTCGCACTGGAGGGTGTGCAGAGGAGATTCACTAGGTTAATCCCAGATCTGAAGGGGTTGGATTATGAGGAGAGGTTGAGTAGACTGGGACTGTACTCGTTGGAATTTAGAAGGATTAGGGGGGATCTTATAGAAACATTTAAAATTATGAAGGGAATAGATAGGATAGATGCGGGCAGGTTGTTTCCACTGGCGGGTGAAAGCAGAACTAGGGGACATAGCCTCAAAATAAGGTAAAGTAGATTTAGGACTGAGTTTAGGAGGAACTTCTTCACCCAAAGGGTTGTGAATCTATGGAATTCCTTGCCCAGTGAAGCAGTTGAGGCTCCTTCATTACATGTTTTTAAGGTAAAGATAGATAGTTTTTTGAAGACTAAAGGGATTAATGGTTATGGTGTTCAGGCCGGAAAGTGGAGCTGAGTCCACAAAAGATCAGCCATGATCTCATTGAATGGCGGAGCAGGCTCGAGGGGCCAGATGGCCTACTCCTGCTCCTAGTTCTTATGTTCTTATGTTCTTATATTTAGGACCAGTAGAATGGCAGTGCCCTTACCCACCTCCACCCCCACCACCTCCTCCCCTACCATTCGCACCCCCCCCCCCCCCCCCGCCCCCTCGCACCCCCACACCCCCCACCTCAAACCCACACCCCAATTGCTCAGCTTGATTGGAAGGTCACAATCTGGAAACTAATTGATGAGCAATGAACCAGTTCTCCTTCCGGCAGACAGTTTTGTCTTTGCATAACCTTTGGGTTTCAACCAATGTCAAATTAAGTTCACACAGAGTTTAATTATTTTTAATAATTTAATGTTTTGAAATTGTGCAGAATTGTTTAAAAAGAGTTGGTGTCCTTTCCTAATACTTGCACATCTTCTCTCCGTACATGTCTTGATGTAATTATTTTCCACAGGACAACCTCATTAAACTTTAAGTTCATATTTACTTAAACTTAATAAGTGTATGAGTTGGATCGTCGCAACCGAGGTGGGTAGCTCGAGTGGAGAAACTTACTGACTTTGCAGACGTGTCTCTGTATAAAGTCCCTCTTCACATGTTATTTTCATTCCATAGAGGCAGGGGTGGGATACAGGTGTACCCAGAACCCCCGAGCAGCCATGTGCCAAGATGAATGAGTTAAAAGGCCCAGCTCAGTTCTTTCGGACTTCGTAGTTTAGTCACATTTTAGGCCCTTTAGTCCTCACTACTATATTCATATCCTATCACTTCCCCGCTCCCTCCCCATGTCAATTCTATGCTTCCAAAATAAATCAATTTCAACTCACCCCCCCCCATCCTCTGACCCACCCACCCCAATCGTCCTTCCATTCCCATTTACGCAGTATGCACCATGTACAGAACCAATTAACCTATATTGGGCATGTGCTTAGCTAAACCACCCATTCATAACTTTTGAAAGAAAAGCTGGTGTTCCGGCAACCCTATAAAAATGGCAATGAAGGTATCAATAACAGAAGCGTTAAGCACTTAACACCTCTGAAACCTGTGCAAATTAACGTTGAGACATTGTCAAAGGAGAACATTAAAAAAACATCTGACCTCATAGAAATGGCAATCAGGCAAAGCCAAATGTTCTCCGCACTTGCGGAAACAAACTCTTTTTTAAAATAAATTTAGTGTCTCCAATGTGCCACCGTGCTGCCCCCGGAAACAAACTCTTATTGACTGAGAGCCCAGGATTCTATAACATTTCATGGCTGGAGTTTTACAATGACTAGATGAGGAAGTACTTATACATTAAATTTCTGCGAACAATTTCAGAATTGGAAAATATATATTTCATGTATTGACAAACATTTCCAGTGGCACAAACTTTGCCTTCACTGTGAATCTTGCCCCTGAACCCTCTCAACAGTTCAAAGATTTTAAAGCATTTTCTTTCAAAAATAGCTGGAATGGGGGCAAAGTATTCTTGTACAGACCAAGTTAGAAAATATTTCAATTATATTTTTGGGGTGCACAAAAATATTCAGGTTTGGATTTCACTTTCTCTCAAACTTGAGAGTACTTGCTATAATTGATGGTCAAATGCTCATTGTTCCCAGCAGTCCTTTTCCCTCAGCCTTCCTTTTACCCTAATCGGATATTAAAGAACGAGAAGTGGTCCCACTGGTACACATGAGATTCTGAAGGGGGTTTGACAGGGCAGATACTGAGAGATTGTTTCCCCTGGCTGAGAATCTAGAACACAGGGTGCGTGGTCTCCCGATCATTTAAGATTATTTCACCCAAGCCATTGTGGAACCTTGGAATTCTCTACGCCAGAGGGCTGTGGATGCTCCATTGTTGGATATCTTTAAGGCTGGGATGGAGAGATTTTTGATCTCTCATGGAATCAAGTGATACGGGGAGTGGGCAAGAAAGTGGAGTCGAAGCGGCAGGTCAGTCATGGATGAACTGCATGCTGGAGCAGGCACAATGAACCTTTCTCTTTCTTATGTCTTTAACAGGATTATGTGAGTAAGTTTGCTTTCATAGGTGCAGGGAATTGTACCACTGCTCGGACTATTACGCAATTAAGGCCACCAGCCTGCCTGTCAAAGTTCCCAGCTCGGTCAGGGGGCTGATGGCTCTGCAGCCTGAGGAGAGGATGTCTCCATGTTGAGGACTTTGCAGGTATGCAAAAAGAAAATATGTGCCAGGGTCAGACTGGCAGATGAACCCTCCAGCATTTGGAGGCCACCTCAACATAGCTTCCAGACCCACCACATTGATATTATGCTAAAGCATCGGCAACACATCAGGCTCTCCTCTCAACACTTTCTGTCACCAGTTTTGCCATCACCCGTCCCCTATTCCTCACCTCCCAGCCTTGTTTCCAGAACACGGGTAAAGTTCAGCACCTAGCTTCTTACCCTCTGCACAAAATACTTCAATCGCACCTGCCTCTTCACTTCCCCTCATCCCATTTTGAATTAATTCCCCATCTGCTGATTTCATACAGGTTGATATTCAGGTTTTATTTTATTGATGCCTCTTAGATTCTTGAAAGATTAAATAAGAGTTTCCCTATTTACACACTCTAGTCATTCCCAGAGTCCTTTATCCCTCTTCATAGTTTGTGCCTAATTCCTGGTATCAGGTTAACATCCTCTACATTACCAGAATGCCCCCACCTGGAGCATAGTGACGGGGATTTCTTTTTTTTCATTTTGGAGTAACCAATGGGCAGCATGGTAGCATGGTGGTTAGCATAAATGCTTCACAGCTCCAGGGTCCCAGGTTCAGTTCCCGGCTGGGTCACTGTCTGTGCGGAGTCTGCACATCCTCCCCGTGTGTGCGTGGGTTTCCTCCGGGTGCTCCGGTTTCCTCCCACAGTCCAAAGATGTGCGGGTTAGGTGGATTGGCCGTAATAAATTGCCCTTAGTGTCCTAAAAAATAAGGTTAATTGGGGGGGTTACTGGTATAGGGTGGATACGTTGGCTTCAGTAGGGTGATCATTGCTCGGCACAACATCGAGGGCCGAAGGGCCTGTACTGTTCTATGTTCTATGTTCTAATTCAATTTTTCCAATTAAGGGGCAATTTAGCGTGGCCAATCCAACTACCCTGCACATCTTTAAGTTGTGGGGGCGCGACCCACGCAGACACGGGGAGAATGTGGAAACTCCACACCGACAGTGATCCAGAGCCGGGATCGAACCTGGGACCTCGGCGCCGTAAGACTGCAGTGCTACCCACTGCACCACCGTGCTGCTCCTGTGACAGGGTTTTCTATGGTACTTTGGGTGGAACTACGGCCTTTCTCCATGAGAACTCATTGTTATTCTCTGGGCATGGGATTTTCTGCTCATTCAATTAATGGATGGCAACCTGGGGGTCCACCACATGCAAAGATGGACAAGCCCACTTTCATTTCCCCCCCCCTGACTTGCACCATGGTTGGGATTCGCTGGTGCGGCGCTCTCCCGGCCGCAGTGGGATCATCCGTCCCTCCAGCCAGGCAATGGGGTTTCACATTGTGGGCACCCCCACGCCTTTGGGAAATCTGCAGATGGGAGTGTGCTGCCGGCGAAACGGAGGATCCCACCGAGGAGAATCCAGCTCCATATCTTTGTTCAAGGGAGGACTCTGCAAAGTGGGATCAGAAAATTAATTTATAAAAAGCAAGATTATAACAACAGATGCAAAATTTAAAAAATGTAAAATAAAATAAGAAAATACTTCTACTTTCACAATACCGTTCAGGACCTCAGGAAATCCCAAAATAGTTTACATCCAATTAACTACTTTTGAATATCATTGCTTTTATAATGTGGGAATGAAGCATGTTATCGATCAACCCCGTCATTGATGAGAGAAAATCCATGAAGAGTCCAAATTAGTAAATGGGTGGAAATAGCTTTTGTTTTTCTGTGATATTCTGTTTACCCTTATTTTAATCACTGATACTTGTGTTAAAGATTATCCATCACACTGAGGCTTTATTCAACCAGGAAAGGCTTTTAAATACTTCCTGTTGTAACTCAGACCATACCAGACTCACCAGAGGAGACTTCAGTGTGAAAATCCTCTTCAATATTCGCATATTAGGATCAAACACCATTCTTATTGCATAATTCATCAATCTCTTACAGACTGGGTTCACATTCCTGATTTTGTGATTCATACTCATCAGAATACAAATAATTTAAATCTAGTTAAGGAGCAGTGGCTGGGTAATGATGTTGTAACTAATGTTGCAGGGCTGGTAACATTTTTTGTCCTGTTGCTCCTTAAGTGCTATTTTTCTTTAATGCAGTTAAGCAATGGGCAATTACAAGCCTTCCAGTACTAATTTGCTCTCATTGGACTGCTACTCACCGTCTCATTGATCAGACGATTCAAGTCGTACATCAGAGACTTCAGCTCATAACCTAGATTGATGCTTCAGTGCAATGCCGGAGCTGCTTGGGGGTGAATTCTCCGCTGGTGTGATTCTCCATTCTGCCGGCAGTGCGCTGTCGCCTGCAGGTTTCCCGGCAGTGTGGGGTGGCTACAATGGGAAATTCCATTGGCCAGCACTGGGAATCTCGCTGCCAGCGACGGCTCGCCTCCGAGAAACACCTGGCTGGAGAGACGGACAATTCACCCCGTTATCCTTTAGGTTAGGGCCGGGATTCTCTGCCCGTTCGCTGGCGGCGGGATTCTCTGAGTGGCGTGGCTTCAATGGGAATTCCCGTTAGCAGCAGCAGGAGCAGAGAATCCCGCTGCCAGCGAACGTTGCCTCCTACCATCGAGAAACACAGGACAGGAGGCCAGAGAACCCCACGCTAGAAATCAAAACCAAGGTCCTGTCTGCCCTCCAGGTAGGTGTAAATGATCCCATAACTCAGAGTTGTTTATGGGAGCTTGCTGTGCACAAATTGACTACTCACATTAAGAGACTGACTACACGTCAAACATGTATTCATTATATGCAAATTGCTTTGGGATTTGGGATGTGCAGATCGTGAAATGGGCGATATAAATCTAAGTCTATCATTTACCTTCAAATTACCTTCAATGCTTATGTAGTTACATTGTATATCTTGTGTTGCCCTATTATGTATTCTCATGTATTTTCTTGTATTTTCTTGAATTTTGTTTAATTCCCTTTTCTAATGATCTGTTGACCTGCTCGCAGAAAAATACTTTTCACTGTACCTCGGTACACATGACAATAAACAAATCCAATCCAATCCAAATTGTGCACATTTTATTATTCGTTCATGGAATGTAGGCATTGCTACCTGGGCCAGCATTTATTGCCCACCCATGAGAACAATTAAGAGTCAACCACATTGCGGTGGGTCTGGAGTCACATGTAGGCCAGACCAGGTCAGGATGTCAGGTTTCCCTCCCTGAAGGACGTTAGGGTTTCACGGTCATCATTTTATTTCCAGATTCTTACTGAATTCAACTTTCACCATCTGCCGTGGTGGGATTTGAACCCAGGTCCCTAGATCATTACCTGGATTGCTAGTCTAGTGGCAATACCATACGCCACTCCATCCCGCGACAATGCAAATGCCCCTTACACTTTTAATGACAACTTTCTTAAACTCAGCTTAAAACTGCAAAACGTGAGATTGAATGGAACAGAGCGACAGATTTAAAACTTTAACAGGAATGTACAGCACAAACAGAGCAATATTGTTCAAATCAATTTCATCCTTCCAATATGAAATTTACACTGTAAAATGTGATTTTCTTTGTGATTTTGAAATTGTATCTTCTAGTATTAATAATATTCCTGCATTAATAAAGAGTTAGGACAATTTTAAGGACAGTTGTGTATGCAGTAGTTTCAAGGAGACAGCTGATCTTGTTACCAGGCTGAGGGAAGAGTCACAAGTCATTTTTCAGCACACAGTTGCATTTCCATGAAATTGCTTTAACAAAAACAAAATACTTGACGTTCATTCCCAATGAAATGTCCTGCATGGAATGCCGACCAATCTCTCTGTCTCCTAAATACTGATTTGCCTGTTCTGCAATTCCAGAATGTTCCATTTTCACAAAAATGTCTCTTCAATCGGTGAATGATCAGAAAACTTGGCATCGGGTTTTCAAGCTGCTGTCCCAGGGGAGAAATTGTAGGGTGTGTTATAGAAACTGCTCAATATTTATCTCAATATAAATCAATGGCACAGAAATTGGGCGGATTCTCTCATGGTCAAGTGATCCATGTTTTAGCAGTTTAATCCCAGATGGATACTTCTACCCAGCAACCACCCCCCCCCCCACCCCCCCCCCCACCCCCACACACTCAAAGTCTGCCCCCTGAAAGCACCCCCTGGCAATCCCATAGCTTGTCCCCTTAAAGGACACACCGCCTATTCCCTTAAAGCATCCCCCCAACCCGCCTCATACCTTGTCCCCTTAAAGCATTGACTGCACAGGGCGAATGCAAGAAATTCTATTTGAAAATACTTCCGTGGGGACTGTAATGTGTGCTAAGTAGACAAATGGAATTTGAAATATCATGGGGAAACAAAATAGCATGTTCCTTCACAAGGTAGTTATTAGACTTATCGTGAAACAGTTACTCAGACTTCTTACTTCCCATCTCCTGGGTTGCTATTATGTTTGATTGAAACTAAATTGTCTTTTCAGAAGAGACGATTCATTCTCTTAGCAGATGGAACAGGTAGGGGATATTTAACTATGTGAGGCTATAAATAACTTCTGCATGATTGGATAAATGTTGATCCTGCGTAATAGGAAAATATTGGACTGCAGGTGAAGCATAAAATCCGTAGTTGAAAGTTATTTATCCCCTATCTTTTCCTCTAATGCTTTGATTCAATATGATTTAGATAGAGATAGAACATAGAACAGTACAGCACAGAACAGGCCCTTCGGCCCTCGATGTTGTGCCGAGCAATGATCACCCTACTCAAACCCACGTATCCACCCTATACCCGTAACCCAACAACCCCCCCCTTAACCTTACTTTTTAGGACACTACGGGCAATTTAGCATGGCCAATCCACCTAACCCGCACATCTTTGGACTGTGGGAGGAAACCGGGGCACCCGGAGGAAACCCACGCACACACGGGGAGGACGTGCAGACTGCGCACAGACAGTGACCCAGCCGGGAATCGAACCTGGGACCCTGGAGCTGTGAAGCATTTATGCTAACCACCATGCTACCGTGCTGCCCGTAATCTGTTGACAATTTGGGAAGTAGAGATGCTCGGAGTTTTTCTCGAAGACGAGTTGAGGAGCTGAGGGAATTGAGGTGTTAGAGCACCACCTTTAGCAGCAGGAGGTAATTACACCTGACAGTTTATATAAACTCCACTCCAAATATGGATATAGGAATTTGCATCGGATAAAGTTGAGAACAGGAAAGATTTCTGGATAAGAATATGAATATTGGTATAAGCTTATTTAATATATTAAAATGAGAAAAATGGTATTAATGCAGTGAGCTGTCATGATCTGGAAGGCACTGCATGAAAGGGTGGTGGAAACTGATTCAGTGGTAACTTTCAAATGGGACTTTGAGATATATTTAGAATCAAATGCCGATTGAAGGGGTTTGGTGGCGTGGGAAACCTGCTATTGTGTGGCAAATTCAGAAGTTCGTGCAACATGTCTGTTAGTCTCTTTGAATCAGCCATCTTGTTATTATTTTGCCTCTTGGTTGATTTCACAGCAGCAAATGAAAGACCCATAATGAAATGAAATGAAAATCGCTTATTGTCACAAGTAGGCTTCAAATGAAGTTACTGTGAAAAGCCCCTGGTTGCCACATTCCGGTACCTGTTCGGGGAGGCTGGTACAGGAATTGAACTACTGGCCTGCCGTGGTCTGCATTAAAAGTCAGCGATTTAGCCCAGTGTGCTGAACCAGCCCCTGAAGACGTATTTAAAGGGCCAATTCAAAGTTGGAGTTTGGAAGAGCTGGGAGTTTGTTGTACCAGAAGACAAACTTTCACCATTGGTTCAGAATGATCAAAAGCTCTGCTCCGCTTCAATGAAAACTTCCTTGACCTGATGTTGGAGGCAATGAGAGAAATACATTTCCTCTGCAACGGGAGGAGTTAACCTGCCTCTTTCACGGGGAAGGTATACTTGGAGGTGGCTGAGGAGGTCAGTAACAGGATCATTCTGCCACATTCCTCGATTCGGTGCATGAAGCACTTTAATGGTCTGTCCAAGTCAGGGATGATGAGTGCGGATGCATATTCACCTATATCCTACTTGTGCATCACCCGACACTCTCACTCTCCTTTGTCAACTCCATTACGCCTCACACCCAATTACGCTGCAAATGAACCCATCCTTCTTGCTATGCTCTTTCTCACATCTCCATCTATCTATCTGGCACTGTTGCTCAACCTAATCCTGATGGAATATTCTGCTTCTCCCTAAAAGTCACCAGAACCACGCCCACTGTATCCCACCTGTCAATACACTCACTGACAGGCAATGTTCCCTCTCATTTTTCTTTGTTGTGTGTGGACTGTTTGTTTCACTGTGCAGCTCCTTGAAGATCATAGGGCGAGATTCTCCGGACTCACGACGGGTCGGAGAATAGCGGGCGTCGGAAATTTTTACGGCGACGCTGTTCCGACGCCCTCCCGCTATTCTCCGAACCCCGCAAATTGTCGGAGTCGCGTTTCCCGACAAACGCCTCCTTCCCGCCCCTGACACGACCAGAATCGCCACTGAGAGCCCCCCCGCTATTCACCGGCCCGGATGGGCCGAAGTCCCGACGTCACGGCGCCCTGTTTGGACGTCGTGAAACACACCTGCTTTTTAAATTCGTCAACCAGTCGGCCTGGCTGACGACTGCTTGGAGGAGGTCAGGGCACCACTCTGCGCACCGCTCAGCGCACCGCTCAGCGCACCGCTCGAGTCTGGCCACAACGGGGAAGGCATCCCTGGGAACGGGATGGGGTCCAGAACGGGGGCGGTGGGGGGGACGGAGGGGGCAGTGGGGGAGACGGAGGGGGCAGTGGGGGAGACGGAGGGGGCAGTGGGGGAGACGGAGGGGGCAGTGGGGGAGACGGAGGGGGCAGTGGGGGAGACGGAGGGGGCAGTGGGGGAGACGGAGGGGGCAGTGGGGGAGACGGAGGGGGCAGTGGGGGAGACGGAGGGGGCAGTGGGGGAGACGGAGGGGGCAGTGGGGGAGACGGAGGGAGCAGTGGGGGGCGACGGGGGGGGGGGTTAGGTAGAGAGTGAGCCGTCCAACCCCGTAACAAAATGTCTGCCACCATGCCATGGTGTGCAGGTGACGAGGACACGGCCGCTGGTTCCCCTGTGGCTTCCGGCCACAGGCCACTGACGCACCCGTGAGGAGGACATAGTTTACTGGCCGTTGGATGTAGGAAGTGACCAGGGGTTAGGCTGACCGCGTGTCAGCAGCGCGACCAGGCCACCGGGACACACTGGTATCCCATGGCTGGCGGCTGCCGAGGTGTCGACTAACGTCCGTCTAACATGTCCCGTTTCTCTGCCCCCCACCACCCTTCTGTAGGTTAGCACGATGCATGGGAACAGAACGGCTATGTTCTGCGCAGTGGTTGGGGCAGCTCTACTGGATTTGGAGATGCAGCAGCATCCACACCCACAACCCGCAGTGGCTGCAGGGCCAGCTGCAGCAGCAGAGGGAAGGGCCGAGGAGTTGCCAGTCGTCGAGCAGCATGGGGGGGGGGGGGAGGAGGAGGAGGAGGAGGAAGAGGAAGAGGAGAGAGTGAGGGTGCAGCCACGGCGTCAGAGGCGACGACCAAAGCCGAGGGTGTACCGTGTCCGGGTCTCTTTCCTAACAATGCCGGACATCACCTGCAGGAGAAGACTCCGGCTGAGTAGGCAGACGGTGATACATATCTGCGAACTCCTGTCGCACCTCGCCCCACGTGGAACGGGGGGAGGACACGCGATCCCGGTTGCCATCAAGGTGACGGTCGCTCTGAACTTCTATGCTACCGGCTCCTTCCAGTCTCCGAGCGGGGACGTCTCTGGGATCTCCCAGTCATCGGTGCACAGGTGCATCCGGGATGTGACCGACGCCCTCTATGCCATCGCCGATCGCTACATCACCTTTCCCGAGGACCGAGCAAGTCAAGACTCACGAGCCCGTGGATTTGCCAGTGTGGCCGGGATACCGAGGGTTCAGGGGTCAATCGACTGTGTTCACGTCCCCATGCGCCCGCCTGCTGTGGACAGGGACGTGTTCACAAACAGGAGGGGGACATACTCCATTAATGTCCAGGTGGTATGCGACCCCCACATGAGGTTCATGAACGTCTGTGCAAGGTTCCCAGGGAGTGTGCATGACTCCTACATACTAGCGCAGTCGTTCATCCCTGCGATGTTTGAGGGACGTCCCCCCCGGCTGAGGGGCTGGTTGCTAGGTGACAGGGGTTATCCGCTGAGGTCTTGGCTGATGACGCCGATACGGAGGCCTCAGACCAATGCGGAAACACGATACAACGAGGCCCATGCAGCAACCAGGGGTGTGGTGGAGCGCTGCCTTGGCCTCCTGAAGATGAGATTCAGGTGCCTGGACCGCTCCGGAGGGGCCCTGCAGTACCAGGCCGACAGGGTCGCTCGCATTGTAGTGGTCTGCTGTACACTGCACAACATCGCGATGCAGAGGGGAGATGACCTGTTGCAGGAGGCGGAGGGAGAAGCTAGTGGCAGTGGTGCCAGCACAGAGGAGGAGGAGGAGGAGGAGGAGGAGGAGGAGGAGGAGGAGGAGGAGGAGGAGGACGCTGGCGGAGTGGCGGGCGCAGCACGCAGACACGACCCAGGTGCTGGTGATGTCCAGGAGGCGGCACGACGGACCCGGCAAGGACGGCGGGCACGCGACGCCATGGTGGCAGCACGGTTCACGCATCGCATGTGACGTCCCCGATGAACACCAAACCACCACCTGCATCGCTAGTCATGCAGAGGGTCACCACACAACTGCCACCACCAAACCCCCCCCCCCCCCCCCTCAGTGTACACTGCTCCACTTCGACATGACGCTTATCACTGGGTCCAGACGGAATGGCACAACATTGATGGCTGTGTCAGCGGGTGTGATCAGTGCCATGTGGAATGATGACAGCCCGCTCTGCGAAGAGCTGTGAGCTCAGAATCGTTAGAGAGAGTCTGACCCATGGCAATAGCTGAACCATCCACCTTGGTGGCCGCTGAGTTCGTCACTGACACTCCATCACGTGCCCGCGTGGGCTAGCTGTGGGAGGGGGGTAGGGGCAGGGACTGCACACCCGGCACCGAGGTTTCACCACCCGTCACCCCAAGCGACACTCGGTCACCATCACGATTCCTGTGGCTGTGGAACAATCACACGGTATTACAAGTAAGGTGGAACAGTGCGTTTAATATTAACAATTATTTACAGGTGCCCTAGCCCCTACAACTAAACTGTGCCCTTCACCCGTGCCAACTTACTCAGTGTCTATCTTAGTTGCCTTACGGGCCCTACCACTACGTCTAAGTGAATCCCCAGATGATACAGCAGGAGTGGAGGAGGATTGCTGCGAATCGCCCCCCTCGACTCGTTTCTCCTTGGCCAAGCGTTTCCTGGGGCGACCCGGCCTTGATGGGCCAGGCTGCTCTGCGGGCGTCTCGGGTGACATTGTGCCACCCTGCTCTGCCTGCTGCCCACCCGATGCACCAGGGATGGGACGGGGGGAGGCCGAGAATTCCGGGACGTCCCGTGATGGAGTTAATGGGACGGGCCCCGAAACCTCCTCCTCCCTCGGGGAGCCCGGTGGCCCCCGGGCCTCACTTTGGGACAGAGGTGCGAGCGGGGAGGTTCCCCGTCGCACCATTGACACCTGGCGCTGCCAGTCCTGGAGGCCTGCAACGGTATCCACCAGGATCCGAAGGTTTGCAGAGACGGAGTCCAGGGAGTTAGACATTCCCGCCAGGGACTGTGCGATCTCAACCTGATTGTGCATGACGCCATCCAGCACATGTGTCAGGCGGTTGATGCTCTCGGCGACTGACTGCTGCGACTGGCCAATGACCTGCTGAGACTCGGCCATGGCCCGCAGGGCGCCGGCAATGTCGGTTTGGCTCTGGCACATTGCTGCCTGTGAGAGGGCAACCCTGTCCAGGGCCGAGGATGACGCGTGCACATTAATCCCGACGTCTTGCATAACCTGACCCATTGCCTCCACCGCGGATGCCACCCGTGCGGTGTCGGACTGGGTCTCTGCCATGAGCGGCACCACTCCCTGCTCTTGGACGCGGATCGACTCCTCTAACAGCGTCTGCAGAGTCTGGAAGGAAGCCCTCATCCCGTCATTGTTTCCCTGGGTTTCCTGAGGCATCGGCTGTGCGGGTGGGTTGAGAAACTCCAGGAACTCCAAAAACGTCTGGGAGCCAGCTGCATCCTGGGCCTGGTCTGGCCTCCGCGAGTCCGGGCCCTCTGTTGCTCCGACCTCCACCTGCTGTACCTGCTCATCTGTGATGTGCCAACCAGACTGTGCCCCAGGAGACTCATCACTAAATAGGCCCGCCGGGGTGTGTATCTCTGGGATGATGGATGTGGTGGGAGAAAGCAGTGCCGCAAGCCCGACGCTCTCAATGCTTAGGTCCTCGTCCAGGGTGTGGGGCCGCTCAGCGACAGGAGGGTTGTCCCTGGCCATTTCTGGTGGTGGTGGTGGACCTCGAACCCTCTGTGCGTCCTGGTCCGCAGATTGGGTTGGGGCAGATAGGGCTGCCCGCTGATCGGGCACCCTCTGTTGTGAGGCCCCGGGTGAGGTGGCGGCAGATTCCTGTCTCCATCTGCAGCCAGACGGCCCTGGTCGTTCGGCATCACGTCCTAGGGAAGAGAATGAGACGGGTTATTTCGATTTGCTCGGCAGGCCGCTGGACGGTCCCAGTGGGCAGGGTGTGTGAAGGGACAGAGGATGGGGAGGTGTCCCAGTGGGCAGGGTGTGTGAAGGGACAGAGGATGGGGGGGGGAGGGTGTTTGTCAGGGAGGGTTGTCTCACTTGCTGCAGTTCCGCCAACCTCGCATTGCGCGATATCGCGGGTGGCAGACCCCCCAACAAGGTCCAGTGCCCTCTGTTCAAAGGTGCTGAGGGGGTGCATGTTGGGCGAACCCCCTCCAGTCTTGTGCCGCTCACGGTGGTTATGACCGGCCTTGGCCTGTTGGGGGAGGAAACATAGGTAGATCATTACAAAACGGTAGGTATCAGAAGTCCGTTCTGATACTGGCACAGTTTGGGGGGGGGGGGGCAAGTTGTCATCAGATGATTGCATCTCTCCTCGGGGCCAGAGCGCTGGGTCTGTGACAACTTTGTGAAACACCCTCAAATAACTCTGCCCCAATCCCTCTCCCCCCCCCCCCCCCCCCCCCGGGCAGTTAAGGGGGAGGGATGGTTGTGACTAGGGGGCACCCTCATGGCACTTACCCTGGCAGACCTGGTGAGGTCATGTAGCTTCTTTCGGCACTGCTCTGCTGAGCGAGGAGTCTGCCCCACAGCACTGACGGCAGCAGCCACGTCACGCCAGGCCTGGCGTACCGTGCTGGCAGGTTGGCGATGCCCTCTCCGCGGGCGGATGATGCACCTCCTCTGCTCCACGGCATCGAGCAGCGCCTCGACGTCTGCATCAATAAAGCGAGGTGCAGCTCGCCTAGGCTCCGACATCCTGCCCGACAGATTCTGTGGTCGCCCGCGCCTTTTTACGGCGTCGGGCGGCGTCACATGGGCGGGTTCGTGTCGTCGTCGCGTTCCGTCGTCATCACGCACGTAATTGACGCGGCCGCGCTGCTAGCCCATTTCCAGGAAGTGAATCGGTCGGGAAATGAAGCCTTCGCGACCGTCGTAAAACGGTCCCGATTTTTACGACCGTTTGCCGACTTTCCGCGGGTGCGGAGAATTTCGCCCATAGAATTTACAGTGCAGAAGGAGGCCATTCGGCCCATCGAGTCTGCACCGGCTCCTGGAAAGAGCACCCTACCCAAGGTCAACACCTCCACCCTATCCCCATAACCCAGAAACCCCACCCAACACTAAGGGCAATTTTGGACACTAAGGGCAATTTATCATGTCCAATCCACCTAACCTGCACATCTTTGGACTGTGGGAGGAAACCGGAGCACCCGGAGGAAACCCACACAGACACGGGGAGGATGTGCAGACTCCGCACAGCCAGTGACCCAAGCCGGAATCGAACCTGGGATCCTGGAGCTGTGAAGCGATTATGCTATCCACAATGCTACCGTGCTGCCTCCAAGAGGAGGCTTCTGAAAGGGAATGTTTGGTTGTACATGGCTATCTTGCTACACTGAGTGATGCATTCCAAATTGCGTGACAGCTGCACAACAGCAAAATAGAGCAAATGTTACCCTGAGGTCTGTTCATTCCCTTATACAAGAAGAACAGATGGAAACCACAAGGGAAAGGGAGATTATCATAGTTGGGTCTCCAAGGATCAGGCAGTTGGCAACTGAAGATCAAAAATTGCTTTGCACCCTGATGGGGAGCTGGAGACCTTCCAACAACCTGGAGACATATTGCGCCTGAAAGGTGCATTTAAAAATGGCATCCCGGTCTCTTTGTGCATTGAAGAGTTCCAGTGAACAGAGCTCCTCAGTGCAGGAAACAGGGCTAAAGCCCTGCTAGCATTCCCCGCTAGGCCTCAAATTGCAACAAAGTCCCAATTGATAGCATGATGGCTCTCAGCACTGCGAAAGCCGGACCCGGCTAAACGCGCTGGTCACAGGACATTGCTGCAATTTGATTAGATCATGTTCAGAATCAAACATTATTATTATTATTAATTCACAGTCTTACAAAACTCAGCCATGTACATTTGATTTTAGCAGTGATTGAAATATGATTATCATCATTATCAGCAGTTAAAACATTCTTATCCTCCTTGATTTCCCTCGGTGACCTAGGATACATTCCATTTGAACCTTCAATTGGTCAATTACAGTTTCGCTGACTCATTATTGATTCTAATCCAACTGGGCCAGATCTCTTATCAATTTATTCAAATTAACCCTTCTCCAGTTAAGTACTTTTCTTTTTAATTGTTCCTTATGGTTTTCCATCACAATTTTAAAGCTGATTTTAGTTCCCTAAATAGTCCCCAAGTGAAACTTGCTCCACTTGGACCAGAACTAGATCCAAAACTGCTTCCTTCAGTATTGGCTGGAACCATATTTAGGAACTCAGCGACCAACTTAAATGAGTATGCCACCACCGTCACAGACTTCATCAGCATATGTGTGGACGACTGCGTGCCAAAGAAAACAGTACGTACGTTCCCCAACCGGAAACCATGGCTCAATCGCGAGATTGACTCCCTACAGAAAACAGGTCTGAGGCATTCAAGTCAGGCGACCCTGACCTATACAGGAAATCCAGTTACGACCTCCGCAAAGCCACCCGAGCTGCCAAGAGAGAATATCAGACCAAGCTAGAGTCACAGACTAGCATTGCAGACTCTCGGCGGTTGTGGCAAGGCCGAAAGAATGTAACGGGCTACAAAGCGAAGCTGAGCAGTATCTCCAGCAACAGCACATGCTCCCCGATGAACTCAATGCATTCTATGCTCAGTTCGAGCAGGAAACCAAAAATCCGCTGTCGAGTGCCCCAGCAGCCCATAACACACCCATACCCACCATCACAGTTGCCGAAGTCAGATTGGCCTTCCTGAAAGTGAACCCTCACAAGGAGACGGGTCCAGAAGGGATCCCTGATCATGCACTCAGAGCCTGCGCAGACCAACTGGCAGATGTGTTTGCGAACATCTTTAACCTGTCCCTACTCCGCTCCGAGGTCCCCACGTGCTTCAAGAAGACCACCATCATTACGGTGCCAAAGAAGAACCAGGCAAAGTGCCTCAATGACTACCGTCTGGTGGCCGTGACTTCAGTCGTAATGAAGTGTTTCAAGAGGTTGGTCATGAAGCGTATCACCTTCACACTCCCAGAATACCTTGATCCACTGCAATTCGCATACCGCCGCAACTGGCCCACAGCAGACGCCATCTCCCTGGCCTTACACTCACCCCTAAAGCATCTCAACAACAAAGACTCCTACATCAGACTCCTATTTATTGACTACAGCTCAGACTTCAACACCATAATCCCAGCCAAGCTCATATCAAAGCTCCAAAACCTAGGACTTGGCTCTTCACTCTGCAACTGGATCCTCGACTTTCTAACCCACAGACCACAATCAGTAAGAATAAACAACAACACCTCCTCCACAATAGTCCTCAATACTGGAGCCCCGCAAGGCTGTGTAATTAGCCCCCTACTCTACTCCCTGTACACACACGACTGCGCGGCAAAATTTGGTACCAACTCCATCTACAAGTTTTCTGACGCTGAATCTCGAATAATGTTGAGTCAGAATATAGGAGAGAGATTGAGAACCTAGTGGACTGGTGCAGCGACAACAATCTCTCCCTCAATGCCAGCAAAACTAAAGAGCCGGTCATTGACTTCAGAAATCAAAGTACTGTACACACCCCTGTCAGCATCAATGGGCCAAGGTGGAGATAGTTAGCAGTTTCAAATTCCTGGGGGTACGCATATCCAAAATCTGTCCTGGTCCATCCACGTCGCACTACCACCAAGAAAGCACAACAGAGCCTAAACTTCCTTAGGAAACTAAGGAAATTCGGCATGTCCACATCGACTCTTACCAACTTTTCCAGGTGCACCATAGAGAGCATCCTATCTGGCTGCATCACAGCCTGGTATGGCAACTGCTTGGTCCAAGACCGCAAGAAACTTCAAAGAGCTGTGAACACAGCCCAGTCCATCACACGAACCTGCCTCCCATCCATTGACTCCATCTACACTTCCCATTGCCTGCAGAAAGCAGGCAGCATAACCAAAGACCCCCTCCCAACCGGCTTACTCACTCTTCCAACTTCTTCCATCAGGCAGGAGATATAAAAGTCTGAGAACACACACAAACAGACTCAAAAACAGCTTCTTCTCCGCTGTTACCAGACTCCTAAACGACCCTCTCATGGACTGACCTCATTAACACTACACCCCTGTATGCTTCACCCGATGCCAGTGTTATATAGTTACATTGTGTACCTTGTGTTGCTCTATTATTTATTTTCTTTTATTTCTTTTTCTTTTCATGTACTCAATGATCTGTTGAGCTGCTCGCAGAAAAATACTTTTCACTGTACCTCGGTACATGTGACAATAAACAAAATCCAATCCAATCCATACTGATCAAGAAAGTCCTCCTGTGCACATTTAAGGAATCTCTTCTCCTGCTTTTTGCACTGTTACTATCTCAGTCAATGTTAGTATAATTGTAGGTCCCCCACAATTCCTACCCGAGTGTTCTCGCAACTTCCTATAGTTTGCTTGCAAATTTCCATTTCATTTCCACTATTCAGTGGCCTTGCGTAAATTGTATTTAGTATATAGTTGATAGGGTAATCTTCTTCCTTGGGGATTGACAATGACTTTTTTCCACCCTGGTTTGATGGGCTCTGAGATGTCTGTTAAGACAAATGCATGATCCGCGTACTCTGCCCCTGTGGGGCAGGTGACCTTTGGAGGGTCAGATAGATGGGTTGTTGGGAGGGTTGGGAACTCTCTTGAAAGCCTCACCTTCAGCTCTGTACTTTCCCGATGAAGTCTCTCGATGAGCTCACCACCTTTCCAAAATAAATGTCTTCACTTTGGTCAGTTGCAGGTCAGGGGCTCCCTTGTGTCGGTGAAGCTGTTTAACCTCTTCAGGAAAGCACTGAGGGTAGCTCCAAAACATTTTTTTTGTCTGGGACTGAACTGCCATGACCAATATCTGAATAAAGCAGTTAATTTGGGAGTTTGGTGTCAGGCATATAAGCAACATGTCCTACCCAGTGGAGCTGGTTTTGAGTGATTGTAACTCAATACTGACTATTGACTTGGGACAAGATGCTACTTATTGACCATCTTTGGAGTCAGAGTTTTACAGCGTAGAAAGAAGCCCTTCAGTCCATCATGTCTGTGCCGAGCTTCAAGCACCTATAAATTTAAATCCCATTTTCCAGCACTTGGTCCATAACCTTGCACACGTTTCAAATGTTTGTCTTTCCTGCCAACAGATTTGGAGGATAGGAACATAAGAACATAAGAACTAGGAGCAGGAGTAGGCCATATGGCCCCTCGAGCCTGCTCTGCCATTCAATGAGATCATGACTGATCTTTTGTGGACTCAGTTCCACTTTCCGGCTCGAACACCATAACCCTTAATCCCTTTATTCTTCAAAAAACTATCTATCTTTACCTTAAAAACATGTAATGAAGGAGCCTCAACTGCTTCACTGGGCAAGGAATTCCATAGATTCACAACCCTTTGGGTGAAGAAGTTCCTCCTAAACTCAGTCCTAAATCTACTTCCCCTTATTTTGAGGCTATGCCCCCTAGTTCTGCTTTCACCCGCCAGTGGAAACAACCTGCCCGCATCTATCCTATCTATTCCCTTCATAATTTTATATGTTTCGATAAGATCCCCCCTCATCCTTCTAAATTCCAATGAGTACAGTCCCAGTCTACTCAACCTCTCCTCATAATCCAACCCCTTCAGCTCTGGGATTAACCTAGTGAATCTCCTCTGCACACCCTCCAGTGCCAGTATGTCCTTTCTCAGGTAAGGAGACCAAAACTGAACACAATACTCCAGGTGTGGCCTCACTAACACCTTATACAATTGCAGCATAACCTCTGTAGTCTTAAACTCCATCCCTCCAGCAATGAAGGACAAAATTCCATTCGCCTTCGTAATCACCTGACGCACCAGTAAACTAACTTTTCGCAACTCGTGCACTAGCACACCCAGGTCTCTCTGCACAGCAGCATGTTTTAATATTTTATCATTTAAATAATAATCCCTTTTGCTGTTATTCCGACCAAAATGGATAACCTCACATTTGGATATGGCAAAAGCACACCTGATGGTACTTCTCTGGTGCTTTGAAGAGGCTGCGTAGGTTGTCCAATTCTCTGAAGATTATAGCAGTGCAGGAACTACTGCTGCCTGGTAAACCATGACCTTAGTCATGGGTTTGTCACCAGTGCATACAGTACTCCACACTGACAAGGCAACGATGGAACCTACGTAACCTTGAAAAATCCCGAACCCGAGTTCCAGCAGGCAACAAGCTTACTTCCTCTGGGTTTCAATGCCAGTGTCAGGAGGACTGAAATCTCTGGAAGAGTGTGATAGGCAAGGAAGGAGCAGGAAAATCAAACCGTAACAGAGCCATCCTCTTGACAAAATATCTAAAGTTTTAGATAGAGGATCTGGATCCGTGCAGGCTTGGAGAGCCGAAGGGCCTGTTCCTGTGCTGTAATTTTTCTTATTCTTCTTTATGACCTTGTCCACCAATTCACATGGCAACATTGACAGTCCAAACATTCTCACCTGCTCAATTGCATCATTGTTCGAACAAGCGACTGTAAAGGTGACAGCTACTGACAACTGCTGCTGGACTGATCGTCACCTTAGCCAATCTACCATCTCCATCAGCCTGGTCCTCAAACAATAGAGACACCCACTGCAATTCCACATGAAAATTAACATCGAAGGCCTCAAAGGCGACCCTTTAGAGTCGCATCAGAGATACAGAACCAAATCATTTAATTGAGCCTAACAGCAAAGCTGTTGCAGACTGGAAACATCACCATACCTCAAGAGCAAAGCAGAAAATGATTCCTTGGTAGAATAGAACTTAGCATTTCCAAAAAAAGAGACCACGGCTGGGATTCTCCATTGTGAGGACACCCCGCTACCGCTTCCAGCGAGGACGGAGAATTTGGCGCTCAGCCGAATCTCTCATTCACTGCAGCGGGACCGGAGAATCCCACTGCGGTGAACGGATGGAGAATCCCACCCAAGATTTTTCACCTTGCACTTATTGGGACAGATGCAAGGCTTCCAAATTTCAAAAGGAATTTATACTGCATGAGAAAGGAGTGCTGATTGGTTGGCAGGTCAGCTACTCATATATTCATTTACAGAGACCTGTCCTCTTCAGGCAGACGGAATATGTCCAGACATTTTCCTTTTTTTGAATTAAACAAATTATGTGGACAATAGCTCTTGGTGCATTTGCTATGGTAATGTCTTGACCAATCAGAGTCAACTTGCCAACCAATCAGCACCCATTTTCCATCCTGTATAAATTGCCACTCCCTTTGAAATTTGGCATTTTTATATCTGGCCTGATGCATTCAAGACCAAAAGCTTCAACAGCATGTTTCTTTGATCAGCAATTGAAGGGCAGCAGTCCAACATTGACTGCAACGGTACAGCAATAAAATGCTGTGAGTTAAAGAACAAAAATGCAAAGAAGAGGGTGTGGTGATCCACGTGGATGAGAGGTCCCATCAGCCTGTTAAGTGGATGTAAAAGACCCCATTGCGCTACTTTGAAGAGCGCGGGAATCATCTCTGGTGCTTGGCCAATATTTACCCTCCAGTCGACAGCAAAAAAAATCTGATTATCGGGTCACTGTAACAGCTGTTTGTAGGAAATTGCGGAGTGAAAATTGGCTATTGTGTTTCCTACATTACAACAGCAAACTACACTTCAAAAAATATTTGATTGGCTGAGATGTGCTTTGAAATGCCCAGTGGTGATGGAACATGCTGTATAAATGTAAGCCTTTCTTTTTTATTACTTTTGTTTCCAGCAAATACAAAGCAGGCACGTAGAGGGCATTTGTTTGAACCATATTCTCATAAAATCTGTATTTTCCCATCAGTGGTGCTGATATCATTGGAATGGGGTTAAATTTAGGACGAGAGACATTGCAAGGTAAAAATAAGCATATATAAATAAATTAACTAGATGGATAATACCGCACTTAAAGAATTCCGAAGGTTAAAATGTATGATGGACTTTTAAAAAGATGGCTTTTCACCATAGCAGAGTTAGCCCAAGTGTAGGCAATTGCTACAATATAAAAAACAATGGGGTAGAGTTTCGGTCGAATTTCTAGCACATATTGCACCCAAACTTCAAATGTGTTTTTTTTTTTCCAATTTTCCAGTCAGACACATTTGCTTACTAAATGTAAAATCTGCTATGTGCCAACACAATGGAGCAACGTGTTTGATCGTAATTCATTTTTAGGAAATGGAAAATTATTCCCTCGATATAGGGAAGAATGGTAACAGGTAAAGTTTGCTAAATGCAGCTGAAAATTAGTTCATCACAAGAAGCATTTTAATCACAGTGTCTATCATGAAAGTACGGTAGCACGGCAGCACGGTAGCATTGTGGATAGCACAATGGCTTCACAGCTCCAGGGTCCCAGGTTCGATTCCGGCTTGGGTCACTGTCTGTGCGGAGTCTGCACATCCTCCCCGTGTGTGCATAGGTTTCCTCCGGGTGCTCCGGTTTCCTCCCACAGTCCAAAGATGTGCAGGTTAGGTGGATTGGCCATGATAAATTGCCTTTAGTGTCCAAAATTGCCCTTAGTGTTGGGTGGGGTTACTGGGTTATGGGGATAGGGTGGAGGTGTTGATCTTGGGTAGGGTGCTCTTTCCAAGAGCCGGTGCAGACTCGATGGGCCGAATGGCCTCCTTCTGCACTGTAAATTCTATGATCTACCTGATAAAAAATATGCAGAACAGTTTTCTAGTTGCTATTGTTGGATTTGCAACCCAAAAGATATGGGGTCGATATTCTCCATCCCGCCAGTCCCATTTTCCGGCATGACAGGCTCCTGCCGACAACAGGCTTCTATAATGTAACATAATATCATCTTGATTAGTGTCACAGGTCGGCTAATATTAACACTGCAATGAAGTTACTGTGAAAAGCCCATCGTCATCACATCCTGGTGCCTGTTCGGGTACACCGAGGGAGAATTCAGAATGTTCAATTCACTTAACAAGCACGTCTTTCGGGACTCGTGGGAGGAGGAAACCCTTGCGGACACAAGGAGAACGTGCAGACTCTGCACAGACAGTGCCCCAGGCCAGGAATCGAACCTGGTGCTGTGAAGCAACTGGCTAGCTTCAAAACTCATTCATATAAACAGGTTTGGAAAAATCATTGATCCTTGCCAAATGCACACAAGTGAGGTATTGGTGTAAGGCTGATGTGCACTGCTCTGCTTACAATGATTAATAATTAACGTTTTGTCAACAATAAATAAAGTGAATTATCAGATATTACTGTCTCTAGGTTTCAGAACCTAATTAAAGTGAAAAAGCTCTATCCAACGATAATGTGGCTAGGTGAATAGTTCACCTTCAACAGAGCGCATCTTATTTTAATTCCATTGAAACCAATCCACACCCACAGCTTTACGTGAGAACAGAACAGCGATTCTGAGCAATTCTCAAAGCAGCTATCCATTATATTCTTCAAGTTTTGCAAACCTTGGAAGCGCTGGATGTCAGAGCCAAACTGACCACAGTCTGAATTTCATCGAAGCCATAAGAGGTGTCATCAGATGCTTTTACTTTGCCTTGTTTGCAGTACTCATGGAGATGACAACCACCAGTATAGTGTTACAATCCTGTTAATGCTTAAAGAGATATCTAAATGACCAGCAATGAACTATTAGAACTATGCCACACGATTTCACATTTTTAAAATAAACTAAACCTAATTGTATATTGGGTGGCATGCTAGCACAGTGGTTAGCACTGTTGCTTCACAGTGCCAGGGTCCCAGATTTGATTCTGCGCAGAGCCCGCACGTTCTCCCTGTATCTGCGTGGGTTTTCTCCGGGTGCTCTGGTTTCCTCCCACAAGTCTCGAAAGATGTGAATTGGACATTCTGAATTCTCCCTCCATGTAACAGGCGCCTGAATGTGGCAGCTAGGGACTTTTCACAGTAACTTCACTGCAGTGTTAATGCAAGCCTACTTGTGACAATAAAGATTTTTTTAAAAATAATATAACAATTACATAACACAAGCACAATTAACTTAACACTATAGTTTGTAATGACTTTTTTAGGAACTCAGTTCAATTTCTCACTCTCTCCAATAATTCATTTTTATTTTACAACAATCTTGAAGATTCAATTATTTTTTTCATGATTACCCAAAAGGTATGCCACAACCCTCCAGAATTCACTTGAACTTTCCTCCGTGTTACAGTTATGCTGTGAGGTAATATTTCATGGCTACTTTCCACTACCTTTTTGGCTAAACATCCATCCAACATTTATTTAATACCTCATGTCTGTGGGTGCCTCCGCTCCTTATAGGAACATAGGAATTTGAGCCCGCTCTGCCATTAATCAGATCATGGTTGATCTCTTCCTGGTCTCAAATCCACCTCCTTACTTGTTCCCCATATTCCTTTAACTCATTTTTAAAATCAGAAATATATCTATCTCCTTCATTAAACCATTGAAAGACTCAAATTCTACCACACTATGGTGCAGCGAGTTCCACAAATTCATCAGTCTCTGCGAGAAGTAATTCCGCCTCATCTCAGTTCTAAGTCTACCACCTCTCGTCTATATTCCGTTTTTCTAATTGTTGGCAGATACCCAACTGTCTTCTCCCAGCTTCCAAGCTAACTCTGCTGACTGCTTTCTGCCACAAGGTTGTGTGAGGACCACTGCAGATTTCATCCCTTTGATGCAAAGTAGATAAATGATCCAACTGCTGTTTCCCTCATGAAATCCAAACAGCTTGAGGCCGACCTGTATTCCACATGGTGAACAATAAAGTTTGTATTTTCTCTGCTTAAAGTGCAGGCATAGTTAACAATCTACTCTGGCTCTCTCAACAGTGAAATGTTGATTACACCAAAGCAAAATTGTGACTGCCTCTGTCTGTTTCCCAAACTGAATTGCTTGTTTTTGTCAGCAAACGCACACAGTAAACATAAGCAAAGGAACCTTCCAGCCATCTCTTTGATAATGTGGCATGCTTTGGAATGTTCAAACAGAAATGCAAATAAATTATTTTAACCTTTCACACAATTCTTTAATTCTGCAACCAATATGAATAATGTACAGTTCCAATTAACAAAATTGCCTTCTCTCCAAACTACCTGGTTCCTCTAAGAGGTCAAGAGATTGGTCACCCATTGTTTAATTTATTTCCACTATCGACTCTGACCTTGTAAGATAAGCACCAGTTAACTAAACCTATGCTATTTTTTATTTGCCTTTACCTTGGGCTGTTTATCAGTTCCTTAACCAGAAGCCCCCATTTATTGAGAGTTAAATCTTTAATTCCTTAACTAAAGGTTGGTTGGAAAATTCCGGCCATTGAGATTCCCTGTTCCTCCCTGTAATGCATTCTCACCTATGGGTTTCCCGGTGGTGCCAGTTGGCTTCAATGGGAATTTCCATTGACAAGTAGCGGGAGTAGAGAATCCCTTCGCCAGCAAACGGCGCGCCATGAGAAACAGGCAGCTGGGGTACCGGAGAATCCAACCAAATACTACTGAGATATATATGGGACTGGATTCTCCCAAAATGAGACTATGTCCCCATGCCGGTGTAAAAACGATGTAGTTTTACTCCAGAAATTCCTTCCAAATGTTCAATGAATTCAATGCCCTGGAGGGGCTTAGCAGGGACCCGGAGTGATCTCGCAGCTTTTGTTGTAGATATGGGCCCTGCACTTCCAGTTCAGAGTCCGCACATGCGCATGGCGACGGTCTCCAGCTGCTGCGCTGTGCTCCATGGCCGACTCAGACCATGGGGCCATACCAAAAATAGAGACCCTCTCCCGATCAGCTGCACTCCCAAGCCTCAACCCTCGCACATATAATCGCCAGCCGCCTATAAGGCCCCCCCGGTCTCCGATTCGCCCGCCACCGACCAGGTCGGCCGCGGACTGAGTCCGCAGCCACCACACCAGCATCCCAACCGGCAATAGGTGGTTAGTTCCATGCCGTCGGGAACTCAGCCAGTCGGGAGCAGGGGATCGCTGGATGGGCCTCTGGCAATGGCCCCCCGGCGGCGCAGCATACTCCGCGGTCATGCCGATTTTCATGGCCCTGAGAACACCGAACCAGCCGGGCCTGATTACGGCGTGAAAGTGGATTCTCTGCCACCGCGCCAGCCGCGATTTCAGCACGGGGCTGCGGAGAATCCAGCCCACAAACTATGAACTCGATTTTTGCAGCAGTAGTCAATATAAGGGAGGACTGCAACAAAGTATAGCAGGATATTAATACATTTACAGAATATCCCAATGAAGATTGACACAGATAAATGTCAGGTAATGCATTTTGACAGGAAGAATAGAGAGGTCACTTTTTACTTGGAAGATGAAAGTCTATGTGGCATGGAGGAACAAAGGGATGTCAGGGTTCAAACACATTAATCACTAAAAGTTGTGCCAAAGATTAGAAAAAGCAAATAAAGCACTCGTGTTTATTTCCAGTGGCATAGATTTGAAATGTGGGGATTGAAATGTGGGGGCTGGTTTAACACACCGTTAAATTGCTGGCTTTGAAAGCAGGCTAGCAGCACAGTTCAATTCCCGTACCAGCCTCCCCAAACATGCGCCGCAATGTGGTGACTCGGGGCTTTTCACAGTAACTTCATTTGAAGCCTACTTGTGACAATAAGCGATTTTCATTCATTCATTTCATTCATGTTGAATCTGTACCGAAACTTGGCTAAAACACACTTAGAGCACGATGTACAATTGTGGGGGCTATGTTCTATAAGATATATAGATGCCTTGGAGAGGGTGCAGAGATAATTTACAAGGATGATCCCAGAATTGTGTTGAGATACAGATCAGAAAAGGGTTGACAATCTGGGGGTGGGATTCTCTGTCGGTTGACGCCGAAATCGGGAAACGCGATTGGGCGGAGAATAGGTTCCGACGTCAAAGTTGCGGCGGGCACTGATTTGACAGCAAATCAGAATTCTCTGTCACCTCAACAGCGGTGTCAATGGGGTCTGGAACACACGTACAGTGAACACCGTTTGCATATCATTAGCGGGTCCCATATTCTCTGGGGCCTCCGCGATTCTCTGCCTCCGATAGGTTCGGCCCCAGTTTTGCTGACGTGAAAGGCAATGAATCCTGTCCCAGTGTCAACACCTAGTCTCAGGAATGGAAAATCCAGCCCTGGGTCTCTTTTCCCTTGGAGAACAAAGACCGAGGAGTGGTCTAATGAGGGCTTTAAAATTATGAAAAGATTTGATAGAGTGGATATAGAGACTGAGATTCTCTATTCCGAAGTCTAAGTGCTCCTGCCAGGGGAGATTGGGGTCTGGTCTCTGCTGGCACTGGGAGGGGGCCAGGAACAGGTCTCACTTATTAAACAAGCACATTTATGCATAGTGGAGAACGCACTGGATTCTATCAGAATTCTGGTATCAAGCCATAATTTTGAGCAGGCGGTCCGATCACATAGTCCGCCAGCAGGCCCCTCCTCCCTCCCACAATGCAAATCCTGACTCCCCCACCACTGATAAGGAGGGGCATCCTCCCCCACACCACACTTGCATGAATAATTTCTCTTTTTGCATTGCAGAAACCACTTAGATCCTTTGATGTAGTGAGGGACTGTCAATCATTGACAGACTGTTGAAAAAACATTGCAGTTAGCATCAAAGTAGAGTGCTTGAGATGCATTCAAATATGAAGGGAAAGATTAATAAACAATCCACCAAGCTGCTGTGTCTGAGGTATTAAACTGTCCACGGGCTAATGAAAGGTATTGCTCTGTAAAATTGATTGTAAGGTTTGCATTTCAAAGGATGTCAGGGGATTTGAAGCCTTTTCAAATGTTGTGAGCTTTCGAGGAAGCCCTTGTAAAAGCTGATATTTTAAAGGCTTTTGTCCGAGAGAACAGATGTTAGTAAAAGGAGAGTATTTCAGCTTTGCTTCTTCAGTTGTCAGGCAAAGCAGTTCAGGCTGAGGAGGCCACAACACAATTTGCAAAGTCAGACGAGGAGGATGCTGTTGAGCAGAGGGCTGCCTGAGATCATCATGCCAAGGGTGATCTTCAGGTTGCGCAGGGCTGGAAGGGATTGACCAGAGACAAAACCACCATCCCGAGGGGCTATCTAGGGTCAACCTATCACCCACAGCTGAAGACCATCCACCCCCCAGGACCCCTAGGTGAACCCCCCCCCCCCCCCCCCGCCTCTGTTGTCTGGCTGCGGCAGAGCAGCACTTGAACTATGACCTCACCTCTTTGATCCTCTTGGCCTGCACTGAACCAGGGGCTGTACTCGGCCAACCTCGCACCAAAGACCAACCGGTGAATTTCCCACTATGGGGGGTCAGAGCATCACGGTGGAGGGGGGAGAATCGGGCTTCCAGCCTGTTTATTGCGTGCTTATGCATACTTATCATGAATTTGCATGTTTCTGCCGGCATGCGGTGGGTAGCGCTCTATGGCTAGCGGTGGGGGAGCAGAGAATGGCCATGGGTTTAGCGCCCAGCGGAGAACTTGTTTTTCAGCTGGCGCTCCATTCTTCCCCTGATCAGGATTCCTATTCACGGTGCTGGTGGATGGAGAATCCCGGGCAGAGCGATCATTATAATACCAAGAAATCCAATAGGAAATTTAGAAGTAACTTCGTTATCCAAAAAATGGCAAGATTGTGCTGCACATTACCACAGGGAGTGGTTGAAGTGAACGTTAGGCAGCACAGTGGTTAGCGCTGCTCCCTCGCAATCCTCGGGGCCCCAGTTCAGTTCCGATCTTGGGTGACTTTGTGGAGTCTGCACTTCCACCCCGTGTCTCTGGGTGCTCCGATTTCCTCCCACAGTCCAAAGATGTGGATTGGCCATGTTAAAAAAAAATAGCTCTTAGTGTGCAATATCTGTGCATGTTAGGTGGGCGTACGGATTGTGGGCCGAGGTAAGGTGCTCTTTCAGTGGACTAGTGCAGGCTCGGTGGACCGAATGGCCTCCTGCACTGTGGGAATTCTATGATCCTATGAATATACGTGCATTTAAGAGGAAGCATTTGAGGGTGAAGGGAATCAATGGTGACAATGAGACAAGAAATGATGGGAGAAGGCTCAAATGAAACATAAACACCAGCATGGACTGTTGGCTGAATGGCCTTTTTCTGTGCTGTATCTCCTATGTAATCTTTGGCTGAATGGTATCAACATTGTGCGTGAAGATAGCATGAAAGTTGGAGCTGGACTCCTCCATGCCCTCCAACATTGTTCACAAGCTCCCCTGGAAGGCAGTCCAGTGCAGTCAGAAGACCCCAATGAATTGGCATTTGTTTGCTTATGTGTCATGTGTCCTCAATGTTTTCATCTCAGGGCTGGAACCTGGACCCTTCTTTCTGGCAAGCTGTTTCTTAGGCTGTCCTAACCCCTGCATTTGAAGCTTAACACTCACACTTATAATAATAATTTTTATTGTCACAAGTAGGCTTACATTAACAGTGTAATTAAATTACTGTGAAAAGCCCCGAGTCGCCACATTCCGGAAACATGGAAGGAGAATTCAGAATGTCCAAATTACCTAATAGCACGTCTTTCGGGACCTGTGGGAAGAAACCGGAGCATCCGGAGGAAACCCACGCAGACACGGGGAGAACGTGCAGATTCCGCACAACAGTAACCCAAGCCGGGAATCAAACCTGGGACCCTGGCGCTGTGAAGCGTTAACATCTGTGCTACTGTGCCGCCCACACAAGGTGAATCTTCACGTTCCGACTGCTGGAACCGGCTCATTGCAATGAATGGCACTCTCTGAGCTGGTGTCTGCAAGATTAAAGTTGAGTGATGGCTCATGTTGTGTACTGCAATGCTCTTCTTGATCTTTTGTTGTTTCCTGAGGGCGCAGTGGAACTTCTGGGTAAGCAGAGTCCTTTGAAAGCAGCAGCAATTTGTCATTCCTCGGGTATGGATAACATTTAAATGAGAAGAAGAGAAGGGAAAGATGGTTGAAAACCCTGTCGCACTTCTCTAGCCTTGTTAAGCTAATGACATGCCCGAGTCCACGAAGCCCATTAATGGCTCTTAAAGTCAGGACAGCATATTGATGAAGCAAGGCCCTCTTCCTGTGGCTGTCTTCTCCTGGTTATCGTTTGCAAACTTGGTCCGAAAGAAAAGAGAAAGTTTTTTTTTGTCACTGTTAGTTGACTGAGAGGTTTTGCAGACATAGATGTCAGGAATAGCATTAACAAAGAGTCATTGGACTCGAAATGTTAGCTCTTTTCTCTCTCTACAGATGCTGCCAGACCTGCTGAGATTTTCCAGCATTTTCTCTTTTGTTTCAGATTCCAGCATCCGCAGTAATTTGCTTTCATTCAGGAATAGCATTGTTGATGTGTAAAGATGGCAGAGCATGTGTAGGTGAAGGGAGGTATCATCAGGGTAGAAGCAAGGCCGTGTACTATCATAGGAGCAGAAGAAAGTGGAGTGAACTATGTTTCAGTGATTATAGAAGAATGCTGCTAATCAAAGGAGGACCAGGTGGTTTCCATTTACAGGTTTAAAGGAAGTAGGTGAGGACATTGCAGATACCCTAACTATAATTTTCCGAAGATCTCTCAATTTCAGAAGCCCTATGCTGCAGAAGGATGATATTCAGCCCATCAAGTCTGCACTGACCTTCCGAAAGAGGACACTACCTATGCCCACTCACCCACCCTATCCCTGCAACCCGCTTATTGATCATGACCAATTCACCTAACCTGCACATCTTTGGACTGTGGGAGGAAGTCGGAGCACCCGGAGAAAACCCACGCAAACAATG
Source organism: Scyliorhinus canicula (assembly GCF_902713615.1). Lineage (NCBI taxonomy): Eukaryota > Metazoa > Chordata > Chondrichthyes > Carcharhiniformes > Scyliorhinidae > Scyliorhinus > Scyliorhinus canicula. The sequence continues at coordinate 173,420,118 of NC_052146.1, forward strand.
GGGGAAAGTGCAAACTTCACACAGTCACCCAAGGCCAGATTTGATGCAGAGCCCTGGTGCTCTGAGGCAGCAGTGCTAACGATTGTGACACCATGCAAAATGGCCACCGATTGCCCGTTTTGGTGTAGGCGAGCTCTAGCTCTAGAGCACCAGCTCTAGCTGCCGATACGACCCGGAGGATTGCTGGGTCCGTGGCCGCACATGCGCACGGCGGCAGCCTGCAGAAGCTACACAGCGCTGGTGCCAGCGTACCCAGCCCGCGAAATAATCCCCCCCTTCGACCATCTCATGCCGGACTGAGTCCTTAGCCGCCATGCCGGGTTCCTGAAGAGTGAGACCACACATGTCCCACGCCATCGGGAACTCAGCCGGAGCATCGGGGTGGTTGGGGGGGGGGGTGCCGGGAGAGGGGGGGGGGCCTCAGGGCCTCATACATAGCACGCCGTACTCCTGGAGGATCATGCTTTAGAGGGGGCGGAGCATCGCGAATGTGGCGCCGCCCCCGATTTAGGTGGGAACTCGGATTCTCCGGCCAGTCACCGAACACGATTTCGGCGTCGGTGACTGGAAAAATTTCAGAGAGTCAGCAGGGATTTGTAAGGAGGAAGATAAAATCCACAAAATCAAATTGAATTTTTTGCAGAGGTGACTGAAGTAATGGTGAGGAAATATCTATACAAGTTGTTAATTTAACTTCAACAAGGCATCCTGAGTGCATTAATTGTCAGGAACAAGCAAGCGAGACACTGCTTCCTCATAGCACCAGGTTCAATTCTGGTCTCAGGTAACTGTCTGTGCGGAGTCTGCACGCACTCCCTGTGTCTGCGTGGGTTACCTCCGGGTGCTCCGGTTCCCTTCCACAGTCCAAAGACATGCAGGTTAGGTGGATTGGCCATGACCATTGAGCGAGGCTACGGTGATAGGGTGGGGGAGTGTGCCTCAGTAGGGCATTGATTTGGAGGGTTGGTGTAGACTCAATGGGCCAAATGGCCTCCTTCTGCTCGGTAGCAATTCTATGGGTTCTATGTACACAGCTATACCCACGAATACACTCACTCAGACACACACACGCACTCAGGAAAAGATTGTGATTCTAAAAGTAGCATGCACTTCTGTTTTATGATTTTGTGAGTTCTTTGTCCCTGAGGTGAAGAATTGAAAAGATGCAGGCCTCTAATCCTTTTCGTCTACTGAAGATAAGTTTAGAATGGCAGATTCACTGTTATTTTAAGTTCACTGTAGTAAATTTATCTTACTGGCCTCCAGTCAAGGTGCAGTAGCAGAATCCTGGTAGAGTTGGTCAAGGTGTAGCCATTTGGGATGGCCACTTCCAACTAGGTACAGAGAAACTTGCAAAGCCTAACGGGTAAAATGGACAAGCCAAGACTCAGGCAGGCTCAGAGCTGGAAATGCATATTTGCCAGCAAAAGTCCAGACGGTATCGAAACTCCGTCCAATCAGCATCTTAATGGGGCCGATTAGCATTTGATGGCCCATCTTCACCAAAACAAAGGATGGTACTCGACCAACCGGGACAGTCCCAGACATTTCGGCGCCATTCCCTGTTCAAGGGAAACGTAAACAATGGGGTTAGTGACCACTTGGGACACACCCAGCCATCCAGATCCCCGCCCACTTATTGGCTAAGGAATTGAACAGAGTGTTCAGGGATCACCCAATTAGTAAGGCCCAAATTGAAGGACCGCCCAAAAGAGCGCGAAAACCCCCAGAGTATAAGAAGAAGAGTTTGCCATATGTTTGCTCTCTCTTGGACATGGTACCCCAGTCACGGCCATTGCCAATTGCAGCAACACCAGAACAAGTACAAGTTCAATGGTTGCCACCAGACGGATGAGCCCAGCTGGGGAGCAGTTACTCCTTCCAACCCGAGAGATCCAGAATTGAACAGAATTGTTTTCTGACCTAAGCCGGGTGCCCAAAGTTAAGTACAGGTTGTCTTAGTTGATAGGTGTAGTTAACTAGTAGTGTTTATGTTGTATGACTAATTGTATGTAAATAAAGGTACCCTTGACCTTGAACTAAGTAACTGGTGTTTGGCACTTTGATTGCTAGCCGGTTGAAACTTGTGGTATCATTTGATACCTGGCGACTCTAAGCATTCGGACATAGATAACACAGAAAGAAGGGCAAATTCATGGATTGCCATAATTGGAACAGAGCCACAGAAAAGACAAAGTAAAAGAAAGCACAGCAAAGGTGAACTCTAGTCTCTGCTTACATGTTGTTTAAGAGCTAGTGTTCTTAGGCATAGTTTTTTCCTTTCATTGGCATGGAGGTTTTTCACAGTAACTTCATTTGAAGCCTACTTGTGACAATAAGCGATTTTCATTTCATGTTTCTGCCTGTCTAACCAGAATATGTTTTATAAAAACCCATATCGGAAACCTTGCCATGTGATCAGAGCACCTCTGCCCGTTGCCCTCATTAATACTTTGATGGTTGACCCTTATCAGACAATGGAGTCCAGATATCACTCACTCACATAACATCTTGATAACATAGAGCTTTTCACACCCATTGGGTGTTATTCAGCGGCCTCATAACGCCAGACTTGGTGTCGGGCAAGGCCACTTAATCACGCGAGGTTCACGATGTCGAAACGTGCAGGGGCAGCTAGTGATGTAAGAGCAATAAGAGAAATTAGTTCAGAAATTTACTTCAATTATTCTGGGGAGGTCATTATCCTCTATTCTGTACTGAAATCATATCCTCGGGCAATACCTCCATCGCTCAAGCATATCTCTGCCCAGTGATGCCAGGCAACCTGCCTGATTATCTTCTGACAAACCAAATATCCTTAGTTTCCTGAGGACGTATGGGCCCTATTGTGCTTTCTTGGTCGTAGCCAGGACAGATTGTTGGTGATGTGCACACCTAGGAATTTGAAGCTGTGAACCATCTCCACCTCGGTCCCCTTGATGCAGACAGGGTTATGTACAATGCTTTGCTTCCTGAACCCAATGATCAACTCTTTAGGTTTAACCTGAGGATCACCACACCTCAGGCAAGGGGCAAGGTTAGGAAGCAGGGCCTCATGAATAACCTTAGCTGGTGGGGGGATTGAACACATGCTATTGGCCTCACTCTGCATCACCAACCAGGGGCTTGGTTCTGCGATTCTGGGGCTATGTCCCAACTCTGGCGTAGGAACGGTGCTAAAATGGCGTAAAGAGGCCACTGATTCCCCGTTTTGCTGGGGGCTAGCATGCCGGCAGCACAAGGCCCCCGGCTCTAGCTGGCAAATGCCCTGGAGAATTGCCGGGGCCGTGGCCGTGCATGCAGCGGCCACGCCCTGCTACATGGTGGAGGCCGCTCGTGGTCACGGCCCGCGAAATAGTGCCCCCCCCTTTGGCCGACTCGCACGCCCTGGACCACCCCTTAACAGTGGCCCCAGCCCCGAATAATGTCCCCGCCTGCCCTTGGATTGGCCCTCCCCCGACTCGGGCGGCGCTGGACTGAGTCCGCAGACGCCATGCAGAGTTCCCGACGGATTAGACCACACGCGACCGACACCGTCGGGAACTTGGCCAGTCGGGGGCGGAGTATCGGGGTGCGTGCCTCAGGCAATGTCCTGAGGCCGTCCATACGTGGCGCGTCGTACTCTTAGTACACCGCTTTTGAGGGGGCAGAGCATCGTGAAAGCAGCGCCGCCCGGATTTGGTCGGAATTGGGTGTTCTCCGGCCGATCGCAATTTCGGCGTCGGCGACCGGAGAATCCCGCCCCAGTTATCCAGCCAACTGAGGTAAACCAGTCCCCGCACTTTGCAGTATAACTCTGTTTAGTTCACAAAAGTGGCCCTCAGCTTCTAGTTACTGACTAATGTACTTCTCTACCCATTGCCATTCTGTTCTCTGCGTCCTGCACAGTTCCAATGAAATTCACTGGAAGCTCAAGGAAGAGCGCCCCACCCTTCAGCCTTCTGGGGATTAATGATTTCAGCTCAGAACCAGTGCTGCTAATTTATCAGACATATGTCACTGCTTCTGATTACTGTTTTGTCATTTTCATTTCCACTAGCCAACTTTTGTTTGCTGTTTCTTTATTTGTCCAATTCTCTGCCCTTGTCATTTACTCTCTCTTTCCTTCCACAAGGTTTCCCTTTCCTTTTTCCTCACTCACCCCACCCTCAACCTTTCTCTGTGTCTGTACTTACTTCAAACCTGTTGCACCTCTAACTTTTTCCCGGTTCAAATTGACTTGAAGTTCTGGCTGAATTTTAGAAAGGTGGGATTAGGGGGTTGGGGTGCAGGAGCCCACCTGCCCTTTAGCTAGCTCAGCCTGCAGCAATTTAATGGCTATTAATTGGCTTGAGGAGGAGGTTCTGCCTCAGAGTGGTACCAGTCTACAGCTCTCATGTTCCAGCAGAGCTACTGGGAGCAGCGGCCACAGCTGGTGCTACAGGCAGTCCCCAGTTGAAGAGGATCCATGGAGCCCACCACAAAGATAAGTTCAGGGTCTTGTCTAGGGCAGGCTGGTAGGCCCCATTGTGGGGCATAGAGATTGACAGGGTGAGGTGGGGTGTGGGGCAGGAATATACCTTTTGATGGGGCCTCCAATTGGAACAGGATGCCTGAAGAGATTTTCCCAAACTGCCTTCAGACACCCCCCCGCCACCTCGCCAACCTCCGCCCCCCCCCCCCCCCCCGAACCCCCCCCCGAACCCCCACCCCATCAACCCATCAACCCATCAACTGAGGCACAGGGCACACCAGTTTTTACCAGGTAGCCAGGACAATTGAAAGTGACTTCCCCTGCCATGTGTAAAATCCCAGCGGTGATTGAAGACAGCCACCGGGTGTAGGTAGTGGCCACTAGGGCCTCAATTTGCCCACAGGTGAGCGGACTGCCCACAACTTCCCTGTCACTGGCTCAGTACCTGCAGGGAAGAGTACTGAGGGCCACAGCACTGCTGCTATGACGCCCACATTTAAACTCCCTCATCCCTCCCCCACCCTGCCTGCCATATTCTGGTAAGTAAAGAGTTTAATTGTCCCAATGCTGCTTTAAAAACTACAATGGAGAGGAGGTAAATGTAAGGGAATAGGGTGGGTAAAGGGGTGGGGTGTGTAAGGGGATAGATTGGTAGGTGGGCGAGATGCGTAGGGTGGTAGGTGGGTAGGGTGGCAGGGTGGATGGTAGATAGGGTGGTGGTGGTTGATGTGGGGAAGGTGGCAGAATTGAGAGCGATAAGGCGTTAGGTACCTCGGTGGCACCACCAGAGACCAACCTGGCTGAGTTCCTGAAGGACATAAATGCTAGACTGGATCTGTGGCTGGTTGAGAGAATAAGAGGGAAAAAAATACTTGACCTTATCCTCACCAACCAAGCTGCTATAGATGTGTCTGTCCGTGACAGTTTCGGTAGGAGTGACCACCTCCCAGTCTTTGTGGAGATGAAGTACCGTCTTCACATCGATGATACCTTCCATCGTGTTGTGTCGCCTACCTTTGTGCTAAATGGGATAAGTTTTGAACAGATGTAGCAACTCAAGACTGAGCGACCAGGAGGCTCTGTGAGCCATCAGCAGCAGTAGAATTGTACTATTCCATAATTAGTAACTTCATGACCTGGCATACCCCCCACTCTACCATTATCACCAAACTAAGGGAACAACCCTGGTTCAATGAAGAGTTCAGGAGGGCATGCCAGTAGCAACACCAGGCATACCTAAAAGTGAGGTGTTAACCTGGTGAAGCTACAACATAGGACTATTTGTGTGCCAACAGAGCTCAACGATCGCACAACTAGCAGATCAGATGGAACTCTGCAGCCATGAATGGTGATGGACAATGAAAAACCTCACTGGAGGAGGAGGTTCCACAAATATCCCCATCCTCAATGATGGAGGAGCCCAGCAAATATGTGCAAAACTTAAGGCTGAAGAAGCATTCGCAATTTTAAGTGCCGAGTGGATGGTCTATCTCGGTTTCCTCCGGTTTCCTCCGGGACCAGCATCACTGATGCCAGTCTTCAGCCAATTCGATTCACTCCCCGTGATATCAAGAAATGACTGAAGGCACTGGATACTGCAAAGGTTATGGTCTCTGACAATATCCCAGCAATAGTACTGAAGACTTGTGCTGCAGAACCTGCTGCATCCCCAACCAAGCTGTTCTAGTGCAGCTACAACACTGGTATCTACCCGGCAATGTGAATAATGGCCCAGGTATGCCCTGGACATAAAAAGCAGGACAAATCCAACCTGACCAATGACCATCTCATCAGTCGACTCTTGATCAGTAGAATAGTGACGGAAGGAGTCATTAACAGTGCTACCAAGTAGCATTTGCTTAGCAATAACCTATTCACTGACACTCAGTTTGAGTTCCGCCAGGATCACTCAGCTCTTGACCTCGTTGCAGCCTTGGTTCAAACGTGAACAAAAGAGCTGAACTCCAGAGGTGAGTTGAGAGTGGCTGTCCTTGACATCAAGGCAGCATTTGACTCAGTCTGGCATCAAGGAGCCCGAGCTAAACTGGAGTCAATGGGAATCAGGGGAAACTCTCTGTTGGTTGGAGTCATACCCAGCACAAAAAAATATCCTTGTGGATGTTGGAGGTCAATCATCTCAGTTCCTGGACATCACTTCAGGAGTCCCTCAGGTAGGGTCCTAGGCCCAAGAATATTCAACTGCTTCATCAATGACCTCCCTTCCATCATAAGTAGTGGGGATGTTCGCAGATGATTGCACCATTCACGACTCCTCTGATAATGAAACAGTCCATGCCCAAATACAGCAAAACCTGGTCAAAATTCAGGCTTGGGCTGACAAGTGGTAAGTAACATTCATGCAACACAAGTGACAGGCAATGACCATCTCCAACAAGAGAAAATCTAACCATCATCCCTTGACATTCAATTTTCATCACCAAATATCACTGAATATCAATATCCGGGGATTACAATTGACAAGAAACTGCACTGGACTTGCCATATAAAGAGTAGGCCAGAGGCTAAGAGCAAGGCACAGTGAGTGTGGTATGGGGGCCTCACAGCACCAGGGACCCAGGTTTAATCCCGACCTGGGGTGGCTGTCTGTGTGGGGTTTGCACATTTCCTCCATGTCTGTGTGAGTTGCCTCTGGGTGCTCCGGTTTCCTCCCACAGTCCAAAAATGTGCAAGTTAGGCGGATTGGCCATGCTAAATTGCTTCCTAGGATGGAGTTATAGGGTGGGAGATTGGGCCTAGGTAGGGTGGTCTTTCAAAGTGTCGGTGCAAACTCGATGGGATACTGTAGGGATTCCATGAACCTACAAAGGTGCAAGTCAGGAGTGTGATGGAATACTCTCCACTTGCCTGGATGAGTGCAACTCCAATAACATTCAAGAAGCTCGACACCATCCAGGACAAAGCAGCCTTTCACAAACATTCACTCTCTCCACCACCGATGCATAATGGCAGCTGTGTGTACCATCTACAAGATGCACCAGAAGAACTCATCAAGACTCCAAAGGCGGCACCTTCCAAACCTATGGCCACAACCATCTAGAAGAAGAAGGGCAGCAGATACCTGGGAACACCACCATCTGGAGGTTCCCCTCCAAGTCATACATCATCCTGACTTGGGAATATATCGCCGTTCCTTCACTAGCGCTGGGTCAAAATTCGGGAACTCTCTCCCTAACAGCACAGTAGGTGTACCTACACCATCGGAATTGCAGCAGTTCAAGAAGGAAGCTCACCACCACCGTCTCAAGGATAATAAGGGATGGGCAATGAATGCCAGTGAGGTCCACATGCCGTGAATGAATTTTAAAAAGGTGGGTGGTGTGGGGTGGGTACAGTTGCAGGTGGGTAGGATGGCAGGTGGGCAAGTAGAGAGATGGGTCGGGTTGGGAACGAGTCAGGTCAGGTCAGTGGAGGAAAGTTAGTCGTGGTCAAGGAGGGAGTTGGGTGATGGAGGTTAGTCAGATTGGTTTGTGAGGATGGCATTGTGAGTCAGTTAAATAATTAGCCAGCAGTGAACCTAGGATTTTTCCTGACTAATATTTCCTGGTTAACAATCCAGATAAGTAATTCGGAACTATCCAAAGTCTCCAACTGTAACTCAGAGTTGGAGACCATTTCTGAGCATCCTGGGGAGGAAGTAAATTGGCCATTGTAAGATAAATTTCCGAAAACCAAAATATCGAATCTGAAGAAATGTACATTCCCAAAGCAGTCAGAGTGATAACACAAATCAAAGTCAAATTTCAGCTGGATGATTCCATTTGGCACAAAAGACTGTGTCTACAGTCTTTCCCTACACTCAGGGAAATGATGGGCCATTGAACTCTGCAGGAATTGGAGATTGTGCTGCCCAAAACTATGGAACCTAGGATGAAAGAAGCATTGAGGAAGTTGAGCCTTGGGGTAACATATGTGATTGAGAGTTTTCGTGGTGCTACATATGAGGTAAGGTTATTTAGGTGGGTGTAGAAATTCACTTTGGATGGGAGAGCAATGCACAATTGAACGCTCTCCCATTCTGTTCCATCCACCACAATAGAAATGCTCCCTCCCAAGACAAATTTCTGCTCCATGATGTTGAAAAACTGCAAGAAACAGTCTTTGCCAATGGACTGGATGGGGAATTCGAAACTCATTTCAGGTCGAACAAGAAAATTGGGCAATATATAGCAGTGGACATCTCACAGCAGGCTTCAAAATTATGGTGCTTCTTTTAATACAAAATAAAAAGACTCCAACACAGAGGAGGGTTCTAACTGCAAGAATATCTCACTTTAATTAGATAGAATGCCAAGGCCATTATTCCAATAAAATTAAAACACATTCACTCTGTATTGACTTGGAATTTATAACTGTAGACTATTAGCATACAGATAGTATAATCAAATATGACCACTAAAATGATACTTGCTAAATAAATACAGCTGAAAAGCAGCTGAGAACAGAACTGTCAGATGCAATTGTTCAAATGTGATCTGATAAAAGATCACCAATCTGAAATGTAAGCTCCTTTTATGGCTTTGACAGGTGCAGCCTGACCAGCATTTCCAGCATTTTCCATCTTCATTTTTGATTTTCATCACCAGTATTTTGCTTTTGCTAAAATATGATATTCCTTTTATTGATGTTATTGTTTGTGAATGTGTCATAGGTTCATAAGATATAGGAGCATATATGTTCATAAGTTCATAAGATATAGGAGCAGAATTAGTCTATTTGGCCCATCGAATCTGCTCTGACATTCGATCATGGCTGACATCATCCTGGCCTTAACTCCACTGTCCTGCCCATTTTCCATAACCCTTCAACCCCATTGCCAATTAGAAATCTGTCTAACTCCCCGTTGAATTTACTCACTGTCCCTGCATCCACTGGACTCTGGGGTAGAGAATTCCACAGATTCACAACCCTTTGGGGGAAGTAGTTTCTCCTCAACTCTGTTTTAAATTTGCTACCTCTTATTCTCTCGTTCTAGAATGCCCCATAAGAGGAAGCATCCATTCTACGGCAACTTTATCCATACCTTTTATAATCTTGTATACCTCAATTTGATCTCCCCTCTTCTAAACTCAAGACCGTATAGGCATACACTGTTCAATCTCTCTTCATATAACACCCCTGGACTAAATCTAGTGAACCTCCTCTGAACAGCCACCAAAGCCACTACATCTTTCCTCAATTAAGTGGAACAAAACTGTGCACAATACTCCAGGTGTGATCTCACCAATGCCTTGTACAGTTGCAACTTCCTTACTCTTCTTCTTATCTTCCTATTTCTGAAAAGAGGAAGAAGTGGAGACGAAGAGGTAGTACGGAATAGGCATCTTGGACCCCTCACTCCGGATAGGCTGTGCATGAGTGGATACTCAGAATCTGTTTCCTGCACAGTGGCACAGTGGTTAGCACTGTTGCTTCACAGCTCCATGGTCCCAGGTTCGATTCCTGGCATGGGTCACTGTCTGTGCGGAGTCTGCACATTCTCTCCGTGCCTGTGTGGGTTTCCTCTGGGTGCTCCGGTTTCCTCCCATAACATCAGAAAGACGTGCTGTTAGGTAACTTGGACACTCTGAATTCTCCCTCAGTGTACCCGAACAGGCGTCGGAATGTGGCGACAAGGGGCTTTTCACAGTAACTTCATTGCAGTGTTAATGTAAGCCTACTTGCGACAATAAAGATATTATTATTACCCCCCCCCCCCAACAGCTACTACAACTGACACCAATCCATCTCCTATTTTCCACTGTACCTGACTCCTGTGCAATTGGGTTCGAGCAACATCATCACTAGGACTAGCTCAATAAAAACAATGTTTGAACAGCTGGAACAAAAACACAAAGCCTTCATTGCAAAACAACCCAACGTTACAAGTCATTAAAGCAGCGGACCAACAGCTCAAGGATAACACCCTCATCCACAGGATAAAAGTCACGTGGCGCAAAGAGAAAGTCTGAGAGTCACAACAAGATGATGAAAAAAATAATTGTTTTCCAATTAAGGGGCAATTTAACATGTTCAATCCATCTACCCTGCACATCTTTGGATTGTGAGGGTGAAACCCACGCAAACACGGGGAGAATGTGCAAACTCCACACGAACAGTGACCCAGAGTCGGAATCGAACCTGGGACCTCGGTGCCGTGAGACTGCAGTGCTACCACTGAGTCACCGTGCTGCCCGATGTAAAGCTTTTTTGAAGCCACCAGGGCTATCTATATCCATAGAATCCTTGCAGTGCAGAAGGAGGCCATCTGAAAGAACACGTTACCTTGTCCCACTCCCCTGCCCTCTCCCCGCAACCCCACCTAACCTGCACATCTTTGGACACTAAGGCGTAATTTTACCATGGTCAATTCACCTCATTTTGCACTCCTTTGGACTGTGTGAGGAAACCGAAGCACCCGGAGGAAACACATGTAGTCACAGGGAGAACGTGTAAAATCCACACAGTCACCCAAGGCCAGAATTGAACCTGGGTCCCTGGTGCTGTGAGGCTGCAGTGCTGACCACTGTGCCACCATGCCTCCCCATAGACCATGGTTAAATGCACAAAATTCCCTTCACTCACAGGATCGAGTCTCTCTTCGTAAGGTTGACAAGACCATTCATTAAAACTGGAAAAAATCATTTCCGACATCTCCTCAACATGAATCCACAGTGATAGTTGATAGACTCCAAGCTATCTCCCAGTGCCTGTTAGAGAATTCAAGGGTGAGCTGCAGGAAGTAATCAGATGGATTAAAAAGACTGTTGCTCCTGATGATATTCCAGCTGAGGCCTTCAAAACTGGTGAAACCTTACTCCTGAGTCCATGCACTAATTTTACCAATTTGGGAGTGTACCCCCAACCCCCCTCCGTCCCCATCCAGAAGCTCTAGGACTGCGCGCCAAATATTTGTATGCCGTAGAAACTTCATCACAATCCTGAGATGGATTCACCATAGAACATAGAACAGTACAGCACAGAACAGGCCCTTCGGCCCTCGATGTTGTGCCGAGCCATGATCACCCTACTCAAACCCACGTATCCACCCTATACGCGTAACCCAACAACCTCCCCCCCTTAACCTTACTTTTTAGGACACTACGGGCAATTTAGCATGGCCAATCCACCTAACCTGCACATCTTTGGACTGTGGGAGGAAACCGGAGCACCCGGAGGAAACCCACGCACACACGGGGAGGACGTGCAGACTCCGCACAGACAGTGACCCAGCGGGGAATCGAACCTGGGACCCTGGAGCTGTGAAGCATTTATGCTAACCACCATGCTACCGTGCTGCCCGTATGCTGCCACCATGATATGACCGTAACTGCCCTGAGTAGGAGATCTGGAACAGATGCTTTCTGAATGTGAACCAGGCTCTAGCAAGGCTGTGTGTTAGCCCCATATTATTTATAATCCGCTTGACTGTAGCTATTCACCTCATCAAAGATCAATTGCCCGTGGCGCTAGTATAAACTATTGTCCTGGTGGGAACTCCTTTAACCTCAGTTGCCTCCATGACAAACTAAACTGACCACCATAGGCACACATGATCTACAGTTTGTGGATGTCTGCAGTGTCATTGCCCACTCTTAACCAGATTTGCAAGTCACTCTCGATCTCTTCAATTCAGCAGACTCGGCCTGTCCTTGAATGTTGCCAAGATAAAAATCCTATCAACCCACACCTGGTCAGCCAAATATTCCTGTATATGTTGAAGCAGAGACTCTAGAATATGTTGAGCATGTCTCACACCTTGTCAGTCACCTTTTCTCAAAAGGTCAGCATTGAAAAGGAGATACACCACCAGCTCAGCCCTCTTTAAACTGTGGTAGCGAATGATTGACAACAAAGACCTCCACAAGTTATCACAACGCTCCTGTGCTGGTGTGATCTGAGCTGCATGCCAGCGACACAGAAGGGTGAATATTACGGCCGCCGCCTCCCCCCAGCATATTTTCCCACCTTCTTCCTTCCCACCATCCCAAACTCGACTTGTTCCTCTTTTTGCTCGTGGAGGTGAGGAGGTTGTGTACAAGTCCCCAGGCAGCCCACCCAGCCATGGGCCAACTGAGGCCCCTAAGTGGCCAAGAACTGCCACTTATGACTTCATTCCACCTCCGCTGTAATAATACCTACAGCTTGGGAACGTGAGCGAAGCTGAGTAGTCCGGCAGCTTTCACTGTACGTCTAACAAAAGCCAGGAAGTGTGTGTGGAGGACGGGGGGTTGGTATCTTCTTTGGAGGGGATCTCCTGTGCTGACTGGGAATAACCCACACTCCCCCAAGATTGTACCCTTTTTTCATGCCTCTGCCTAGTTTGTAAAACCCGACTCACCCCACCCTCCCCCACCCCACTGGTCCTCCTGCCTCACCGGGTCACAAAGCCCCTGACCAGATGTCGAATAGCGTGGCAGGTTTTACTGAACGGGCTAATGATGGGCAGGAAGGGGGAGATGCCACCATTGTGAGGGGGATCCTCTCTGCCCGACGAGGGATTTCACCCCAAAGATCATACTCCCCTTTGTGCCTCAAACTCGCCCAACCCTGCCTCTTTGGGGTCATTACAACGTTCCCCAAAATGCTCACCTGAAGTCTGGTATCCCAGAAATTTCTGTTCTTCCTGGGACTCCTTGTAGTGCCAAAAGTAGCCACGATTGTGTTCTGGCGTGGCTGTGGCTACAGTCCGTGCAGGGACAGGAGGCAGATCCTGTCAGCCCACGCCAAGCCGGAGAATTGCTGGGCCGGGCGCAAATCGCACGACGCCGCCCCAACGCCAGTCCGCCGATTCTCCGGTGAGCGGACAATCTCTGCCATTGGCACCGGCGCAGTCAGACTATAGGAATGCAAGCAGACAATTTAATACCGCAAACGCATTGCCCTTTCAATGCGATCATGGCTGATCAGCAACATAACATAATTTCCCTGCCTTTGCCCAATATCCCTTAATATTGTTGCTTGACAAAAATCCATCAATCTGATATCAATTGCTTTTTCTGTAATAGAGTTCCAAACTTCTACCACACTTTGCACAAAGAAGTGTTTCTGAATTTTAATGCGGAAAGGTTAAAGCAAATTATTGTGGATGCTGGAATCTGACGCTTCAGGAATCAGTTTCGGGACCACAATTGTTTACAATTTACATAAATGATTTGGAGTTGGGGACCAAGTGTAATGTGTCAAAGTTCGCAGATGACACGAAGATGAGTGGTAAAGTGCGCAGAGGACACACAGGGCGGTATTTTCCGTTTGCCGACGGCGATTGCTCGCCCATTGGGCGGAGAATTCCTTTCTACCTTTCTACCACTGAAGCAGCCTGTTTTCGGATGCTCCGCCCCCTGCAAAACGGCATCATCGGCGAGTACGCCGCATGCCGTTGGGACAACCTTAGGGTGTTACCTGAAAGCCCTCCCCGATGCTCCGCCCCCGATGGGCCGAGTTCCCCACCACGCAGGACACATGTGCTCTCAGTTTTCGGGAACTTTGCGTGGCGGCTGCGGACATTCGGGGCGCGGGAGGGGGAGCCGTGCTGCTGGCCGAGGGGGGAGGGCTTCGGCGAGGGCTGGGGGGACTGGTGGGGGGTGGTCCGGGGTGATGAGGGGGTTCCAAGGGAGCATTATCTGGCATCTCGGGCCTGCACGTGGCCGACACCATGCTGTGCGGTGCTACCGCTGCAGGTCATCGCCATGAGCATGTGCGCCCACGGTCCCGGCTATTCTCCGGCCATTTTTGGCATGGGAGCCGGGGGTTCTACCCAGCGCCACTACTAGCCCCTCACCGGTCCCGGAATCGGTGAGGTTCAGCGTTGATTTTGGCATCGTAAAACACCACTGTTCCCAAGCCGGTTGTCGGCACTTAGCCGCAGAATATGAGAACCCAGCCCTGAAAGTCTGCAGAGGGTCATAGATAGTTTAAGTGAGCGGCAGATGGAGTCCAATGTTGGTAAATGTGAGGTCATCCATTTTGGTAGGAATAACAGCAAAATGGACTATTATTTAGAACATAGAACAGTACCGCACAGAACAGGCCCTTCGGCCCTCGATGTTGTGCCGAGCAATGATCACCCTACTCAAACCCATGTATCCACCCTATACCCGTAACCCAACAACCCCCCTCTTAACCTTACTTTTTAGGACACTACGGGCAATTTAGCATGGCCAATCCACCTAACCCGCACATCTTTGGACTGTGGGAGGAAACCGGAGCACCCGGAGGAAACCCACGCACACACGGGGAGGACGTGCAGACTCCGCACAGACAGTGACCCAGCCGGGAATCGAACCTGGGACCCTGGAGCTGTGAAGCATTTATGCTAACCACCATGCTACCGTGCTGCCCCAAATGGTAAACAAATTAAACAATATTTAAACCTGGGTGTTCTTCTGCATGAATCACAAAAAGTTGGTTTGCAGGTGCAGCACATAATGGAATGAAAATGAAAAAATGAAAATCGCTTATTGTCAGAAGTAGACTTCAAATGAAGTTACTGTGAAAAGCCCCTAGTCGCCACATTCCGGCGCCTGTTCGGGGAGGCTGGTACGGGAAATGAAGAAGGCAAATGGACTTTTGTCCTTCATTGCGAGAGGGATGGAGTTTAAAAACTGGTGTATAGGGTGCTGGTGAGGCCGCCCCTGGAGTACTGTGTACAGTTTTGGTCTCCTTACTTGAGGAAGGATGTACTGTCACTGGAGGGTGTGCAGAGGAGATTCTGTAGGTTGATTCCAGAATTGAGAGGATTAGCTTATGAGGATAGACTAAGTAAAATGGGTCTATACTCATTGGAGTTTAGAAGAATGAGGGGGAATCTTATAGAAACAAATAAAATTATGAAGGAATTAGATAAGATAGAAGCGGGAAGGTTGTTTCCACTGGCGGGTGAAACTAGAACTAGGGGCATAGCCTCAAAATAAGGGGAAGTAGATTTAGGACTGAGTTGAGGAGGAACTTCTTCACCCAAAGGGCTGTGAAGCTGTGGAATTCCCTGCCCAGTGAAGCAACTGAAGTGACCTTGTTAAATGCTTTTAAGGCAAAGATAGATTTTTGAACAATAAAGTAATTAAGGGTCATGGCGAGTGGATGGGTAAGTGGAGATGAGTCCACAAAAAGATTAGCCATGATCGTATTGAATGGTGGAGCAGGCTCGAGGGGCCAGATGACCAACTCCTGCTCCTAGTTTTTATGTCCAAATGTTATTTTGAAACAAAAACAAGTAATCTAATCGTCCCATCTGGTTTAACCACTGGCACGATCGGAGCAACCGACTCTGAAAACTGTACAGGCTTGATGACGTCTAATTCTTCTAGCCGCTCAAGTTCAGACTCAACCTTCTCATGTGAGGCATATGGAACAGGTCAGGTTCCGTAAAACATGGATGCGGCCTCAGAATCCATCTGGGCGGGATTCTCTCAGCCCGGGTCCGGGCCGGAGAATCCCTGCGACGGGCGCGAATCGCACCACGCCGTCCCGCGCCGGGATGCACGTTGGCGCTGGTGCCACTGCGCATGCGTGGATCCTGCGCTGCCAGGTTGACACCGGGATCAGCAGCTGGAGCAACGTGGGTTGCTCCAGTGCCGTGCTGGCCCCCTGTAGGGCCAGATTTGCTGATACTGAGGCCGTGTTGACGTCATCGAGAAACGCTTCAGGATCAGAGAATCCCGCCCCCTGTTTTCGGACAATAGAGCTGGATTCTCCGATTCTGGGGCTATGTTCCCACGCAGGCATGGCAATGGTGGCATTTTACCCCAGACAAAATGGCGTGAAATGGCCAACAAATTCCCATTTTGCTGTGGGCTAGCATGCCAGCAGTGGAAAGCACCCGACTCGGTCTGCTGATACGGCCCGGAGAATTGCCGGGTGCGTGGCCGTGCCGCGCTACACAACGGAGGCTGCTCGCTGACTGGGCCCGCGAAATAGTGCCCCCCCTTTGGCGGGCTCGTGCACCCCGGACTATACCTCGACATGCCCCCGACCCCTAATTAAGTCCCCCCCTGTCCGCGGATCACCCTCCTCAGACTGTAGCAGCGCTGGACTAAGTCCGCAGCCGCCACGCCGAGTTCCCGACGGGTTAGACCATGGCGGAGCATCGTGGGAGGCAGGCCTCGGGCAATGTCCAAAGGCCATTGATATGTAGTGCGGTGTACTCAGAGAGTGGGGGCGGAGCATCGCAAAAGCAGCAACGCCCCCAATTTGGTCGGAAACTGTGATTCTCCGGTTGACGCCAAACGCAAATTCGCCTAGTTCATCGTGGAAAACCGCCTGGTATTTTTTAAGATGTCATGAAAGTCTCCTTCATTAATATTGAAGATTTCTAGCCAATTGAATTGAATTTGGTGAAGCCAATCTTGGCCTATCAGACTTGGACTTGGCAGCCCACTCTATTGGAGGCACTATTGAACTGACTGGTGCTGGTAACTCTTGGGCATTGTGGTTGTCCCCAGAATCCTTAAAGCTTCCCCAGTATACCTGGCTAGCCTGGCTGTCGTGCTTCTTAACTTCAGGGGCTGGACCCCACCTTGCAAATAACAATATGTTTGCTCACCTACAACTGTAGCGGACACCTTGTGCCCACCTCCATTCTAAGTGGATGATGGTTTACCATTAACACAATTGTATTGAGGCCATCTTGCCCATCTTAATGTTTAAACTGTTTACTTCAGATCCGTTTTCAGGATTATTCTCAACGTTGTGAACTGGAGCCAGCTTTTTTTTTTTGTTGTCCCCTGTAAGCTCTGCCTAGCCTTGCACTTCCGCCTAATTTGCCCCCTCCTATTGCAGGCATAGCATGTAGCTTCCCTCAATTTACATCTCTCCTGGGGCGTGATCTCCCACACACTGGGAGCATTCTTCATAGCTCCTGGATTGTGGACCAAATTCCCTATATCCTTTGCTCCGAGCTTCTTTGCTCATTACTTTCTGTGCCATCTTCCCTGGCACAACAACACGACAGTGAGCAGCTTCCTGCCAAACATGGTGCACCTCGCCTGCTCGCACGCCCTGCAGTTTCATCACCCCCAATTTTGCATGTTCCATAGCCTGGGTGACCTCTGATGCCTTCTTTAAAGTAATATCTACTTCTGCTAACAATTTATTTTGTATGGCCGTATCGTTAATACCACAGACTAGCCTGTGTCTCAACGTGTCGCAGAGTGCAGTCTCAAACTCGCAATGCTCAAGGTGGCATGGTGGCACAGAAGTGGCAATCAGTGCTGCCTCATTGCGCCAGGGACCTGGATTCAATTCCCACCTCAGGTGGCTGCCTGTGCGACACTGGAGGCATTACCTGGCCGGCAGGAGATCCACTCTCCTCACTGACCAACGGTCGGTTGCCTTCATGTTTAACAACCCACAGCGGGGTAAGATCAAAAATAATAAGTTCTTGTGGTGGAGGATCGAGCTCTCCACCTTTAATTACGAGATTTTGTATCGCCCCGGTAAGCTCAACGAGCCCCCCGAGGCACATGTGCCAGCGCGCAAGTGGACCGACTCCAGACCCTGCACGGCGATCTCTGTCACCCAGGAGTCACACGCTTTTACCATTTCATTAAGGCCTGTAATCTGCCCTACTCCATCGAGGAAGTCGGGACTATCACCAGAGACTGCCAGGTCTGCGCGGAGTGTAAACCGCACTTCTACCGGCCAGACCGTGCGTGCCTGGTGAAGGCCTCCCGCCCCTTTGAACGCCTCAGCGTGGACTTCAAATGGCCCCTCCCCTCCACCGGCCGCAACACGTATTTTCTTAATGTGGTCGACGAGTATTCCCGATTCCCCTTCGCCATCCCATGCCCCAATATGACATCTGCCACCGTCATCAAGGCCCTCAACACCATCTTCGCTCTGTTCGGTTTCCCCGCCTACGTCCACAGCGACCGGGGATCCTCATTCATGAGCGATGAGCTACGCCAGTTCCTGCTTAACAGGAGCATTGCCTCGAGCAGGACGGCCAGCTACAACCCCAGGGGAAATGGGCAGGTGGAGCGGCAGAATGAAGCTGGCCCTACGGTCCAGGAGTCTCCCGGCCTCCCGCTGGCAGGAGGTCCTCCCCGACGCACTTCACTCCATTCGGTCGCTGCTGGGCACTGTGACTAACAATACCCCCCTGAGCGTCTGTTTGCCTTCCCCAGGAAGTCCACCTCCGGGGTTTCGCTCCCAATGTGGCTGGCAGCTCCAGGACCCGATCTCCTCCGCAAGAATGTGCGGCTCCATAAGGCGGACCCATTGGTTGAGAGTGTACAGCTACTCCATACAGACCCGCAGTACGCCTACATAGCGTACCCCGACGGCTCCCAAGACACAGTCTCCCTTAGGGACCTGGCACCAGCTGGGTCCCCACACACCCCCCCCTCTGCCCCGGCACCACCCTCCCTCCCCCCAGTGCACCCCACCGCAGCCACCGCTCCAGGACAATCCGACCTCCCCTTGCTCCCACCCGGGGATGAAGAGGATATCGACACGCTCCCGGAGTCACCGACGACCAAGTCGATGCCTGAGTCGCCACCAGCACAGGGCACTCTCAACGACAGATCAAGGCGCCCGATCGTCTAAATTTGTAACCTTCTCTGTAATTTTAAAACCAATCTGTATGTAAATAGTTTTCCACCACCTCCGCTGGACTCATTTTTAACAGTGGGTGAATGTGGTAGTCACCACTGTTGTATTATATTGTATATATTGGTCTTACGGTAAGGCCCCTGTACTACAGGTACGGGGGTAGATCCCTGCCTTCTGGCTCCACCCAGTAGGCGGAGCATAAATATGTGTGCTCTCCAAACAGAACCATTTCGCCAGTTGCTGTAGGAGGCCACACATCTCTGTGTAATAAAGCCTCGATCACATTCTACTCTCGTCTCGTCGTAATTGATAGTGCGTCATCCCGGCAGGTACAAAGCATTCTGGGACATCCTCAGGTCATGAGAGACAGTATATAAATGGATGCTTTTCTTCCTCGCTCTGAATATTGAAAACTGCCTATCAGATATTAATTGTCACAGTTGCTGACAGAAACCTATGTCAGTTGGGATTTTATCAATCATCCAGCAGAATTATGACCAGACAAAAAGGTGCGCGATTGTATCTAAATGAATAAACCAACATGCATGTTAGCTGCTGTCTGCAGCACAGGAAATGAAAGAGGCATTGTTGAGAAAAACTTTAATTGATCATGAGCTTGGGGCAGGGAAAATCACAATTTCCTGACTCTCAGTTGCTGACTAATAAAAGATACACTGCATAAAAAGACTGTACAATTCTTTCCAAAGAAAATGTCATCTTGAATTACTCTCCCGCATTGAAATTTAATTAAGAACTAATTTTCTTTTGACAGGAAGTTTTAGGGCTTCTTGGTTTTGTGCCAAGCCTCTTTCTTTGCAGTCAAACAATCAAAATGAAGTCCATGTCAGTTCCAGGAATTCTGCTGAGACAAAGTACTGGTCCAGATTTTCCAGTCTCCGGATTGTCGGAGACCAGATGTCCGTTCCTCCAGATCCGCTAGGGGATCCCTGGGAAGTCCCAAAGCATTGACCCCATGGGAAATGCCGAGGAAGCTTGAAATTCCAATGAGCAATTCTCCTGCATCCCGAGATCCGAAAACTCTAAGTTAAACATGGAATGTTAGAGAGGAAAATCCTGCTCTATCTGCTGGGTAACGACAGAACTGACTTACACTGACAACCCCTCTCCCCCAACCATCTCCATCACTACCACAGCCCCCGGCTGCCCTGAATCCCTGACCTGACCTGACTAACCACCCCTGACCTCCTGACTCCCTGCTCAACAACACCTGACTAGCTCCCACCATCCAATTAGCTCCCGTTCCCCCAACATGCCTTGAGAACACCCCTGACATCCCCTCCCCCCACCCCGCACCCCATGGCCTGACCACTTTACTGTCCCCAGGTACCCCTAACTCCCCCTGACCAACCAGACCTGGTCATGCTACTTGACTTCTCCAGAAACCTCGACGCCCCCTGACCCAACCTGACCTGACCACACGACTCGACTCCCCCGCCGGATATCCCAGACTCAAAATGACTAGCCCCCGATCTGACGAGCCTCCCGATCTGACCAGGCCCCTGATCTGACTAGGCCCCGATCTGACAAATCCACCCTGATCCACCTCACTCACCCACCTGACGCTATTACTCATCCGCCACACTACACACCTGCCACCCTACCCAACCTGTCACCCTACCTCCCGAACCACTGACCTTTGTTGTGTTATGCTGCTTTGGATAACACAGGCTGCTACTTGATGCAGTCTCAACTAAAGGATGCTCCAGACTCTGAAATGAGTTCAACGTGTTTATTGAACTATTAACACAGTTCTCAAATGAGTTTGACTCTCTGCTAATCTAACTGTAGTAACTCAGTCTAACTGTACCAGCTTGCTCTAAGCCACGCGCTGGGGTGTGATGCTGCTGATCAACCCTGTCTAACTCTCTAGATGTCAGTCTGTGGAAAGAGGCAGGGTGTGAGTGCCTCATCCCTTTTATAGTGTTTATGTCATGCCCCCTTGTGGTGATGCCACCTCTGAGTGTCCTGACTGCCCATTGGTTGTGTCCAATTCTGAGTGTTCATTGGTTGCATGTTTGCATATCATGACAACCTTCTCTCTGTAGCTTTTTAAATAAGCTTTGAGACTCTTTAAACTCCTTAATTACCAGAAAATGGCAGCTAGAGCTGGAAAATGGGGGTGTAGGTTGTCTCTCCTCAATGATCCAGAAGCAGATCCATTTCAGGTATACTCCACATTTCTGAAGACGCTGGGATACCTTATCCCAGCCAGAAATGCAGAATTCCAACTCGTGCATAAAAGTAGGAAGATTCATACCGGTAAGGTGCAGCCATACTGGTCAGCAGACTTAGCCTGGAACAGTATCTTTGTTATGTGATATACAGTTCGCAAATCCAAATTATACTGTCAACTGTGCCTCACACAAGGATGTGAGTAACAAAGATGCGAGTTATTTTATATCAGTGGAGAGAAAACCAAAAGGTCCGTTTCTCCCAATATCAAACACAGTGGGGGGAGGGGAAGAAATGTTGGTGGATTTCCCCAGGAGGCTGAATATTCTTGTTCTGTTTGTAATGCAATCATGCTGCGTGTCTCAGCCTTTTCCTTCCTGTCTATGTTAGTTGGATTGTGATTATTAAAAAACAACATGCTAATGCTGAACACTAATTAGAAATCCTGTTTAATTAAGAAATAGTATCATTCCAAAATGCCTCGTGCATTACGAATACAGCACGGCCAAAACACATGGCTCCAGTTTTCCGATGTGATACAGCACTAGCACAATGTCAGTGATACAGCCAGCTTTATGGTGCTTGCAGACCCTATGGGCAATTTGTGTTTAAATATACAAGCTTTTAATCAACTGATTCAATTTCTGATAAGTATCTTTTTCAAGGTTAGCAAGTATTTGGCTAATGGTAAAATTCTTGGTAGTGTGGATGAGCAGAGGGATCTCGGTGTCCATGTACATAGATCCCTGAAAGTTGCCACCCAGGTTGATAGGGTTGTGAAGAAGGCCTATGGTGTGTTGGCCTTTATTGGTAGAGGGATTGAGTTCCGGAGCCATGAGGTCATGATGCAGCTGTACCAAACTCTGGTACGGCCGCATTTGGAGTATTGCGTACAGTTCTGGTCGCCTCATTATAGGAAGGACGTGGAAGCTTTGGAACGGGTGCAGAGGAGATTTACCAGGATGTTGCCTGGTATGGAGGGAAAATCTTATGAGGAAAGGCTGATGGACTTGAGGTTGTTTTCGTTAGAGAGAAGAAGGTTAAGAGGTGACTTAATAGAGGCATACAAAATGATCAGAGGGTTAGATAGGGTGGACAGCGAGAGCCTTCTCCCGCGGATGGAGGTGGCTAGCACGAGGGGACATAGCCTTAAATTGAGGGGTAATAGATATAGGACAGAGGTCAGAGGTGGGTTTTTTACGCAAAGAGTGGTGAGGCCGTGGAATGCCCTACCTGCAACAGTAGTGAACTCGCCAACATTGAGGGCATTTAAAAATTTATTGGATAAGCATATGGATGATAAGGGGATAGTGTAGGTTAGATGGCCTTTAGTTTTTTTTTCCATGTCGGTGCAACATCGAGGGCCGAAGGGCCTGTACTGCGCTGTATCGTTCTATGTTCTATGTTCTATTAGAAATATATAAACATTAAAAAACTGCTGTCGTCAAAATGTTTACAATGGATCAATTAGTCACGGTGTCTAAATTCAATGCACTCATGACAAGGTTCATTGTGCCGCTCCATCTTCTTGAATGCTCCACTGCTTTGTGGGCCATTTAATCATCCTGTCATCCCCCCTCCTCTAAAACCTCCCCGTGTCACTGCCATCTCCAATTTCTGTCTCTATCTATTGCAACAATAACCGTGCATCCCTCTAGTAACTTCACCTTCAATACAATATCGGGCTCGATTATCTTCGCTTTCTTCTCATCATTAATGTCTTCTATCTCAGTGATATAACTTGATCATACGCTAATCTGTTTCTACAAGCACTCCAGTATTGTGTCTCCCACCGCTCTATTGATCCAAAATACCTCACAATCCCAAAATTAAAACTTTCTTCAATTTAACATTTGGAACTTGCTACCACATGGAATAGTTAAGGAAGCAGATAATGGTTAATATCCATTTAAGGGTCAACTCAAAGACACGAGGGAGAAAGAAATCGGCTAGATTGATGGTGCAAGATGAAATTGAGTCTGAAAGGCTGACGTGGAGTGTAAACACAGACGGAGACCAGTTAGACTGAATGACCAGATTCCGTGCTCTACAATTTATGTAATTCTATCGAACGTTACATCAGCGTAACTAAACCCACCTGCTTTCAATTCCACCAAAGTGACTTGACACCATTAATCTCCCCAGTTACCACTATAGAGTAAGATGGGAGGTAAAGATTGTCAGTGTTCTGGTTCCCATTTAGCGAGGGCTCCTTGTTGCCACGTTCAGTAAAATGCTACTTTAATGCCAAGGGCACTGAACTCCCCTCACCTCTGGAGTTCTGCTCTTTTCCCCATCTTTGGACGAAGACTGTAATGAGGTCAGGAGCTGAATGTTCCTGGAAGAGCCCAAACTGAGTGTCCGTGATTAGGCTATTGCTGAGTAAGAGCGTTTGGCCGCATTGTTAACAACCCCTTCCATCAGGTTGACAATCGAGTGTGGACTGATCGGCTGATAATTGGTCGGGTGGATTTGTCCTGCTTTTTGTGCACAGGACATACCTGGGCAATATTCCACATAGCTGGGTAGATTGTTGTAGCGTGTTGTAGTTATACTGGCTAAAGGCACAAGTCTTCAGTACTATTGCTAGGATATTGTCAGGGCCCAGAGCCTTCGCAGTATCCAGTGCCATTTCTTGATATCACGTGGAGTGAATTGAATTGGCTGAAGACTGACATCTGTGATGTTGGGAAGCTCAGGATGGATCATCTATTCAACACTTTTTGGCTGAAGATTGTTGAAAATGCTTCAACCTTGTCTTGTGCTGGGCTCCTTCATCATTGAGGATGGGGATAGTTGTGGAGCCACCTCTCCAGTGAGTTGTTTAATTGTCCACCACCATTCACGACTGGGTATGATCAGAGTGACAGAGCTCAGATCTGATCCATTCATGGTGGAATCACTTAGCTCTGTCTATTACTTGCTGCTTGTGTTGTTTGGCAAACAAATAGTGCTGTGTTGTAGCTCCACCAGGTTGACATTTTTAGGTCTGCCTGTGCTGCTCCTGGCATGCCTTCCTGCACTCTTCATTGAACTTCCTAACTAACCTTCTGTTCCAAATTACAGCTCACATAGAATGCTGCAGCCCATCTACTACTCATTTATACAAAAAAATCCTTTTAACCACCCCAAGCTTCCTACATGTTTCAGTGATTTGAATTGAAAACCTTTGGTGCTGACTTTCAAATCTCACCCCCTCCAAATGACCTCTGTTATTGTGACAGTGAACATCTACATTCTACATCCTCCTACATCCATCACATTCCACCATGCCTCGTCCATCTGAAACCTCCAGAAACTTCTCTTTGCCTTGCTTTTCATCTCACAACTTTCAAGAAATGTGATTTTAGGCAATTCTTACTGAAGCATTAGCATGTCAAATATACTGCTGTCAAATCCTAATGAGCTTCGATAATAAAGATAACATTGAATATATTTTCTTTGCCAGAATGTGAATTTGATGGTGTTGAGGGAGGGTCACAATGATGGTAAGGGAGAATGAATGATGCTTGTGAGCCTCAAAATGGGTGCAGCATCTAGAAACATCCCCCTTAACAACCAGAGCTAAATTGACACAAATTTTGATGGACTCTCATCCGAATCAGGTCAGATCCAAAGCTACTCGTAAACAATGAACAGGTTGGAAGCAAGATTCACCGGTTTCGTGATTGACACTCAGGAGGCTGACAAGCTGAATCCGCATATACTCACTTCACTCCCTACACACACCATCCCAGCCAACAAAATGGAAGCGAGGAGAGTGACACCCTGTTTTACAGATGCTTATCTTGAGACCCTGCTAGACACCGTGGAGGAGAGGCGGGCAACCCTGGACCCTGACCCAAGAAGGAGGCTGCCAGCCATTGCCATTTGTCGTAACTGGGCACAGATGGCATAGGCAGTCAGCACCATGAGTAACACATCCAGACTGGCCAATAGTGCTGGAAGAAACTGCAAGACCTCCTCATGCGGCCAGCCAACCCTGTGCCCCAGGCACCAAACCTTGTCTCATACACCCGTGACCTGTCCCCCACTGCCGCCCTCACCATGTCCCCAACCCACCAGGAGGGCGGCCGAACCTCGACCCTGCACATCACGCGGCACCCATATCGGACGGTTGCCCTGGCCACTGAGGCCACCAGCCACCCACCCCCTGGGCTGCATGCGTCATACTGTCTAACACTGTAGTTTTCTGTCCCCCCCCCCCCCCCCCCCCATGAGAAGGCCGCCCATAACCGCCCGGAGCGGGAGAAAACTGGACGGGGACTGCTGGATCTGTGGCCCCTCACTGTGGCAGAGCAGAGGACCTGGACGTGGTTGGTGGTCCTGAGGAAAAGGAAGTCGCCGGAACGATGGCGGCCGCGGGTGAGGAAGGGAGACCCGACTTAGTTGCGATTCCCCGTAACACATCTGCCAACCCGCCAATACCACCCCCACCACCCTCACACCACCTTTACCCACCCACCCTCAACCCCACTACCCCACAACCCGTGGTCTAGTTAAGCACCTTGTCTTGCCTTGTGCCTTGCATGACCTGATGGCGATGGTGCAGGTCCATCTGGTGTCCCCACCCCCAGCCTGTGCCACAAAATGAGCCCCCCCCAACCACCGTGTGCCAACCAGCAACAAGGACACCGACACGGACAGGAGCCATGTTATGCCTGTGACCCAAGACAGCCTGGAGCTCGAGTCCGGTGATGACACAGATTTCCCGTCACAGCTGCCTCCAACACCCTCCACCATCCCAGAGATACCATGGTTGGGCACTTTAGTGGAGAGATACTGGGACACCATCTGATGTGCACCACACACGTGCTCCGATACATCTGGTGGAGGTAGGAACTCCCAAGGGGGCGGACAGTCGGAGGGCGGGCCGACCCCAGAGACTAGCTGCCATCAGACAGGTTTCGGGCATCTGGAACGGACAGCCTTATTTATAGTGAAGATGCGGTGCAGAGCCAGGGACTACATGAGGGGTTGTCAGTGAGCATTCAGCACCTGCAGGTGCAGTTGGAGGAGTCCAACCACGCGCAGGAGCAGGAGGTGGTGCCAACCATGCATGCCACACAAGCATCTATATTTGAGGCCTTGGGGGCCAGGATTTTGGTGATGGATCAGCATGTCCAAGATGCCAGCCGTGGCCCAGGACAAGGCTGCCCTCTCACAGGCAGCCATGTGCCAGAGCCATTGGACATTGCAGCGGCGCTTCTGAGCGTGGCCCAGTCATGCCTGGCCATGGCCGACAACGGGAGCGGCATTGCCTAGGTGCTAGTTGCTGTGGCACAAACCCAGAGGGAGGTGGTCCAATCCCAGAGGGATATGGCGCAGTCACTGGCTGATGTGGAACAGTCCCAGATGGAGATGGTCCATTCCCTGTGCTCCATGGTGGGAGCATGCAGACCCAGGTCAAGACCAGTGTGGGATCCAGGACTGGCCGAGCCAAGTGACGGGATGCCTCAGGGGTTAGCTTCACTCGTAACACTGTCCCATGGAGTAGCCCGAGGGCCACAGACCACACCGAGGGAGGAGGAGGTGATGGGAGCCATGCCGGTGACTCCCATGGGGAGGTGCAACAGCTCGGATCCATTCTTCCATCCTTGGTTCATCTGGTGGGCAGTGGGCAGAATAGGGCGGTACCACGCTACCCAGGACACCCAAGCATCAGCCAGGCCCATCCAGGCTCAGTCGCCCCTGAAGACGACCACCAATGGGGATCCAGGTTGCAGGGCGGGAACCACAGCAGGCTGCCTCCACTCCTGATGTACCCTCTGGGGAACCACCTGGGCGTAGCATTAGGGCCTTATGGCTGGGGAGCTAGACAACAGTTATGTTGGCATGGGTGCAGTGCACAGCCTCATGATAGGGGCTAGGCCACATTCAGACACTCCCAATTTTAAAGGGCCGCATAGTATATTAATAGTCCCGGTTGTAACCAATTAGCGTGCGGCATATACCTCAGCGCTTCCCCCGCCGGCATCCTGCCTTTAGCCCTCTTTTTCTCTACTTTTCAAAAATGGCGCTTCACCCGGTTATGATTCTGGGCGCCTTATATAGAACATAGAACAGTACAGCACAGAACAGGCCCTTCGGCCCTCGATGTTGTGCCGAGCAATGATCACCCTACTCAAGTCAACGTATCCACCCTATACCAGTAACCCAACAGCCCCCCCCCCCCCCCATTAACCTTATAAAAAAGATATTTTAAAAATATTTTTTTAAAAATTTTTTTTAAAACAAAAAAAAAATTTTTTTTCTTCTTATGAATTAATCTTGGCGGGCCTCATAAAGACCTTTGGTGGGCCGCATGCGGCCCGCGGGCCGTAGTTTGCCCACCCCTGGGCTAGGCCATATATGTATATATTTGTTCACATCAAACACCTGTTAACACTATTACAACTTGCCTCGATGCTCTGTCAGATGGATGTGAGGGATAAGCTGGTCTAGGCTGGCCAGATACAGGATGTGGTGGTGGGGGGAGGGATGGGTGGATGTTGGGTGGTCTGGGCTTCCCACCCTCCCTCCTGACTGTCCCCACTACCCTATTGGATTCAGTGGGACTGTGTGGTAAAATGACCAGCTTGCATGCAGTGATCACCCAGGTGAATGGTGGAAAGTGCTACCATGGGCAGGAGTCAGACATTGTCAAACGATGCGGAGCACGAGAAATCATCGCAGAGCGGGTTGTTCTGCCGGGGTGGGGTGGGGGGGAGGTGGCTGGCCGGCTGTGTGGGAGTGGGATGCGGTGTCCGTGGCCCTGGCCAATCCCACCCCACACCCAGCCGGTGAATCTGGAGGCGATCAAGGCTTCCCGTGCCCGTTGGCCCTGGCGCACACATCGTTCGGCCTCCCATGCCTGCCTGGGCTCCATGTCCTGTCTGTCGTCCCCTCCCCAGCAACCTCTTTGTCGGACGAGGCCTGGCGGTTCATCCTCCTCCTTCAGCACATCATCCCTCTGCTGTGTGATGTTGTGGAGGATGCAGCAGGCCACCACAATGTTGATGACCCTCTCAGCCTCATACTGGAG
This sequence comes from Scyliorhinus canicula, assembly GCF_902713615.1. Classification (NCBI taxonomy): domain Eukaryota; kingdom Metazoa; phylum Chordata; class Chondrichthyes; order Carcharhiniformes; family Scyliorhinidae; genus Scyliorhinus; species Scyliorhinus canicula. Next base: position 173,448,335 of record NC_052146.1, read on the forward strand.
GGCCCCTCCAGAGCGGTCCAGACTCCTGAACTGCATTTTCAGGGGGCCGAAACACCACTCGATCACACCACTGGTCACTGCATAGGCGTGGTAGCGTGTCTCCGCGTCAGTCTGTGGCCTCTGGATAGGTGTCATCAGCCATGACCTCAGTGGATAACCCCTGTCACCCAGGAGCCAACCCCTAACTTGACGGAAATCTTAAACATGTCAGGAATTGTCAAGTGTGCCAGGATGAAGGCATCATGCACTCTGCCCGAGTATCGGGTACAGACGTGCACGAGCTCAGCTGATGGTCACATTTCAGCTGCATGTTCATCGAGTGGAACCCATTTTGGTTGTGTAGAGTGGCCTGTCATTTGCAGGGTCGACATGCATCCCGTCGATCACCCCCTGGACCCAGGGCCTGTGAACAATGGTGGTGAACCCCACTGTCCCGGTATCTTGGTGGTCTAGGTCCATATTGAAATGGATGTATTGAGCCGACTAGGCCTATCGGGCCCCTGTGATGGCGCAAATGCACCTGTGCACCGAGGCCTGTGAGATTCCAGACAGGTCCCCAGTCAGCACCTGGAAGGAGCCCATGGTGCCAGAACTTCAGGGTGACAGTTGAAAGGCCAAGATGTTAGAATGTTGCATACACCTGTGCCCAACCAGGTCCAACGGGCTACATGGTGCCCCCGGTTAGCAGTGTGGATTCTGCTCCAGCATCCACTGTCACCATGCGGGCCTCTGGCCCTGGAGCCCGTCCCTGCTGCCTCTTCAAATGGACTGAATGTCTTATCCATTAACGAGAGATAAGAGGAATCTTACACAGGGATACCATTGGCCAGCACTGCCCTTACCAGTGGTATGCCCCATGGCTCCCGTCCAGTGCACCCTTAGGGTCTACAGTGGGTATTATTCTTGGTTGGGCCACCTGACACTCCCGAGTGGTGGTGGTGGGGGGGGCGATGGCGGAGGGTGGAGTGTGGGCCGGTGTCATTCTGCAGAACCAAGACCACGGTGGTTGGTCAGTAGGGTGCGCAGCAAGGTGGCAGCCTTGCAGGCTACAAGAATGGTGGTCCGTGACTGGACACTGCCCCAGTCCCACGAGGGAGATCGCCCGGTCACATTGCCCATTCCCCCGTCATCACTCCCAACCCTGGCAGGCAACCCCACCCCCTTCCCGTCCCTTCCCGTCCTTTCCCCTTTTGAAGGCCGTTAACGTATCTTTCACAACCTCCCCTGGCAGCACGTTCCAGGCACTCAATGGGCCAAATGGCCTCCTTCCGCACTCTAGGGAATCTATGCACTTAACCTCTCATCATTTGAGATATAGTTGGCCTTTCTGTTTTATTCTACCAAAGTGGACAACCTCACTTCCTTTGGGAAAGAAAGATTAGTGGGCAGAATTCTCTGTTTGGGAGACTAAGGGCAGATTCTCAGTTGCCCGATGCCGATATCGTAATCGGCGATCAGGCGGAGAATCCCTTCCGACGCCAGTTTCCGAGTCTCCACCCCACCGTTGGAATAATGTTGGCGCAACATTGGAAGGCCCTCCCCCGATGCTCCGCCCCTGATGGGCCAAGTTCCCGACAGCACCATTGACGTGTGGTCTGAGCGGCGTGGCCGCCGCGGGCTGTGTCCAATGCCACCATATTCGGCCGGGAGCTATGCTGCCAGGAGGCTTTCACAAGGGCTGGGGTGGCTGGTGGGGGGTGACCAGGGGGTGGCCAGGTGTTGTCTCTGTGGGGCCGTATTTGGCAGGTTGGGTCCGCACATGGCCGGCTCCATATTGTACGGCGCGACCGCTGCAGTTCGTCGCCGCACACATGCGCGGCCACGGATCCGGCCATTCTCCGGCCGTTTTTGCCATGGGAGCTGGGTACTTTACCTGGTACTACTGCTAGCCCCTCACCGGTCCCGGAATCAGTGAGAGTTCGGCGCAGATTGTGGCATCGTGAAACACCACATTTCCCACGCCAGCGTTGGCACTTAGCCGCAGAATCCGATCCCTAAGTGTTAACACCGGGACTGAATTGTATGCTGTTTGTGGGCGCTATTTATGGATCAATTCAGGACATGCTAATGGGCCTGCACTCTACTGGTGCAAATTCCTGGCCCAGCGGGCATTCTCAACGCTGGGGTCAGAGGTAGCGCTCAAGAGTCTAGAAGCTGCAGCTGTTTTTAAGTGCTCCATTTACCACACACTCACTGCAGCCATCAAGATGGCTCAGAGAAGACTGTGGTTCCACTACAGCCTTTGAAATGTTAATCTCAAAACTGTTACAAAAGGTAAAACTCATCCACGAACCTGATAAACCCAGAATTTTCTCCAAAAGAGCTCCTTTATATGTTAATAAAGATGTTATCATCTGAAATGGGTGCGGGGGGCAGGGGTCAATTATTGCCATGGGTGTGATTTTTATCTTCTAAGAAAGATTAGAATGACAAAGATGCATTTCAGGAAAATGAAAAAGATTCCTATCAACTTTAAACTGGCTCTGGAAACAAAGTTGAGAATCCTGGAATGCTACACCACACCAATTTTTAAAAACAAATTAGCCCAGTTTTTTTTTCCAATTAAGGGGCAATCTAGCCCCTTACCCTGCCTTACCCCACTTACCCTGCACATCTTTGGGTTGTGGGGTGAAATCCATGGACACTTGGGGAGAATGTGCAAACTCCACACAGTGACCCAGAGCCGGGATCGAACCTGGGACCTCGGCGCCATGAGGCAGCAGTGCCAACCACCAGGCCACCCTGCTGCCCTTACACCACACCAATTCTGACTTACGGAAGTGAGTGTTGGCAGATGAGTGAAGCAATATAGAGAAATATTGAGGCTGCAGATTCTGGTTTTTGAGGCGAATGATGAAAATATCTTGGACAAATTGCACTAATGAAGAAATATCTTTTTTTTACTCATATATGTGGGCACCACTGGCTAGGCCAGCATTTATTGGCCATCCCTAATTGCCCTTGAGAAGGTGGTGGTGAGCTGCCTTCTTGAACTACTGCAGTCCTGCAGTCCTTATGGTGTAGGTACCCCCACCGTGCTGTTAGGGAGGAAGTTTCAGGGTTTTGACCCAGCGACAGGGAAGGAACAGTCAGGATGGTGTGTGACTTGGAAGGGAACCTCCAGGTGGTGGCGTTCCCATGTATCTGATGCCTTGATAGCGGCAGTCATGGGTTTGGAAGGTGCTGTCTAAGGGGCTTTGGTGAGTTACTGCAGTGCATCTTGTAGATGGTACACATGGCTGCTACATCGGTAGTGGAGTGAGTAAATGTGAATGGGATGCCAATCAAATGGGCTGCTTTATCCTGGATGAAGAAGTCATGAAGAAGACGTGAAACATTTGACGGAGTTCTCCATTGTGAGTCCGCCTTATTACCGCTGCCAGCGAGACAGAAAATTTAGCATTCAACCAAATCTCCATTCACTGCAGTGTGACCGGACAACCCTGCCGGTGTGAAGGAACAGAGAATCAAAGTCAATGGGTGTGATCAAACAGCCTTGCTGCACCGAACTCGGTGAAGCAACAAGGCTGTCAAATCTCACGAGGGGCCTCTCATGAGTTTTGCGACGCTCGAAATGTCTCGCGAGATCTCACGAGACGTCATGATCTGGATCTCACCCGAAGTGCTCATTTAAATATGTCGCCGCCCGATGCTCCTGAGGTCAGGTACAAATGCCCGCACTGAGGGTCCTTGGCATGGTGCCTTTTAGCACTGGTCCACACATGTGCATCAGGTGTAACGGCACTTGTGGTGTCTCCCACATCATCGGAGGATCCCTGGTGGTTGAACAGGATGGTACCCTGGCACTCCCACTACCACCTGAGCATCTTGACACTGTCAGCCTGGTACCTTGGCACTGCCACCTGAGCACCGTGGCAGTGCCAAGAGATCAGGCTCAGGGGTGCCCTTCCCTAATGAGGTGGGGTGAGGGGGGGAGGGAGGCTCGAGGACCCCCTAACATGTGAGTTGAGCTCGTCAGTGCAGGAAATTAGTTAAGTTCTGCATCGGTGAGAAGGGGTGGGGTCATTTGAGGTGCTGCAGGTGCCAAGAAGCAGCCTGCTAAATGTGTCCAAAACACAAGCTAAATTGTGGATGTTAAATCACGGCCATTAACTCTGTTTCTCTCCCCACAGATGTTGCCAGGCCTGCTGAGTATATCCAGCATTTTCTCCTTCTATTGTCATCAGTGGTGCTGAGCTTCTTGAGAACGTGCCTCATCCAGATGTTAAGGGCCAGGGTTAGAAAACTCTAAAGTATATCATGGAGTTCACCTGAGCTGTAACTGTTTATTGATTTTGGCTATGATGAGCACAAACACCTGCCTTTCAGGTGTTATTCAACACATCTTAGGCGCTTTTATTCCAAAAAAAACAAGCTTTATTCTAAGATGTGGCTAGCATTTGAATAAACACACACAGCAAAAACTTTTATTAATTTTTTAATCAATCTTTTAAGTTACCAAGCAGTCTGGAAACAGCTTTTAAAATGAAGATGGAGAGACACTTCTTTCAACCTGTGCAGTGGAAACCAGTCCAAACCCAAAGCGAAAGTAAAAACTAACAGAGCCACAGCCCAGCTCCATCCACACAATGGCATCGCTGAAGCCATGTGATAAGACAAAAACATTTCTTAAAGGGACACTCCCATGACAGAGGCAAGTGGAGAGTATTCCATCACCCCCGACCTGTACCTTGTAGGTGGTGGATGGGCTTTGGGGAGTCAGGAGGTGAGTTACTCACCGCAGAGTCCCCAACCTCTGACCTTCTCTTGTAACCATCATCTTGTTATGGCTGATCCAGTTCAGTTTCTGCTCAATGGTAACTCCCAGGATAGTGGGGGATTCAGAGATGGCAATGCAATTGAATACAAGGGGCAATTGGCTAGATTCGCTCTTGTTGGAGATTGTTCATTGTCTAGCACTTGTGTGGCACAAATGTTACTTGGGATTTGCCAAGATCAGGAAGAGACAATTAGAATTTCTTGGCCACATAGTAAGAACTACAATTGGGAAAAGTCTGATGTTGATGGGCAAGATCAATGGTAAAAGAGATCGAGCTAGACCAAGAGTGACCTTTGTAAAGAGCCTCACAAACTGGATGGATGAACCACCAACAAGGATAATTCACACCTCCAGAGTAAGGTCAACATGGTTGCCAATGCCCTCTCAGTGCTGGTACCTGAAGAGAAAAAAAATAAGCATGCACTTAGGGACAAAGGCAATGACTTGGAAGAATAACCACGGGTAGGATTGATCATCTGTAGACATGGGACAGACATCACTGAGTGAATGTCAGGATGAGTACTGTTTGTAATGAAGGAGACCTAAAAGGAAGAGTATATGTGTGTTTGACTGAAATTGAGGGGAGTAGTTTACTGACATTTGTATGTTATCAGTGGTTCAATAAAGAATATTGAGTTGTGAGCCTTGACCATTTTACTCTCTTTGGGCTGGTTCCGTTCAGATTCTGGAATTATATTATGAGCGGAAAGATGCACATTCACCAACTCAGTGAGCTGGCAATGATGGACTCAAATATGTTTAGTCAGTGTCTCAGCCTTGTCATTGACCGATGTGCGCCTGGACAGTGGATGATGTATAAAATGAAGGATGTAAGGGTCCTTTCTGTTGATTCCCTTATTTCCCCTTTCTTTATTTTTTCCGTTATTAGTTTTGATCCATTGATGCTTAATGGACATGTATCTTTAAGTCAAGCAGCAGAGAGAATGAGGAATTAAAGTAGTTGCAGCATAGTATAACCTGCTAGCTTTGGGCAACAGAACTCAGACTTTGTGGCACCCGAGAGATGGGATGGGACACAGTTCGATTGGTTGGCTGGTGGCCAATGAATTTGCAAAAAAGTGACGTTCTGCCCGATAACAGGCGGGAATTGGATCCTGCCAGAGTGGAATTATTTCTAGAGACTACACACATTCTCTGATACAGCAAATGGAGGTAGGAACTCCCAAGGGGGCAGACGGTCGAATGGCAGACCAACGCCAGGGACTAGCTGCCGTCCAGATGGGTTTCAGTGGAGATGCAGTTGCAGAGCCAGCGGGCGGGATTCTCCGTTCCCTGATGCCGATTTTGTAATCGGCGATCGGGCAGAGAATCCCATTTGATGCTAAAATTGGGGGTGGCGCCTGTTTGGCGGACATTTCTCCGCCCTCTCCAAAACGGCATCATGGTGTCGGGCACCTCACGCCATTGGGATGGCCTCAGCGCATCACTTGAATGCCCTCCCCCAATGCTCTGCCCCCGAGTTCCCGACCGCACGGGTCAGGACCCCCGGCATGTCCAACGCTGCCACAGTCGCGGGAGGGGACATCCGCTAGGGCTGTGGGGATTGGTGGGGGGTGGGCAGGGGGTTGCCAGGGGGGGCACTATCTGGCAGGTCGGGTCCATGCAAGGTCGGCGCCATGGGGCTGGTTTAGCACACTGGGCTAAATCGCTGGCTTTGAAAGCAGACCAAGGCAGGCCAGCAGCAGTTCAATTCCCGTACCAGCCTCCCCGAACAGGCGCCGGAATGTGGCGACTAGGGGCTTTTCACAGTAACTTCATTGAAGCCTACTCGTGACAATAAGCGATTTTCATTTTTTTCATTTCCTGTTGTACGGTGCGACTGATGAACGCCGTCGCCATGCACCTGCGCGGCCACGGACCTGGCAATTCTCTAGCCGTTTATATCGTGGAAGCCAGGTGTTTAATGTGGTGCGGCTGCTGGCCCCTCACCGGTCGCAGGATAGGCGCCGCTTTTGTCATGTAAAACGCTACAGATCCTCCGCACTTAGCCTCAGAAAGGGAGTATCCAGCCCTACATCAGGGTTTGTTGGTGAGCATTCAGCACCTGCTGCCGAAGGTAGAGGAGTCCAGATGTGCGCAGGAGGAAAAGGTAGGGCCATGTGTGCCACCCAGGCAAACACCGCAGGGGTGCCATCCCGCAGTGAAGGCATTGGGGGTGATAGTTTCACTGCCTGCAGAAATCTGTGCAGGCAGTGGCCGAGGCCCAGGACAGGGCTGCCCTATCACAGGCGGCCATGTGCCAGAATCACCTGGACATTGCCGTGGCACTCCAGAGCGTGGCCCAGTCACAGCAAGCCATGGCTGAGAGCGTCAGCGGCATTGCGTAAGCACTGGCTGGTGTGGCACAGTCACAAAGGGAGGTGGCCCAGTCACAGAGGGAAATGGTTCAGTCACTGGCTGATGTGACACAGACCCAGAAGGTGGTGGCACAGTCACAGCGTGATGTGGCCCAGTCACAGAGGGAAATGGTCTACTCTCTGTGTTCCATGGACACAAGAATGCACACCCTGCTGAGATGGCAGTGGGCCTCCAGGACTAGCAATGCCAGGTGGTGGGAGAGCCTCAGGGATTAGCTCAACGGTCACCCCCGACCCATGTAGTAGCCCGGGGGCTGTCGAGCACCCTGAGGCAGAAGGAGGTCATGGTGTCCAAGCCGGTGACTCCCGCAAGGGTGGTGCCAGGACACCGCAGCACCTCGGGCTCCCCCTACTCCTGTCCCTGGCACATCTGGTGGGCAGTGCCAGAACAGGGCTGCACCATGCCACCTCAAACACCTGAGCAGCAGCCAGGCCCATCCAGGTCAGGTTGCTCCAGAAGACGACCGCCAAAGAGGACCCAGGTCACAGGGTGGGAATTGCTGCAGGCCACCTCCGCTCCTAATGTACCATCTGGGGATCCAACTAAACATAGTGTTGGGGCCTGTAAGGTCAGGAAAGTAAAAACCAGTTAAGCTGGAATGGGTGAAGGGCGCAGTTTAGTGATAGAGGCGAGGGCACAAATCTGTATATATGTTGTCACATTAAACACGTGTGCACAATGTTACGACCTGCCTCGGTGCCCTGTCAGAGGGTGTTAGGGGTGGGCTGGTCTGAGCTGGCCGCAGAGGGCAGCGGGGGAGGGGGGGATGGGCAGACTTGGGGGTCACAGATCAACCAATGTTCCCCACTCTGATGTCCCACCCCCATTCTCCCCCTCCCTCACCTCTCCTCTACCACCCCAGGGATTCAATGGGACCGTGCATGCAGGGAGCTCCCAGGTGGCCAGTGGGAAGAGTTACCACGGGCAAGAGTCAGACTTTGTCAAATGATGCGGAGCACCAGAGCAGACCACAGAGCTGATACTGCCAACTCAGGGCCCACCCCCCATAATACAGCAGATATGTATCACGGATGGGGTTGCAGATGGGTGGGGGTGGAGAGGGGGGTGGGGGGATGGGGAGGTGTGGTGGGATGCGGTACCCTTGCCCTTAGTCAGACCACCCAAGTCGCTAAATATGGAGACAATCAGAGGATCCCATGCACTTCAGCCCTGGTCCTGCCCATCCTCGGGCATCTTAGCGATGGTGGCGAACCGCTGCCCGGTCACCTTGGTGGGCTCGGTCCACATGGAAATGGATGTATTGTGCCTCCAACGTGATGGTGCGGATGCACCTATGCACCAAGCTCCGTGAGATCCCGTACAACCGGTGTCACTCAGCAGAACCAGGGGCCAAGGGTGGGTGGTCAGTGGGGTGCGCAGCAAATTAGCTGCCTTGCAGGCCGTGACAATGGACCTCCGTATCGGGGCATCACTCCAGTCCCGGCAGGGGGTCACCCCGGCCCACGGCCTATCCCCCATCACCCTGCCAACCCCCCCCTCCCCCCAGCCTGGCAAGATCCATCCCCCCCACCCCCATCCCAGTTAGTTTCTGGACCAGCAGCCCATGGCCGTATCTGAATATCCTACCTCCTCTCTCTCCCTCATCAGCCACTTGCCTGTTTGTCGATTTTTAAAAGCACAAGTAAACTTTGCCATCGGAAACACCCCCACAGTGGAGGTGGAGAATTGCAGAGGCCTACTAATGGTATGCAAATGCCATTTGCTGTACGTGCGGAGTGGAACGCATTAATTCTGAGTCCCGATTGGTCACCCAGGCCAAGTGACCCTTACTGTGCTGTGTTGCTCTTAAAGGGACAATGATCACATCAGGTAACACTCTGAAGTCCTGTGGTTCCTGCGTGACATTAGTACAATATTTAACATGCCCCAAAATTGCTGTCAATTGGCCTGTCATGCACCATAATTACTATCCCATTGCATCGCAAAGTCAGCTGCCATCAGTAATAACTAAAAACGGCAGGAAGACTTTGGACCTGTTTTCCATTCCAATCTATTCCTAAACCCATTCCAAAAGATCCCATAAAGTTCACCCCTATATTCCAATGGAACTGGAAAAAGTTAGGGATGTAAGGGGCTATTAAGCAAGTACACCAACAGGAATTGGAAGGAAAGATCAGAAGAGGTAGTCTGCAGTAGAGTGGAAGGCAGAAGAGATTAAATAGCAGGAGAGATGACAGTGTAGCTCGGCCAAAAGGTGGGCTAACGAGATAATAAAAGAAACAAAAGATATGTCTAGCAGAGCTGGAAATGACAAAAGCAGAATGATTACCTGCAACTGCTATCTGAGAAAATGAGAGCAGTGGAAATTATGTAAAATTGTTGAACTCAACTGCTGGAAGTACCTAATTGAAAGATGAGGTCATTTCTTTGAACTTCTGTGGAGCTTCATTAAAAAACTGTAGGAGGCAAAGGGCACAGAGGTCATAGTGGGAGTAAGGAAGAGAATGAATTGATAAGTGACCTCCAGACACAAATCTCCAGGTATCTCGCTAACTGTCTGTAATATGTTACATTCAATTTTAACCAGTTGCCGTCTCCTTGAGGTAATTGTGACATTGCAGGGACTGCCATGTTCATGTTTAATCTAGTAAGAAGTCTTACAACACCAGGTTAAAGTCCAACAGGTTTGTTTCAAACACGAGCTTTCGGAGCACGGCTCCTTCTTCAGGTGAATCTTCAGGCTGCATGTTTAATCTAAATCCACAAACCTCATTCCATTCTGAGCCAGGGTTTCATAGAAAATTAGAAAATAAGAACAGGGGGAGGCCATTTGGCCCTTCGAGCCTGCTCTACCATGCATTATGACCATGGCTGATCATCCAACTCAATAACCTGTTCCTGCTTTCCCGCCACATCCTTTGATCCCCTTCGCCCCTAGAGCTATATCTAACTCCTTACAACATACAATGTTTTGGCCTCAATTGCTTCCTGTGGTAGATAAATCCACACACTTACCACTCTCTGGGTGAAGAAATGTCTCCTCATCTCAGTCCTAATTGTTTCCCCCCATATCTTCAAATTGTGACTTCAAATTATGGTTCTATACTCCTCTGTCTCCGGGAACATCCTTCCTGCATCTACCCTGTCTAGTCCTATTAGAATTTTATAGGTTTCTATGAGATACCTTGTTCATTCTTCTAAACCCCAGTGAATACAATCCTAACTGGCTCGATCTCTCCTCATACGTCAGTTCTGCCATCCCAGGAATCAGTCTGGTAAACCTTTGTTGCACTCCCTCCATGGCAAGAGCATCCTCCCTCAGATAAAGAGACCAAAACTGCACACAATACTCCAGGTGTGGCCTCACCAAGGCCCTGTATAATTGCAGCAACACATCTCTACACCTGTATTTGAATCCTCTCACTATGAAAGCCAACATGTCATTTGACTCCTTTACCGCCTGCTGCACCTGCGTGCGTCCCTTCAGTGGCCGGTGTACAAGGACACCCAGGTCTCGTTGCACATTCCCCTCTCCCAATCTAGAAACTGTCAGATAATAATCTGCCTTCATGTTTTTGCTACCAAAGTGGATAACCTCACCTTTGTCCACAATATACTGCATCTGCCATGCATTTTCCCACTTACTCAACTTGTCCAAATCATACTGAAGCATCTCTGCATCCGCCTCGCAGCTCACCCTCCACTCTACTTTATGTCATCTGCAAATTTGGAACATTTAGTTCCTTCATCTAAATCATTAATATAATTTGTAAATAGCTAGGGTCCTAACATTGATCCCTGCAGTACCCCACCAGACACTGCCTGCCACTTGGAAAAAGACCTCTTTATTCCTACTTTCTGTTTCCTGTCTACCATCTAGTGCTCGATTGTGGTAATATGGCACAACCTAGTTTTAGGTGCAATTAAATTTGGATATCTTAAATTAAAGAATTGGACACTATAAATCAAACTGCAGTCAAACCTCAGGCAGGCTGATGGAAATACAGACTTGACCAAAGTCAAATACACAACACACAGACCAATCACCAGAACATGACTGAACCTGCCCTGTAGATCACGCATCAGGAGATCATCAATTCTATTGATATGCACCGATTTATTTGGGGCTGCCAGACTATCGGGCGCCCAGAATTCCCGTTGTTTCCTTATATGTTACCAGGTTACGTGCAAACAGCATCACCAGGGATTGACATTTGAGGGCAGGCCCCATTGTCCTGTCAAGTGGTCATCATCTAATCCATTGGATGTTGGGACCCCCTCCTGAGGCCTCATTGACGGAGAGCCAGAGAAGTTTCCACGGCACACAAACTTTGATATGAATGAGGCACATCAGGAAATATTAGCACAGATTTCTTTTTTTAAATTAATTTTAGAGTACCCAATTAATTTTTCCAATTAAGGGGCAATTTAGCGTAGCCTATCCACCTAGCCGGCACATCTTTGGGTTGTGGGAGCGAAACCCACACAAACACGGGGAGAATGTGCAAACTCCACATGGACAGTGACCCAGAGCTGGGATCAAACCTGGGACCTCGGCGCCGTGAGGCAACAGAGCTAACCCACTGCACCACTGTGCTGTCCCAAATATTAGCACAGATTTTTTTTTATAAATTTAGAGTACCCAATTATTTTTTCCAATTAAGGGGCAATTTAGCGTGGCCAATCCACCTTCTCTGCACATTTTTGGGTTGTGGGGGCGAAACCCACGCAGACACGGGGAGAATGTGCAAACTCCACACGGACAGTGACCCAGAGCCGGGATCGAACCTGGGACCTCAGCACCGTGAGGCGGTTGTGCTAACCACTAGGCCACCGTGCTGCCCTAATATTAGCACAGATGACCACAGCTCAAGCTAACTCAGTCGGTCGAGCATGAAACTCTTAGTTTCAGGGTTGAGTGTTCGAGCTCCATGTTAGGGTCCATTGTTTTGGGAAGCATGGTGGCACAGTAATTTGCACTGCTGCCTCACAACACCATGGATCCAGGTGGAGTTTGCATGTTCTCCCCATGTCTGCGTGAGTTTCCTTCGGGTGTGAGGGTTTCCTCCCACGGGCCAAAGATGTGCAGGCGTTTCCCAGCAGTGCGCTGTTCGCTGGCGGCGGAATTCTCTATCCCACCACTTGTCAATGGGATTTCCCATTGAAGCCGGCAGGAGCAGAGAATTCCAAAGCCCAGAGAATTCCGGCCCATGTATCGGTTTATTTTGGGAAGGGAAGCTTAACTCTGCCAATCTCTTCTCACAACTCTGAAAGCTGGAAGCACTCTTACAGTCCTCTCTGAACATTCCCCTGTCCTTTTGCAGTTGTATGCTCCATCAACACAAATTTGTATTTCTAATTCTATGGAAAGATAATGCAGGAAAGAAAGTGAAACAAGTGTTTCCGAACTTCAAGAGAAAAATCTCTTCATCACCATTTCATCAGTGAATCATCATAGAATCCCTACAGGACAGAAAGAGATCATTAGGCCCATCAAGTCTGCACCGTCCCTTTGAAAGACCAGCCTACCTAGGCCCTATAACCTCACCCAAAGGTGTAATTTGTCATGTCCAATCCACCTACCCTACACATCTTTGTGGGAGGAAACCGGAGAACCCGGAGGAAACTCATGCAGACACGGGGAGAAAGTGCAAACTCCACACAGACAGTGACCCGAGACTGGAATTGAACCTGGATATAGGAATTGGAGTAGCCCCTTGTGCCTGTTCTGCCTTTCAATGTGATCATGGCTGATCTATATTAAACACAATTTATTCACACTGTAACATAAGCTGTGAAAGCAATAAAATAAGTTTCTAAGGCCATAGTTTCTGACATTAGGCTATTGAGAGATATCTAATAAAATCACAAGCATTTATAACTGGAATGTCTTAAAATAATCAGTAACCTTCCTTCTTCTGACAGGGTGAACTAAGGATGTTTATTTGTCACAGCCCAAGGCTTGTTAATCAAGGGTATGTCACAGATCTGAAGGTAATTTATTGATTGAAAGTATTGATCCTTAATTGAGATAAATTTTGTTTACTATCACCTGCAGAAGTAATGGGCAGCATTTCAACCTTTGGACGTTCTCACAGTAGGGCAAGGCCAGCCAGCAGTGGGTCGCTTTTGTAGGCCACAAAGAAATCCAAACCAAGTTGGTGCAAACAATATTTTGGTTCATTGCAACGTAAAGGTTTTTACAACATGCATCAGAACCAAGCCGAGTCTGTTCTTCGTTTCCATCTTTGGCCGACTTTATATCGACCGGAACCATGACCAATCTCGGCTCCCTGCCCCTTTGGCGGGGAGCTCGTATTTACGAGACTCATGACTCATGGAGACTTTGGGGCAGCAGGGTAGCATGGTGGTTAGCATAAATGCTTCACAGCTCCAGGGTCCCCGGTTCGATTCCCGGCTGGGTCACTGTCTGTGTGGAGTCTGCACGTCCTCCCCCTGTGTGCGTGGGTTTCCTCCGGGTGCTCCGGTTTCCTCCCACAGTCCAAAGATGTGCGGGTTAGGTGGATTGGCCATGCTAAATTGCCCGTAGTGTCCTAATAAAAAAAAGTAAGGTTAAGGGGGGTTTGTTGGGTTACGGGTATAGGGTGGATACGTGGTTTGAGTGGGGTGATCATGGCTCGGCACAACATTGAGGGCCGGAGGGCCTGTTCTGTGCTGTACTGTTCTATGTTCATGAGGAAAGTGATTGCTCCCACCCTCGTGCGGGTTATAACAACCGGTAAGCCGAAAGTGGGTGCAGGGAGATTTTATTTTAGCTCAGTCACCGCATTAGCATCCCACTTCCAAGTTTCCTGACCACTGTCTGCATCTAACTGTTAAAGCCTCACTATTTATAGGGCCCTAGGCAGGGCCTAAATGGATCCCTTCTCTATGTGTCAGGACAGAGACTGGAACGGTACTGATAGAGTCTTGACATAGGAAGGTCGCCTTTCAGTTCTCAGAGACATCCCTGGAGATAAGGCTCTGGGCTTTAACGGCCCACAGAGAAAAGTCCTTCCTGGTGGATGGAAAGACAAGGGCAGCAATGGAGAGCAGGTAGATGTGGCTGAGACATGGAAGGGGAGAACTGTAGGAGTGTGGTCGCACACAGGTGGTAACAGTGTTGAAAGAGGTTCAATAACCTGATGGGGAAAGCATTGGCAACCAAACTCTCACTCTGACTTCCTCAGCAAGTTCCTGCACAGCACCCCACAACTCAACACCCTTTACAGCGCCACCCATCCCTCTCTCCTGATCAAGGCATCTGCTCTCATCTGAACTGCCACCATTGGCATCTTATTGTCATCTAACAGTCACCCTCCTCAAAAGTTGCCGTTCCAACCTCTCAGAACATTTCATTTCTCACACCTTCTTCCATGCAGAACAGGGTCCAAGACACCAGGCAGAGGCATGGAATAGGGTAGGGAATGGGGATGAGGGGAGGTGCAGCCATGGGGTTAGTGGAGGGCTGGACACAGGGGGAGGAGGGATTGGGAGTCCTCCAGCTCGATTACCTGACACTGCACTGGAGAAAGCAATGGAGTTCAGCAGAGTGGCAGAGAGCACTGGAGATGGAGAGATGGAGGCCTCCCAGATATCTGGTGACAATTAAGTATCACACAGTTACATGGATCACAAGTCCTGCTGACTTCATGTCACCATTAATTTAACTATGATCATCCACAAATTATGACTTGAACCCTCTCCTCTGGTTAGTTCCAGTTCATTCTTTCATCTCCCACAGGTCCATCACGATTCACTCACGACCTGGTGCAGGAGGAGGCCGAGGTATCTTCGGAGGCGATCTCACAATCTAACTCATATGCAGCAATCTAGATACACACACCTTGTTGAGGCCTGCCAGATAGATGGTGAGCACATATCACACGTGAGCAGGCGCAGGTGTTGGTGACAGGGAAAGCAGTATCAAGATCCCATCAGAGGGTGCAGGACCCTCCAAACCCTGAAGAGTTGGATTCTCGGGTTGAGCCTTGGTGGTTACTGATGAAGAGGACGATTCTGGAGTTGTAGCAGAAAATGTGCAATGTTCTGTCAGTATTTGCAGAGGCAGTGTGCACACTTGGAGAGCAATGGGAGGGGTCTCTCTCCAGTTGAGGGCTATGATGTCTCAGGGCTTCGACTCTGACATCCAGGTCCACGAAAATAGTGACCATCTGCATGGAACATCATTCACTCTCATCAATGGCTTGCACATTCTGTCTGCCAGTTTAAACAGGATAAAGGAAAGCCTCACCAGGCCATTCACCATTTGATTAAATTGCAGCAAAGTGTATTCCAACTCTTGGTGAGCAGAAAGTGCTGGTCGGCCACAAGAGGCATGATGATCAAAAGGAAGTTGGGACTCTGCTCAGTGGCAGCACCACTGCCTCTCCCCCTATCCTCCACTTACTCAGAGCCACACATGCCAACTCGTGCCTGGAGAGGTAAGTCTGCTCCTCCACACTTGCAGATAGGGCAAGCTTTGCCTGGGCCTGGCAGACTCCAAAACCCAGAGGACATTGGCTACAAGTAGAGCGGCATGGTGGCACAGTGGCTAGCACTGCTGCCTCACAGCGCCAAGAACCAGGTTCGTGACTGTCTGTGTGGAGTTTGCAGATTCTGCCCGTGTCTGCATGGGTTTCCTCCAGATGCTCCGATTTCCTCTCAGAGTCCAAAGATATGCAGGTTAGATGGGGTTGTGGGGATGGGCTGTGGGAGTGGGCCTGGGTGGGGTGCTCATTCGGAGGGTCAGTGCAGACTTGATGGGCTGAATGGTCTCCATCTGCACAGTAGGGATTCTAAGTACTTCAGCAGTCAGAGCAGGGGAATGAGCAGCCTGCCTCTACCTCTGCTTAAGCTGAAGGGTTAGAACCATACTGTGGCATGGGAAAAGGGAGGGAAGGAATTTGCAGCTTCACATGGGAGATTAATAAGGGAACTCACTTGGGCCTCAAAGTCTGTTCAATTTTTATTTGCCATAAACTTTATTTTAAGTCTCAATTGTTCAGTAATTTCTATTGCTGTTCAATGATCATCAGCAAATCTGACTATAATACCTGATATGCTTACATCCATAGGGGAGCCAATTTGCAAGAAAATTAGAGATGCAAGAAGTTGTTAAAATAGGGGACTTTAATTATCCTAATATAGACTGAGGGCAGAGAGGATGAAGAGTTTGTGAAATGTGTTCAGGAGAATTTTCTAGATCAGTATATTTCCAATCCAGTGAGGAAGGAGACATTGCTGGATATGGTGGAAATGAGGTGAATCAAGTGACACTGGGGGAACATTTAGGGAACAGTGATCATATTATCATAAGGTTTAGGTTAGCTGCGGAAAAGGACAAGGGGCAATCCAGATGATTAATTGGGGTAAGGCCAACTTTAATGGGATGATACTTCCAACTTTCTGACACCGATTCGGTCTTGCTGCATGTGGACACAGAGGGCGAAATTCTCCGCACCCGCGGAAAATCGTAAAACCGTCGTAAAAATCGGGAGCGTTTTACGACGGTCGCGAAGGCTTCATTTCCCGACGGATTCACTTCCTGGAAATGGGCTAGTAGCGCGGCCGCATCAATTACGTGCGTGATGACGACGGAACGCGGCGACGACACGAACCCGCCCATGTGACGCCGCCCGATGCCGTAAAAAGGCGCGGGCGACCACAGAATCTGTCGGGCAGGATGTCGGAGCCGAGGAGAGCTGCTCCTCGCTTTGTTGATGCTGACGTCGAGGCGCTGCTCGATGCCGTGGAGCAGAGGAGGGGCATCATCCGCCCGCGGAGAGGGCATCGCCAACCTGCCAGCATGGTACGCCAGGCCTGGCGTGACGTGGCTGCTGCCGTCAGTGCTGTGGGGCAGACCCCTCGCTCAGCTGAGCAATGTAGGAAGAAGCTACACGACCTCACCAGGTCTGCCAGGGTAAGTGCCATGAGGGTGCCCCCTAGTCACAACCATCCCTCCCCCTTAACTTAAGCACCCCCCCCCCCCCCCCCCCCCCCCCCGGGCACGGGAGGGGGGGGGAGGGGGATTGGGGCAGAGTTATTTGAGGATGGTTCACAAAGTTGTCGCAGACCCAGCGCTCTGGCCCCGAGGAGAGATGCAATCGTCTGATGACAACTTGACCCCCCCCAAACTGTGCCAGTATCTGAACGGACGGCTGATACCTACCGTTTTGTAATGATCTACCTATGTTCCCTCCCCCAACAGGCCAAGGCCGCTCACAACCACCGTGAGCGGCACAAGACTGGAGGGGGTTCGCCCAACATGCACCCCCTCAGCACCTTTGAGCAGAGGGCCCTGGACCTTGTTGGGGGGTCTGCCACCCGCGATATCGCGCTATGCGAGGTTGGCGGAACTGCAGCAAGTGAGACAACCCTCCCTGACAAACACTCACCCCTCCCCCATCCTCTGTCCCTTCACACACCCTGCCCACTGGGACACCTCCCCCATCCTCTGTCCCTTCACACACCCTGCCCACTGGGACACCTCCCCCATCCTCTGTCCCTTCACACACCCTGCCCACTGGGACACCTCCCCCATCCTCTGTCCCTTCACACACCCTGCCCACTGGGACACCTCCCCCATCCTCTGTCCCTTCACACACCCTGCCCACTGGGACACCTCCCCCATCCTCTGTCCCTTCACACACTCTGCCCACTGGGACACCTCCCCCATCCTCTGTCCCTTCACACACCCTGCCCACTGGGACACCTCCCCCATCCTCTGTCCCTTCACACACCCTGCCCACTGGGACACCTCCCCCATCCTCTGTCCCTTCACACACCCTGCCCACTGGGACCGTCCAGCGGCCTGCCGAGCAAATCAAAATAACCCGTCTCATTCTCTTCCCTAGGACGTGATGCCGAACGACCAGGGCCGTCTGCCTCCAGACGGAGACAGGAATCTGCCGCCACCTCACCCGGGGCCTCACAACAGAGGGTGCCCGATCAGCGGGCAGCCCCATCCGCCCCAACCCAATCTGCGGACCAGGACGCACAGAGGGTTCGAAGTCCACAACCACCAGAAATGGCCAGGGACAACCCTCCTGACGCTGAGCAGCCCCACACCCTGGAGGAGGCCCTAAACATTGAGAGCGTCGGGCTTGCAGCACTGCTTTCTCCCACCACATCCATCATCCCAGAGACACACACCCCGGCGGGCCTATTTAGTGATGAGTCTCCTGGGGCACAGTCTGGTTGGCACATCACAGCTGAGCAGGTACAGCAGGTGGAGGTCGGAGCAACAGAGGGCCCGGACACGCGAAGGCCAGACCAGGCCCAGGATGCAGCTGGCTCCCAGACGTTTTCTGAGTTCCTGGAGTTTATCAACCCACCCGCACAGCCGATGCCTCAGGAAACCCAGGGAAACAATGACGGGAGGAGGGCTGCCTTCCTGGCTCTGCAGACGCTGTTAGAGGAGTCGAACCGCGTCCAAGAGCAGGGAGTGGTGCCGCTCATGGCAGAGACCCAGTCCAACACCGCACGGGTGGCATCCGCGGTGGAGGCAATGGGTCAGGTTATGCAACACGTTGGGGTTAATGTGCACGCGTCATCCTCGGCCCTGGACAGGGTTGCCCTCTCACAGGCAGCAATGTGCCAGAGCCAAAACGACATTGCCGGCGCCCTGCGGGCCATGGCTGAGTCTCAGCAGGTCATGGCCCAGTCGCAGCACGCCATGGCACAGTCCCAGCAGTCGATAGCACAGTCCCAGCAGTCGATAGCACAGTCCCAGCAGTCGATAGCACAGTCCCAGCAGTCGGTCGCGGAGACCATCAACCGCCTGACACATGTGCTGGATGGCGCGTGCACACACAGGTTGAGGTCGCACAGTCCCTGGTGGGAATGTCTAACTCCCTGGACTCCGTCTCTGCAAACCTTCGGATCCTGGTGGATACCGTTGCAGGCCTCCAGGACTGGCAGCGCCAGGTGTCGGTGGTGCGACGGGGCACCTCCCCGCTCGCACCTCTGTCCCAAAGTGAGGCCCGGGGGCCACCGGGCTCCCCGAGGGAGGAGGAGGTTTCGGGGTCCGTCCCATTAAGGCCATCACGGGACGTCCCGGAATTCTCGGCCTCCCCCCGTCCCATCCCTGGTGCATCGGGTGGGCAGCAGGCAGAGCAGGGTGGCACAATGTCACCCGAGACGCTCGCAGAGCAGCCTGGCCCATCAAGGCCGGGTCGCCCCAGGAAACGCTTAGCCAAGGAGAAACGAGTCGAGGGGGGCGATTCGCAGCAATCCTCCTCCACTCCTGCTGTATCATCTGGGGAGTCACTTAGACGTAGTGGTAGGGCCCGTAAGGCAACTAAGATAGACACTGAGTAAGTTGGCACGGGTGAAGGGCACAGTTTAGTTGTAGGGGCTAGGGCACCTGTAAATAATTGTTAATATTAAACGCACTGTTCCACCTTACTTGTAATACCGTGTGATTGTTCCACAGCCACAGGAATCGTGATGGTGACCGAGTGTCGCTGGGGTTGACGTGTGGTGAAACCTTGGTGCCGGGTGTGCAGTCCCTGCCCCTACCCCCTCCCACAGCTAGCCCACGCGGGCACGTGATGGAGTGTCAGTGACGAACTCAGCGGCCACCAAGGTGGATGGTTCAGCTATTGCCATGGGTCAGACTCTCTCTAACGATTCTGAGCTCACAGCTCTTCGCAGAGCGGGCTGTCATCATTCCACATGGCACTGATCACACCCGCTGACACAGCCATCAATGTTGTGCCATTCCGTCTGTACCCAGTGATAAGCGTGATGTCGAAGTGGAGCAGTGTACACTGAGAGGGGGGGGGGTTGTGGTGGTGGCAGTTGTGTGGTGACCCTCTGCATGACTAGCGATGCAGGTGGTGGTTTGGTGTTCATCGGGGACGTCACATGCGATGCGTGAACCGTGCTGCCACCAGGGCGTCGCGTGCCCGCCGTCCTTGCCGGGTCCGTCGTGCCGCCTCCTGGACATCACCAGCACCTGGGTCGTGTCTGCGTTCTGCGCCCGCCACTCCGCCAGCCTCCTCCTCCTCCTCCTCCTCCCTCGCCTCCTCCTCCTCCTCCTCCTCCTCCTCCTCCTCCTCCTCTGTGCTGGCACCACTGCCACTAGCTTCTCCCTCCGCCTCCTGCAGCAGGTCATCTCCCCTCTGCATCGCGATGTTGTGCAGCGCACAGCAGACCACTACAATGCGAGCGACCCTGTCGGCCTGGTACTGCAGGGCCCCTCCGGAGCGGTCCAGGCACCTGAATCTCATCTTCAGGAGGCCAAGGCAGCGCTCCACCACACCCCTGGTTGCTGCATGGGCCTCGTTGTATCGTGTTTCCGCATTGGTCTGAGGCCTCCGTATAGGCGTCATCAGCCAAGACCTCAGCGGATAACCCCTGTCACCTAGCAACCAGCCCCTCAGCCGGGGGGGACGTCCCTCAAACATCGCAGGTATGAACGACTGCGCCAGTATGTAGGAGTCATGCACACTCCCTGGGAACCTTGCACAGACGTTCATGATCCTCATGTGGGGGTCGCATACCACCTGGACATTAATGGAGTATGTCCCCCTTCTGTTTGTGAACACTTCCTTGTCCACAGCAGGCGGGCGCATGGGGACGTGAACACAGTCGATTGACCCCTGAACCCTCGGTATCCCGGCCACACTGCCAAATCCACGAGCTTGTGAGTCTTGACTTGCTTGGTCCTCGGGAAAGGTGATGTAGCGATTGGCGATGGCATAGAGGGCGTCGGTCACATCCCGGATGCACCTGTGCACCGATGACTGGGAGATCCCAGAGACGTCCCCGCTCGGAGACTGGAAGGAGCCGGTAGCATAGAAGTTAAGAGCGACCGTCACCTTGATGGCAACCGGGATCGCGTGTCCTCCCCCCGTTCCACGTGGGGGGAGGTGCGACAGGAGTTGGCAGATATGTATCACCGTCTGCCTACTCAGCCGGAGTCTTCTCCTGCAGATGATGTCCGTCATTGTTAGGAAAGAGACCCGGACACGGTACACCCTCGGCTTTGGTCGTCGCCTCTGGTGCCGTGGCTGCACCCTCACTCTCTCCTCTTCCTCTTCCTCCTCCTCCTCCTCCTCCTCCTCCCCCCCCCCCCCATGCTGCTCGACGACTGCCGACTCCTCGGCCCTTCCCTCTGCTGCTGCAGCTGGCCCTGCATCCACTGCGGGTTGTGGCTGTGGATGCTGCTGCATCGCCAAATGCAGTACAGCAGCCCCAACCACTGCGCAGAACATAGCCGTTCTGTTCCCATACATCGTGCTAACCTACAGAAGGGTGGTGGGGGCAGAGAAACGGGACATGTTAGACGGAAGTTAGTCGACACCTCGGCAGCCGCCTGCCACGGGATACCTGTGTGTCCCGGTGGCCTGGTCGCGCTGCTGACACGCGGTCAGCCTAACCCCTGGTCACTTTCTACATCTAACGGCCAGTAAACTATGGCCTCCTCACGGGTGCGTCAGTGGCCTGTGGCCGGAAGCCACAGGGGAACCAGCGGCCGTGTCCTCGTCACCGGCACACCATGGCATGGTGGCAGACATTTTGTTACGGGGTTGGACGGCTCACTCTCTACCTAACCCCCCCCCTCCGTCGTCCCCCACTGCCTCCCCCGTCGCCCCCCACTGTCTCCCCCGTCGCCCCCCACTGTCTCCCCCGTCGTCCCCCACTGCCTCCCCCGTCGCCCCCCACTGTCTCCCCCGTCGCCCCCACTGCCCCCTCCGTCTCCCCCACTGCCCCCTCCGTCTCCCCCACTGCCCCCTCCGTCTCCCCCAGTGCCCCCTCCGTCTCCCCCACTGCCTCCCCCGTCGCCCTCCACTGCCTCCCCCGTCGCCCCCACTCCCCCCGCTCTGGACCCCCTCCCGTTCTCAGGGATGCCTTCCCCGTTGTGGCCAGACTCGAGCGGTGCGCTGAGCGGTGCGCTGAGCGGTGCGCAGAGTGGTGCCCTGACCTCCTCCAAGCTGTCGTCAGCCAGGCCGACTGGTTGACGAATTTAAAAAGCAGGTGTGTTTCACGACGTGCAAACAGGGCGCCATGACGTCGGGACAGAGGGCAGCAGAGCAGAGCTTCTGATTGGCTGTTCCGGGGAGATTTGCATACGTGCAGTGCGGTCAGCGTAAGTTGAAGGTGCACCTGCATCAGTGACCCGAGGAGTTCGACGGAAGGTGAGCATCCAGCAGAGGGCAGCAGAGCAGAGCTTCTGATTGGCTGTTCCGGGGAGATTTGCATGCGGGCCGTGCGGTCAGCGTAAGTTGAAGGTGCACCTGCATCAGTGACCCGAGGAGTTCGACGGAAGGTGAGCATCCAGCAGAGGGCAGCAGAGCAGAGCTTCTGATTGGCTGTTCCGGGGAGATTTGCATACGTGCCGTGCGGTCAGCGTAAGTTGAAGGTGCACCTGCATCAGTGACCCGAGGAGTTCGACGGAAGGTGAGCATCCAGCAGAGGGCAGCAGAGCAGAGCTTCTGATTGGCTGTTCCGGGGAGATTTGCATACGTGCCGTGCGGTCAGCGTAAGTTGAAGGTGGTTTGTGAAGGGGCTGTTCTCGAGTGACAGCTTTACCCGAAACACTACTTACGTAGTGTCTCCCACCCATCCTCCTCCTCTAACCAAAAAAAAAGCTCTGTCTGTTGGATTGCTAAACTAACAAGTTTTTTATTTTTTATTTTTCAGTAGTTGGGAAGTTAGTTCAGTGGGAATGGAGGCTAGGGCAGTTGAATGTTCCTCCTGCAGAATGTGGGAGGAAAGGGTCACCTCTCGTGTCCCTTCTGACTACATCTGCGGGAAGTGCACCCAACTCCAGCTCCTCGAGAGCCGCATTAGGGACCTGGAGCTGGAGCTGGATGAACTTCGGATCATTCGGGAGGCGGAGGAGGTTATTGAGAGGAGTTATAGGGAGGTAGTCACACCTCAGGTAAAAGAAGAAAGTAGATGGGTTACCGTCAGGGGAGGCAGAGGGAACCGGCAGGCAGTGCAGGGATCCCCTGTGGTCGTTCCCCTCTATAACAAGTATACCGTTTTGGATACTGTTGCGGGGGACGACTTACCAGGGGTAAGCAATAGGGCGCAGGTCTCTGGCACAGAGTCTGTCCCTGTTGCTCAGAAGGGAAGGGAGAAGAGGAACAGAGCACTTGTCATTGGGGACTCCATAGTTAGAGGAACAGACAGGAGGTTCTGTGGGAACGAAAGAGACTCACGGTTGGTGTGTTGCCTCCCAGGTGCCAGGGTTCGCGATGTCTCTGATCGTGTTTTTGGGATCCTTAAGGGGGAGGGGGAGCAGCCCCAAGTCGTGGTCCACATAGGTACCAACGACATAGGTAGGAAGAGAGATGGGGATTTGAGACAGAAATTCAGGGAGCTAGGGTGGAAGCTGAGAGCTAGAACAAACAGAGTTGTTATCTCTGGGTTGTTACCCGTGCCACGTGCTAGCGAAGTAAGAAATAAGGAGAGAGAGGAGTTGAACACGTGGCTACAGGGATGGTGCAGGAGGGAGGGTTTTGGTTTCCTGGATAATTGGGGCTCATTCTGGGGTAGGTGGGACCTCTACAAACAGGATGGTCTTCACCTGAACCAGAGGGGTACCAATATCCTGGGAGGGAGATTTGCTAGTGGTCTTCGGGGGGGTTTAAACTAATTCAGCAGGGGGATGGGAACCTAAATTGTAGACCCAGTGTACAGGATGTTGAGAGTAGTGAGGTCAGGGATAGGGTTAAAAGTTCGAAAGAGGGCACCGGCAAGCAGGACGCTGGTTTGAAGTGTGTCTACTTCAACGCCAGGAGCATCCGGAATAAGGTGGGTGAGCTTGCAGCATGGGTTGGTACCTGGGATCTCGATGTTGTGGCGATTTCGGAGACATGGGTAGAGCAGGGACAGGAATGGTTGTTGCAGGTTCCAGGATTTAGATGTTTCTGTAAGAACAGAGAAGATGGTAAAAGAGGGGGGGGGTGTGGCATTGTTAATCAAGGAAAGTATTACGGCGGTAGAAAGGACGCTTGAGGACTCGTCTACTGAGGCAGTATGGGCCGAGGTTAGGAACAGTAGAGGAGAGGTCACCCTGTTGGGAGTTGTCTATAGACCTCCGAATAGTCCCAGAGATGTCGAGGAAAGGATTGCAAAGATGATTCTTGACAGGAGCGAGAGTAACAGGGTAGTTGTTATGGGGGACTTTAACTTTCCAAATATTGACTGGAAATACTATAGTTCGAGTACTATAGATGGGTCAGTTTTTGTGCAGTGTGTGCAGGAGGGTTTTCTGACACAGTATGTAGACAGGCCAACAAGGGGCGAGGCCACATTGGATTTGGGACTGGGTAATGAACCCGGCCAGGTGTTAGATTTAGATGTAGGTGAGCACTTTGGTGATAGTGATCACAACTCGGTTATGTTTACTTTAGCAATGGGCAGGGATAGGTATATACCGCAAGGCAAGAATTATAGCTGGGGGAAAGGCAATTATGATGCTATTCGGCAAGATTTAGGAGGTATAGGATGGGGAAGGAAACTGCAGGGGATGGGTACAATCGAAATGTGGAGCTTTTTCAAGGAACAGCTACTGCGTGTCCTTGATAAGTATGTACCTGTCAGGCAGGGAGGAAGTTGTCGAGCAAGGGAGCCGTGGTTTACTAAGGAAGTTGAAGCACTTGTCAAGAGGAAGAAGAAGGCTTATGTTAGGATGAGACATGAAGGCTCAGTTAGGGCACTTGAGAGTTACAAGTTAGCCAGGAAGGACCTAAAGGGAGAGTTAAGAAGAGCGAGGAGAGGACACGAAAAGTCGTTGGCGGATAGGATCAAGGAAAACCCTAAGGCTTTCTATAGGTATATCAGGAACAAAAGAATGACTCGAGTAAGATTAGGGCCAATCAAGGATAGTAGTGGAAAGTTGTGTGTGGAATCAGAGGAGATAGGGGAAGCATTAAATGGATATTTTTCGTCAGTGTTTACACTGGAGAAAGACAATGTTGTCGAGGAGAACACTCAGGTTCAGTCGACCAGGCTAGATGGAATTGAGGTTCAAAAGGAGGAGGTGTTAGCAATTTTAGAAAATGTCAAAATAGACAAGTCCCCTGGGCCAGATGGGATTTATCCTAGGATTCTCTGGGAAGCCAGGGAGGAGATTGCTGAGCCTTTGTCCTTGATCTTTATGTCGTCTTTGTCGACAGGAATAGTGCCGGAAGACTGGAGGATAGCAAATGTTGTCCCCTTGTTCAAGAAGGGGAGTAGAGACAACCCTGGTAATTATAGACCTGTGAGCCTTACTTCAGTTGTGGGTAAAATGTTGGAAAAGGTTATAAGAGATAGGGTTTATAATCATCTTGAAAAGAACAAGTTGATTAGCGATACTCAACACGGTTTTGTGAAGGGTAGGTCATGTCTCACAAACCTTATTGAGTTTTTTGAGAAGGTGACCAAACAGGTGGATCAGGGTAAAGCTGTTGATGTGGTGTATATGGATTTCAGTAAGGCGTTTGATAAAGTTCCCCACGGTAGGCTATTGCAGAAAATAAGAAAGTATGGAATTGAAGGTGATTTAGCGGTTTGGATCAGTAATTGGCTAGCTGAAAGAAGACAGAGGGTGGTGGTTGATGGCAAATGTTCATCCTGGAGTTCAGTTACTAGTGGTGTACCGCAAGGATCTGTTTTGGGGCCACTGCTGTTTGTAATTTTTATAAATGACCTGGAAGAGGGTGTAGAAGGATGGGTTAGTAAATTTGCAGATGACACGAAGGTCGGTGGAGTTGTGGATAGTGCTGAAGGATGTTATAGGATACAGAGGGACATAGATAAGCTGCAGAGCTGGGCTGAGAGGTGGCAGATGGAGTTTAATGCGGAAAAGTGTGAGGTGGTTCACTTTGGAAGGAGTAACAGGAATGCAGAGTACTGGGCTAATGGCAAGATTCTTGGTAGTGTAGATGAACAGAGAGATCTCGGCATCCAGGTACATAAATCCCTGAAAGTTGCCACCCAGGTTAATAGGGCTGTTAAGAAGGCATATGGTGTGCTAGCCTTTATAAGCAGGGGGATTGAGTTTCGGAACCACAAGGTCATGCTGCAGCTGTACATAACTCTGGTGCGGCCACACCTGGAGTACTGCGTGCAGTTCTGGTCACCACATTATAGGAAGGATGTGGAAGCTTTGGAAAGGGTTCAGAGGAGATTTACTAGGATGTTGCCTGGTATGGAGGGAAGGTCTTACGAGGAAAGGCTCAGGGAATTGAGGTTGTTTTCGTTAGAGAGGAGAAGGCTGAGAGGTGACTTAATAGAGACATATAAGATAGTCAGAGGGTTAGATAGGGTGGACAGTGAGAGTCTTTTTCCTCGGATGGTGATGACCAACACGAGGGGACATAGCTTTAAATTGAGGGGTGAGAGATATAGGACAGATGTCAGAGGCAGTTTCTTTACTCAGAGAGTAGTAGGGGTGTGGAACGCCCTGCCTGCAATAGTAGTAGACTCGCCAACTTTAAGGGTATTTAAGTGGTTACTGGATAGACATATGGATGAAAATGGAATAGTGTAGGTCAGATAGGCTTCAGATGGTTTCACAGGTCGGTGCAACATCAAGGGCCGAAGGGCCTGTACTGCGCTGTAGTGTTCTATGTTCTATGACTTCGGCCCATCCGGGCCGGTGAATAGCGGGGGGGCTCTCAGTGGCGATTCTGGTCGTGTCAGGGGCGGGAAGGAGGCGTTTGTCGGGAATGGCGACTCCGACATTTTGCGGGGTTCGGAGAATAGCGGGAGGGCGTCGGAACAGCGTCGCCGTAAAAATTTCAGACGCCCGCTATTCTCCGAACCGTCGTGAGTCCGGAGAATCGCGCCCAGAGTGCTTCAAGATATGAAGAGTTGCAAATGGAACTGAAAACTGTAATGATTAGTGAGCATCCCCACTCGGTAAGTGGGAAAGTCATTTATGGAACAAACAAGAATGTTTAGACCTGGGACACTACCCTGAAAAACTCCTGCAGAGATGCGCTGAGATGATTGACCTCCAACACGCAGAACCAGTTGTTTTTTTACTTTATATGACTCCAGCCAGTGGAAAGTTTTCACCCTAATGTTCATTGCCTTCAACTTTACTTGGGTTCTTTGATCCCTGTCCAGTCAAATGGTGCCTTGTTGACAAAGACACTCACTTCCACTTTACATCTGAAATTTTTGATGCAGAGAGAATGATAAAGTGGAATTTAAGGAAAATCATGGGTTAGATTCTCCTATTCTGGGGCTGTGTCCCCACGCCGGGGAAAATGGCGTAAAATGGCCACCGATCCTCCATTTGGCTGGGGGCCAGAGCGCCCAGCTCTAGCTGCCGATATGGCCCCGAGAATTGCTGGGTCCATGGTCGCGCATGCGCATGGCGGTGGCCGGCAGCGGCCGCGCCGTGCTACATGGCGGAAGCCGCTTGCGAACCCGGCGTGCGAAATGGTGCCCCCTTTGGCCAGCTTGCACTCCCCGGACCACCCCTCCCCAGTTCCCCCAGCCCCTAATAAAGTCCCACCTGCCCGTAGCTCAACCCTCCCCCGTCAGTAGCGGCGCTGGACTGAGTCCGCAGCCGCCACGCCGAGTTCCTGACGAATGAGTTCACACGCGACCGACGCCACCGGGAACTCAGCTGGTTGGGGGGGCGGAGCATATGGGGCGCATGCCTCACCCAACGTCCTGAGGCCAATGAGTTCTCCGTACTCAGAGAATACGCCGCTTTGGAGGGGGCGGAGTATCGCAAGATTTGATCGGGAACTTTGCTTCTCTGGCCGATCGCGATTCAGGCATCGGCAACCGGAGAATCCAGCCCCATATATTTACTTCCAAATTCAGTAAATTCTAATTTAATTTCTGTGCATTGTGACATTATTGTAAAATATTAAAACCATTCTAACAATTGCAGTAGAATTTGCCTTGCTTTCTTCAAAATGTGTTGGCGTAAGCCCACAGTGCTGTTAGGAAGGCTGCTTTTGCAGGAGCCTTGGTGAGTTTCTGCAGTACATCTTGTAGATGGTACACACTGTAACCGCTATGCATGGTGGTGGAGGGAGTGAAGGTTTAAGGTGGTGTATAAGGTGCCAATCAAGTGGGCTGCTTTGCCTTGGATTGTGTTGAGTGTTATTGAAGCCACACTCGTTAATGCAAGTGGAGTGTATTCCATTACACACCTGACTTGTAGATGGTGGACAGGCTTAAGGGAGTCAAGTGGTGAGTTACTCATCAAAAATTGGTTGGAAAAACTTAAACATACTTAAGATTGGACTGCACTTAAAGAGGAAAAAATTTGGGTACATTCCCATGAAGGGGAAAAGGTCGGACAAACAAACCCAGAGAAGGTGAAGGAGGGCTAGAAGGGTTGACAGTTCTGGAATTTTGAAAATAAATAGAAGAAGGCTATTCCATTGGCAGGAGGATCGATAACAGAGGACATAGTTTTGAGATAATTGTCAAAAGACTGAAGTGGAAATGAGGATAATAGAGAATTGTTTTAATTTGGAATGCATTGTCCAAAATAGAGATGGAAGCCGATCGGAGATTAGAGAAAGAGTAGGGAATTATTGACAGACTTTCAAAGAGCTAACTCAATCATAATTGAATGAATGGCTTCCTTCTGTGCTTTATGATTCAGTGATTCTAATCTCTGTCCAAATAAAAGCTTGTTTTCACTTCTCTCCACTTTTAATCCCCTTAATCTTGCTTTATGCCATTTCTATTCAACCGATTGACAATTGCAAAGAGCTACTCCTTATTGAGCCTCTAGCACACTGATTCCATTCCTTCTGATTGTTGGCTGCTGTCTCCTCTTGAAAAAAATCAAGGCAAATTCTACTGCAATTGTGAGAAATGTTTTAATATTTTGAATAATGTCACAATGCGGAGAATTAAAATTGGAATTTACTAAAATTGGAAGTAAATATTGGTTTGATTCCACTTTATCGTTCTCTGTATTAAAAATCCTTTGGCGGTTTTCCTTCAAATTATCTGGCAAATGGTTTTATCAATATATAATTGAATAATAATCACGATGCTGATCAACATCAGTTTTGCTTAATATTCCCACATGTGTTTGATGGGTTGCCCTGCCCTCAGCTGGCTGAATATGGAATTTGGAAAGATTAAGAATTTATTCAAGGCTTCTGGTTGAGAATACAGGGCGAGATTCTCTGATCCTGAGGCTAAGTGTTGACGCCGTCGTAAACGCCGTCGCGTTTCTCGACGGCGTCATCATGCTTCAGTGATTGTGATTCTGACCTCAACAGGGGGCCAGCATGGCACTGGAGAGGCCCACGCTGCTCCAGCTGCACTAGCCGGGTCTGCGCATGCGCAGTGGCTCCCTTCTCCGCGCCGGCCCCGACGCAACATGGCGTAGGGCTACAGGGGCCAGCGCGGAACAAAATGGCCCCCAGTCTGAGAGGCAGGCCCGCCAATCGCTATGCCCCAATCTTGGGCCAGGGCACAGCGGAGGCCGCCCCCCCACCCCCCTCCCCCTCACTCCCCCTCCACCAGGCCGACCCCGGAAGCATGCACGCCGAGGTCACACCGGGTAAGAGCACACGTGGACTGCGCCGGGGGTGGGGGGCGCCGCGTAAAGCGGCCCTGAATCGGCGCTGCACCGACCCCGCTGGCGCCAATGGCGCCAATTCTCCGCTCTCCGGAGAATCGGCAGACCGGCATCGGGGCGATGTTGCGCGATTCACGCCTGTCCCACCGATTCTCCGGCCCGGCGTGTGGCTGAGATACTCCCGGCCACAATGTTCTGATGAAAATTTGCCTCACAATGGTAGCTGGACTCAATCCTGAAATTAAAAAGGACACAAGAGCTGTTAGTCTTAAGGTACCTTGTTAAAGCTGCAATATGAATGGGACAAAATTGTATTGCTTCCATAGCATTGTTACATGGCCAGAATGTAGCTGGAAATTTTAATTTTCCACTCCCAACACTAGCCATTGAGTTTTAATGGGTCTCCAAAGTTTCCCATCCTGCCCAGAATGTTGCCTACCTGTGTTGGGGCCGTAACACCTTGCCCCCCACGTCAGTATGCTCAATTCCCCATTAATTTAGTACCAGCTGTGGCCGAGTGTTATCACTTTCATATCCGAGTCAGAAGGTTTGAGACTTGGTCAAAGGTTCTGGTCTGGTACCTAGGCTGTTGGAGCTTCCGTTTTTAAATCAAGGCCCCATATTCACTTTCACTCTCCTGTGCACTTTTGAGGAAGAACAAGAGAGTGTTCTGGGCAATTGATGCGACCATCAATTCACACAAGACGTTGAGTAGAAGTGAACAATGGTTTTGATCAGCTAGAACTGTGCCTGCCTGTGACTGCTCTGTACTGAGTGCTGCCTACAGGCTGCAGATCTATATACCTCCCCCGAGGGGTGGAGCCATAGGCGGAGCCCAAAAGGACATCAACATAATACAATACAATGTAATGCAATACAATGGTGAATGGTAGCAGTAATACATTCACCACATTCACCACCGTTAAAAAAATTGAAGTCCAGCAGGGGTGAAGTTGGCTCACACATCGAGTCTGTCCAGCGCCTTGATCGTTCTCCATGATCGCCTCTGTTCCGGCTTCACTGCGGGCGCGGGTGTTGAACTCGTCGCTGTGGGCACGGGTGTTGGGCTTGTTGACTCTGGGAGCGTGTCATCTGGAGCTTCATCACTGTAGGTTAGCAATGGGGGGAGGGTGGGTGTAGGCCATGTAGGGGCCGGGACGGTGTTTGGTGTAGGGTGGGGGGGATAGGTAGCGGTCGCAGGAGAACCGGCGGGTGCCAGGTCCCGGAGGGAGACTGTATCTTGTCGGCCGTCGTGGTGCGCCACCTAGGCATACTGAGGGTTGGCGTGAAGGAGCTGGACCCTCTCGACCAGGGGGTCGGACATATGACTCCTCATGTGCTTTCGGAGGAGGACAGGCCCCAGTGTTGGCAGCCAGGACGGAAGCGAGACCCCGGAGGTGGATTTCCTGGGGAAGCCAAATAGGCGGTCATGAGGGGTCTCGTTCATGGCTGTGCAAAGGAGCGACCTAATGGAGTGGAGCGCGTCGGGGAGGACCTCCTGCCAGCGGGAAACTGGGAGACTCCTAGACGTAGGGCCAGAAGGACAGCCTTCCAGACTGTCGCGTTCTCCCTCTCCACCTGTCCATTGCCCCGGGGGTTGTAGCTGGTAGTCCTGCTCGAGGCAATGCCCTTACCGAGCAGGTATTGATGCAGCTTGTCGCTCATAAACGAGGAGCCCCGGTCACTGTGGACATAAGTCGGTAAACCGAACAGGGTGAAGATGCTATGCAGGGCCTTAATGTCAGTGGCTGCGGTCATGTTGGGACATGGTATGGCAAAGGGGAAACGGGAATACTCGTCAACAACGTTAAGAAAATACGCGTTGCGGTCAGTGGTGGGGAGGGGCCCTTTGAAATCGATTCTGAGGCGCTCAAAGGGCCGGGATGCCTTCACCAGGTGGGCCTTATCTGGTCGATAGAAGTGCGGCTTACACTCGGCGCAGACTTGGTAGTCCCTGGTCATGGCCTCCTCGGTGGAGTAGGGTAGGTTGCGGGCCTTGATGAAATGGAGAAGCCGGGTGACCTCCGGGTGACAGGTCATTGTGGATGGCCCTGAGTCGGTCACCTCGCGCGCTGGCGTGTGTGCCGCGGGACAGGCATCTGGGGGCTCGTTGAGCTTCCCGGGACGATACACAATATCATAATTATAGGTGGAGAGTTCGATTCTCCACCTCAAGATTTTATCATTCTTGACCTTGCCCCGCTGTGTGTTGTTGAACATAAAAGCTACCGACGAGGCAGCACGGTGGCCTAGTGGTTAGCACAACCGCCTCACGGCGCTGAGGTCCCAGGTTCGATCCCGGCTCTGGGTCACTGTCCGTGTGGAGTTTGCACATTCTCCCCGTGTCTGCGTGGGTTTCGCCCCCACAACCCAAAAATGTGCAGAGTAGGTGGATTGGCCATGCTAAATTTCCCCTTAATTGGAAAAAATTATTGGGTAATCTAAATAAAAAAATAAAAATAAAAAAAAAATAAAGGCTACCGACCGTTGGTCGGTGACGAGGGTGAACCCCCTACCAGCCAGGTAGTGCCCCCATTGCCACACAGCTGCCACAATGGCTTGAGCTTCTTTTTCGACCGAGGAGTGTCGAATCTCGGAGGCGTTGAGGGTACGGGGAAAAAAGGCCACGGGTCTGCCTGCCTGGTTAAGGGTAGCGGCAGGGCAACATCTGACGCGTCACTCTCCACCTGGAAGGGGATGGGTTCATCTACCGTGTGCATTGCGGCCTTGGTAATGTCTGCCTTGATGCGGCTGAAGGCCTGGCGGGCCTCAGTTGACAGGGGGAAGATGGTGGCTTTGATAAGTGGGCAGCTTTTGTCCGCATAGTTGGGGACCTGGAGGCATCTTTTCAGGGGGGCAGTGGGGAAGGGGGAGTTGCAGGAGGGGGCGCATACGGTCGGGGTCGGGCTCAAGAACTCCGTTTTCCACGACAGAGCCGAGTATGGAAAGTCGGGTTGTGCGGAAAACGCATTTCTCCTTGTTGTAGGTGAGACTGAGGGCTTGGGCGGTTTGGAGAAACTTCTGAAGGTTAGCGTCGTGGTCCTGCTGCTCATGGCCACAGATGGTGACATTGTCCAAGTACGGAAATGTGGCCCGTAGCACGTACTGGTCTACCATTCGGTCCATCGTTCTTTGGAAGACCGAGACCCCATTGGTGGCGCCGAAGGGGATCTGGAGGAAGTGGAAGAGGTGGCCGTCAGCCTCAAAGGCCATCTAGTGGTGGTCTTCCGGGCGGATTGGAAGCTGGTGGTATGCGGACTTCAGATCCACCGTGGAGTAAATCCGTTAGTGTGCGATCTGATTCACCATGTCCGCTATCCGGGGATGGGGGTACGCATCGAGGTGCGTTTACCGGTTTATGGTTTGGCCATAGTCGACAACCATCCGGTTCTTTTCCCCGGTCCTGACGACCACCACTTGGGCTCTCCAGGGGCTATTACTGGCCTCGATGATCCCTTCCCGCAAGAGCCGCTGGACATCCGACTTGATAAAAGTCCTGTCCTGGGCACTGTACCGCCTGCTCCTGGTGGCGACGGGTTTACAGTCAGCAGTGAGGTTCCCGAAGAGCAGAGGAGGGGCGACCTTCAGGGTCACGAGGCTACATACGGAGAGAGGGGGTAGGGGCCACCGAACTTCAGGGTCAGGCTCCTGAGGTTGCACTGGAAGTCCAGTCCCAACAGGAGAGGAGCGCAGCGATCAGGGAGGGCATATAGTTTAAAATTGGCATACTCGGCATCCTGTATCGCAAGGTTCGCGACACAGTACCGGATCTGGACCGAATATGATCCGGAAGCAAGGGAGATTGTTTGGGATGCGGGGGAAATCTGGAGAGAGCAGCGCCTTACTGTGTCTGGATGTATGAAGCTCTCCGTGCTCCCAGAGTCAAACAGGCAGGGCGTTTCATGCCCATTGACCCGGACGGTCATCATCGAGTTCCTGAGATGCTTGGGCCATGACTAGTCAAGGGTGACAGCGCCGAGCTGCAGGTAGCCGATGTGGTCAGAAGTAGCGGGGTGGTCCTAAGATGGCTGCCCCCGTCGGTCGCACGTGTCGGGCGGCGTTGAAGATGGCAGCCAAGATGGCGACACCCATGAGTTGCACATGTCGGGCGGCATTGAAGATGGCAGCCCCCATGAGTCGCACGTGTTGGGTAGGGTTAAAGATGGCGGCTCCCACGGGTAGCATGAGGCTGATGACGCGT
This sequence comes from Scyliorhinus canicula, assembly GCF_902713615.1. Taxonomy (NCBI): domain Eukaryota; kingdom Metazoa; phylum Chordata; class Chondrichthyes; order Carcharhiniformes; family Scyliorhinidae; genus Scyliorhinus; species Scyliorhinus canicula. The sequence continues at coordinate 173,482,172 of NC_052146.1, forward strand.
CAGAAGGGGCTGGTACCGGCAGGCAGGCAGCCACGTTGCAGGGTCTGCGGGCCTGTCAGTCTGTGAGTCTGGCCTGCAATTTAGGAGCTCTGGGTCGGGCCAAGCAGACTTTGGCAAAATGTCCTTTCTTGCCGCAGTCACTGCAGGTCACGTTCTGGGCCGGGTAACGCTTCCTGGGGTGCTGGTTCTGACCACAGAAATAGCAGGGTGGCCCCCCAGGTTGGGCGGGCAGCCGCACGGCACAGGCTTGGGACACCCTCTGGTTGGGTGTCCACGAGGGGATTGCATGGTCGGAGGGGAAAGCATTTAAGCTCTGGAAAGCTACTTCTAAGGAGGTGCATAGTTTTACCGTCTCTTCGAGGTCGAGGGCGCCCTTTTCGAGCAGGCGCTGTCTGACGTGGTTGGACCGGACTCCAGCCACATCGGTGTCCCAGATGGCGAGTTCCATGTGCTGCAAGGCCGCGACGTCCCTGTAATTGCAGTTTCAAGCGAGTGCCCTCAGGTCGCGTTGGTATTCTTCCTGTGATTCCCCGAGGCGTTGGCGACGTGTGGTGAGGAGATGCCGCGCGAACACTTCGTTCACCGGCCTCACCTAATGTCTTTTCAGGATCACGACCGCGTCTGCGTATGTGGTCGCTTCCTCGATTAGTACAGAGATTATGTGGCTCACCGGGCGTGGAGGAGACTCAGCTTCTGTGCCTCGGTGACAGCGGGTAAGGAGGAGGCGTCGAGGTAGGCCTCAAAACATCGGAGCCAGTGCGAAAAGATTCCTTTGGCTTTAGCTGCCTGTGGGTCGAGTTCCAGTCGATGAGGTTTCCCTAGCAATATCTTAGCTGATTAAATTGATGCGACCATCAATTCAAACGAGACATTGAGTAGAAGTGAACAGTGGTTTTAATACGCTAGATCTGTGCCTGCCTGTGACTGCTCTGTAGTCATTTTCTTGTTGCCATTGTGAGAGTTTGCTGTTCACAAATTGGCTGTAGTGTTCTCGACATTACAGTAAAAGTTACACTTCAAAAGCACTCAGTTGCCTGTAACATGCTTTCATATATCCTGAGGTCATGAAAGGCTCTACATAAATCTTCCTTCCTTTGTGAAAGTTTGTCATAGGCACACCATGCACAAAAGCTATTTCTTGATTCATCAGTGTGCTGTGAATTCATTGCCATCGTCTATTTGCATTTAAACAATAAGTAAACATGTCTCTAAGTTCTCATCCCCAACATCCATCCGCAGCAAAGCCAGGGCAGGGGCTGTGTCTTATGGTATTTCGGCATTTCTGTGTCCTACATTCAACAAAGAACTAATCTTGTTGCCCAGTGTGTGGCCATTGCTCCTTGGGACTGCAGTATTATAATCACAGCAGCAGGATGAAAGAGCAGTGAAAGTACATTTATATAAATGTGTGTTCAACTAAGTAAACCTGTCTCCTGCCATTGAATGAAATAGGTTTGGCACAGTGCTACTGTGACTCTCCATTAACGTCACAGTTTGAATGAGAGCACTGCAGTGTTTTGAGTTCAAACACAAGAATACGCCAACACCCTAAAGGCAAAAACTCATTCTTCAAGGAGCTCTCTCGTGATGTAGAAGCAGATTTGATGCACATACTATAGCACTACTCTGGTCCTTTCAAGATCTGACAGTGGGAATTGTACTTCGCACCAGCAGCACAGGCACCAGAGGTGAATTAATAGCTTTATCTTCTGATATTGAAGATCCACTCTCTATGATACTGTTGATGCCTCCAGTGAGGAATAAAGGATTCTTGCCCCATGCTGGAAGTTCTGCTGAGCTGCTGCCATATTGCACGCAATTTGAGAGGAAGACGTGTATCTATCTCACAACCTCAATGGCTCTCTCTTTAAGCCTATTAAGTATTTTTGAAGTCTACTCTCTCCGGTACATGGCAGCCGATTCATTCCCCCACTGCAAGGTCCCACAAACAGTTTTGACAATGGCCAGGAGATCAGCGAGGGGGTTTTAATGCAAACTAACTTGCTGGGGCTTGGTCAGGTGGGAGGTTAGCGAGTTGAAAATATAAACGTTATCCCCAACCCATCTCCAACTCACCCAATTCCGGTTTCAACAGAGAGGAGGAGATGGTGGTGAGAAAGCAAGCCATTCATCGAAGGCAAGTTGTCAATTTTAATATTATAGTGAGGCTGTATGACTCATTTCCCATTTGAAAATTAACTCTTGCTGGCCAAGCTTCCTCAGCATTAGGAGCATCTGCCCCTCACCCGCTGCCAGCCGCCAATGCCCCACAGCTGCTGGGTCCAGGAGGTAAATGTCTTTCCACTAGCCTTCTGAATCCAGCCTCGCTAATTCCCAGCAATCAGACACCCCAACAAACCATATGACCTCTCCTTTAAACAACCACAAGTTCCCCAAATGGGGCCTCCAATCAACCTCCACCCTTCACACCCCGAAAACCAATGACACCACTCTGTTGCCATGGAGATAAATTCCACAGCATGCAAGGAAACCCCACGTTTTTTTGTCTTTCCCATTTGCCAGCGTTTGCGTTGATGTGTGTATGCTTTATCATTTAGTTTTATATTTTCACTTACCCCTTTGGTAGTCCTTGATTGTCTTTTCTGACAACTCAAATTCTTGCCCCTTAGGGTTACACATTGGTTCTGGTATCACATTCCACTTTTACTGAACGCACATCCCTGAAATCTTCTGTCATTCCACCCGTTAATGATTTGTCCAATTTACCATGGACAGTCTCTGTCTTAACCCATTGACATCCTCCTCCTACCTAAGAGGGCAATGGCAACCATGGACTCCCATTGGGTTGGTCCATGGTTATGCTTGACAAAGTAATGTAGTGGTTTTCCTTTGCCTCCTGCAGTATGGCCGACCAGGAAATTATCCCATTCTTTATCGTCTGGCCCAAAAGTTAAAATTCTAAATTGGGGCAAGGGCAATTTTGATGGTATTAGACAGGAACTTTCAAAAGTTGATTGGAGAAGTCTATTGGCAGGCAAAGGGACGGCTGGTAAGTGGGAGGCTTTCAAAAGTGTGTTAACCAGGGTTCAGAGTAAGGACATTCCTTTTAGAGTGAAGGGCAAGGCTGGTAGAAGTAGGGATGACGGGATATTGAGGCCCTGGTCAAAAATAAGAAAGAGACATATGACAGTCATAGGCAACTGGATCAAGTGGATATCTTGAAGAATATAGGGCTTGTCGGAGTAGAGTTAAGAGAGAAATCACAAGGGCAAAAAGGGGACATGAGATTGCTTTGGCAGATAAGGCAAAGGAGAATCCAAAGAGCTTCTACAAATACATAAAACGTAAAAGAGTAACTAGGGAGAGAGTTGGGCCTCTTAAGGATCTACAGGGGCATCTATGTGCGAATCCACAAGAGATGGGTGAGATCCTAAATTAACATTTCTCATCGGTATTTACTGTTGAGAAAGGCTTGGATGTTAAGGAACTTGGGAAAATAAATAGTGATGTCCTGAGTGTGTACTATTACAGAAAAGGAGGTGCTGGAAGTCTTAAAGGTAGATAAATCCCCGGGACCTGATGAAATGTATCCCAGGACGTTGTGGGAGGCGAGGGAGGAGATTGCAGGTCCCTGGCAGAGATATTTGAATTGTTGATCGCCACAGATGAGGTGTCTGAAGATTGGAGGATAGCAGATGTTATGTCTTTGTTTAAGAAGGACTGCAGGGAAAAGTCTGGGAACTACAGACCGGTGAGCCTAAAGTCTGTGATGGGTAAGTTGTCAGAAGGTATTCTGTGAGACAGGATCTACAGGCATTTAGAGAGGCAAGGACTGATTAGGGACAGTCAGCATGTCTTTGTGAGGAAAACCATGTCTCACAAACCATGTAGACAACATCAACTGCACTGCCCTCATTGAGTAGATGAGGGCAGTGCAGTTGATGTTGTCTACATGGATATCAGCAAGGCCTTTGACAAGGTACCTCATGGTAAGTTTGCAGATGACACCAAGATTGGTGGCATAACGGACAGTGCAGGAGGTTATCTAGGATTGCAACGGGACCTTGATTAATTGAGCCAGTGGGCTGATGAATGGCAGATGGAGTTTAATTTAGATAAATGTGAAGTGGTGCATTTTGGTAGATCAAATCGGGGCAGCACCTATTCAGTTAATGGTAGAGTTTTGGGGAGAGTTTAGAACAAAGAGATCTAGGATCTCATAGTACCTTGAATGTGGGGTCACAGGTGGACAGGGTGGTGAAGAATGTAATGGCATGCTTGGTTTCATTGATCAGAATATTTATTACAGGAGTTTGGACGTCTTGTTGAAGTTGTACAAGACATTAGTAAGGCCACACTTGGAATACTGTGTATAGTATTATAGAAAGGATATTATTAAACTAGAAAGAGTGCAGAAAAGAATTACTAGGATGCCACTAGGACTTGATGGTTTGAGTTATAAGGAGTGGCTGGATAGACTGGAAATTGTTTTCCTGGAGCACTGGAGGCGTAGGGGTAATCTTATAGAGGTCTATAAAATAATGAGGGGCATAGATAAGATAGATAGTTAACGGGCGCGATTCTCCGCCCCCCACGACAGGTCGGAGAATAGCGGGAGGGCCTTCCCGACATTTTTCCCGACCTCCCGCTATTCTCCCCCCCCCCCCCCCCCCCCACACCCGCCCCCCCCGACACGAATCGCTGCTCACTGTTTTTTACGGCGAGCAGCGATTCTCCCCTGGCCGATGGGCCGATTTCCCAGGCCTTTACGGCCGTTTTCACGAATTGCAACACACCTGCTCTCACAGTTCGTGAAAACGGCCGCAAAGTGCCGTTCTGGGGAACCATGGCACCGATTGGCACGGCAGCAGGTCCGAACCCCGCGCACTCTTTGTTCCTCCGCCGCCCCGCAGGATCAGTCCGCCAACCCGGCTGAGGGGCATAACGGCCCACGCATGCGCGGGTTTCACGCATATGCGTGATGACGTCATCCGCGCAATCGCGGGTTGGAGCCATCCAATCCACGCATGCGCGGCTGACGTCATCATATGCGTCAGCCGTCGCTAACTTTGGCGTGCGGGCTTAGCGAAATTCGCTAAGCCCGCGATGCCAAAGTTCACGGGGCCCCGCTGCTAGCCCCGACCGGGGAGCAGAATCGGTTTCACGGCAGCCTTCACGACTCTCCGCATTTGCGGAGAATCGCGCCCAACATCTTTTCCTAAAGGTAGGGGAGTCTAAAACTAGAGGGCACAGGTTTAAGGTGAGAGGGGAGAGATACAAAAGGGTCCAGAGGAGCAATTTTTTCATACAGCGGGTGGTGAGTATCTGCAATGAGCTGCCAGAGGCAGGAGTAGAGGCGGGTACTATTTTGCCTTTTAAAAAGCATTTAAACAGTTATATGGGAAGGTGAGTATAGAGGAAAATGGGCCAAATTTGGGCAATTGGGGCTAGCTTAGTGGTAAAAACTGGGCGACATGGACAAGTTGGGCTGAAGGTGCTGTAAACCTCTATGGCTCTTTGACTCTTTACCGGCTGCCATCAGACACATTGAAAGGATAATCAACCTGTTTGGCCACAGTATGAATGCACCTGAGGTCAGACTTGAACCCTGAACACCACCATTGCGCCACAGAAACTCCCTTCATGAACATCAGCCTTATATCAATCCAGAATCGTTGCCACTGTTGCATGTTGAAACATCACTTTGAACCCCATCACATCATGATTGCTATTATATAACTATCCATGCACCTTTGGGTTGTTAACTGAACCTGACTCATTACTGAACCTAATATTGCGAGGCCATATAGCAGCAGGAACTCTCCTGGACATATTTAAGAAACTCACCTTTCTGATGTGTGCTGGTTTGCTTACCCCAATCTATATGAAACCTGATATCTCCCATGAAAACCACTCAGCTTTTACTATATGCGTCTAATTCCAATTTTACCAGCAGAGGGCAGCAGAGCAGAGCTACTGATCAGCTGTTCTGGGGAAATTTGCATACGTGCAGTGCGGTCAGCCTAAGTTGAAGGTGAACCTGCGAAGAAGACCCAAGGAGTTTGAGTAAAGGCAAGCAACCAGCAGAGGGCAGCAGAGCAGAGCTACTGATCAGCTGTTCTGGGGAAATTTGCATACGTGCAGTGCGGTCAGCCTAAGTTGAAGGTGAACCTGCGAAGAAGACCCAAGGAGTTTGAGTAAAGGCAAGCAACCAGCAGAGGGCAGCAGAGCAGAGCTACTGATCAGCTGTTCTGGGGAAATTTGCATACGTGCAGTGCGGTCAGCCTAAGTTGAAGGTGGTTTGTGGAGGGGCTGTTGGCAAGTGACAGTTAAACCCGAAACACTTCGTGAGTGTTTCCCACCCTACCTCCTCCTCTAACCAACCCCCCCACCCCACGGTGGTTGGGAAGCGGGAGCAGGGGCCTGTTGTGAAGGTGAGTGAGTGCCTTTAAATTTGCTTACCTTTCAGCAGGAGCAGGGTTTGAGGTAATATCAGGTAAGCTCTTCTTTCTTTTTCTTTTTCTTGTTTTTTTTTTTTAAATCTAGAGGTGATGTCAGGGAAGGCAGTACAATGCTCCTCCTGCAGAATGTTTGAGGTGAGGGACGCCGTCAGTGTCCCTGCTGATTTCATCTGTGGGAAGTGCACCCAACTCCAGCTCCTCAAAAACCGTGTTAGGGACCTGGAGCTTGAGCTGGATGAACTTCGGATCATTCGGGAGGCAGAGGGGGTCATAGATAGGAGCTTCAGGGAAGTAGTTACACCAAAGACTGGAGATAGATGGGTAACTGTAAGAGGGACTGGAAAGAAGCAGTCAGTGCAGGGACCCCCTGCGGTCGTTCCCCTGAGTAACAAGTATACCGTTTTGGATACTTGTGGGGGGGACGACTTACCAGGGGTAAGCCATGGGGTACCGGCCTCTGGCACGGAGTCTGTCCCTGTTGCTCAGAAGGGAAGGGGGGAAAGGAGTAGAACATTAGTAATTGGGGACTCAATAGTCAGGGGCACAGATAGGAGATTTTGTGGGAGCGAGAGAGACTCACGTTTGGTATGTTGCCTCCCAGGTGCAAGGGTACGTGATGTCTCGGATCGTGTTTTCCGGGTCCTTAAGGGGGAGGGGGAGCAGCCCCAAGTCGTAGTCCACATTGGCACTAACGACATAGGTAGGAAAGGGGACAAGGATGTCAGGCAGGCCTTTAGGGAGCTAGGATGGAAGCTCAGAGCGAGAACAAACAGAGTTGTTATCTCTGGGTTGTTGCCCGTGCCACGTGATAGTGAGATGAGGAATAGGGAGAGAGAGCAATTAAACACGTGGCTACAGGGATGGTGCAGGCGGGAGGGATTCAGATTTCTGGATAACTGGGGCTCTTTCTGGGGAAGGTGGGACCTCTATAGACAGGATGGTCTACATCTGAACCTGAGGGGCACCAATATCCTGGGGGGGAGATTTGTTAGTACTCTTTGGGGGGGTTTAAACTAATTCAGCAGGGGCATGGGAACCTGGATTGTAGTTTTGGGGTGCGAGAGATTGAGAGTAGAGAGGTCAGGAGCACAGTTTTGACTTCGCAGGAGGGCGGCAGTGTTCAGGTCTGTGGTTTGAAGTGTGTCTATTTCAATGCCAGGAGTATACGAAATAAGGTAGGGGAACTGGCAGCATGGGTTGGTACCTGGGACTTCGATGTTGTGGCCATTTCAGAGACATGGATAGAGCAGGGACAGGAATGGTTGTTGCAGGTTCCGGGGTTTAGGTGCTTTAGTAAGGTCAGAGAAGGGGGCAAAAGAGGGGGAGGTGTGGCGCTGCTAGTCAAGGACAGTATTACGGTGGTAGAAAGGATGCAAGATGGGGACTCTTCTTCCGAGGTAGTATGGGCTGAGGTTAGAAACAGGAAAGGAGAGGTCACCCTGTTGGGAGTTTTCTATAGGCCACCTAATAGTTCTAGAGATGTAGAGGAAAGGATGGCGAAGATGATTCTGGAAAAGAGCGAAAGTAACAGGGTAGTTGTTATGGGAGACTTTAACTTTCCTAATATTGACTGGAAAAGATATAGTTCGAGTACATTGGATGGGTCGTTCTTTGTACAATGTGTGCAGGAGGGTTTTCTGACACAATATGTTGACAGGCCAACAAGAGGTGAGGCCACTTTGGATTTGGTTTTGGGTAATGAACCAGGCCAGGTGTTAGATCTGGAGGTAGGTGAACACTTTGGAGACAGTGACCACAATTCGGTGACCTTTACGTTAGTGATGGAAAGGGATAAGTATACCCCGCAGAGCAAGAGTTATAGCTGGGGGAAGGGCAATTATGATGCCATTAGACATGACTTAGGATGTGTTGGTTGGAGAAGTAGGCTGCAAGGGTTGGGCACACTGGATATGTGGAGCTTGTTCAAGGAACAGCTATTGCATGTTCTTGATAAGTACGTACCAGTCAGGCAGGGAGGAAGGGGTCGAGCGAGGGAACCGTGGTTTACCAAAGAAGTGGAATCTCTTGTTAAGAGGAAGAAGGAGGCCTATGTGAAGATGAGGCGTGAAGTTTCAGTTGGGGCGCTTGATAGTTACAAGGAAGCGAGGAAGGATCTAAAGAGAGAGCTGAGACGAGCAAGGAGGGGACATGAGAAGTCTTTGGCAGGTAGGATCAAGGAAAACCCAAAAGCTTTCTATAGGTATGTCAGGAATAAAAGAATGACTAGGGTAAGAGTAGGGCCAGTCAAGGACAGTGGTGGGAAGTTGTGTGTGGAGGCTGAGGAGATAAGCGAGATACTAAATGAATACTTTTCGTCAGTATTCACTCAAGAAAAAGATAATATTGAGGAGGAGAATGCTGAGACCCAGGCTATTAGAATAGATGGCATTGAGGTGCGTAGGGAAGAAGTGTTGGCAATTCTGGACAAGGTGAAAATAGATAAGTCCCCGGGGCCGGATGGGATTTATCCTAGGATTCTCTGGGAAGCCAGGGAAGAGATTGCTGAGCCTTTGGCTTTGATTTTTAGGTCATCATTGGCTACAGGAATAGTGCCAGAGGACTGGAGGATAGCAAATGTGGTCCCTTTGTTCAAGAAGGGGAGTAGAGATAACCCCGGTAACTATAGGCCGGTGAGCCTAACGTCTGTGGTGGGTAAAGTCTTGGAGAGGATTATAAAAGATACGATTTATAATCATCTAGATAGGAATAATATGATTAGGGATAGTCAGCATGGTTTTGTGAAGGGTAGGTCATGCCTCACAAACCTTATCGAGTTCTTTGAGAAGGTGACTGAACAGGTAGACGAGGGTAGAGCAGTTGATGTGGTGTATATGGATTTCAGTAAAGCGTTTGATAAGGTTCCCCACGGTCGGCTATTGCAGAAAATACGGAGGCTGGGGATTGAGGGTGATTTAGAGATGTGGATCAGAAATTGGCTAGTTGAAAGAAGACAGAGAGTGGTAGTTGATGGGAAATGTTCAGAATGGAGTTCAGTTACGAGTGGCGTACCACAAGGATCTGTTCTGGGGCCGTTGCTGTTTGTCATTTTTATAAATGACCTAGAGGAGGGCGCAGAAGGATGGGTGAGTAAATTTGCAGACGACACTAAAGTCGGTGGAGTTGTAGACAGTGCGGAAGGATGTTGCAGGTTACAGAGGGACATAGATAAGCTGCAGAGCTGGGCTGAGAGGTGGCAAATGGAGTTTAATGTGGAGAAGTGTGAGGTGATTCACTTTGGAAAGAATAACAGGAATGCGGAATATTTGACTAATGGTAAAATTCTTGGTAGTGTGGATGAGCAGAGGGATCTCGGTGTCCATGTACATAGATCCCTGAAAGTTGCCACCCAGGTTGAGAGGGTTGTTAAGAAGGCGTACAGTGTGTTAGTTTTTATTGGTAGAGGAATTGAGTTTCGGAGCCATGAGGTCATGTTGCAGTTGTACAAAACTCTAGTACGGCCTCATTTGGAGTATTGCGTACAGTTCTGGTCGCCTCATTATAGGAAGGACGTGGAAGCTTTGGAACGGGTGCAGAGGAGATTTACCAGGATGTTGCCTGGTATGGAGGGAAAATCTTATGAGGAAAGGCTGATGGGCTTGAGGTTGTTTTCGTTAGAGAGAAGAAGGTTAAGAGGTGACTTAATAGAGGCATACAAAATGATCAGAGGGTTAGATAGGGTGGACAGCGAGAGCCTTCTCCCGCGGATGGAGGTGGCTAGCACGAGGGGACATAGCCTTAAATTGAGGGGTAATAGATATAGGACAGAGGTCAGAGGTGGGTTTTTTACGCAAAGAGTGGTGAGGCCGTGGAATGCCCTACCTGCAACAGTAGTGAACTCGCCAACATTGAGGGCATTTAAAAATTTATTGGATAAGCATATGGATGATAAGGGCATAGTGTAGGTTAGATGGCCTTTAGTTTTTTTTTTTTTTTTTCCATGTCGGTGCAACATCGAGGGCCGAAGGGCCTGTACTGCGCTGTATCGTTCTATGTTCTATGTTCTATGTTTTACATAATCTACCACTTCAGATGTGCTACCAGGGAGCCTTGAGCCTATACACAACTCTGATTTGTCTTAAATCCATGTCAGAATTCTAAATTCTCCAATGCCAGTTTATCTCTCATTATATCGGCCATGGCTTTCATGGAAAGGTTTCTAAGTGTGGTAGTGAACGGAACCTGCTGCGAGCTTTCCGACAATGCCGCCACTGCTATAAGATGTTAATTGGACCAGTTAAAGAGACCCCACAGGCTGATTCACTGGGACACTGAAACCATTCCTGAACAGCCAACCCCACACAGCTCACAGCCATGCCACCGAGGAGACCAACCCCAGCATTCGGAGATGCAAACCTGACCAGACTGGTGGAGGCAGTAGAAGTTAGACAGGATGCTTTGTTCCCCAAAGGGTTCGAAGGGTCAGCCACAGGGCAGCCAGTGCCGCCCGGGAGGAAGTGGCAGCGGCTGTCAGCTCGGGGAGCGTCACCAGGAGGACGGAACCCAGTGCCAGAAGAAGATCAATGGCCTCCATTGGGCCCCCCCGAGTGGGTTGGCACCGCCCCCACCCAGTACCATTCCGTTCCCCGACCCACCCATGTCCAGCAGTGCCGCCCACGCCGCCACCCCATACTCATCACTCCCCCCAAATTGCCTACTCTTCCCATACTGCCACTCTTCCCATACTACCCACTCTTCCCATACTCCCCATCCCCCCATACGCCCCACCCCCTCATAGTTCCTATCTCCCCTCCCCCACCAAACTTCCTCCACCCCCCGTGATGGACGATGTGTGCCGCTCCCAATACCCTCTCTGTGTCCCTGTACGAGAAGATTTTTGCTTTTTTTTTTATAAATTTAGAGTACCCAATTAATTTTCTTCCAATTAAGGGGCAATTTAGCATGGCCAATCCTTCTACCCTACTCATCTTTGGGTTGTGGGGGTGAAACAGTAGTGGGCGACAGTAGTGGTCAGGGGTCTGGGCCAGAATCTGGTAACCACCACACAGTTCCTGATGCACATCAGGCGGAGGCATGAACCCCCAGGTGAGGCAGCAGTTGGAGGTCTGCTGGATCCCAGGACCAGCTGGGTCCCAGCCTGATGCTGAGCCTCTGGACCAGGTTTATCCAGAGCTGATGCAGTCAATAGTAAGCAGCTATGATATTCAGAGGGAGATGTGAATGACACTCCAACAGGCCCATAGCCGATTGGAGGGGTCCCAGAGGCTATGGGTGCAGGAGATGCCACCGGCAATGTGTGGCACTGAGGCGACAACAGTCGATCGCCTGCTGCACGATGTCAGCTGCAGGAATGGAGGTACCCAAGGCGTAAATCAGTCGCTGACAACATGTCCCAGTCACTGGGCAACGAGTCCCAGTCCCAGGTGGACCTTGATGAGGCGCTGCAGAGCATGTTCCAGTCATTGAGGAGCATCACCAAGGGCAATGGCACTGTGCCACCGACATTGGGGATCCGCCATGGCTGGCAGAACCAGGTGATGCAGGGGCAGCCAGGGCACGGACCAGCTGTCCCTCTGTCCCAAGGTGAACCCCAGTGCCCTTTGGCCATCAGTTGGGAGGATAGGACGCTGGGTACCAACGCGGCCCACCCAATGGAGTGGCGACAGCGGCCACCAGCTCCAGAAGAGGGCGGCACGATGGGGCATGTGCTGCCGCCAAGTATGCCAGGGCCCCCAGGGCCCCAGAGGACTGCTGCCAGGAGCATCAAAGGCCATGTGGTAGGCAGCAGGCTGCTGACACCTCTGATGAGCATCCTGGGGCCACACCTAGGCTCAGCAGTAGGGCACAGAAGACTAAGAATGTCGAGGATCACTGAGAGGGCAATGGGAGGGGGAGGGATGTTGGGAAAGGGAGGGTGCGAGGGGGAAGGGGTAAGGGGAGGAGTTGGGAGTCTGGGAGTTGTGGGGAGAGTGGGGTGGCACTGACGGGGGATTGGGGCAGTTGGAGATACATATGTACAGTATTAAAAAACATTGCACTCGACAAATATGATGACCCTGGCATTTTCCTCCGTCCTATGTGAAGCAGGCGAGGGTCAGGGCTTCCTTGACCCTCCAGGTTTGCTGGAGCCTCGCTGATGTCGCCTGTCCTCCATTCTCTGGCTGGTCCTGCGGGTGTTCCCCAGGCTCGTCCTCCTGGTCTGGCGTCCCCTCAGAGGTGGTCGCATTTCCTCCCAGTCCATCTCCAGCATGTTGCCGCACTGTTCTGCCAGGTTCTGGAGAGCACAGCAGACTACCACAAAGTGGACGACCCTCGGGGGGTGTACTGGAGTGCACCACTAGAGCAGTCGAGGCATTGGAACCGCATTTTGAGGAGTCCGATGCACCACCCAATGACAGACCAGGTAGCCATATGGGCCTCATTGTATCGAGTCTCCACATCAGTCTATGGCCTCCGTATTAGTGTCATTAGCCAGGTCCTCAGCGAGTAACCCTTATTCCCCAAGAGCCAACCGGCCATCCTGCAGTGACCTTCAAAGAGGCGGAGGATGCCCGACTGCCCCAGGATGTAGCCGTCGTGCATACCCCCTGAGAAGCAAACACAGATGTGCATGATCCTCATGTGGCTGTCGCACACGAGCTGGAAGTTCAGGGTGTGGAAACTCTTCCTATTGATACAAGGCAATCCCAAATGGCCCTGTGCTTGCAAGGTGACATCCCTGCTATCTATTACCCCCTGGACCTGGGGCTTCCCGCCGATGGCAAAGAATCCTGCTGCCCAGGAATCCTGGAGCTGGTCCATGTTGAAGTTTATATAGTTCGCTGGCCGGGCAAACAGGGCAACTCTATCTCACAGATACATTTGTGAGCAGAGCTTGTGAGATGCCACAAAAGTACCTGCTCGAACCCTGGAATGATCCTGAGGCGTAGAGGTTCAGGGCCGCGGTGAACTTGACGGCCATCAGAAGCAGGTATCCTCCTCCTCCATGTGGCGCCAAGTCTGTAAGTACATGGCATAGGTGAGGGGAGGGGAGCCCCTGCAGCACACGCTATCCGTCATTTGTTCGAAAGACCAGCAACACCTGTACACCTTGGGCCATCGCCAACCTCCATCTCCGGGTCCCTCCCTGGCCTAATGGGTGGCCAGGTAGTCAGGGTATGGGGCGGGGCCCTGCACAAGTGCCGCTGTCTCGAGCCTCTATTGACACTGCTATCACCACCTCCTCCGGCGTCTGGCTGTCTGGCCTGCCAGCAGCACCACAAGGGCAGCTTCCGCAGGGTCCAAGATATCATCCATTCCGTGTAATATCTGTAAGGAATTGGAGAGGGTGTGAGACAGCGGTGTCTTCCAGCCGGGACCCTCCAATGCCCCATGGCTTCCCCCAAGTGCCGCCCACCCCCCCCCCCCCGCAACATCTTCTGCCATCCTCACACCCCCAGTTGCAACAGGGCCCCTGGTCACCAGACCCCACAAACTGTAACCCAGACACCCGGATGTAACATTACCTGGGTCGGGCGCTGGTCCCCCTCACTGATGCACACACTCACCCTCTGGTTGTGGAAATGTCCCCGGTGCTGGGGCCCAGCGCCTCAGTGTTTAGATGCTGCCTGCTGCATCCCAGGTATTGCCTCCCGCAGTGTTCAGGCACACTGTTCAGGCATCACGGTCTGATTCGGTTGCTAGGCAATAACTCCCAGATGCCACATGGCACGGCTATCCACGGGGATCCACTTGAGAGCTGTGATGTGCTCACTTAACTACAGTTGCCAATTCCCATTTAGTGGGAATTTGCTGGTCGCTGGGTGTTATGGGTGGTCGGTGTGACAGGTGGACCGGGGTTGCCCTTGGAATGGGAACACATGATCCAGAGGTTGGTGTCGTGTTCAGCACACTGAGATAACACGGGCTGCAACTGGATGTAGCTATAACTGAAAGATACTCCAGACCTTGAAGTTAGTTCAATTTGATTTATTGAACCTGTCACACAGTTAGTTCAGTTCTCTGTGAGTTCGACTCTCTGCTAACCTAAGTGTGATTACTCTGTCTGACTCTGTTAGCCACGTGCTGGAGGTGTTATGTGATATATACACCTGACTCACTCTGTAGATGTCCCCAGTGGAAAGAGGCAGATTGTGAGTGCCTTGTGCCTTTTATAGTGGGACACCATCCCCAAGTGTTCTGCCTGCTGATTGGTTCTGTTCTGTTCTCTGTGTTCATTAGCTGCCTGTCTGTATCTCATTATGTACATGTCTGCCTATCATGACATCTCCCCTTTTGAAATGTTTTTCTGTAGCATATGTGAAAGTATTTGCTTGAGTAGGCCGAAAAACTAACTTATTTACATACAATGGCAGTTGGGAACATATATACATGTGAAAACAGGTGTCTAATGTGCGAAAACAGAACATAGCAAACAAAACAAATGTTCATAAGTCCAGTCTCCGGGGCTTGCATCTGATCCTGGTCGACCGCCGGAGAGGTGGTGGTGGGGATGACGGCGCTTTGATAGGCTGGATTGAAGCTTGACTGGTGGCCTCGTGGTTCAAGGTATCAGGAGGAGGCACAATAACAGATGGAAACAACGAAGAATGTAGTTGTGGGCGGGCAACTGTGCCCAGTGCCCGTCTGTTTCGCCGCACAACTGAGCCATCAGCCATACGCACAACATACGATCGAGGAGCAGCCTGTCAAACAACAGCAGCTGGAGCTGACCAGCCTCCTTCAGGTAGCTTAATCCAAACAGCATCCGCCGGGGATAGCACAGGCAAATCGGTGGCATGAGCATCATAGCCCTGCTTTTGCCGGTCCCTGTGTTTCTGCACCTTCTGCAGCACCGGGAGGTGATCCAGGTCAGGTAAGGTATGGCTGGAAGAGACGTTTGCAGGTCCCTGTTCTTCAGGAGTTGAGCCGGTGACATGCCACTGGACAGAGGGGTTGTCCTGTACGCAAGCAGCGCAAAGTTGATGTCAGAAGCAGAATCCGTGGCTTTGCAGATGAACTGCTTCACTATGTGCATCTCTTTCTCAACCTTCCCATTGGACTGCGAGTAATGTGGGCTGGAAGTGACGTGATGAAACTGATATAACTGGGCAAATATTGACCACTCTTGGCTGTTGAAACAAGGACGTTGTCACTCATGACAGTGAGGGGAATACCATGCCTGGAGAACATTTCCTTACAGGCCTTGATGACAGTCTTGGATGTGAGGTCCAACAGCTTCACAACTTTTGGGTAGTTGGAAAAATAATCAATGATTAACATATAATCACGACCTTTGGAGTGAAAGAGGTCGATGCCCACCTTGGACCACGGGGAGGTCTCGATTTCAAGCTGTTGAAGCGTCTCCTTGCTCTGTGCTGGCTGGAAGCGTTGACAAGTCCGACAGTTGAGGACCATATTTGAGATGTACTGACTAATCCTAGGCCAGTAGACAGCTTGCCTGTCTCTGCGCCTGCATTTCTCGTCACCCAGATGCCCCTCGTGGATTTGCCGGAGCACCAAGTTCTGGAGACTGAGTGGAATGATAATGCGGTCTAGCTTGAGGAGGATACCATCAATCATCGTCAAGTCGTCCTTCACATTGAGGAATTGAGGGCACTGCCCTTTCTGCCAGCCATTGGCGAGGTGGTACATGACACGCTGCAGAAGGGGTCTTTGGCTGTTTCGTCGTGAATGCGGATCACCTTTTCATCCGACGCCGGGAGGTTGCTGGCGCACGGCTGCACCTGTGATTCAATCTGTTGGATGAATGCCAGCGGGTCAGCAGGCAATGCTATGGAGCGGGACAAGGCATCAGCAATAATGAGATCCTTGCCAGGCGTGTACACGAGTTGAAAGTCGTACCTTCTGAGTCTGAGGAGGATGCGCTGCAGCCGGGGCGTCATGTCGTTCAGGTCCTTGTGGATAATGTGGACTAAAGGCCTGTGGTCCGTCTCGACGGTGAACGTCGGCAGGCCGTAGATATAATCGTGTAACTTGATAATTCCAGTGAGAAGTCCCAGGCATTCCTTTTCAATTTGGACATACCGCTGCTTGGTGGGTGGCATCGCCCGTGATGCGTAGGCAACCAGTGCCCAGGATGAGGTATCATCGCGCTGGAGCAACACCGCGCCGATGCCGTCCTGGCTCACATTTGTCGAGATTTTTGTTTCCCTTTCAGGGTCAAAAAATGCCAATACAGGTGCAGTGGTGAGCTTGGCTTTCAGCTCCAACCACTTCGCCTGATGTGCTGCCTTCCACTCAAAGGCAGTGGGCTTTTTAATCAGGTGTCTGAGGGCCGTGGTGTGTGAGGCCAGATTTGGGATAAACTTGCCCAAAAAGTTTACCATGCTTCAGAAGCGCAGCACCACCTTCTTCTCTTCAGGGGTCTTCATGGCTTTGATGACCTTGACCTTGTCTGTGTCTGGGCGCGCACCCTGCTGAGATATCTGGTCACCTAAGAACTTAAGTGTCGACATGCCACAGCAACACTTGGCCCTGTTCAGCTTGAGGCCATTGGCATGGACATGGCGGAATACCTGCTGGAGATGGGAAACATGCCCTTGGGGGGTTGTGGATCATATGATGTCGTCCACATACACATGAACCCCTTCAATGCCCACCATCATCTGCCCCATGATTCTATGGAAGATCTCCGAGGCTGAGACAATGCCGAACAGCATACGATTATAGTAGTATCTGCCAAACGGTGTTTTAAAGGTGCAGAGCCTTCTGCTGGACTCATCCAGCTGGATTTCCAGAATCCATGTGACGCATCTAACTTGGTGAAAAACCGGGTGTGTCCATCTCACTTGTGAATTCCTCCCGCTTCGGGATGGGGTAGTGTTCCCGCATTATATTCTGGTTGAGATCCTTGGGATCAATGCAGATACGCAGCTCCCCCGAAGGTTTTTTTACACATACCATCGAGCTGACCTAGTCAGTCGGTTCTGTAACTTTAGAGATGATGCCCTGGTCCTGAAGATCCTTTAGCTGTGACTTCAGGCGCTCCTTCAGTGGAGCCGGGTGCCGGCGTGGTGAGTGGATCACAGGCGTGGCATCAGGCCATAGCAGGATCTTGTACCGATATGGCAGAGTGCCAATCCCATCAAACACATCCAGATACTGAGCGAGGATGTCGTCAATGCCGGCTTGAAGATCCACGTTGGGGGAGGTCATTGTATCGACCCGCTGCACAAGGTTTAGCTGCTTGCAGGCATGTGCGCCAAGCAGGGAGACCCTGCCTGGCTTGACGATTTCAAACCTTAGCCTTGCGTGAATGCTCCTGTTGGAGACGAGCAGATGGCAGGATCCCAGTGCGGTGATGGCATTGCCGTTATAGTCCAGGAGCTGGCAGGCTGCTGGAAGGAGCTTGGGTGGCTTCTTGATGCGGTTGAAATCTGCCTGTGAAAGGAGATTGGCAGAAGCATCTGTGTCCAGCTTGAATTGGATAGAGCCTTGATTTACTTACATCACTGCACGCTATTCATCTGCAGAAGCCACAGTGAGGATATTATTTGGTATTGTATATCCTCAATGTCATCATACCTATTCTTTGATCTTGTATCGTCATCACAGTCATCATAACTTGTACATGTCATCGCTTATTTACCTGTTTTTGTTCAATTTTTCTTTAACAATGTACAGAAAATATGCAACACGAAAAAAGGGGGGATGTGGTGATATGCATCACTGTAAATACACAAGGGGTTAATGTAAATACACTACGACTAAGTAAACACTAGAGGGAGCACCAGAGACGTCATGACATGCAGACATACAGCTAATGAACATAAAGAATAGGACACGACCACTGGGCTGTCAAGACATCCAGAGGTGACACTACCATAACCCATGTATAAGGACAGGGCACACATGCTCTGCTCTTTCCACAGGCAACACTTAGAGAGTAGGACAGGGGCAGATTGGAAGCATCACACCCACCATGTGGCTTGGAGCAGACTGGCTAGTTAGACTGAGTTACTATAGCAAGATTAGCAGGAGAGTCAAACTCACAGAGAACTGTGCTAATGGTTCAATAAATCACATTGAACTTACTTCAAAGTCTGGAGCATCTTTTGGTCAAAGCTGCATCGAGTTGCAGCCTGTGTTATCACAGAGTACGTAACACAACACTGCCGATGACACCACTATGTGTCACTTTGCTGATGGTCAAGAGGAGACTGATGGGGTGCTAATTAGCAGGACTGGATTTGCCCTGATTTCTGTAGTCGTGACAGACCAGGGCAATTTTCCATACTGTCAGGCAAATGCTAGTGTTGTAGCTGTACTGGAACAGCTTGACTAGGGTGCTCCTAGTTCTGGAGCCGAAGACTTCAGTACTGCTTCTGGGAAGTGCAGGTACCACAGCTTTTGCAGTATGTAGGGCCTTCAGCCATTTTCAACATCATCATAGAATTTACAGTGCAGAAGGAGGCCATTCGGCCCATCAAGTCTGCACCGGCTCTTGGAAAGAGCACCCTCCCCAAGTTCAACACATCCACCCTATCTCAATAACCCAGTAACCCCACCCAACACTAAGGGCAATTTATCATGGCCAATCCACCTAACCGGCACATCTTTGGACTGTGAGGAAACCGGAAACCCACGCACACACGGGGAGGATGTGCAGACTCCGCACAGACAATGACCCAAGCAGGAATCGAACCTGGGATCCTGGAGCTGTGAAGCCATTGTGCTATCCACAATGCTACCGTGCTGCCCTTGATAACATATGGTGAATTGGATTGGCTGAAGACTGACATTTGTGATGCCAGGAGGAGTCTAAGATGGATCATCCACTCAACAGTTCCGACTGAAAATGGTTGCAAATGCTTCTGCCTTCTGTATTCGTGCAAAGAATGTTTATTTGGCACAAACACCCGAAGCAGTGTTTCTGCTCTGATATTTTGCTGCCGCCTGTTCTTGTTTCTCAAAGAAAGCCAGCCTCACTTGCAATGGAGTTCATTTTCCAAAATCAATTGGTTGAATTTGACACAAACAGCCACTAATGATCCCATCTGATTATCATTTGTTAGTGTTATAACCCCAATGGAGGTCCTGGCATCTGGATGATATGGTTTCCCGTGACCTCCCTGGAATATGAACTTCCCCTTTAAGATAGACAGGACTTCCCCTTTAAGGGGGTGGGGGTTCCCCTTTCCAAGCAGAGCCAAAGTTGTGTAAAAACCCCGGCCCAGCTGCAAGTTAGGGAAGGAGATCCTGAGGGGAATGAAGGAATATTGTAATTGTATTGAAAAAAACCATACTCTGGAATTTATACTTTCATCTATGTGTTCCGCCAGGAAGTGAGGCTGTGTCCCACCTACCGCAGGTTCAACAGTTAGACTGGCAGGAAATGTTAAACATCCAAATTGTTAACAGCTGTTTGATAAGAGACACCAAGAGGTAGAGATGTACCCACCGAGTGTCTTTCCTTGTTTGTCTTTCCTCATTTAATTCATTTTTACAAATGCTTCTCGACCATGCATATTTCTAACACTTTACTTCCAACACTTTAATTAGTCTGCAGGGAACAGTGATAAATATTCCCACCAATCTCCAAGGAGGTCTTCGATGAATATTCCCACAAATCTGCTATAGGCCAAGCTGAATATTTCTATAAGGCTGCTCCAGATGTGAAGGTTTCCTCGACACAGATACAGATTTGAATGGCTGCTCCCATCAGTCTGTTACAGCCTTGGATCAATAATTGTTCTGGAATGTAGATATTATTGCCGTAGCTGTCTGTGCAGTTCAAACTCAACGAGTGCACATTTGCAGGGAAATTGTAGGGCTTGTGCATCCGTTTCTGAAATTTAATTCCCAAATCAAATCTGCTCAACACTTTAAATAGGAACGCAGACCTGACACATTGGGATAATTATTGATATGAGGTGATGTCTAATTTTATAAAGCTGCGAGTAGGCATCATTACTCAGTGTCTGGCTCTGCCTTTCTGAAATTACCTCTCTTAATTCTAATATTAAACTCAGAATATTAAGCCTAATCCTATTAACCTCCGAGGCCCGAAAGAGAATTCGAGTGCGCTCCATCTAAAAGCTGTGAGACATCAAGGACAGGACATGGTAATCGGGAAATGGCAATTGAATTGCTCAGGGGTCATGTGGACGTGACAATGAGGATGCTAAGCAAGGTGCCTGTTTGAATTACGACTTGTTCAAAATACTTTCACCTTCAAAATTATTCAGCAGCATTCTGCAATGAAATTGAGTTCAGCTCAGCTTGGACCATGCCTCATTTCAGTTGATGCTGGAGTCTTTAAGAGTGGGCCTTTGGGTTTCCCAGCCAGGTGTTTTCAAACAGCTACAAAGGGTAAAGCTTGGAGGTATCACTTGGAATTACAGATGTGCCAGGCAGGTCTGTTTGTGGCATTGATCCAAGTATTTATTTTTTATATTACATGAACCTGAAGCAAGAATTTCCAGTCTGCGTGCAGATTTATCGGTGAGTAGTAGGAACAAGTTTTAGACAGATTCCCCAAGTGGTTGGAACTTGGGCACAAAGTTTTCTATGATCAGCTGATGCGCATTGCCTCAGTTAGAAGATTTTGAATTCTGCTGTGGTAGGAGTACGAAAATATGTCTAAATGAAATTTTAAAGGAACGGGGCAATAAAAGGGAAATAATGGAAACATAAAATGATACAGCACAGAAGAATATCACTTGCTGGATTGAACCAGCACTTTGAAAGGACTAACCAATTAGTTCCACTGCTTGGCTCTTTCCCCTTACACATGTAACTTTTTTTCCTTTTGAAGTATATATCCAATTTCCCAGTTAAAATGGCTGCCACCATCTTTTCAGCCAACACATTCCAGATCTTTACAACTCAGTGTAAAAATATGCTTCCTTATTTCACGTTTGGCTCACCTGAAATCTGTGTCTGCTGGTTACTGACCCTTCTGCCACATGAAGCAATGCCTCCTTATTTACTCTATCAAAACCATTTACGGTTCTGAACACCTCAGGGTGCTTCCCAGGTGCATTGTCAATCAAAACTCGATGCCAGGCCACATTGGCTCAGGTATTCAATCCTGAGGTGGGTCGCTCAAGTTGAGAACTTGCCTAGTTTGGCACAGCCACCTCATGACAAACTCCCCCAAATGGCCGTTCTGAGAAGTGTGTGGGGTACAGGGTAGAGTTGGTCTTGCCCCTCCTGAGATGCAGCCACACAGGCTTCAAGGTGTTGAGTTGAGCTGGTTAAAAAGTCTGCTTTGGTTCTCTGAGACTTCGTCTCAGTTAAATATTGGGCCCTCTAGCCCTAGCCCATCACATCCCCTCAACCCCTTCCATCTCTCCAGGCCCCATCTATGCCAACTTATGCTAATCCATACCTTCACCTACCCCAATGGCTCATTATAACCCCCCCTCTGACAATTTAATGCCAACCCATGTCTCCCACACAACCTAATGGCTCCTTTTAGCTCTCATGCCAACTTAATGGCAACTCATGCCAACTTACCCACCCACTACCCTTTGCCCTTACACCTTCCATGCCAACTCACCTAGTATTTAGTATGGGATATCCTTGGAAGCCATGTTGAGATTAAATTATATAAAATTTTAAGAATCTATTAGACTGCCACAATATTGAAAAAAATACTCATTCATAAAAGACCATTCAAAACATTTAAATCCCCTCAGCAATTCAATCCCTTATAAACAACAAAAAGACTTGCATGCCTCATCCCCCATTAAACGCAGCTAATCCTTCAATAGCCTCCTTGAGCTGTCAATCAAACTGTAAACATAGTATTCCCTGCTGAGGTAAAAATATGATGTGGAGATGCCGGCGTTGGACTGGGGTGAGCACAGTAAGAAGTCTTACAACACCAGGTTAAAGTCCAACAGGTTTGTTTCAAACACGAGCTTTCGGAGCACGGCTCCTTCTTCAGGTGAATGGAAAGGCTTGTTCCAGAAATGTTTATATAGACACAGTCAGAGATGCCCGGAATGCGAGCACCTGCAGGCAATCAAATCATCAAAGATGCAGAGAGAGAGGTAACTCCAGGTTAAAGAGGTGTGAATTGTCCCAAGCCAGTTCAGTCGGTAGGCCTCTGCAAGTCCAGGCTTGTTGGTGGGGGCCGAATGTAATGCGACATGAATCCCAGATCCCGGTTGAGTCCGCATTCATGCGTGCGGAACTTAGCTATAAGTTTTTGCTCAGCAATTTTGCGTTGTCGCGTCTCCTGAAGGCCTCCTTGTAGAATGCTGACCCGGAGATCAGAGGCTGAATGTCCTTGACTGCTGAAGTGTTCCCCAACTGGAAGGGAACAGTCCTGCCTGTTGATAGTCGCACGATGCCCGTTTATTCGTTGTCGCAGTGTCTGCATGGTCTCGCCAATGTACCACGCTTCGGGACATCCTTTCCTGCAGCGTATGAGGTAGACTACATTGGTCGAGTCGCACGAGTATGCGCCGCGTACCTGGTGGGTGGTGTTTCCACGTGTAATGGTGGTGTCCATGTCGATGATCTGGCATGTCTTGCAGAGATTACCCTGGCAGGGTTTTGTGGTGTTGTGGTTGCTGTTCTGAAGGCTGGGTAATTTGCTGCAAACAATGGTTTGTTTGAGGTTGCGCGGTTGTTTGAAGGCCAGTAGTGGGGGTGTGGGGATGACCTTGGCAAGATGTCCATCCTCGCTGATGATGTGTTGGAGGCTGCGAAGAAGATGTCGTAGTTTCTCCGCCCCAGGAAAGTACTGGACGACGAAGGGTACTCTGTCAGTGGTGTCCCGTGTTTGTCTTCTGAGGAGGTCGGTGCGGTTTTTTGCTGTGGCGCGGTGGAACTGTCGATCAATGAGTCGAGCGCCATATCCCGTTCGTACGAGGGCATCTTTCAGCATCTGTAGGTGTCTGTTGCGCTCCTCCTTGTCTGAGCAGATCCTGTGTATACGGAGGGCTTGTCCATAGGGGATGGCTTCTTTAATGTGTTTCGGGTGAAAGCTGGAGAAGTGGAGCATCGTGAGATTATCTGTGGGCTTGCGGTAAAGCGAGGTGCTGAGGTGACCGTCCTTGATGGAGACGAGTGTGTCCAAGAATGGAACTGAATTTGGAGAATAGTCCATGGTGAGTTTGATGGTGGGATGGAACTTATTGATGTCATCGTGTAGTCGTTTCAGTGATGTCTCGCCGTGGGTCCAAAGGAAAAAAATGTCATAGATGTATCTGGTGTATAGCATCAGTTGAAAGTCCTGTGTGGTGAGGAAGTCCTGTTCAAACTTGTGCATGAAGATCACTGAAACGACTACACGATGACATCAATAAGTTCCATCCCACCATCAAACTCACCATGGACTATTCTCCAAATTCAGTTCCATTCTTGGACACACTCGTCTCCATCAAGGACGGTCACCTCAGCACCTCGCTTTACCGCAAGCCCACAGATAATCTCACGATGCTCCACTTCTCCAGCTTTCACCCGAAACACATTAAAGAAGCCATCCCCTATGGACAAGCCCTCCGTATACACAGGATCTGCTCAGACAAGGAGGAGCGCAACAGACACCTACAGATGCTGAAAGATGCCCTCGTACGAACGGGATATGGCGCTCGACTCATTGATCGACAGTTCCACCGCGCCACAGCAAAAAACCGCACCGACCTCCTCAGAAGACAAACACGGGACACCACTGACAGAGTACCCTTCGTCGTCCAGTACTTTCCTGGGGCGGAGAAACTACGACATCTTCTTCGCAGCCTCCAACACATCATCAGCGAGGATGGACATCTTGCCAAGGTCATCCCCACACCCCCACTACTGGCCTTCAAACAACCGCGCAACCTCAAACAAACCATTGTTTGCAGCAAATTACCCAGCCTTCAGAACAGCAACCACAACACCACAAAACCCTGCCAGGGTAATCTCTGCAAGACATGCCAGATCATCGACATGGACACCACCATTACACGTGGAAACACCACCCACCAGGTACGCGGCGCATACTCGTGCGACTCGACCAATGTAGTCTACCTCATACGCTGCAGGAAAGGATGTCCCGAAGCGTGGTACATTGGCGAGACCATGCAGACACTGCGACAACGAATAAACGGGCATCGTGCGACTATCAACAGGCAGGACTGTTCCCTTCCAGTTGGGGAACACTTCAGCAGTCAAGGACATTCAGCCTCTGATCTCCGGGTCAGCATTCTACAAGGAGGCCTTCAGGAGACGCGACAACGCAAAATTGCTGAGCAAAAACTTATAGCTAAGTTCCGCACGCATGAATGCGGACTCAACCGGGATCTGGGATTCATGTCGCATTACATTCGGCCCCCACCAACAAGCCTGGACTTGCAGAGGCCTACCGACTGAACTGGCTTGGGACAATTCACACCTCTTTA
The DNA here is from genome assembly GCF_902713615.1 of Scyliorhinus canicula. Taxonomy (NCBI): domain Eukaryota; kingdom Metazoa; phylum Chordata; class Chondrichthyes; order Carcharhiniformes; family Scyliorhinidae; genus Scyliorhinus; species Scyliorhinus canicula. The sequence goes on from NC_052146.1 coordinate 173,506,893, forward strand.
ACCTGGAGTTACCTCTCTCTCTGCATCTTTGATGATTTGATTGCCTGCAGGTGCTCGCATTCCGGGCATCTCTGACTGTGTCTATATAAACATTTCTGGAACAAGCCTTTCCATTCACCTGAAGAAGGAGCCGTGCTCCGAAAGCTCGTGTTTGAAACAAACCTGTTGGACTTTAACCTGGTGTTGTAAGACTTCTTACTGAGGTAAAAATAGGTTATGAAAAGCAGTCCACCATTAATGATGAAATAATGATCCTTGGGATAATGTTAACAAATAGCTTTTGCAAACCTTTTCTTTGAACTCTGACACAGTCTATTTTATTTACATTTTAAAGAATTAAGTATTTAAATAACTTGACAGTTTATGTTTTTTACCATTCATTGATACAGGTAGCCCTTTCATTTAATTTAGCAAGGACGAAGGATTTAAATGACTTCACAGTTTGACAGTTCTGCAGAACTTGTCTACCCTTTTTATAACCACTCTAATAATTTATAAGTGCCAAACTATGGGTTAAGGCCCTTGCTGCAGTGGAAATTGGGTCATTTTGAATTCAGCACTGTGTAAAATTAGCCCAGCTAAGTTTCAGTTTCCTTCTTGTAAATCACGCCCCAGCCCCTTTCCCCTTTCGATGAAAATTGAATCTGTTTGAAATGGGAAGGGGCTTCTGGATCCGGGTTCAATTGACCATTCCAGAGTCTCCATGGAGTTTCCATGACTCCGCGGGCAGGTTTTAAGGAGTGTCTTCAGGGAGAAATGAGAGGTCGAGAGGGTGAGGATGGGAATTACAGATTATAGAGCCAAAACAGCTGAAGGCATATCCACCAATGAGGAAGTGATTAGAATCAGGGTGGCCCAAGAGACCAGAATTGAAGGAGTCTTGGAGGTTTGAAATTGTGGAAGAGATTATACATGTAGGCAGGAGAAAGAGGTGAGATATAATAGAAAGCAGAGGATGGATCTTGGGTGGACTCCAGAGTAAAGTGTGAGGTGATTCATTTTGGAAGGAATAACAGGAAGACAGAGTACTGGGATAATGGTAGTGCGGACGAGCAGAGAGATCTCGGTGTCCATGTCCATAGATCCCTGAAAGTTGCCACCCAGGTTGAGAGGGTTGTTAAGAAGGCGTACAGTGTGTTAGTTTTTATTGGTAGAGGAATTGAGTTTCGGAGCCATGAGGTCATGTTGCAGTTGTACAAAACTCTGGTGCGGCCGCATTTGGAGTATTGTGTGCAGTTCTGGTCGCCGCATTATCGGAAGGATGTGGAAGCATTGGAAAGGGTACAAAGGAGATTTACAAGGATGTTGCCTGGTATGGAGGGAAGATCTTATGAGGAAAGGCTGAAAGACTTGAGGCTGTTTTCGTTAGAGAGAAGAAAGTTAAGAGGTGACTTAATTGAGGCATACAAGATGATCAGAGGATTAGATAGGGTGGACATTGAAAGCCTTTTTCCTCGGATGGTGATGTCCAGCACGAGGGGACAGAGCTTTAAATTGAGGGGTGATAGATATAGGACACATGTCAGAGGTAGGTTCTTTACTCAGAGAGTAGTAAGGGCGTGGAATGCCCTGCCTGCAACAGTAGTGGACTCGCCAACACTAAACGCATTCAAATGGTCATTGGATAGGCATATAGACGATAAGGGAATAGTGTAAGTGGACTTTAGAGGTGCTTCACAGGACGGCGCAACATCGAGGGCCGAATGTTCTATGTTCCATGTTCTAAACAGTGCGGCAGTCAGAAATTCAAAATGACTGATGATTCTCTGGCTACAACTGAATGAATAAAAATGGATCTGGGCACATGCATCACACCCAGGGGGACAATGTTGGATAGCATTGGAGGAGGACAGAATCATCAATCATGTTGAATTCTGTCGACAGAACGAGGGAAGATGGTTTGTTTTCGTCATCGTCACACAGGATGTCATTTGTCATTTAGAGAAATGCCTTTTCAGTACTGTAGCAGGGCCGAAACCTGGTTAAATGTTTTTAAATTTGAAGTTCCAGGCAAGATGGACAAAGATTTGAGTAGATGTCAATACATTCAAAGGCTTGGGAGACAAAAGAGAGGAAGGATAGTGGGCGGTAGTTTGCAAGCAGAGGAGTGATAATAGTAGCAGTTAAGGAGAAGAGGACAGTCCCTGAGGAGAGAGACTAAGAAGCGAGCCAAGAAAGGAAGTTGGGTGGCCTGCAGTTTAGTGGGAATTCAGGCAAGGGAGCAAGAAGTGGATCTTATGAGCAAGATGAATTTGATGAGGGCATGAGCGGTGATTGGGGAGAAACTTGTGAAAGAAGCAAATTCAGGCCTAGAGCAGCTTTAGAGGTGGCACGTCAAAGCAAGCATGTAAAAGAAGGAAAGTGGCAGAGACAGTTGATTGGTTGATCTCAGTCTTAGTGCCAAAATGGTCGATAAATTCCTTTCACTTCTGGAGGTGAAGGTATAGAAGCCAGGGATGAGACGTTTAAAAAGAATGGCGGGAACCTTACCAGAATTTGACAAAGTGTCAGGCTCTTACAGAAAACATGCGTGGAACTCTCCAATTCCACTGCCTAGTTTTCTCGACTAATCTTGAGCTTCTTTGCCAAAAAAAAAGTGGACGACATTGGAGTCTCTTAGGCTCCGGAAAGTCCTCGTGAAATTGATGTGCCGGGTCAGTCTGTGTACACCACGCCAGTGAACGCTGGCGACGGCAGGAACGAGGTGGCGGACAATAGTCAGGAAACGGCAGAACTTTGGAGTTGCGACCAAGAACTCTGAGGTCTGCATCTCCATCTTGGAGTTGGACAGCACAACGTCGGGCATGTCGGCGTCACAGCTGGCTGGTTTGGCAATGGAGCAGGAGGAGGCAGAGTAGGCTTCTTGCGAGGCACTTGGTGAGGGAGCAGCCGCCGTGAGCGAATGTGATCCACTTCATTAGCTGCCCACGGACCCAAACTTGGTATGGGATGGTCCCTTTGGAAGGAGGACAATCCCAAAAGGCCAGTGAGCACCGTGGTTGAAGTTACGAATGAACACCACATCATCCGGTGCGAATTGGCGAAGAGACCGACATCAAACTGGGCAACGCCCTTGCAAATCTTGGTGACAACGCCCCTTCACGTCAATGTCCTGTAGAATCAAACTGGATCATGCACGAAGTCTACAACCCAGCTACAATTCTGCTGGGCCTACCCCAGTTGCTGTGTGCGTTGTGGTCTTGTGCAAAATAAAAGCCTTGCCAGTTGCATGCCCATCGGGCCAGAAGTCTGTTTCCTGAACCCACGTTTAACCATCTGCACAGCCCTCTCTGTCAAACCATTCAATGCTGGATGGTATGGGATGGTGTGGGCATGGCAAATCCAGTTGTTCTCGACAAATGCGGCAGACTGTTTGCCCGTAATCAGTCACGTGTACCACGTGGGTGGAAAAAGAAACATGCAGTGCTCAATGGTTTCCCGGGAGGTGATCGTCGTCAACCTGTGGACCTCCAGCCACTTCGAATGGGTGTCCACCAGGGCGCGAAACATCAAACCCAAGAAGCGACCTGCAAAATCAGCGTACATGTGCACCCAAGGGCCCCTCGGCCACTCCCAAGGTAGTAGGGGTGTCGCAGCAGAGAGCTTTGGGTGCACCTGACAGATGGAGCACTGCTGGGTCAACATCTCAATATCAGTGTCCAACCTGTGGTCATATGCATCACTGTAGACACACAAGGGGTTAATGTAAGTACACGTAAACTAGCTAGACACTAGAGGGAGCACCAGAGACATGACACACAGACTCTCAACCAATAGGTCAGTAAGATAGGACAGGACCAATGGGCATTCACGATACACACAGTGGTGACACTACCACAGGGGGGCATTACACCAACCCATATATAAAGGACACAGCACACATGATCTTCCTCTTTCCAGTGGAGACACTCAGTGAGTACAGACATGGGGTTGATTCAATATCACACCCACCACGTGGATTGTAGCAGACTGGTTCGTCAGTCTGAGTAGCTATAGAAGGATTAACAGTAGTGGCGAACCCAAGTAGGAGAATTATAAATAGTTTAATAAATGTGTTGAAGTTATCTCCACGTCTGAACCTTCCTTTGTCAGAGTAAGCATCAAGGAAGCAGCTTATGCTACGTCAAGAGCATAACAAGACACAACTCTAGCCATCAAACGTAGCTTCATGACAGCACCTTCATTTTGGACACTCCAGAATGTCTGTTGTGAAGGTCCTTCAGCATGGCAGCCTTCGGCAGGAGAAGCATGGTGCCCCACAGGAAAATGCTGCCCTCTACCGTCAGCTCAGCCAACTTTGACGAAAAAGCCATCTACTGCGCTGGTAGCTGCCAATGTTGCCCACCATACAGCACCTTGGCAAATACAGGGTCGGTTTGCATCCAGTCAGGAGCACACGAGGCAGTGATGGGCAAGGAGTCCATAAAGTTCATGACAGTAATCTATTTGTCCACTGTAGGAGGATTTGCGGACTCGACCTGCAGGGGGAGTTGACAACACATCAGCATGCACAATCTTGGTCCCTGGGTGGTGTTTGAAAGAATGTTCATAAGCAGCCAATAACAGAGCCCAGCACAGAATCCTCGCAGACACAATTGGTGGAAGAGGCCTAGCAATGGCCTGTGATCGGTAACGATGAAAAAATCATGGCTGGTAAACTTCTGGTGGCAGTGATGTGCTGAGCAGGTGGCTCTACTCCAGAATACAACCAAACAGGCACTTTTAGTCAAATCTAGCCTGAATATTTGGTCTTATTTCACCCATAAATAAGAAAGGGAGAGAAGAACAACAATATGCCAGCAAACTGGAGCTTGAGAGGCCAGCTCTCCTGACGGGGACTCAGAGATGAAATGGGTCCTCAATGGACCATATATGCCAGTCGTGGGGCCGTTAGACGGAAGGAGCTAGAAGCACCAATAGGACTGGGAGAAGTCATGGAGAGCATCAGCTCCATGCTGGCGGGGAAGGCGACGGAACCCAATGCGTTCCCGGCGGACTTCTATCAAACATTCAGGGCTGCACGGTAGCACAGTGGTTAGCACAGTTGCTTCACAGCTCCATGGTCCCAGGTTCGATTCCCAGCTTGGGCCACTGCCGGTGCGGAGTCTGCAGGTTCTCCCCATGTTTGCGTGGGTTTCCTCCGGGTTCTCCAGTTTCCTCCCACAGGCCAAAGATGTGCAGGTTAGGTGGATTGGCCATGCTAAATTGCCCTTCATGTTCAAAAATGGTTAGGTGGGGTTACTGGGATAGGTGTGGGGATTGGGTGGAGATGTTGGCTTAGGTGGGGTGCTCTTTCCAAGGGCCGCGCAGACTCGATGGGCCGAATGGCCTCCTTCTGCATTGTAAATTCTATGATTCACACCAGCTTTGGTCCTGCATTGACAGGAAATTTTTGCAGACTCACTGGTGAGGGGCACCCTGCCATCTATGCTAACACAGGCCATGATATCGTTGATACCCCAGAAAGACAAGGATCCAACGGAATGTGAATCATATAGATCCATTTTGTTGTTGAACGTAGATGCGAAAATACTCGCCAAAGTCCTGGCCATGAGACTGGAGAACTACGTACCAGAGGTGGTCGTAGAGGACCAGACAGGCTTTGTCAAGGGGAGACAGCTAACAGCGAACATCAGGAGGCTCCTGAATGTGATATTGACCCCATCTGGGTAGAGAACACCAGAGGTGATCATCTCCCTGGATGCAGAGAAGGCCTTTGACAGAGTCGAGTGGAACTACCTCATAGAGGGCTCGGACGGGGTTCACCTCGTGGGTGAAATCCTGTACAATGCCCCCAAGGCAAGCGTTTGGACCAGCGCCACTAGCCCCTAATACTTCCATTTTCACACAGGCAAAAGGCAAGGATGCCTGTGGTCTCCGCTCCTGTTCGCCCTGGCAACCGAATCCCTGGCGATCTATGCGAATTACCTGCTACTCAACATCACAGACCCGAAGAATGGCTTGAAGGTAATCATGAAGCTGCTGGAAGTGTTTCAGGCCTGCTTGCTAAAAACCCAACCTGGGCAAGCATGAGGTATACTCGGTGAACCTGAATGGGGGTGGGGCGGAGCTGGAGGGTCTACCAAACTGGCCCAAAGCAAATTCCGCTTTCTGGGGACACAGATAGCCCACGACTGGACATGGATCCACAAGTGGAATCTGACCAGTCTGGGGGAGAAAGTTATAAAGGACCTACAGAAGTGGGGCGCACTCCCGTTTTCCCTGGCAGACAGGGTGCAGACGATCAAGATGAAAGTACTGCCAAGGTTTCTCTTCCTGTTTAGATCGAAAACGATCTTCATCCAAAACACCTTTTTCCAAAGAATAGGTAAAATGATCATGGCGTTTGGGTGGGCGGGGGAAGAATCCAAGAATCCCAAAGGCAACACTGCAGAGGAAAAGAAGCATGGGCGACCTGGCTCTTCCGAACCTGCAATACTACCACTGGGCAGCCACAGCCGAGAGAGTGAGAGGATGGGTAAGAGAACTGAGTACGGAATGGGTGAGGCTGGAGGAGTCCTCCTGTAAGGGACTGACCCTCCGAACCCTTGCCATGGCTGTGCTCCCCTACCCCTGGCAAAATACACGACCAACCCAGTGGTGGAAGCAGATGAGACAGCATTTAGGCTTAACCGAGATGCCCACCATGGCCTCCTTCTGCGGTGTTATGGGCCAGGGTTTAGAGAACCCCAAAGTGTATCATGGAGTTCACCTGACCCACAACACTAAGTAATCATTAAGCTGTCCTTTTAACATCCATAAGACTTTTTAAAAAAAACTTTTAACAGAAGCACAGCAGGTTAAAGTCACTACTGAGAGTAGTTATTAGTTTTAAATAACCAAAGGATAAATTTACAGTCTTTAGATTACAGAGAGAGAGACTAATACACCTTCTGGCTGTGACTGCAGCTATCCAGCTCTAGAAACGAAACTGAAACACACCCTGCAGCAAACAGCCTAAAACAAAAGTGAAAAGCTGACAGGCAGCGCAGCTCCACCACCTCTCTGACATCACTGCAGCAGTAAACACCCATTTCTTAACAGTACTCTCACTATAGGTACTTATATACACACTCATTTATAAACACCCATTTCTTAAAGGTACTCTCACATACCTCCCACCAAGAAAAAAAATGAACCATCAACTTCAAGATGGTTTCATTTTTCACCTTTTCACTATTCTTTAAGAAATGCACACAGTAAATATACATTTTAGTTTCAAAAACCAACACACGCAAACTGGATTAATAAAATAGTCAATTTTTGTTCTTCTTCCTCCAACTGGAATCCTTCTCGATTAACAGTCTCTTTGAACAAGAAGGTCTTTGCACGATCCGTCCATTTCTCTATGCCTCGGCATTTCTCTTTAAAGTCAGGTACTTTAGCTCAATCTGATCACAGAGTCCCTTGTAGTTCTCCAACACAGGAGCATTGGTTATCACAGCTTTCAGGCAGTCAAATGCCTGTTGGAACTCCGCTGTCCGTTGAAATTTTTGACGTTTCTTCAGCAAGTCCATCAGTGGAGCAACCACGCCACAAAACTTTTGCACAAATGTTCAATCAAGTCCACTCATGCCAGGAAATCGCATTATTTCCCTTTGTGTCGAGGGCATTGAAAACTCCTCAATAACTGTTGGTTTCACATCCCGTATGACCATTCGACCCTGTCCAATTGTATAGCCAAGGAAAGTGACTTGGGCTTTTCCAAATTCATTTTTTGCTAGGTTTATCACCAAATCCGCATCCTGAAGTCGATCGAATAACTCCATCAGATGTTTTAAATGTTCTTTCCATGTTTGGCTGAAAATTACCAGATCGTCGATGTATGCAGCACAATTGGGTAATCCTGAAACAACTTTGTTAGTTAACCATTGAAATGTGGCTGGGGCGTATTTCATGCCAAATGACACAACTTTGAATTGGTAAATACCATCTGGAGTCACAAAAGCTGAAATCTCCTTTGCCCTTTCGGATGAAGGTACCTGCCAGTAACCTTAAAGTAAATCCAGTTTGGAAATAAAAGCTGATTGTTCCACTTTCTCAAAGCAATCCTCCAAATGTGAGATAGGATAAGAGTCCATTTTTGTAACTGCATTGACCTTTCTATAGTCCATACACAACCGTTGGGTACCATCAGGTTTAGGTACCATCACTATGGGTGAGCTCCATTGGCTGCAACCCACTTCAATTCTGCCATTTTTAAGCATTCTCTCAATCTCTTTGTTAACCTGTGCCAATTTTAAAGGGTGAAGTCTGTATGGATGTTGTTTGATTGGAACAGAACTTCCCACATCTACATCATGTACAGCCATTTTAGTGCTTCCGAATTTATCTCCACAAACTTGCCCATGTGATATCAATAACTCTTTTAGGTCAGTTCATTTTTCCTCTGGAAGGTAACTCAACAATTCATCCGAATTTTTAAGAACATCCTCATTTTCCAATTTAATTTGAGGTATGTCAAATTCAGTCATCTGGATTTGGTTCGTCACTTTGAATTAGAATCATTAAAACCTCTTCCTTTTTCTCTCCTTCCCTTTCAAAGTACCTTTTAAGCATATTCACATGACACACTCGGTGAGTCTTCCTTCTATCTGGTATTTTTACCACATAATTCACCTCACTTAATTTTCTTTCAATCTGATAAGGTCCACAAAACCTAGCTTTTATAGGCTCACCTACCACTGATAACAACACTAAAACTTTATCTCCACTGGCAAAACTACGAACTTTGGATTTCTTGTCTGCTACCCGTTTCATCACATTTTGTGAAACTTTTAAATGTTGTCTAGCCAATTCACTTGCTCTATTTAATTGTTCCCTAAAATTTGACATGTAGTCCAACAATGTAACTTCTGATTACTCACTCGCCAATTTTTTCCTCAACCAATTTAAGTGGTCCTCTTACCTCATGACCAAAAATTAGTTCAAAAAAGACTAAATTTGGTTGACTCATTAGGTGCATCCCTAATTGCAAAAAGTACGAATGGAATTCCTTTATCCCAAGCCTCTGGATAATCATGACAATAAGCCCTCAACATTGTCTTTAATGTCTGATGTCACCTTTCTAACACTCCCTGAATTCTGGATGGTATGCAGTTTATTTAAATTGTTTTATTCCTAAGCTATCCATAACTTCTTTGAATAACCTTGAGGTAAAATTTGATCCTTGATCTGATTGTATTTCTGTGGGTAGTACATATCTAGTAAAAAATTTAAGTAACTCCTCCACAATCTTTTTAGCTGTAATATTACGTAAAGGAATGGCCTCTGTAAACCTAGTAGACACATCCATTATAGTCAAAAGATATTGATTCCCACTTTTCGTTTTAGGAAGCGGTCCTACGCAATAAATTAGGACCCTTGTAAAAGGTTCCTCAAATGCTGGAATGGGTATTAAGGGCGCTGGTTTTATCACTGTTTGAGGTTTCCCTATCACTTGACATGTGTGACATGATTGACAAAATTTAATTACATCTTCATGTAGTCCAAGCCAATAAAAATGTTTCTGGATTTTAGCTTGAGTTTTCCTTATTCCCAAATGACCTCCCACTGGTACCTCATGTGCAACTCGCAACACCTCCTCTCTATACCCTACTAGCAATACGACTTGATGAACTTCTGCCCACTTTTCATCCGCCTGCATATGTAAAGGTCTCCATTTTCTCATCAAGACATAACTTTTACAGTAATAACACTCTGGTGTACACTCAGATTCCTCTTCCGTGTATGCTTTCTGATACATCTGGTTTATTTCTATATCTTTCTGTTGTAACTCCGCCAATGTTCCTGAACGAAAAATATCCGCCTCATCCTCCACATGTTCTTGTTCTTTTTCAACCATCTGGTCAAAAATCGTTTCTGATAATTGCACTTCAACTTCACCTTCGCTCTTTGATTTATTCTCGTGACTTAACCTGTGACTTTGCGACCTTGTTACTACACAATACGGAAAAATCCCAGGATATTCGTCCTTCAACACTTCAGTTGTCTGATTTTCCACTGGCTTATCAACCATAGTAGGCATCACTCCCATCTGCGATCCAGCTATATGATTACCCAAGATAAACTGTATTCCTGGACAAGATAGTTTCTCTATTACTCCTACTACCACTTCACCACTCTTCACTGGACTTTCCAACCTTACCTTATATAATGGAACACTACTCCTCTCACCCTGAATTCCACATATTACCACCTTTTCTGTCAATATTCTTCCCAAACTACATAACTCCTCATCTCTTACCATTAAAGATTGACTAGCTCCCGTATCTCTTAAAATTGTGACTTTTTTAGCTGCTCCTCGATATATATGAATAAACTTTACCCACACAAGTAAATTCTTCAAAGACATCTGGCACCTTCTTATCAATCACCTCTTGATCAGGCTGTACAATCTTTTGCTGCTCCATCGCTTCCCTTGGGCTTTCCTTTACCACTTTAACAAACCTCACTGTCTTATCCTGTTTTACCACATCAGCCTTCCCAGTGCTTTTCTTCAACCACCAACACTGTGACTTTACATGGCCTAGTTTATTACAGTGAAAACTTTTGAAACTTTTCATGTCTCTTCCACCCTCCTGGATTTCTTTTTTAATCTGAGGTACACTCTCCATTATTATCTTCCATCAGATTGATGTGTTAGGCAGGTTGGTTCGATGTGGACTGCACTCGATGCAGGGAAGTTAGAAACAGACGTCTAACACTGGAGAAAATCCAATACTGTTATTCAACTATAGAAATGCTATACATATTCAGCTGTGGGTTGACACTATACTGATCTGACTGGTGACCTTGTCATAGCCTGACCAGACTTACTAGCTACAGCATGATGTTTGCACTGGCTAGCTCGTGGACTCTGACTTTCTCAGTAGCTGGGTTCCGAGAGAGCGGGAAACCTAGTGCCCTCTGGCTTTATAATGGCAGTGTCCTGTCTGGTGATTGGCTGTACTGTGTTGTATGCTTACTGGTCATCCTCTGCGTCAATCACTGCTTGTCTGCATCTCATTATATACATGAGTGGATATTATGACATCTCCCCTTTTTTCTTAGTTAAATAAATACTGAGGTACTTATATATGCCTGACTATATACAAACGATGCTTGAACAAACGTATATACATGGGAAGGTGTCGATAGTGCAGATACATGGAAAACGAAGCAATATTTACAAAGGTTAAATCGATGAATTCAGTCGCAAAATTTACAAAATTTACAAAAGTTCAGTCTACAGATTCAGTCTTTGTGGTGGGCGACGAATTCTTGTTGATTGCCGCAGAGGTGGATCAGGAGCCGCCTGCACGAGGATAGGTGGTATCGCTGCCATCGCGGTGGTTGCGTGGGCCGGCAGGATCACTGGCAGATCGGTGGCCTCGTGGCAGGGTACGTCAGGAGGAAGTATGATGGCCAGTGGAGCACTGCGGTCAGGTGGTGGGCGTAGAAATCTTCGCAATCATACATCTGTTGCGCCATAGCAGGGAGCCATCAGCCATGCGGACAAGCAACGACCTTGGGGCAACTTGTTTGACAACAACAGCTGTGACTGACCAGCCGCCCTCAGGCAACTGGACGCGAACATGATCGGCTGGAGCCAGCTCGGGTAGATCCGTGGCCTGAGCATCATATGTGGCCAACTGTTGGGCCCGGGACTGCTGCATTTTTTGTAAAACCGTGAGGTGATCAAGGTCTGGAACATGGATGGCTGGAACTGTGGTCCTCAGAGTGAGATTCATGAGCATCTGCGCTGGAGACAACCCAGTGGACAGTGGGGTTGCTCTGTATGCCAGCATTGCCAGGTTGAAGTCGGAGCCTGAGTCTACAGCTTTGCACAGCAACCGCTTGACAATATGGACCCCTTTCTCGGCCTTCCCGTTTGATTGCAGGTAGTGAGGACTGGAGGTAACGTGACGGAAGTTGTAGGACTGTGCAAAATCAGACCATTCCTGGCTGTAAAAGCATGGACCATTGTCGCTCATTACCGTGAGCAGTATCCCATGCCTGGCGAACGTTTCTTTGCAGGCTTTGATGACCGCGTTCGACGTGAGGTCGGACAGTTTCACCACTTCTCGGTAACTGGAGAAGTAGTCGACCAGGAGTACGTAGTCATGCCCCTTGGCATGGAAAAGGTCTACACCTACTTTGGACCACAGAGAGGTTACGACCTTGTGCTGTTGCAGTGTTTCCTTGGGTTGAGCCGGTTGAAACTTCTGACAGGTGGGGCAGTTGAGGACCGTGTTGTCAATGTCCTGGTTAATGCCCGGCCAATAAACCCCCTCCCGAGCACTGCATCGGCATTTCTCGACTCCAAGGTGACCCTCATGGAGTTGACCCAGCAGCATAGCCTGCATATCTGAGGAATAACAATCCTGTTGAGTTTCAGAAGGATTCCCTCCACAACCGTCAGCTCGTCTTTCACGTTAAAGAATTGGGGACATTGTCCCTTTTGCCAGCCATGGGTAAGGTGCTGCATCACACGCTGCAGTAGAGGATCCTTGGCCGTTTCCTCACGAATGTGGACCACCCGTTCGTCAGAGGTTGGGAGGTTGGTGGCACACAATTGCACTTGCGCTTCTATGTGGCAGATGAAGTCATCTTGTTCACACGTTGTGGTGATGGACCGCGATAGGGCATCTGCAATGATCAGCTCTTTGCCTGGCGTGTAGACAAGTTCGAAGTCATAGCGGCAGAGTCGAAGAAGAATTCGCAGTAACAGAGTTGTCATGTCATTTAAATCCTTCTGGACCTGGCAGACCTGTTGGAATTCTTCCACCTGGAGCAAATCAAATGCACCATCTGAGGATCGGTGGATGGCTTTCACAAAGCGTGGGGCTATACATCAGCCTGTTCCAGAACCTGTCCGAAGCCAATAGCGATTAGGAAGAATGGGGGAAGGGCGGCCCAATGAGGCCAGACAGGAGCACACAGAACAGATCGGATCATGGTGGAAGTGCAACAAGGAAGGAACCCTGGGAAATATCAGGATAGGACACGGGAAAAGAATAAGGGGGGGGGGGGCAGAGAGATCCCCCCCCCCCCCCCCCCCCCCCACCCCATCAAAGCCTCCGGGGCAACAGCAATATTTACAAAATGAAAGAAAGACTACAACACGCATGGTGGAAGAAAGGGCCAAGATTGAGCCCGATTAACAATAGGGGGCGGTGGAAGGGAGGGGGGAGGGCCAACAAAAGGGAAACATGTAAACCATACATAAGAATCATCTCATTCTGTAAATATTATGTGTTTTATATGTCTGATTGCTGAATTGTTAAAAGTGGAAAATTCTAATAAAAATATTGCTCTCTCTCAAAAAAAAGAAAAAATCGCGGCCATAGACATATTGAGGGAATCGCTTCACACTGAACATGACCGTCAGGCCCTCTTTCTTGGTCTGGGCATACTTTCTTTCGGCCACAGCCAGTGTCCGAGAGGCTGTCATCTATCCGATGGGACAAAACGGCCCCAATGCCATACGGTGAATCATTGCACGTTATGTACAACGGTTTAGAGGAGTCAAAATGCATCAGCATCCCTGAAGAGGACATCCACTACTTCACCTTGTCCCATGTTGTATCCTGGGCTATGTCACTGCCCCATGGTTGTCACTTTTTCGAAAGCAAGTGGAGGGGACGAGGATAGTAGCCAAATTTGGATGAAGCATCCATAACAATTTACCAATCCAAGTTCCATGGCATCTCGCAGAGCAGGGGCCATTTTGATCGCACATACCTTCTCGTGGAGGCCATCCTGGTCCACTGGTTTAGCTCACTAGGGGCTGGTTTACCTCACTCGGCTAAATCGCAGGCCAGCTGCACGGTTCGATTCCCGTACCAGCCTCCCCGGACAGACGCCGGAATGTGGCGACTAGGGGCTTTTCACAGTAACTTCAGTGAAGCCTACTCGTGACAATAAGCTATTTTCATTTCATTTCATTTTCAAATCTAATCACCTCCTTTGCGTGAAACACACACTTCATGCAATGCAGGCAGACCCCATATTTGAAAACTGTTCAACACCGTTTTGCAAATGTTCATGTCCCGTGGCCCCTGTGACTACCACGCCGTCTAAGTAAACTGTGCGGTAATCCGTGCAGGATGTTCTACATCACACTCTGGAACACTGCACATGCCGAGGATACTCCAAACACGAGCTGGGTGTACTCATAGAGTCCCTTGTGCATATTAATTGTGATAAACGTCCATGAGGATTAATCGAGCACCAGCTGTAAGTAAGCGTTGCTCAGGTCCAATTTTGTGAATGTACAGCTATCAGCCAACGTTGCATATAAATCTTCGATATAAGGTAATAGGTAATGGTCTAACCTCGAAGCCGTGTTCATTGTAAATCTACAGTCTCCACAGAGGCTTTTTGACAAGGACTATCGGCGCTGCCCAATCACTAAAACGATCAGGCCGAATGATGCCCAAATTTTCCAAATGCCAAAGTTCGATCTCAACATTCTCTGCTAACAGTGTGGGAAACTGGGTCGGCACAGAGATATGGGCCTCTGGGTCCACCTAGATTTTAGCCATGGCCCATTTAATGGTACCTAAAGCAGGCTGGAAAAACCTCCGTAAATCTGTTCAGTACTGTCCACAAACCACTTGGAGGATATGCTGCCAATCCAGCCGCATCTGGTGTGGCCAATCGCGGCCCACAGGCTAGGGCCGTCTCCTTGCACCACAATGAGGGGAAGGGGCAGCGACTGGCACCCATAAACCACTGGAGTGACGGTGGATGCCCCGATATTCTGTCAATCCCCTGTAGAAGTGGCCAAATGAATCTCCGTGTCAGCCAAAGACAAAGTATGCACTCCCTGTTTGATAAGATCAAAAGTGCTCTGCGCCATTACAGAAACACCCGTCCCGTATCCAGCTCCATTTGGAGCATATGACCATTTACTTGTATCAGAATGTGAACAGGAGCCATACCGGGAGCTGCCAAAGAGTTCAGCAGCTTCTTAGCCTCATCCTCGGCCTCTTCTTGGTCATCCAGATGCGAGGCCTGGCTCTGGGCTGATGCCTACCTCGATTGGGGAGCCTGGAGCGCTGGCCATCTTGTCACTGGCGGGCATGCCCAGACCAGTATCCACATGTGGCAAACGGGCTGGAGTCATCCTCAGCTAAATCCAGGGATGGCATAAAACCCAGCGGTCATCCCCTTGCCCAGAAGATCCGGGCCGTAGGGGTACCACATGAGGGGCGATGCTCCAAAATGTTCACCTCCATCCCTTACATCTCTTGGACACCGCATTCCCCACTTTCTTGGGATTGGAGAGCTGCACCATCTGCTGGAAAGTGAGGGAGACTTCACCTGGAAGCTTTATCTGAGTTTTCATGTTATTAATACCGCAGACAAAGCGATTGCAGAGCATATTGGGCAAAACAGTTCCATACTCACAAAACCCGGCTATCTTCCGTAGACAAGACACAACTCTGTGATGGACTCACCGGTAGACCTCTCTGCCTTATTAACCTGATATCTTTGAACAATTATCGGCTGGGTTGGGTTAAGTATTATGCCACGAGTGTTTCGAGCTGGCCAGATATTTGCGTATCCAGTGCTGCCGGGTACGTGAGACTCTGGATTACCCCGACTGTATGTGGTACATAGGCCATCAGCAGTTTGGCCATCTGCCACTTTTCTCCATGATATTGTTGGCCCAGAAGAAATAACGCATTTGTTCAGCATATTGGTTCCAGCCTTCAACACTGGCGTCAAATGCATCTAAGCACCCAAACAGAGGCACGGAGATTCAAAGAAATCCAAACTTGGGTCCAGTAAATCGGGTGGTGGCTCAGCTGAGTAGGTTGCAGCGTCGACAGCAAACCAGTTTACTCCTCATCGCCAGTTTAGTAAGGACACTGGGTGTCCACACCAAATAAAAATAAGAACTAAGTTTTATTCACAAAGTATGTACACTTCCCGGTAGGCCCCTACTGGGTTTCATTCTGGTCGATGCCTTACTGGCCGACCTTATATACTCTGAGTAATTAGGGTACCTTGCCCCTAGCGGGGAGCTTGTATTCCACAAGGAGTACGGGTTAGACAAGCATTCCCATGTGGAATATCACACATACTCACTCACTCTCAAACAGAGGTGGTGATTTTCTGTTTGTGCACCGAGCACGAATCCTGCTGTGTTGGGAAAATACTGGGATAGCCCTGAACATGATTTATAATAAAGTCTTAAAAATTTTCCATCACAATTTGTTTTTCCCCTGGACCAACTTCATGGTTTGTTTGGCATTCACATGTCACCAGCCTTTTTTGGAAAGTAAGGAACTGTTTCTGCCTACTGTAATTGTTTGCCAAGGTAAGTTATATATTTGTTTTATCCTTGACATGTAGGCATGATGTGGTTGTCACCACTAGCAGTATTATATGTATTATGGTAAGACACGTATAGTAGAGGTACATGGGTAAATCCCTGCCTGCTGGCTCCGCCCAGTAGGCGGAGTATAAATGTGTGTGCTCGCCGGTGCTGCAGCCATTCTAGTGGCAGCTACAGGAGGCACCACATCTTTGCACAATAAAGCCTCGATTATTCCAGTACTCTCGTCTTTGTGGTAATTGATAGTGCATCAATTTATTGAGCAAAGATTTTTAAAATGATGGATCTTTGCATCAAGCCTGATCACCTGCAGCTGAGCCCTCAAGCACTATGTCCACTTTTGACCACTGGCTAGCCTGCTTTGAAAGCTACCTCAGAACATCCGCTGAGGAACCCTCGGACTCGCAGAAGCTCCAAGTCCTTTATTCACTGGTGAGCCCTGACATATTTCCTCTCATCCGAGATGCGCCCACTTACTCAGAAGCGATGGAGCTCCTGAAGGGACATTACATTCGGCCAGTCACTCAACTACGCTCCAGGCACCTCCTGTCCACGAGAAAGCAACTCCCCGGTGAGTTTCTGGACGATTTCTGGCGTGCCCTGCACATCCTGGGGAGGAACTGTGACTGCCAGGCAGTTTCGGCAGTCCAGCACACAGAACTTTTAATCCGAGACGCCTTCATTACGGGCATGAGGTCTGCGTACGTCCACCAGCGTCTACTGGAAGGGGATACGCTTGATCTTGTGGGAATTAGGCAGCTCATAAATTTGTTCGAAGTGGCCTCCCGTAACGTCCAGTCATACGCCCCCGACTGCGCGGCACCCTCATGGGCATCGTGGGCCCCACCAGCTGCCGAAAGCCAGCTCACCGCAAGCCTGCGCCGCGTGGCAGCCAGCCAACTCTGGGGGGCCCAAGTGCTATTTTTGCAGGCAGAACAAACACCCCCGGCAGCGCTGCCCGGTGCGGAGCGCGACCTGCAATGGATGCGGAAAGAAGGGACACTTTGTTTCTGTTTGCCAGGCCCGGTCGATCGCCGCTGTTTCCAGGCCCGGCGTTCCTACATCCCCACGTGTGACCAGGGGCGCCGCCATTTTCCTCCTCGCAAGCCACGTGCGGCCCGTGGGAGCCGCCATCTTCTTTTCCGCAGGCCACGTGAGGCCCGTGGGCACCGCCATCTTTAATGCCGCCCGCCATCTGCGCCCCGTGGGAGCCGCCATCTTTGCCGCCATTTTGGACAGCGCCTGAGGACCCCTGCTCGTCTGGCCGTTCATCGCCTGCCACTACGTCCACCACCGCTGACCAGCTCAGGACCTCCCAGCATCTTCCGCAGCTCGCCTCGATCACACTGGATCAATCCCGGTCCCACAACCTAGCGACCGCAACAACGACGGTGAAAATAGATGGGCACGAGACGACCTGCCTTTTTGACTCCGGGAGCACAGACAGCCTCATCCACCCCAGTACGGTAAGGCGCTGCTCCCTCGCGGTACACCCCGTTAGTCAGAAAATCTCTCTGGCTTCCGGATCCCATTCCGTGGAAATATGGAGGTACTGTATTGCGACCCTCACCGTCCAAGGTTTAGAGTTTAGCAACTTCCGGCTCTACGTCCTCCCCCATATCTGCGCTGCCCTGTTACTCGGCCTGGACCTCCAGTGCCACCTCCAAAGCTTAACCTTAAAATTTGGCGGACCCCAACCCCCCCTCACCGTATGCAGCCTCATGACCCTTAAGGTCGATCCACCTTTCTCGTTTGCGAACCTCACCCCGGATTGCAAACCCGTCGCCACCAGGAGCAGACGGTACAGTGCACAGGACAGGACCCTCATCAGGTCAGAGGTCCAACGGTTTCTGCGGGAAGAGGTTATTGAGGCCAGTAGCAGCCCCTGGAGAGCTCAAGTGGTAGTAGTAAAGACTGGGGAGAAGCAAAGGATGGTCATTGACTACAATCAGACCATCAATCGGTACACACAGCTCGACGCGTACCCCTCCCATGCATATCTGACATGGTTAATCAGATTGCACAGTATCGGGTCTTTTCCATAGTGGACCTGAAGTCCACCTACCACCAGCTCCCCATCTGCCCGGAGGACCGCCAATACACTGCGTTCGAAGCAGGTGGCCGCCTCTATCACTTCCTGAGGGTTCCCTTCGGCGTCACTAACGGGGTCTCGGTCTTCCAACGTGAGATGGACCGAATGGTTGACCGGTACGGACTGCGGGCCATCTTCCCTACCTAGATAACGTCACCATCTGCGGGCACGACCAGCAGGACCACGATGCTAACCCAGTGGGTCTCTAATTATGCGGACAAGGCCCGCCCACTCATTCAGTCCACAGCTTTCCCCCTGACGGCTAAGGCCCGCCAGGCCTTCAACCGCATCAAGGCAGACATCACCAAGGCCACGATGCACGGTGTCGACGAATCCCTCCCCTTTCAGGTCGAAAGCGGTGCATCGGATGTAGCTCTGGCCGCCACCCTCAACCAGGCGGGCAGGCCCGTGGCCTCCTTTTCCCGCACCCTCCATGCCTCCAAATTTCAGCACTCCTCTGTCGAAAAGGAGGCCCAAGCCATTGTGGAAGCTGTGCGACATTAGAGGCATTACCTGGCCGGCAGGAGATTCACTCTCCTCACTGACCAACGGCCAGTTGCCTTCATGTTCAATAACACACAGCGGGGCAAGATCAAAAATGACAAGATCTTGAGGTGGAGGATCGAGCTCTCCACCTATAATTGCGAATTTTTCTATCGCCCGGGGAAGCTCAACGAGCCCCCTGACGCCCTGTCCCGCGGTACATGTGCCAGTGCACAAGTGGGCCAACTCCAGGCTCTCCACTCCGACGGCTGCCACCCGGGGGTCACCCGGTTCTTCCATTTCATCAAGGCCCGCAACCTGCCCTACTCCATTGAGGTCAGGGCTGTCACCAGAGACTGCCAGGTCTGCGCAGAGTGCAAGCCGCATTTCGACCGGCCAGATCGAGCGCACCTGGTGATGGCCTCCCGCCCCTTTGAATGCCTCAGCATGGACTTCAAAGGGCCCTTCCCCTCCACCGACCGCAACACATACTTTCTGAACATGGTCGATGAGTACTCCAGGTTCCCTTTCACCATCCCATGCCCCAATATGACTTCTGCCACGGTCATTAAAGCCCTCAATAGCATCTTCACACTGTTCGGTTTCCCCACCTACGT
Organism: Scyliorhinus canicula; assembly: GCF_902713615.1. Classification (NCBI taxonomy): domain Eukaryota; kingdom Metazoa; phylum Chordata; class Chondrichthyes; order Carcharhiniformes; family Scyliorhinidae; genus Scyliorhinus; species Scyliorhinus canicula. Next base: position 173,526,415 of record NC_052146.1, read on the forward strand.
CCACAGCGACCGGGAATCCTCCTTTATGAGTGATGAGCTGCATCAGTTCCTGCTCAGCAAGGGCATCGCCTCGAGCAGGACGACAAGCTACAACCCCCGGGGAAACGGACAGGTGGAGAGGGAGAACGGGACGGTCTGGAAGGCCGTCCTGCTGGCCCTGAGGTCTAAAAATCTCCCGGTCTCCCGCTAGCAGGACGTCCTCCCCGACGCGCTCCACTCCATCTGATCGCTCCTCTGCACCGCGACTAATGAGACCCCCTCATGAATGTCTCTTTGCCTTCCCCAGGAAGTCCACCTCCGGGGTCTCGCTCCCAACATGGCTGACAGTTCCTGGACCCATCCTCCTTCGCAAGCATGTGCAGACTCATAAGTCGGACCCTTTGGTAGAAAGGGTCCACCTTCTACACGCGAACCCGCAGTACGCCGTCGTGGCACACCCCAACGGGCGCCAGGACACAGTCTCCCTCCGGGACCTGGCACCCACTGGATCACCACCCACGGCCCCTGACCTGACACTGCCCCCCACCCCCCGTTGCCTCATTCACCCCTGTGCCACTCACCCTCCCCCCAGCGAACCTCACCGCAGCCCCCGCCCCAGGAGGATCCGTCCTCCCATTGGGTCAGGGGTGACGATGACGAGGACAACATACTCCCGGAGTCACAGGTGACCAAGTCGGTGCCCACATCACCACCGGGACCGAGGCGATCGCAGAGGAGAGTCAAGGCCCCCGACAGACTGAACTTGTAATTCTTTTTCCACCACCCCCGCCGGACTCTTTTTTTTAACAGGGGGTGAATGTGGTAATCACCACTAGCAGTATTAAATGTATTATGGTGAGACATGTACAATAGAGGTACATGGGTAAATCCCTGCCTGCTGGCTCCGCCCAGCAGGCGGCGTATGATGAACCATCAATCGAACGTGAGACGTGTTGCTGTACAAAAGTTAGGCTTTAATAAGCTAGAAGTTAGCCCTGCGGTCGACTACAGTAAATGGATGACCGCCGAGCATTCTGGGTATTTATACCTCGCTCTGGAGGCGGGGTTAACTCAGCCTCTCGACCAATCGGGGAGCCGTCACATGACTGGTCTCAACCAATCGGTCGAGAGGCACATGACCGACCAGGGCCAATGGTAAGCCAGTGTTCTGCACCAATGGCAGACAGCTATGCAAATCATATGGGAGTTTCCTCCCACAGTCCAAAGATGTGCGGGTTAGGTGGATTGGCCATGCTAAATTGCCCGTAGTGTCCTAAACAGTAAGGTTAAGGGGGGGGTTGTTGGGTTACGGGTATAGGGTGGATACGTGGGTTTGAGTAGGGTGATCATTGCTCGGCACAACATCGAGGGCCGAAGGGCCTGTTCTGTGCTGTATTGTTCTATGTTCTATGTTCTATACCACCACATTTACCCCTTGCGGAGAAAGAAGCCGGGGGGAGGGGGGGTATCAACGAGAGCCTTGGGGGGGGGGGGGGGGGGGGGAGAACTGGTGGTATGTGTAGCAGCCAGAGAAGGGAGAAAAATATTTTTTTGGCTTCCCACTCGCCCAGACATTTAACAATAGTACATGGTCCATGGAGTTGTTGAAAATTAAATAGACTCGATCAGTCTTTTCGTGGCCCGTGACGTCCTGGCAGACCACCGCAGTGGAGTTGGTGACGCTGGTTCAGGTGATGGTGGTGGCTCCGCTGATGTCCTGGAGTCCGGGAGTGATGGTCCTTGAACAGTCCCCGTCACCCGGGCTGATGGTGGGGACCCCATGGGTGGGGAAGGGGTTGCCAGGGTGAGGCGCTGGGGGAAAAAAACAGGGGGGTGTCTGTGGTGAAGGGGGGGAAGGCCGCACGCCGGCGGGTGCCAGGTCCCGGAGGGAGACCGTGTCCTGCCGACCGTCGGGGTACTCCACATACGCATGCTTCCGGAGCAAGATGGGTCCGGGGGCGGCCAACCACGTCGGGAGAGGGGATCCGGAGGACGACTTCCTGGGGAAAACAAGAAGACGTTCATGAGGTGTCTGATTTGTTGCGGTACAGAGGCGTGAGAGGATAGAATGTAGGGCATCAGGGATAACCTCTTGCCATCGGGAAATAGGGAGATCTCTGGACCGGAGGGCCAGTAGTATGGTCTTCCAGATGGTACCATTCTCCCGCTCGACCTGTCCGTTACCCCGAGGGTTATAGCTGGTCGTCCTGCTAGAGGCAATGCCCCTGTCGAGCAGGAATTGACGCAGCTCGTCGCTCATAAATGAGGACCCCCGATCGCTATGTATGTATGCGCGGTAGCCGAATAGGGAGAAGATGGAGAGGAGGGCTTTAATGACAGTCGATGTGGTCATGTCGGGGGAGGGAATGGTGAAGGGGAAGCGGGAGTATTCGTCGATTACCGCCAGGAAGGAAATGTTGTGGTTGCTGGAGGGAAGGGGCCCATTGAAGTCAATGCTGAGACGTTCGAAGGGGCGGGATGCTTTGATCAGATGTGCGCGCTCGGGGCGGTAGAAGTGCGGTTTGCACTCTGCGCAGATGTGGCAGTCACGGATTACTGTCCTGACTTCCGCGATGGAGTAGGGCAGGTTGCGGACCTTTATGAAATGGTAGAAATGGGTCACCCCTGGATGGCAGAGTTCCGCGTGGAGGGAGCGGAGGCGGTCTATCTGCGCGCTCGCGCAGGTACCGCGGGACAGGGCATCAGGAGGCTCATTGAGCTTCCCAGGACGATACAAGATCTCATAGTTGTACGTGGACAACTCGATCCATCACCGTAAAATCTTGTCATTCTTAATCTTGCCCCTTTGTGCATTATCGAACATGAAGACCACTGACCGTTGGTCTGTGAGGAGGGTAAACTTCCTGCCGGCCAAATAGTGCCTCCAATGTCGCACAGCTTCGACTATGGCCTGGGCTTCCTTTTCCACAGAGGAGTGGCGGAGTTCGGAAGCCTGGAGGGTTCTGGAGAAGAAGGCCACGGGTCTGCCCGCTTGGTTCAGGTTGGCCGCCAGAGCTACTTCTGATGCGTCGCTCTCGACCTGGAAGGGGAGAGACTCGTCGATGGCGCATATCGTGGCCTTTGCGATGTCCACTTTGATGCGGCTAAAGGCCTGGCAGGCCTCTGTCAACGGAGGGAAGGTCGTGGGCTGAATGAGGGGACGGGCCTTGTCGGCGTAATTGGGAACCCATTGGGCGTAGTAAGCGAAGAAACCCAGGCAGCGTTTGAGGGATTTTGGGTTATTGGGGAGAGGGAGTTCCATCAGGGGGCGCATGCGTTCGGGGTCGGGGCCTATCACTCCGTTACGCACTACGTAGCAGAGGATGGTTAGACAGTCGGTGCTAAACACACACTTATCCTTATGGTATGTGAGGTTAAGGAGTTTTGCGGTTTGGAGAAATTTCCGGAGGTTGGCGTCATGGCCCTGCTGGTCGTGGCCGCAGACGGTGACATTATCGAGATACGGGAAGGTAGCCCGTAATCCGTACTTGTCGACCATTCGGTCCATCTCTCGTTGGAAGACCGAGACCCCATTTGTGACACCAAATGGAACCCTGAGGAAGTGGTAGAGGCGCCCATCAGCCTCAAACGCGGTGTACTTGCGGTCACTCGCGCGGAGGGGGAGCTGGTGATAAGCGGACTTAAGGTCCACAGTGGAGAAGACTTTGTATTTCGCGATATCGTTTACCATGGCAGAAATATGGGGGAGAGGATACGCGTCCAGTTGCGTAAACCGGTTGATGGTCTGGCTATAGTCGATGACCATCCGGCTTTTCTCCCCCGTCCGGACCACCAGCACTTGGGCTCGCCAGGGGCTGTGGCTGGCCTCGATGACCCCTTCCTTCAGCAACCTCTGGACCTCGGACCTGATGAAGGTCCAGTCCTGGGCGCTGTACCGTCTGCTCCGTGTCGCGACGGGTTTGCAATCGGGGGTGAGATTAGCAAACAAGGAGGTGGGTTCACTTTGAGGGACGCGAGGCTGCAGACAGTGAGGGGGGGTAGAGGGCCGCCGAATTGGAAGGTCAAGCTCTGCAGGTTGCACTGGAAGTCCAGTCCTAGGAGTGCCGGTGCGCAAAGATCAGGGAGGACAAGGAGTTTGTAATTTTTAAAAACCTTCCCTTGGACCGTGAGGTCCGCGATGAAGCAGCTGGTGATGCGGACGGAGTGCGAACCTGAGGCTAACCCGATTTTATGTTCTACAGGATGGACAGGGAGCTCGCAGCGTCTTACCGTGGCAGGGTGAACGAAGCTTTCCGTGCTCCCAGAGTCCAGCAGGCAGCCCGTCTCGTGGCAGTTGAAGTGGATCAGCATCGTTGTTTTGGTGAGCGTGCGTGGCCGTGACTGGTCGAGTTGAATGGTCGCGAGCCGTGGAGAAGAACCATCATCATAGTTGTCGTCGGCCGAGTAGTAGCTGGCAGAACCTTGCGTGCCAGTCCAGGGTGGTGGTGCCCAGGATCCGCACGTGGAGTCGGGGTCCCAAGATGGCGGCGCCCAGGACCCGCACGTGGAGTCGGGGTCCCAAGATGGCGGCGCCCAGGACCTGCACGTGGCGTCCGGGGCCAAAGATGGTGGTGCCCGCGGGGCCCTCATGGTTGCTGGGGGCGGGGTTAGCGGTGCCAGCAGGCCGAGCGGAGCGGCTGAGAGCGGGGGCAAAGAGGCGCGCTGGCCAGGCGCAGGGGTCCGGGGGTGGCGAGGAGAGAGTTGCGTGGTGCACTGGAAGGGCCCGGAGGAGAGGGGGAGGTGCGCAGGCCGGGCGCAGGGGCTCGGGGGCGGGGGGGGGGAGAGTTTGGCGCGGCGTACTGAAAGGGCCCGCAAGGGCCCGGGGGGGGGGGGGATCCCCGGTCTCTGCGCGGTACAGCAGCAAGCGATTTGGCCTGGCAGACGGGTGAAAAGTGGCCCTTCTTCCCGCAGCTCTTACAGAGGGCGGAGCGGGCCGGGCAGTGTGGGCGAGGGTGTTTAGCGAACCCACAGAAATAGCAGCGGGGCCCCGCGGCCTTGTCGGGGCATCTCGCGGCGCAGATGGGGGGCCGCAGGGGGGTCGGGAGTGGTGGATGGCGGAGGGGAAGCGTGCCAGGAGGCCCAGGGTGCTGCAGCGCGGCTGGGGACATAGGCGCGGGCGTTTAAGTTGGCGACCTCCAGGGAGGTGGAGAGAGTCCGTGCCTCAGTTAGGCTGAGGTCATCTTTCTCCAGCATCCGCTGGCGGATAGCGGCGGACTGCATCCCAGCCACGTAAGCATCTCTGATCAGAGGTTCCATGTGCTCCGTGGCTGAAACTTGGAGGCAGGAGCAATTCCTCCCCAGGACAGCGAGGGCCTGGTAAAAATCGTCTAATGACTCATCGGGGAGCTGTTGTCTGGTAGCCAGCAGATGTCGGGCGAATACTCTGTTTACCGGTTTAAGAAACTGTCCATTCAGCTTAAGCATGGCCGCGTCGTAATCTTTTTCCTCCACAATCATCGCATAGGTAGCCGTGCCCACGCTGGAGTGGAGGATGTGAAGCTTCTGTGCCATGGTGGGCGGGGTGCTTGCGGACGCCAGGTAACCATCGAAATATGCCAGCCAATGTTTAAAGATTTCTGAAGCGTTCTGAGTTTGTGGGTTGATGCGGAGGCATTCAGGCTTGATCCGGAGCTCCATCTTCAAAATTCTAGCTTATTAAATTGATGAACCATCAATCGAACGCGAGACGAGTTGCTGTACAAAAGTTAGGCTTTAATAAGCTAGAAGTTAGCCCTGCGGTCGACTACAGTAAATGGACGACCGCCGGGCGTTCTGGGTATTTATACCTCGCTCTGGAAGCGGGGTTAATTCAGCCTCTCGACCAATCGGGGAGCTGTCACATGACTAGTCTCAACCAATCGGTCGAGAGGCACATGACCGACCGGGGCCAATGGTAAGCCAGTGTTCTGCACCAATGGCAGACAGCTATGCAAATCATACAGCCACAGCGTATAAATGCATGTGCTCGCCGGTGCTGCAGCCATTCTAGTGGCAGCTACAGGAGGCACAACATCTTTGTTCAATAAAGCCTCGATTATACAACTACTCTCGTCTTTGTGGTAATTGGTAGTGATCACATGCCAAGTTAGATCTGGTGCTGAAGTCTCGGGAGTGAGGCTTGAACCTACAACCTCTTGTTCAAAGACAAGGGCTGCGATTCTCCGCAACCACGATGGGTGGGAGAATAGCGGGAGGGCTGCTCCCGTACCTCCCGCTATTCTCCCACCACCCCCCCCCCCCAAAATGGCGTGTCCGGTTTTCCGACACGCCACTCGGAGAAACGCCGTTTTTCAAGGCGGCCCGAGATTCTCCGACCCGGATGGGCTGATCGGCCTGCCGTTCCCGACCTGTTCACGACGGCGGAAACCACACCTGGTCGCTGCTGTCATGAACATGGCGCGCCAGGTAAGTGTGGGGCCTGGGGGGGGGGCGGATCGGGGATCGAGCACCACGACCGTGCTCAGGAGGGGACTGGCCCGCGATCGGTGCCCACACTCTTTCCCCTCCGCCGCCCCGCATGATCAAGACGTGGCGGCTGAAGGGAAAGACGGCAACCGCGCATGCACGGGTTTGAGCTGTCCAACCCGCGCATGCGCGGCTGACGTCATTAGGCTCCGCCGCGGCGTCATTCTTGACGCGCCGGGCCTTGAAGCCAGGGACAAGACCCGGCCGCCGAGTTTCCCGGTACGGCCCGCCTATCACCCTCAGGTAGGGGAGAATATGAGGCCGGGAGAGGCTTCCGACGCCGTCATGAACCTCTCCAGGTTTCGCGATGGCGTAGGGCCTTGCGGAGAATTCCGCCCAGGATTGGTATCAACAGAACCCCAAATGGGTGAAGACATTCAAGAAATAACTATCTCAGCTGGTTGCTGAAGGTGCCCAGCTACCTAATGATGAAAAGTAGGACCGACACTAAACAGTGTGACGTCCTGGCAAAAATGGTCATTCACCAGCAAACAAAAGTCAATTTGTGTCAGATTTTAAGTGCAAAATACATGGGAAAAGTTCTGATTCTACTGATCATCTGAGTAGGTCAGTTCAGAGCAGGTCAGCTCTCAGTGTTTGACACTTGTGTGCAAAGTCAGAAACGTCTGGTCTACTAGTTTTTCATTGCCTCATTATGCTTTTGTCATATGTCTCAGGTTATGTCACTAAATTGCTTTCCAAATCTTGCCAGAGGACAGCACAACAGAGCACAATCCCAGCTGATGGTGTCCAGCATCAATGCTCATTTCTGACTTTGATCGATTGACTGCAGAGATGAGAGGCTTGTCCACCAGTGATAAATTGAGTCGAGTGGTCTCAAAAATGAGAGGTCATTAAAATGTACAACATTCTTCAGAGGGTTTGACAGGGTGGATGCTGAGAGTCTGTTTCACATGGCTGGAGAGCCTAGCCCAACGGCCATAATCCAAAAAATGAAGATATCAGCCATTTAGAGGGTGTCAATCTTTGGAATGCTTCATGCCAGGGGGCTGTGGATGCTCTATCGATGATTATATTCAAAACTGAGGCCAACAGATCTTCGGGCATTAAGAAAATCAAGGGATATGGGTTTCGGATGGGATGGTGGAGTTGACACAGAAAGTTCAGCCATTATCATCTTCAATGACAGAGCAAGTCTGATGGGGCATATGGTCTAACCCTGCTCCTATTATGTTCTTATATCCCTTGCTTTTGATTACCTGTATTTATACAGACAGTGAAACTATCGGGTCCAACTGAAATTAATCAGCTGCTAATAAAGAAAATCAATTATTCCTGTTAGGTTCCTAAAGATATATGCGAATTGAGGTTAATAGAAATTCCAATCTCAAAGGTAGATTAGTAATGAGTCACAGAGCAGCACTGATTGAGGAACACAAAGATGTTAAAAGATTCAGTGTTCAGCTGATTATTTGGTGTGCATCACTAACACAGATTGATGAAGAAAATCAGAAAGCCAGAGGATAAAACAACAGAAGAAGTCAGGTTTTTTTTTAAGAACTGAGAAACGCCTGTGACAGGCCAAGACCCACAGAACAGGGGATTATCAAGGCTGAAAAAGTGCAGGACTGAAGACAATAAAGTGATGGAATTAGACATTGAGGATTGCTGTCAAAACCGCCTTGTGTTTAGCGCTGTCAGACTGTCCTATTTCTACTTGATCATCAGTCCAGCGCTGGGATATAACAACATCTTTCCATTAGCAGATCGTCAATCTCTCATGCAGGAGAGTGAAATCCAAACTGGGCAGATTAGACCTGGTAAAAACAGGTCTGAACTTTGTGAACTTGTTTGGATAGTTGGGGCACCTCTTTGGAGAGGTAAGGTATCCCTTTGGATATGGTCCACTCGGGACACCTTTGGGGGAGTTAAAGTGCCCTTTGGGGGAGGCAAGGTGGTCTTTGGAATCGTTAAAAGTTGGCAACATAATGCGTAAAAAAGTGCAGACACTCAATAACTGTCAAGCTCACTGAAACTGTCAGAGGCCTGTTAAAATCAACTGTCAAAATTGTCAAAATCAACTGTCAAGAGGAGTTGACAAAGCGTAAAGACGAACTGTCAATGGGAGCTGTCAAGCCATCAAGAATTTTAAAAGTCCTGCCCTTTAAAACTTTTGGAAAAAAAAAGGTTTGGAGAGTTTTTTTTAAATGCTTGGTATTTTGCTCTGTCTGTTGCCATGAGGGTTGCCATTACTGGATTGCTGCTGTGTGACTGACTTCACAGCCATCCATTATCACAGTAGGGTGTCTACCATTTCACAGTGCGATTGATAACTACAAGGTTTCATGAATTCCAATGCTTGCTCTTCTAAAGGATTGTGCACTCAAATAGAATGTTTGTTGTTAAAATGCTTTATGTAGTTGAAAGAATGCAAATGTAGTAAATGAATTTTTATGAATGAGAATGTCACTAAGAACTTTATTTTATCAAGCTTTACTTTATCTAATCTCTGCCTGGGTCCTGAGGTCTGCCCATGGTGGATATAGAGTGAGTTGGCACAGTAGATATAAGGCCAAAGGATGGTTAATGGGAGGCTATGGGTTGAACCAAGTTGGCACAGTAGTTATATAGGGCCATGGGGTTGGTTACAGGGGCATAGCTTGGCACGGAGAGTATGAGGGGCCATGGAGGGTGGATACAGTGCATAAAGTAGCACAGATTAGCATTAGCATGGATGAGACATGGGGAATGCGTGGTGTTGAGAGATGAGTGTTGGAGCGACTTTTTTTAAATTTAAAATAATCTTTATTCTTGTAACAAGTAGGCTTACATTAATATTGTAATGAAGTTACTGTGGAAATCCCTTAGTCGCCACACTCCAGCACTGTTCGAGTACACTGAGGGAGAATTCAGAATGTCCAATTCACCTAAGAAGCATGTCTTTCGACACTTTTGGGAGGAAACCGGAGTACCCGGAGGAAACCCACGCAGGCACGGGGAGAGCGTGCAGACTCCGCACAGAGTGACCCAAGCCGGGAATTGAACTTGGACCCTGCAGCTGTGAAGCTACAGTGCTAACCACTGTGCTACCATGCTGCCCACTTGGACACAGTGCCTTCCGCGCAGCCTGGCTCTGCACCCTGCACCCTCATCAATATGTTCAGGGTCACCAGCCCCAACATCTAATATAGCTCACCTTGACCAAAAATCCAACATTCAAGCATCCATTCTTAAAACTCTGTTTCACGGACCAGGGAATTCTCCCAACGTTGTGCATCTGACTCGCGGACAAAAACGCAGGCCTTACTGCCAGCCTTCGGTTCGGTAGTGCAACTTTGTTGTTAGAGGGACAGTCTGCCAAGAAGAACTGGAGGCTTGTGACAACATACTGTTTGGCCCTCTGTTGTATGACCAGGTAGCTAGCAGAGCAGCTAGTGTTCAGCCCCATGTTTCAACCATGGTAATGGAGGTGCCAGCACAGTGCATGCTGCAACAGAACTGGCATGGGCAGGCCAAAAATCGTTCCCTTAAAAAAAAACACAGGTCAGCTTTCAGTCTATATTTGTTTAAAAGCCTTCATCTCTCACTGTTTTCATATTTCCAAAGATTCCCTTCTTCTGTTTTTAGCCATCAATCTGTTCACAGACAAAATGTAATCAACGGACTATCCAACAAAATGGGTGTGAGATATTTTTCCAAAGACATAGACAAGTTTATTGTTAGCCTTTGAGGGAAACAGCTTCCAGCTACCAGCGTACCAAATATTCCCTCGGGGTCATTTATTTATACTTGTGAGTATACATGGAAAATCATTAAATGTAACATTTTTTTTTCCCAAATCCATTCTGATGAAAAATATCCCGCCAATCCTTCAAGAGCCTAGAGTTTGTATAATAAAGGGGAAGGTTGAAAGAAATAAGGACATTCTCAGGTGCTGAGAAAGGTGAAGAGACAAATCAATAGAAGTGGTTTTATTCCAACGTAGTGGGGGAGAAAGAATGTGAGAGGAGTAAAATTATATAGGCTAGTGTACTTAGAATCTGAGAGAACACGAATTTCAGAAGAGAACTGAGCTCCCTTCATTATGGATAAAATTGCGGGTAAAAGGGAAGATTGCCTCAGAGAGGTTAAAAGTGAGAGAACATGAGAAGTAAAATGAAAGGAGTTTGAAGTACAAGCAAGTGTTGAATGTTGTACGTGAGCTGCAGACCAAGTAGTTTGATTATTATAGAAGCAAAGCACTGTAAAAGCTCACCGAAGTACAATGATGGATGGTGCAGAGAACTGTAACGCCCTCCAGCCAAACTAACACTTCCAAATCGAAGTTTCTTTTGAGAACTGTGGTTCGATAATGATAAAATTACATTTTATGAAGTAATCTTTATTTTATGTAGATTGACTGGAAGCATATTGATAGGCCGAGTCTCACTGACCTCCGGCCTGGATTTTCGTTTCCAGGTCGGAGTGCAGAGACAGGAGGCTGGATTCTCTGCTGCCCGCCACCGGTAGTGCAGTTCCCAATGTGGCGGAGAATTGGGCATCACGGGAAAATCGGGATCGGCACGGGCGATGCTCCGTTACCCTGCTGGCGACGGGATTGGAGTTTGTGTCTGCCCGTTAGTAAGAGAATGTAAATGGACGCAAATGGGTCTTAATGATTCTCAAGTCCTCTGGGCTGGGAATCAACACACCGCCTGCTCACCCCTTCCCCAGCAGATGCTCCCCCCCCATTGCCCTGCTCCCACCCCCAGAGATCCCCTAAAATAGGAGACCCCCACTGGGACCCCGACCTTAACGAATTTCCCACAGTGATCCCCTAAATAGGGAAATCCCCCACTGGGACTCCCTAAACAGGTAGACCCCCATAGCGACCTCCTAACTTAAAGAGACATGCCCCAGGGACCACCTAATTAAAGGGACGGCCCCCACAGACCACCACAGAAAAGAGCCCTGTCTGAAAGCTGGTGAGCAGTCAGACAGGGGCAGTGAAAAAAATTACAGTTGTAGCACTCACCTGGAATCACCTCGTGTTGATTCCTGGAAAAACAACACCTGTTCCTCCACAAAATAGCTGTGAGCCTTCATTCATCTCCTTGATGGATAAGTAACTCTACGTGCTAAGGGCAGCACGGTAGCATGGTGGTTAGCATAAATGCTTCACAGCTCCAGGGTCCCAGGTTCGATTCCCGGCTGGGTCACTGTCTGTGTGGAGTCTGCACGTCCTCCCCGTGTGTGCGTGGGTTTCCTCCGGGTGCTCCGGTTTTCTCCCACAGTCCAAAGATGTGCGGGTTAGGTGGATTGGCCATGCTAAATTGCCCGTAGTGTCCTAAAAAGTAAGGTTAAGGGGGGGTTCTTGGGTTACGGGTATAGGGTGGATACGTGGGTTTGAGTAGGGTGATCATTTCTCGGCACAACATCGAGGGCCGAAGGGCATGTTCTGTGCTGTACTGTTCTATGTTCTATGCTGTAACCACAATGTTTACATCAACCACATCAAAGAGAGTTATGAGCATTCCAATCATGCCCCTTCACACTTGAGTGATTTTGAAGTGCTGAGCTGGAAATTGACTGCATATACTCTTAATGAGGAGGTTTCCCTTTTCAAGGGGTCCCTCTATTTAAGGGATCCTTGAGGGGTGGCTCCTTCTTAAGGGGGTCTGGGGAGGGGTCGGGTCACCCCGGTACACGGGGAAGGAGGGCGCCCAGAAAATCTGGGGGTGAGTGGCTGATTTGCAGTTGGTGAGGGGGGAATGGCCAGCCAAGTCACCTCGCTATTGGACTGCCTGCTCAAAATGGTGGCCTGATAGCGGGATTCCCTTGTATTCCTCGCCATGCAAATATTGGGAGCGCAAATCAGTAGCAATTCTCATCAGATGGAAGAACGCAGGTCAAGATTCTCCATTTAGGTGACCATATCAAAAAGAGGTAAGTGCAGTGAAATCACACACTTGAGTGATTGGAATGCACTTAGTGCTTGGAATATACATACCTCCTTTGATGTGGTCAATGTTTACAAACATTGGGGTTTCATAACTTAGGCCACTGAACAGTGAAGGGATATGACCAGATCAAAGCTGCAGATGGTTTGTGCAAGCTGTCATCACAGACCACTATTCGAAAGCTATGAGTGGTTTGCAGATAGTGGATTTGTAGGAGCCAGACACAGGCACCACTGCTCTTCTTGGAGGAATGGACACGTGAAGCTGCTGGGTAAGTATTACAGATATAATGCTTCCCACTTTCCCTTTCCTGGACTTCTCTCTAGCATCTGACAGGGTCCCTTTTCTGGGGGAGGGATGTCTGTGGGAAGGGGTTCGTTGTGTGCGTGGGGGTCTGTGGAGGGGTTTCCTTTAGGCAGGAGGTCCCTGTGGGGGGTCCCCCAAGTACAGGGTCCCTGTGGGGAATCGTCCTATAACAGGGATGCCTGGGGGGTCTCCCCCCTATTACAGGGGTCCCAATGGGAGTCCCCATATTACAGGGGTCCTTGTGGGAGTCCCTTTATTACAGGGGTCCCTGTGGGGGTTCCCTTATTACAGGGGTCCCTGTGGGAGTCCCCTTATTACAGAGGTCCCTGTGGGAGTCCCTTTATTACAGGGGTCCCTGTGGGAGTCCCTTTATTACAGGGGTCCCTGTGGGAGTCCCCTTATTACAGAGGTCCCTGTGGGAGTCCCTTTATTACAGGGGTCCCTGTGGGAGTCCCCATATTACAGAGGTCCCTGTGGGAGTCCCTTTATTACAGGGGTCCCTGTGGGAGTCCCCATATTACAGAGGTCCCTGTGGGAGTCCCTTTATTACAGGGGTCCCTGTGGGAGTTCCCTTATTACAGGGGTCCCTGTGGGGGTCCCCTTATTACAGGGGTCCCTGTGGGGGTCCCATATTACAGGGGTCCCTGGGGGGAGGGGACTGCTAGAGTAGGCGTGGGCAGGCAGTGCATTGTTGGGGGGATGGCCCTCAGATGGGCTCAGCATGTCTCTATGAGTGTGGCCCTGGCATGGTAGACCTCACGGTGAGCCAAGGGGTAACCCCCTTGGTCCAGCACATCAGGTTCACAATTGCTGAGACCACAGGTGATCCACGGCGGTGTGATTCCTGACCGCGGGGACCGGAAAATCACAGGAGGCTGGAACACAGGGAGCCGGGCCCACTAAATGGAAGCAAAAGGGTCATTAAAATTCCATTTGCATTCACATATGTCCGCACTGCCATGCATGGTTGACCTCATTCACGCTGCCAGCGGGGATTGGAGCATTGTGTTCGTGCTTTCCTCTCAACTTCTGATTCTCCATCACATCAGGGAACACATTTAAGGGGCGGGATTCTCCATTGCCCGACTCCAAAATCGTATTCGGCAATCGGGCGGAGAATCCCCGTTTGTGACCGAATCGGGGCCGGCGCCGTTTTTCGGACGCGCCGTCCCCTCCAAAAAGATGTTATCAGGGAACATGCCGCACGCCGTTGTGACGACCTCAAGACATCACCTGAAGGCCTCCCCCGATGCCCCGCCCCCGATGGGCAGAGTTCCCAACGGCGTGGGATGCGTGTGCTCTGAGTTTTCGTCAACCTCGCATGGCGGCCGCTGACTGTGTCCAGGGCCGCCTGGGGGTACAAGGGGACACTATCTGGCATGCCGGGTCCGTGCGTCACCGGCACCCCATTGTACGGCGCAACCACTGCAGGGTGTCGCCGTGCGCATGCGTGGCCACGCACCCGGCAATTCTCCGGCTGTTTCTGGCGGGAACACCAGGAGTTTTACGTGGCGAGGTTGCTAGCCCCACATTGGGCGGAGCATCGGTGCAGGGACAGCGCCAACTTTTTCATCATAAAACTAGACACTTCTTCCAGACATAGCCTCAAAATTAGGGAATCCAGCCCCAGGTGTCTCGGGACGGAGAATCTCACCCAGAGAAGTAGAATTATTTAGAATACATGGGTGGGATTCTCCGACGCGGGGATTTGGCGGGAGCGGGAATCGCGTTGCACCAGTCAGGGGCCATTGGCAGCGACACCCCCGGCGATTCTCTGGCCCGTGATGGGCCAAGTGGCCCCCCTTTTTCGGGCAGTCCCGTTGGTGTATGTTACGACAGGTACTTACCGGCGGGACCTAGCTGCGTGGGCAGCCTCCGGTGTTAGAACATAGAACATAGAACATAGAACACTACAGCACAGAACAGGCCCTTCGGCCCTCGATGTTGTGCCGAGCAATGGATCACCCTCCTCAAACCCACGTATCCACCCTATACCCGTAACCCAACAACCCCCTCTTTAACCTTACTTTTTTTAGGACACTACGGGCAATTTAGCATGGCCAATCCACCTAACCCGCACATCTTTGGACTGTGGGAGGAAACCGGAGCACCTGGAGGAAACCCACGCACACACGGGGAGGACGTGCAGACTCCGCACAGACAGTGACCCAGCCAGGAATTGAACCTGGGACCCTGGAGCTGTGAAGCATTTATGCTAACCACCATGCCACCGTGCTGGGGGGTCGCAGGGAGATTTGACCATGGGGGGGTGCCCCCATGGTGGCCTGGCCCTTGATTGGGGCTCACCGATCCGCTGGGGGGGGGGAGGCCTGTGCCATGGGGGCACTCTATTCCTCCATGCAGGCTGGAGTTCCGGTCCGCCATGGCCGCTGCAGAGACGAACCCCCCTGCGCATGCGTTGGGATGCACATGCTGGCGCTCCCGCGCATGCGCCAACTCGTGCCAGCCGGCGGAGGCCCTTCGGCGCTGGTTGGCGTGGTGCCAAGCCCCTTCCGCACCGGCTGGCGCAGTGCAATCCACTCCGGGGACGACCTGGCCCCTGAAGGTGTGGAGGAGTCCGCACCTTCGGGACGGCCCGACGCCGGAGTGGTTCACACCACTCCTTCGTCCCGGAGTTGCCCGCTCTGCCGGTTTCCAAAGAACCCCGTCCCATGTTTGATCATGTAAGTATGGAGGACTGGCGAACTTTTGAGTCTCTAAAGCGTAACAGTAATCTGCTGGTAGGCCCAGATCATGTAATGGTAACCTTGTCTTGAGGTGTGTTAAACTGTTTTCAGTGATCTGTGGAAGTGTCATTCCTGGATATCGTTCCGGATTTCATCTGGGATCTTGTCCCCAAAGCAATAGGACAGTACGATGATGGAGGAGCTGGGATGGATCTCATTTGTCCTCGGTTACACCTCACAATTGTGCCTTTGTGTGTAATGACTTCAGACCTTGGTTCTGGACAAATCCTGCCACCTCAGCTGGTTGCAACATATCTTCTGTGGGATCCTGGATGTGAACTTGTAGTCACATTGTAAACTTGGAAATTCTGTACCTCCATTTTTAGCCTGCAGGTTGGTCTTTTTCTCTTTCAGTTGTAAAAGTCGGTCTCTCATTTCTGAGAGAGTAGACTGGGTGAGAGTAGGTAGACTGATGCACACTGGTAACCCAACTTGAGCTCTGTCGGTAATAGAACAGTTGCATTTAATAGTGACACTCTCAGATGTAATATTGCAATGTGTAGATCTTTCTTGGTCTGTGTACATTTGAGAATTAGGGATGTCACCATGCAGATCATTCACTCAGCTTGGCCATTAGATTCAGGATAATGAGGAGAAAAGGTAGTGTGATTGATATCCCACTTCTCATACATATCTTGAAATGGCTTACCAATAAATTGTGGATCACTGTCTGTAATGATCTCTCCAAGTGTGTCAAATAAACCAAAAATACCACTTAGAGAGTGTGCATAGAATCATAGAATTTACAGTGCAAAAGGAGGCCATTCAGCCCATCGAGTCTGCACCGGCTCTTGGAAAGAGCACCCTACCCAAGGTCAACAACTCCACCCTATCCCCATAACCCAGTAACCCCACCCAACACTAAGGGCAATTTTGGACTCTAAGGGCAATTTATCATGGCCAATCCACCTAACCTGCACATCTTTGGACTGTGGGAGGAAACCGGAGCACCCGGAGGAAACCCACGCACACACGGGGAGGATGTGCAGACTCCGCACAGACAGTGACCCAAGCCGGAATCGAACCTGGGACCCTGGAGCTGTGAAGCGATTGTGCTATCCACAAGGCTACCGTGCTGCCCATGTGTGACTGTTGTGCCAGAAGTATTGTGCTATTGACGAACAATGGGCTATATGGTGAAGTAGCCGACGATTATGGTAAAGTCAATGTCATGAACGTCAAAGAGGTGGGATGGAGTTTTGGACCAAGGATACGGAGGAACTTCACCTGGAATCAATGATTCTTGTGCTGACTTGGGAAATGTTCTTGACATGTCTCACACATCGTGACAACTGCTTCAGTGTCATTGTTCCTACCCAGCCAATAGACTGACTTTCTTGCGAGTTTTCTCATCCAAAATAAGCCCACGTCTGAGTGATGAAGTTGTTGAAGAATTTCAGGTTGTAAGGCTTCCAGCATCGTGACCTCTTTACCTTTAAACATGACACCCCAGGAGATGCCAAGACTGTCTTGACAAAGCCAAAATAGCCGCACGTGTCTGTAGACATGCTGAATCGAATCAGGCCATCGCTAGCTGATGGTTTTCCACAGTTCTTGAAGTGTAGAGTCTTTTGCCATTTCTGTCGCTGCTGGCATTTGCATTGCACAAAGTGTACCTGATCAATTTGAGGAACATCTTCAAATTCAATATCAATTAAGCTCAACTTGTAAATCCAAGGATATAGCTTCTGTTTTTGCAGGGTTAAGCAATCTGCTAAGTGTATCCAATGTGACCATCAAGTTTCCTGGCTTGCACCTAATGTCACAGTCATAACCTTGTATCTTTATAAAGGGACATTGTAATCTTGGCTGTGCACTGGTCAACAGTTTTCGCCAAGTCATCTCCAGTGGCTTGTGATCAGTCTCTACCACACATTTTCTGCCAAACAGATAGGAATGAAAATGCATGAGTCCAAATGCTAAAGCTAATGTTTCCTCTTCATTGTTAAAGTAGTTAGGTTGTAATACTAACAGAGATGTGGAAGCTAATACAATAATTTGTCTTTTTGTAGTAGGCATGCTCCCAGACCTTTCTGAAGGCATCTATCTCCAGCGCAGTTTATTCCCTAGGATCATAAAATTGCAATGCCAATGCTTCTGATAATAATTATTTCAGAGCATTGAAGAAGTATTGCTGGTCTCCATATCATAGGAAAGGCACATCCGTTCTCAATAATGCCCCTAATGTTAAAGATTTGTGAGCGGAATTGTTGAAAGTGGCTCGGGATGGTGATAAGTGGGGTGGAGTTCACACGTTCATAGAATTGTAGAACCTACAGTGTACAAGGAGGCCATTCAGCCCATTGAGTCTGCACCTGCCCTTGGAAAGAGCACCTTACTTAAGCCCACACCTCCACCATATCCCTGTAACCACGTAACCCCACCTAACATTTCTGGACACTAAGGGCAATTTTGGACACTATAGGGCAATTGATCATGGCCAATCCACCAACCTGCACATCTTTGGACTGTGGGAGGAAACCGGAGCACCCGGAGGAAACCCACGCAGACACGGGGAGAACGTGCAGACTCCGCACAGACAGTGACCCAGCAGGGAATCGAACCTGTGCCCCTGGAGCTGTGAAGCAACAGTGCTAACCACTGTGCTACCATGCATCCCTACAGCATACATAGTTGTCCAAATACCAAAAATTAAACATTTCTTTAAAGGTCTTCAGATACTCATCGAAACAGAAAAGAAAGGAAATAAATGCCTCACTCTTCCTTGAACCTAACCTTAAACACTTTGGGTGGGATTTTACCAAAAAATGGCGAGAAAAAAAGGGTGAATCCTGCCGGATTTCTCATGGAATCTTGAGCCTCATAGAAAAAAAGGTCAGTGGGCGTAGCTATCGCTGTCACTCTGGTGAGCTAGGGTCTCTTAGAGCCTGAAACCGGCTTCAGACAGATCGCGGCTCCATCTTCAATGGGTTCCTCACCAGCACTGCAGCCATATGGCTGCCAGGCCTCGTCTCGCAGGTCTGGGTCTCTCCGCTCCCACAATCATCACCACCAAATCCTCCACACCTGCCCTGTGTCCACACTCCACCCCCTGCACATCACACATACACGCACCACCAACACCCCCCCTCCGCCCACCCCCCTCGTGGGGCTCCAACGAGGGTCTGTCCCTGGCAATGCCCCTGCACAGATTGCCACTGCACAGATTGCCACTGCCAGTTTGACATTGTCGGGTTGGCAATGCCGAACTTCCTTAGATTCTGCAAAGGTTCCAGTGAAATGGAAAATCACAAATATAACAACACTCTTCAAGAAAGGCAGGAGATAAAAAACAGGAAACTATAGGATAGTTAGTCTAACAGCTGTCAATGGAAAAATGGAAGAATTTTTTTATTAAGGAGGGTAGTAGTAAGTCATTTAGAAGGTCATAATACAATCAGGCGGAGTCAGCTTGATTTGTGAAAGGAAAAGTAGATGGAGCATGTAGAACCAATAAAGGGGAACTAGTATACAACATGCATTTGGATTTCCAGCAGGCACTCAATAAGGTAACACATAAAAGGGCATGGCACAAGTGAAGAGCACATGGTCTTTGGGGTGATGTATTAGTTAAAAGGACAATTGGGTAACTAACAAGTAACTGAGTCCAGGGTAAAACTGGAGGGGAGACCGGGGTAAGACTGGAAGGGAGATTGGGGTAAGACTGGAAGGGAGATTGGGGTAAGACTGGAAGGGAGATTGGGGTAAGACTGGAAGGGAGATTGGGGTAAGACTGGAAGGGAGATTGGGGTAAGACTGGAAGGGAGATTGGGGTAAGACTGGAAGGGAGATTGGGGTAAGACTGGAGGGGAGATTGGGGTAAGACTGGAAGGGAGATTGGGGTAAGACTGGAAGGGAGATTGGGGTAAGACTGGCAGGGAGATTGGGGTAAGACTGGAAGGGAGACCGGGGTAAGACTGGAAGGGAGACCGGGGTAAGACTGGAGGGGAGACCTGGGTAAGACTGGAAGGGAGATTGGGGTAAGACTGGAAGGGAGATTGTGGTAAGACTGGAGGGGAGATTGGGGTAAGACTGGAGGGGAGATTGGGGTAAGACTGTAAGGGAGATTGAGGTAAGAGTGGAAGGGAGACCGGGGTAAGACTGGAAGGGAGATTGGGGTAAGACTGGAAGGGAGATTGGGGTAAGACTAGAGGGGAGACCTGGGTAAGACTGGAGGGGAGACCTGGGTAAGACTGGAGGGGAGATTGGGGTAAGACTGGAAGGGAGATTGGGGTAAGACTGGAGGGGAGATTGGGGTAAGACTGGAAGGGAGTTTGGGGTAAGACTGGAGGGGAGTCTGGTGTAAGACTGGAGGGGAGACCTGGGTAAGACTGGAAGGGAGATTGGGGTAAGACTGGAAGGGAGATTGGGGTAAGACTGGAGGGGAGATTGGGGTAAGACTGGAGGGGAGATTGGGGTAAGACTGGAAGGGAGATTGAGGTAAGAGTGGAAGGGAGACCGGGGTAAGACTGGAAGGGAGATTGGGGTAAGACTGGCAGGGAGATTGGGGTAAGACTGGAAGGGAGACTGGGGTAAGACTGGAGGGGAGATTGGGGTAAGACTGGAGGGGAGATTGGGGTAAGACTGGAAGGGAGATTGAGGTAAGAGTGGAAGGGAGACCGGGGTAAGACTGGAAGGGAGATTGGGGTAAGACTGGCAGGGAGATTGGGGTAAGACTGGAAGGGAGACTGGGGTAAGACTGGAGGGGAGACCTGGGTAAGACTGGCAGGGAGATTGGGGTAAGACTGGAAGGGAGATTGGGGTAAGACTAGAGGGGAGACCTGGGTAAGACTGGAGGGGAGACCTGGGTAAGACTGGAGGGGAGATTGGGGTAAGACTGGAAGGGAGATTGGGGTAAGACTGGAGGGGAGATTGGGGTAAGACTGGAAGGGAGTTTGGGGTAAGACTGGAGGGGAGTCTGGTGTAAGACTGGAGAGGAGACCTGGGTAAGACTGGAAGGGAGATTGGGGTAAGACTGGAAGGGAGATTGGGGTAAGACTGGAGGGGAGATTGGGGTAAGACTGGAAGGGAGATTGGGGTAAGACTGGAGGGGAGATTGGGGTAACACTGGAGGGGAGATTGGGGTAAGACTGGAAGGGAGATTGGGGTAAGACTGGAGGGGAGACCTGGGTAAGACTGGAAGGGAGATTGGGGTAAGACTGGAAGGGAGATTGGGGTAAGACTGGAAGGGAGATTGGGGTAAGACTGGAAGGGAGATTGGGGTAAGACTGGAAGGGAGATTGGGGTAAGACTGGAGGGGAGATTGGGGTAAGACTGTAAGGGAGACGAGGGAGAGACTGGAATGGAGGCTGGGGTAAGACTAGAAGGGAGATTGGGGTAAGACTGGAAGGGAGATTGGGGTAAGACTGGAAGGGAGACTGGGGTAAGACTGGAAGGGAGATTGGGGTAAGAATGCAAGGGAGACTAGGGAGAGACTGGAATGGAGGCTGGGGTAAGACTAGAAGGGAGACCCGGGTAAGAGTGGAAGACGGACTGGGGTATGACTTAAAGGGGTATCATGGTTTGACTCGAAGGGAGACCAGAGTAAGAGTGGACCGGGAGGGTTTGAATCCATGGTACCAGGGATGGGGTTTAACTCCAGGGTAACGGGGACCTAGTCGGCTAAGACCATGGGCTGGATTCTCCGCCAGTGGAGGCTCCATTTTGCCAGCTGCCCGGGGTTTCCCGACGCTGTGGGGCTGCCCCACAATGGGAAACCCCATTGACCAGCCAGCGTAAGGGAGCATCTCGCTAACGTGCTGAAACAGAAATGTGTCGTGGCGGTAGAGAATCCAGCCCCAGGTGTTTGAATCCATGATACCAGAGGTTGAATTCATGCTACTGTGCAAGTAGAACTTCTGAACCATTCTAACCCTGCCACTATGACTTGATGCATCTCCAGCATCCACAGTGGAAGTGGAGGCAGCCTACAGTCTGACATGGCCTGTTGTCTGTGATGACCATGGTGGGCCTCCTCTGGAAGGCTGAGACATGGGGGGGGGGGGCAGGGGGCAGCCTGTTTTCAGAGTCCTGCTTTGTGGCAGTGCCACCCTCCCCACCCTCTGAAGCAGTCACAGGAAGATGGGATATTCCCTGAGTCACTAGGGTGGATGGCACCGGACTGTGTACCAGCTGATCCTCCTCCTAATGGCTGCCCCAAAGGCTCATGACTTCCTCCTTGAGATAGAGGGGCAGCTGGAGTGAGCTTGGGAAGCCCATCACCCTAAGGCATTGGTACTGACAGGGCTCGGCAAGTGCCTGCACCATGTCCTGCAGCATTGCAAGGTAAAAGTTTCATACCAAGGTTCCCACGGTGGGAAGAGTGACTTACTCTGACAGAATGGAGGAGATCATCCCCTTGCAGCATTGGATGGCCCTGGAGTGTGTACCAGTTCCCCTTCTGCAAGATATTAGCGCTGATCACCACTGCCACCACCTGCCACGCTCGCTTGGTGATCTAGCTGACAGGTCTTCACCCAGAGCACAGGTACAATCACAGCGGACCTCCACCACATCCAGTAGGCCCTCCAAGGAGGTATTGATGAATTCCGGAGCAGTGAGCTTCTTAGGGTTTGCAGCCATGACTTCCCAGCTGCACGTGTGAGAGCTGTGTGCAGGGGAGGCCTTCAAATGTGGCGGTCCGATCGTTCATGCGCTGAGGTGACAGCGGGGCGGGTGAATCAGAGGCCTCCCACCTGCGAGATGCGTGATGCCCATGCTTGTAAAGCTTTGGCACTAAGTGCCGTACCATATGGCATGAAAAGCCACCACTGTCGTCGACGAGCAATACGCCACATTTCTCATCCACAATCTGCCTTTGTTGATTCCGAGAAAATCTCAGCCATGGAATAATACTGATGGGGATTTTCAGCTGACCACATAATCATTGGACAGAAGAGGAGTGCACGTTAAGAGAGAATCCAAATAAATCAGGAGAAGTGTCAAAAACCAACGGGGAAGCCAAAGAGGAATTCGGAAATTAAATAATCAAGGAACATAAAATAATCTGGTAAAATATTCTGCAGGCACATCAATAATATCAAGGTAATTGCAATCCCCATGATTATTACTCTATGCCTTATTCAATTCCCTAATTTGTCTGCATATTTATTCCTTCATCTTCACAATTAGATGGCCTGTAAACTTTATCTATTAGTCTGATGTATCTGCATCTATTACTGTGGATCTATGCCTATTAGGAACCTATTATTCTGATTGATCCTTTATTATATTTTATGCCTATTATTCTGATTGATCCTTTATTATATTTTATGCCTATTATTCTGATTGATCCTTTATTATATTTTATGCCTATTATTCTGATTGATCCTTTATTATATTTTATCTTTATCGGTATGGATTTTATTTTAGTCTTGCTGATAGCTACATCCTTTTTCTCTACCATCATTATGTTTGGGCAGCACGGTAACACAGTGGCTAGCACTGTTGCTTCACAGCTCCAGGGTTGCCGGTTCGATTCCCGGCTTGGGACATTTTCAGTGCAGAGTCTGCAAGTTCTCCCTGTGTCTCCTCCCGAAAGACTTGCGATTAGGTGATTTGGACATTCTGAATTCTCCCTCTGTGCAGCCGAGCAGGCGCCAGAATGTGGCGACTAGGAGGCTGGATTCTCCAATTCTGAGGCCAGTGCTAACACGGGTGTGGGAATGGTGAGGCGGGAGGTTCCAATCCTGGGGCTATGTGTTGACGCCGTTATAAACACCGGAGCGTTTTACGATGGCGTCACCTGGCACCTAGGATCAGCGATCCTGCGCCGCATAGGGGGCCAGAACGGCACTGGAGAGCCTCATCCTGCTGCAGCTGCAGATATGGGTGTGAGCAAGGCCGGGGTGAGTTCGTGAATGCTTGTGGGTTGCATTCTCCACACTGGCCCCCGGGCAACATGGCAGAGCCCAACAGAGGCCGAGTGCAGAGGAACATAGGCCACCCCCGGAATAAGCCCGCCCGTCAATCGATAGGCCCCGATCGCCGGCCAAGCCACTGTGGCAGCCCCCCCAGGAGTCGGATCCCCCCTCTCCCACACCAGGACGGCCCCCGCAGCATGAACGCCAAGGTCCCGCCGGGCAGGACCACACGCGAACAGCACGGCAGGTCTCGGCCGAGCAGGGAGAATCGCCAAGGGGATGCGTTGAGTGGCCCCCAACCAGCACCGCACCAACCGCGGCGGCGCCATTGACGACCGGAGAATCGGCGGACCGGCGCGGAGCGGCGTCACGTGATTGACACCCCCCCCCCCCCCGGCAGTTCTCCTACCCGACGCAGGGTCGGAGAATCCAACTCGAGATGTTGTACGACAGCAAAAATGGTGCAACAGCTGCACCTATTCAGCAACTCTAAATGGGCTAGCACCATCGCCACATGGAACACAACGGGTTCCATGCGAAATGGCGCCAGATTTACCGGTCCGTGACTGGCCCACATGAGGCTCATACTCCGCAGCCGCACTGAAACGACCCATCCCCCCACACACACCGTCCCAGTCAACAAGATGACTGGAAGGAGAGCAGCGTCATGGATGAGGGATGGTGAGGTGGACACCCGCCTGGATGCTGTGGAGGAGAGAATGATGACCCTGTACCCCGGCCCGGAGGAAAGGGAGGTCACCGAAGCGGACGTCGGCGGTGGGCGAGCAATTGAGACGCTTGCTTGTTGCGCATCTCAAGTGAGCTCATCTGAAGTGAGATGCTTAGTTGCGCATCCACATGACACATGTGTGGACACTCCCCCCCCCACCTGCCTCACACACACCCCCCACCACACTCCCCCTCACCGCCACCCCTCTACAGCACACACACCCCCGACTCCTGTTGTACCTTCTAAACTACAGAAGGTGTCTGTAACCCATGCACGGTGGACAAATGACCACAGGTTGTTCAATACACTAATAGTTTATGCACACACAGTGAACACACACATACAAGTTGCACTCTAAATTAACACACAGGAACAACCCTAACTTCATGTCCAGGTGGCTGGCAAGTACAGAGCACATATGGCCTTATCTGGAACTTGTCACTTGGCAGTGATGGATGTCTATTGCTGGTCGTATGTCCCTGAACCTGATCCCTCTGTGGATGGAGTGGATGTTCCTCTCCTTGCCTGGTGAAGGTATCACCACTGTTGCCGTCGGTGGTCGAGAGAGCGAATGGCAAAGCAGACTCGAAGATCCAAATGGCTCCCTCCTACATTCAACCGCTATGTTCCGAGGCACCATCTGGCACCCTCTGGCTTGCAGCCTTTGTACATTTGCAAGCTGCAGCCCGCCTGTGTCCTGTGGTGCCCAATGTCTTTGCAGGTGGCCATTTCAGAAGACTACAGATCCCCCCCTCGTGATGTTGAAGGCGAAGCGTGGTGGATCACACACTAATAGAACATAGAACACACAGTGCAGAAGGAGGCCATTCAGCCCATTGAGTCTGCACCGGCCCACTTAAGCCCTCACTTCCATCCTATCCCCCTAACCACTCCTGAACTTTTTTGGACACTCGGGGCAATTTAGCACAGCCAATCCACCTAACCTGCACATCTTTGGACTGTGGGAGGAAACCAGAGCACCCGGAGGAAACGCACGCAGACACGGGGAGAACGTGCAGACTCCGCACAGACAGCGACTCAGCAGGGAATCGGACCTGGGATCCTGGCGCTGTGAAGCCACAGTGCTAACCACTATGCTACCGTGCCGCCCAAAACCTGCTAGGATCAATACCGGCTCTGCATCCCCAGTCACCTGTCCGGCAGGTAGGACCCTAACTCTACGTGCACAACTCCCTAATATAACGCACGAATAACAAAGACAAATATAAATATACATTCCATAACGGACCTAATACGGTCAGAGAAATGGAAGTGTCCTTACTGTAATATACAATTGGCAGTCTAATGCAGAGGTGGGACAATATCAAAAACCTGATGCAGAAGTGGAGAGTACTATCCAGTACAAACTGCAGAACATACAGATGGTATTGCAGATCAATGTAAACAGGCTGGCCTTAAGAATTTACAGTTCTACAAAGGTCATACACAAGACAACCTGGATACTCAGTGCAAAACAAGTATCAGTCCCCGGGGATCGTTGGTCTGACTGGATTAAACGGGCCCGTGCAGTAAACATGGGTCCCATGTCCTGGCGCTCCGTGATCTCTGCTGTCCACCTACGGAATTGGACTGTGAGGATGATGAGGTAGATCAAGATGAACAGAATCAGCATGACAGCCAGGTGGGGGCGGAGTCGAACAATGGGATGTCTCCGAAGGTCAGAGCCCCAATCCCAGGAATCATCCCACCAAGTTCTGGCTGTGCCTTCTGCATCTGCCGGGTAACATCCTGGGCCTGCTGTCTCCGGTCATCCTGGGGGATCAAACATAGTTTCTGTTATTATCGTACGCCTAATGTCTGTGTTCATTCTGTCATACTGTCACCTTACTTGAACCCTGTGGTAGTCACCACTGTTGTATTATATTGTATATATTGGTATTACGGTAAGGCCCCTGTACTACAGGTAGGGGGGTAGATCCCTGCTTGCTGGCTCCACCAAGTAGGTGGAGTATAAATATGTGTGCTCTCCAAGCTGCAGCCATTTCACCAGTTGCTGTAGGAGGCCACACATCTCTGTGTAATAAAGCCTCGATTACACTCTACTGAAAGTGCATCAATTTATTACACAGATATTTTTCAGAGATGGACCTCCGCATCAAGCCGGATCGCCTGCAGCTGCATCCTCAAGCAGACAACGCCAAGTCGGCCGTCGCACATTGGCTAGCTTGCATTGAAGCGGACATCGGGTCTGCGCCACACCCAATCTCAAAAGCACAGAAGCTCCAGATTCAGTACACACGGCTGAGCTCCAACGGCTTTCCCCTCGTCCTGGACACGCTGACCTACGTAGAGACCAAGGCGCTACTCAAGGAGAATTACGCTCAGCAGACCAACAAGATCTATGCCAGGCACATCCTGTCCACGCGGCACCAACTTACCAGTGAGTCTGTGGAAGATTTCTGGCGTGCCCTGCTCACCCTAGTGAGAGACTGTGATTGCCAGGCCGTTTCGGCCACTGAACGTTCAAACCTGCTAATGAGAGATGTGGTCGTTATGGGCATAGTGTGTGACTACATCCGACAGCACCTCTTAGAAGCGGCCACGCCCGACCTCGCGGGCATGAGACGTCGCTCTGGCCTCCACCCTCAACCAGGCAGGCAGGCCCGTGGCATTCTTTTCCCACACCCTACATGCCTAACCCTGAAATTCGGCAGGCCCCTATCACCCCTTACTGTTTACGGCCTCACGAGCCTTAAGGTCGACCCCCCTTCCCTGTTTGCAAACCTCACCCCGGATTGCAAACCCGTCGCCACCAGGAGCAGACGATACAGCGCCCAGGACAGGACCTTCATCAGGTCTGAGGTCCAGCGGCTGCTGCGGGAAGGTATCAACGAGGCAGCAACAGCCCCTGGAGAGCCCAAGTAGTAGTGGTGAAAACTGGGGAGAAAAACAGGATGGCCGTTGACTACAGTCAGACCATCAATCGGTACACGCAGCCCGACGCATACCCCCTCCCACGCATATCTGATATGGTCAATCAGATTACAGTACCAGGTCTTCTCGACAGTGGACCTGAAATCTGCCTACCACCAGCTCCCCGTCTGCGTTTGAAGCAGACGGCCGCCTTTACCATTTCCTTAGGGTTCCCTTCGGCGTCACCAAGGGGTCTCGGTCTTCCAATGGGAGATGGACCGAATGGTTGACCAGTACGGGATGCGAGCCACTTTCCCGTACCTGGACAACGTCACCATCTGCTGCCACGACCAGCAGGACCACGACGCTAATCTTTCCAAATTTCTCCACACCGCCACATTCCTCAACCTAACTTACAACAAGGAGAAGTGTGTGTTCAGCACGAACCGATTAGCCATCCTCGGCTATGTGGTTCAGAACGGAGTTCTAGGGCCCGACCCCGACCGCATGTGCCCCCTCATGGAACTCGCCCTCCCCCTCTGCCCCAAGGCCCTCAAACAATGCCTGGGGTTCTTTTCGTACTACGCCCAGTGGATCCCAAACTATGCGGACAAAGCCCCCCCACTCATTCAATCCACCGCTTTCCCACTGACGGCCGAGGCTCACCAGGCCTTCAACCGTATCACGGCCGACATCGCCAAGGCCACGATGCACGCGGTCGATGAGACGCTCCCCTTCCAAGTCGAGAGCGATGCATCAGACGTCACTCTGGCCGCCACCCTCAACCAGGCAGGCAGGCCTGTGGCATCCTTTTCCTGCACCCTCCATTCCTCCGAAATTTGGCACTCCTCCGTCGAAAAGGAGACCCAAGCGATCGTTGAAGTTGTGCGACATTGGAGGCATTACCTGGCCGGCAGGAGATTCACTCTGCTCACTGACCAACGGTTGGTAATTTCATGTTTAACAACACACAGTGGGGTAAGATCAAAAATGATAAAACCTTGAGATGGAGGATCGAACTCTCCACCTACAATTACAAGATTTTGTATCGCCCCGGTAAGCTCAAGGAGCCCCCCGATGCCCTGTCCCGAGGTACACGTGCCAGCGCACAAGTGGACCGACTCTGGACCCTGCACGATGATCTCTATCACCCAGGAGTCACTCGCTTTTACCACTTCATTAAGGCCCGCAATCTGCCCTACTCCATCGAGAAAGTCAGGGCTGTCACCAGAGACTGCCAGGTCTGCGCGGAGTGTAAACCACACTTCTACCGGCCAGACCTTGCACGCCTGGTGAAGGCCTCCCGCCCCTTTGAACGCCTCAGCGTCGACTTCAAAGGGCCCCTCTCCTCTACCAACTGCAACACGTACTTTCTTAATGTGGTCGACGAGTATTCCCGATTCCCCTTCGCCGTCCCATGCCCCAATATGACGTCTGCCACCGCCATCAAAGCCCTTAACATCATCTTCGTTCTGTTTGGTTTCCCAGCCTACATCCACAGTGACAGGGAATCCACGTTCATGAGCGATGAGCTGCGTCAGTTCCTGCTCAACAGGGGCATTGCCTCGAGCAGGACGACCACCGGGGAAACGGGCAGGTGGAGCGGGAGAATGGGACGGTCTGGAAGGCTGTCCAGCTGGCCCTACGGTCCAGAAATCTCCCGGCCTCCCGCTGGCAGGAGGTCCTCCCCGACGCACTTCACTCCATTCGGTCGCTGCTGGGCACCGTGACTAACGAAACCCCCATGAACATCTCTTGACCTTCCCCAGGAAGTCCACCTCCGGGGTTTCGCTCCCAACGTGGCTGGCAGTTCCAGGACCCGTTCTCCTTCGCAAGCACGTGTGGCTCCACAAGGCTGACCCGTTGGTTGAGAGGGTACAACTACTCCACGCAAACCCACAGTACGTCTACGTAGCGTTCCCCAACGGCTGCTATGACACAGTCTCCCACAGGGACCTGGCACCAACTGGGCCCCCACACACCCACCTCCTGCCCGGCGACCGTCCCTCCCCCCAGCGCACCCCACCGCAGCCCCCGCTCCAGGACGATCCGTCCTCCCCTTGCTCCCACCTGGAGAGGAAAAGGATTTTGACACGCTCCCGGAGTCACCGAAGACCAAACCGACACCTGAGTCGCCACCAGCACTGCGGCGCTCTCAACGACGGATCAAGGCGCCCGATCGTCTAAATTTGTAACCTTCCCTGTAATTTTAATTAAATTTAAACCAATCTGTTTGTATATAGTTTTCCACTGCCCCCGCTGGACTCATTTTTAACAGGGGTGAATGTGGTAGTGAAAAATGAAAAATGAAAATCGCTTATTGTCACGAGTAGGCTTCAAATGAAGTTACTGTGAAAAGCCCCTAGTCGCCACATTCCGGCGCCTGTTCGGGAAGGCTGTTACGAGTAGTCACCACTGTTGTATTATATTGTATATATTGGTATTACATTAAGGCTCCTGTACTACAGGTAGGGGGGTAGATCCCTGCCTGCTGGCTCCACCCAGTAGGCGGAGTATAAATATGTGTGCTCTCCGAACTGCAGCCATTTCGCCAGCTGCTGTCGGAGGCCACACATCTCTGTGTAATAAAGCCTTGATTACATTCTACTCTCGTCTCGTGGTAATTGTTAGTGCATCAAACCCCCCCCCCCCCCCAACTTTCCGCATTTCATCTAAACATCTAAACCTCACTGAAACTGGAAAAGGTTAAAAACAGACATTGAGAAGTAACGAGATTCTCACTCAATTTGCCTCTACCTTGAGGGTAGCGGTGTTTCTCTGAAACTGCAGTCAGACCTGGGGTCTTGTTGATCCCATCAGCTAGCTGGTGAGCCCTGGGAATAAATATGACAAGCTGAGGAATAACAAGGAGTTTTGAGTTAAAGGGGTGTGAGCAGGAAAATGAATCTGGACCCAGAGTGAAGTATAATGGAAGCAGAAGTCCACAAATGGAGGATATTAGCAGCATTAAAGCAGGCTGATTTCTAAGCCTGAAATGCTGATTAACCACATTCATGTGGGTGATGGATGAATTGTATAAGGCAACAAAGGACTGGATGCCAGTTCTGATCACATTAATTGAATATTGATTGTGCCTTAGATAGCTGAGAAAAAAAAATTAAACCAATTAACTAGGAGAGCAGAGATGATATATGCAGATGTGCAGTGATTTATACCCTCTGGTGCCTCTGGTTCAAGCTTCAGCCAATGGATCAATCTGTCTGTGTTGTAAGGCAGACTAACATTAACTAGGAGAGAAACCTTTACAATGTATTGCTAACTATGCATTCTTATTAACACCTTCAGAGCAGCAAGGAGCAATCAGACTTCCTCACTTGCAGGAACATTGGTAGTTAGCTTTACATTGCAAATGGGGTCCAAGTTCTGCTGCTCTCCCATGTTTGTGCCTCGTGTGCAGCAGCTGTCCTGCAAGTGACTGCAGAGTAGGCCACGGTTTGCACTGGTACCAAATGCCTGCTGTCATGGCGACCGTAGTTGGTGGCATCATTCAGGAACCAGAACGTGTCTGATGACATCACAACATTAGATCATGACATTGTAGCCGGCCTCACTGCAGGCTCTGAGAGTTTTACGCTCACTTGTCTCGGGATGGCCAACGACGATCGGGAGGAACCATTTAAATATGAGCCTTCCAGATCACAGGTGAGGTTCCAAGGCATTTTAATTTTTATTGCTCATAAAAATAGAAACTTCAGGAAACCTCTCGGAAAATCCAGAATTCATGAATTCCTACAGGTGGTTATTCCAGCTACACCGATGGTCCGAAAGAGAACCCTAACTCGGCCCATTCCCCCGCCCTATCTTTTTTAAAATAAATTTAAGAGTACCCAATTCATTTTTTCCAATTATGGGGCAATTTACCGTGGCCAATCCTCCTACCCTGCAATTCTTTTAGGTTGCTGGGGCGAAACCCACGCAAGCACGGGGAGAATGTGCAAACTCCACATGGACAGTGATGCAGAGCCGGGATCGGACCTGGGACCTCGGCGCCGTGAGGCAGCAGTGCTGACCCACTGTGCCACCGTGCTGCCCTCCCCCACCCTATCTCTGACTAACCTACACATCCCTGGACACTAAAGGGGCAATTTAGCGTGGCCAATCTGCCTAACCTGCGCACCTTTGGACTGCGGGAGGAAACCAGAGCACCCGGAGGAAACCCACGCACACACGGGGAGAAAGTCGACACAGTCACCCAAGGCAGGAATTGAACCCGGGTCCCTGCCGCTGTGAGGCAGCAGTGCTAACCACTGTGCCACCGTGCCGCCCTCCACAGAGAGTGAAACAGTTACCGTGGCTGTCTCAGAAGCAGACAATTCCATCCTCCAGGTCAGAGTAAACTCTTTTTGTCTTGCCGATGGATAATTCAGTGTCTACCACTCCTGGAACATTTTAATACCTACTTTCACATTTTTGCTGTCAGAAATGTTATTAAACTTCCTATTCAGGCTGAAATTACCATTATCTGTCACCACTCGTCCAACTTCGTTGACAGCATCCTTAACTCAGCTACCCCACCAAACCTAGCGACAATCACCTTGGTAACTGGTGCATAAACCATGGGGATATTTTATCCTTTTCCCTGAGTAGGTGTGCGTGAAATGTTTGTTTTCACCGTCCACCTAATGGAGATCCATCTTAGAAAATAACACTTTATGATCAAGTACAGAGTCATGAGAAGAAATAGAAAAGGTCTGTGATAGGTGGAGCGATTAAATGACAACAGGGATGATGGTATGAGACAAAAGCAGGGTGGAAATGTGACAAATAAGGAAATGAAAGATGATATGTTGGGTAGGCTGGGTCTATGTGGACTGCGTTTGATGCAGTGTAGAGAGAGACAGGCTTCCAACACTTGATGAGATACAGCACGATTTTATTTAACATCTAACTATATTACATGCTGAACTGTGGGTTGTACACTATGCTGACTTGACTGGAGACCATGAGACTAGCCTGACCAGACTAACTGACTACCACATGGTGTTTGCACTGGCTGCTGCTCACGAGCTCTGACTGTCTCAGAGGCTGGATCCCGAGAGAGCGGGAAAACTGGTGCCCTCTGGCTTTATAGTGGTCGTGTCCTGTCTGGTGATTGGCTGCTGTGTTCTGTGTGCTCACTGGTCATCCTGTGTGTCAGTCACTGCCTGTCAGCACTCCATCATATACATGGATGTATATTATGACATCTCCCCCCCTTTTTTTTCTAAAGTTTGTGTCAGGTAATAAATATTGAGGGGCGTGTGCATGAAGATGTGTACATGTACTTGACTATATACAGAATATACTAACTTATATACATAGGAAGGTGTTGCTAGTGCAGATATAGGGCAGATAAAGCAGTAAAAAAAAACAATATGTACAGATGTCAAAACGATGAGACAACAAGGTTATGCAACATTCAGTCTATATATTTAGTCTCTGTGGCGGGCGACAAATTCTGGTTGACCGCCTCAAGGGTGGATCAGGGGCCGCCTGCAGTTGGACGGGCGGGACTGCCTTCAATGCGGTGATCGCAGAGGTCGGCAGGATTGCTGGTAGATCGGTGGCCTTGTAGCAGGGCGCATCCGGAGGAAGCAGTGTGTGATGTGGGACGTTACGGTTGGGTGGCGGGCATGGAAAGTCTGCACAGTGCCCGCCTGTTGCGCTGGAGGAAAGAGCCATCAGCCATGCGGACGAGGAATGATCTCGGGGCCACTTGCTTGACCACCACAGCTGTGACGGACCAGCCACCGTCAGGCAGCTGCACACGAACTCGATCAGTTGGGACCAGCTCGAGGAGATCTGTGGCATGAGCGCCGTATGCTGATTTACATTGGGCCCGAGACTACTGCATCTTCTGTATGACCGGGAAGTGGTCAAGCTCTGGAATGTGGATGGCTGGAACTGTCGTCCGCAGTGTGCGGTTCATGAGAAGCTGTGCTAGAGACAACCCAGTGGACAGTGGGGTCGCTCTGATGCCACCAGTGCCAGGTTGAAATCGGAGCTTGAGCTTTACATTATAATCTTTTGACGATGTGGACCCCTTTTCCGGCCTTCCCATTCGACTGTGGGTAGTGGGGGCTGGATGTGACATGCCGAAAGTTGTATAGCCGGGCAAAATCTGACCACTCCTGGCTGAAAAAACAGGGGCCGTTGTCACTCATCACCGTGAGTGGGATCCCATGTCTGGCAAATGTTTCCTTGCATGCCTTGATCACCACCGCCGACGTGAGGTCAGACAGTCTGACCACGTCGGGGTAATTGGAAAAGTAGTCGAGCAGGAGGACATAGTCACGCCCCTTGGCATGGAACAGGTTAACACCGACTTTGGGGAGGTCACCATCTCATGTTGCTGTAGAGTTTCTTTAGGCTGAGCCGGCTGAAATTTTTGACATGTAGGGCAGTTGAGGACCGTGTTGGCAACGCCCTGGCTGATGCCCGGCCAGTAGACTGCCTCCCAAGCTCGACATTGACATTTCTCGACCCCCAAGTGACCCTCGTGGATTTAGCCGAGCACCATATCTCGCATGCTCTGCAGGATCACAATTCTGTCAAGCTTCATGAGAATGCCGTCTACCACCGTCAGATCGTCCGTGACGTTGTAAAACTGGGGTCACTGTCCCTTCTGCCAGCCATTCGTGAGGTGCTGCATCACCCGCTGGAGCAGAGGATCCCTGGCCATTTCCTCACCGGTTTGAATGACCCTCTCATCAGAGGCCAGAATGTTCGAGACACAGAATTGCACCTGCGCGTCTATTTGACATACTATGTCAGTCTGCTCATACGGTGTGGTGATAGACCTGGAAAGGGCATCTGCAACAATGAGCTCTTTGTCCGGGGTGTAACCCAGGTCAAAATCGTAGCGACGTAGCTTGAGAAGGATGCGTTGTAACCGTGGCGTCATGTCATTGAGGTATTTTTGGATGATGTGAACCAATGGCCTGTGGTCCGTCTCAACCATGAATTTAGGGAGGCCATACACATAGTCATGGAACTTGTCGATTCCCGTCAGGAGGCCCAGGCTTTCCTTCTCAATCTGAGCATACCATTGCTCAGTGGGCATCATGGCTCTAGAGGCATATGCAACTGGGGCTCAGGAGGAGGAGTCATCCCATTGGAGGAGCACCGCCCCAATAACGTCCTGGCTCGCGTCAGTGGATATTTTCGTCTCTTTGGCAGGGTCGAAAAACGCCAGCACCGGGGCTTTGGTGAGTTTTGCCCTCAGCTCACGCCATTCTTTCTCATGAACGGGTAGCCACTGGAAATCCGTCGATTTTCTGACGAGGTGGCGGATGGCTGTGGTGTGGGACGCCATGTTGGGAATGAACTTCCTAAGGAAGTTGACCATCCCTAGAAAGCGGAGGACCACCTTCTTGTCCTCTGGGGTCTTCATGGCGTTGATCGCCGAAACCTTGTCAGCATCTGGCTGCACGCCTTGCTGCGAGATGTGGTCGCCAAGGAATTTGATTTATGATTGACCGAATGAGCATTTGGCTCTGTTGAGTCAGAGTCCATGCTCGTAGATCCTGTGGAACACCCGCTTGAGGCGATCGATGTGTTCTTGAGGAGTTGTGGACCAGATTATGACATCGTCAGCGTACACTCGCATCCCCTCGATGCCCTCCATCATCTGTTCCTATTATGCGGTGAAATACCTCTGAGGCAGAGATGATGCCAAAGGGCATCCGGTTGTAGCAGTAGCGACCGAACGGGGTATTGAATGTGCACAGCTTGCGAATGGATGCGTCCAGCTGTATTTGCCAGAACCCCTTGGAGGCGTCCAGTTTCGTAAAGAATTTGGCATGAGGCATCTCGCTGGTTAGCCCTTCTCGTTTTGATATCGGGTAATACTCCCTCATGATGTTGCGGTTTAAATCTTTGGGTTCGATGCAGATTCGAAGCTCCCCTGACAGCTTCTTGACGCAGACCATGGAGCTTACCCAGTCTGTGGGTTCTGTGACCTTTGATATGATGCCCTGGTTCTGGAGGTCTTGCAACTGCTGCTTGAGGCGGTCCTTGAGGGGTGCCGGCACCCGACGCGATGCGTGGAACACAGGGGTGGCGTTTGGCTTCAGCAGGATTTTGTATCGGTATGGCAGTGTGCCCATACCTTCGAACACGCTGTCGTACTGCGTGATGATGTCATCAATTTGAGCCTGGAAGTTTTCGTCAGGTGAGGCCGTCGCCTGTGAGGATGACATGGTGTGTACTCGCTGAACCAGATTCAGGAGTTTGCAGGCCCGAGCACCGAGCAGGGATGCTCTGTCAGGTCCTCCGATCTCAAATCGCAGCGTCACTTTCAATGACCTATTGGATACCCCAAGCTGGCATGAGCCGCAGGCAGCAGCAGCATTGCCATTGTAGTCGAGGAGCTGGCAGGCTGGTGGAAGAATGCTTGGTCTGACGCGGATGGTGTCTAGGTCGGATTTTGAAATGAGGTTCGCTGAAGCGCCGGTGTCCAGCTTGAAACCTATGCGAGCCTTGCTAACTGTAAGGATAGCACACCACTCGTCATCCGGATCAACGCTCAGGATTGGGAGGTGTTTCACCATCTTTGAGAAAGGGAGCGCATGCTTACTAATGATGCCCACCCGGAATGGGGATTTGAGGCACTTGGCGTCAGGATCTGTTGGGCTGTCGGGGTCGGAGTCTGGCACGGCCTGCTGTACCGAACGGACGCTCTGTGCCGTGGCTGGTATTGCTGGATGCTGGGCAGTGGAGCAGATATGCAAAGGGCTGCGTAGTGGCCAAGCTTGCCACACTGGAGACAGCGTCGTGATTTTGCCGGACATTGCCGCTTTAAATGGACGGAGCCACAATTCGGACGCGTCATGACGCCGACGTCAGCGCGTTCCGTGCGCCAACGCGCATGCGCAGTGCGGTCGAATGAAGTATGCACCTGCGCAGGCTGGTCGTCGGTCTCGCCGTCCCCTCGGTCGTGGCGCGCATTCGCTGGAGCCCGGGAAAAACGCACAAAATGGCCACTCACATCAAGAATCAGGCCCTGCATTTGTGTGATGGCCTGCATCCGTTCTGCTTCGTGGGAGTTTAGCTTTGCCATTTCTGCCGCCCTGATGTGGAACTACCGGTTGTTAGCATGCTCGTGGAGAACGCACGTTTCGATGGCGATGATGAGGGTGAACTCCTTGACTTTCAGGAGCTGCTGGCGAAGGGAATCGGAGTGGACCCCGAAAATGATCTGATCCCGGATCATGGAATCAGTTGTCGAGTCATAGTCACATGACTGCGCGAGGATGCGGAGATGGATTAAAAAGGACTGAAAAGATTCATCCTTCCCCTGAAGCCTCTGCTGGAAAACGTACCGTTCAAAGCTCTCATTGACCTCAATGTCGCAGTAGCTGTCGAACTTCAGAAGGGCTGTTTGAAATTTCGTCTTGTCTTCACCTTCAGCGAATGTAAGGGAGTTGTAGATGTGGATAGTGTGGTCACCGGCTGTAGAAAGGAATAGTGTGATCTTCCTGGCATCTGATGCGGCCTCGAGTCGGTGGCTTCAAGATACAGCTGGAACTTCTGTTTGAAAATCTTCCAGTTTGCACCGAGGTTGCCGGCGATGCGGAGCTGCGGAGGAGGGCGGACGCTGTCCATGTTACCAGATGGCTGATCGCTGGTCAACGCTGATTACCTCAAGGTGAGTCCCTCAATTCTCAACATCCAGACCTGGTACCATGATGTGTTGGGTAAGCTGGGTCTATGTGGACTGCGTTTAAAGCAGTGTAGAGAGAGACAGGCTTCCAACACTTGATGAGATGCAACATGATTTTATTTAACATCTAACTATATTACATGCTTAACTGTGGGTTGACACTATGCTGACTTGACTGGAGACCTGAGGCTAACCTGACCAGACTAACTGACTACCACATGGTGTTTGTACTGGCTGCTGCTCATGAGCTCTGACTGTCTCAGAGGCTGGATCCCGAGAGAGCGGGAAAACTGGTGCCCTCTGGCTTTATAGTGGCCGTGTCCTGTCTGGTGATTGGCTGCTGTGTTCTGTGTGCTCACTGGTCATCCTGTGTGTCAATCACTGCCTGTCTGCACTCCATTATATACATGGATGTATATTATGACACCAGCCTTTCTATTTCTCCTTCCCTCCACCACCTCTCCCTTCCTTTCCGCCTCTCCCTCCCTCCTTACCCTCAGCCTTTCCATCTGTCCCCAGCCTTTCCCTCCCCCAACCTCTCCCTCCTTCCATGCTCCAGCATCACCTCATTCCTGGGATGCAGGCCAACCTCTTTGGCCCACACTGCTCCCTTGCCAACTTCAATTCCTGACAGAGCCAGCCTCTCCACCAGGCTCTTTGTCCCTACCCCACAGGCTCTTCCTCCCCATCCCCAGCCTCTCCCTCTGCCCCCCTGCTCCCCCCCCCTCCATCTGGCCCCCAGTCCCCCCCTCCCTCAGTCACTCTCTCCCTCACTTTCTCTCTTTTTCACTCTCTCTTTATCTCCCTTCAGTCTCCACAATCTAAAATTTACCTTGCCTTAAAGTCCCACAGAGCTATATGGGCTGCATAGGCCCCTGGCGTCAATCACTGCCTGTCTGCACTCCATCATATACATGGATGTATATTATGACAAAAGATAGGTACAGAGGAGAGGGTAACAGCAGAATGGCAAAGAAGAAGCGAAACATGGAAAATCTGGCAAAACTGGAAAGGCTTCAGTGCCCCAGGAATGTTCGCATGAGTCCGGCCTCAACAGGGATCTTGGATTCATGTCGCATTACATCCACCCCCCACCATCAGGCCTGGACTTGCAAAATCCTACCAACTGTTCGGGCTTGAGACAATTTACACCTCTTTAACCTGTGATTATCCCTCTCCCTGGATCTGTAAATGATTTGATTACCTGCAAATGCCTGCATTCCAAGCATTGTCCAGCATCTCTGACTTGTCTATATAAATGTTTCTGGAACATACCTCGCCATTCACCTGAGGAAGGGGCAGTGCTCCGAAAGCTCGTGTTTGAAACAAACCTGTTGGACTTTAACCTGGTGTTGTCAGACTTCTTACTGTGCTCACCCCAGTCCAACGCCGGCATCTCCACACCAGGAATGTTGTGTAGAAAGATAGTAAGAAGTCTTACAACACCAGGTTAAAGTCCAACAGGTTTGATTCAAACACGAGCTTTCGGAGCGTAGCTCCTTCCTCAGGTGAATTCACAAACCTGTTGGATTTTAACCTGGTGTTGTAAGACTTCTTACTGTGCTCACCCCAGTCCAACGCCGGCATCTCCACATCATGTGTAGAAAGATGGATGATCCCAGGAGTGCGGACCACCCCACCAGCCGGAAACAGATAGGGAATCTTTAGAATTCTATTGGCAGCAAGGAAAATGTCGAACACAGAATAAACAGGATTGGATGCATCCATTTCCCAAAACCGGTACGTGTAATACCGCATCCCTTTCCCTGTCCATATCATGGGGAGCCCTGTCATATGTGCCCTGACAGAGGGTAGTGGGTAATGTATCCTCTCCCTGTCTGCTTACTGATCCAATCATTTCTGTGACATGACAGAACTTGACAGCATCAGCTCATGTTGGTGAGATGTGGTTCAAACCCGACTGCAATGCGACACAAGCAGAAACATAGTCAATTCTCAAGGAAAATATTGATCTGAAGAAATGTTGAGAAGCATATAAAGTTATACCAAATGTAATATTGACTTTAGTATCTCACAGGAATCTATACAAACCCTTGTTTAAAGACAAATTAGACAGTTTTGTACATGTACTGATGCTTTATAAGGGTACAGTAAAAATGTTTCTATTCACAATGGACTCTGTAAATGCCTTACTGCTCAGTATCGTAAACCACAAGGCACCAATTTAAGATAATTGGCAAATGAACCAGAGGTGAGATACTCAGAATTTTTTTTTACGCAGCAAGTTTTAGGAACTAGAATTCTCTGCCTGAAAAGGTGGTGGAAGCAGTTCAGCAGTACCATCACATGAATTAGGAGCAGGCCTACACCACTAGGCCCCTCGAGCCTGCTCTGCTATTTAATAAGATCTCAATTTAACCCTAACTCCACATTCCTGCCTACCCCCAATAAACTTTCAGTCCCTTGATTATCAGGATTCTGTCTCTTTCTACATTACAGATTTACAAAGGTTCTTCCACACTCTGAGAGAAAATAAAACTCCGTTGGCTAACGTCGAAATCGGGAAATGCGATTCGGCAGAAAATAGGTTCTGACGGCAAAATCACGGCGGGCACCAGTTTGACGCCAAATTGGGATTCTCTGTCACCTCGACAGCAGCAACACTGCTGTCCGGAATGCACGTATAGAAGACACCATTTACATATCATTAGCGGGCCTGACCCGGTATTCTACGGGACCTCCGCAATTCTCCACCCCCTTTGGGCCGAGTTCCCGAAGGTGCAGTTCATTTGTTACGGCTTACAAGGAAGAGAAAGAGGAGGAAGGACACAGAGAGGTGCGACTGTGGGCTACCGGGCCAGACACTGGCCGGGCTGGCTGGGGTGGGGGGGGCCCTGCCAGTGCCGAGGGGAGGGGGTGATGAGGGAATGGACCGAGTGGCTGGAATGACCCGCCATGGGACTGGGGCAGTGTCCAGTCATGGACCGCCGTTGCCGCACCCTGCAAGGCAGCCATCTTGCTGTCCACCCCACTGACCATCAACCTTGGCCCCTGGCTCTGCAGAGTGACAGTGGCCCTATGGGTGCCCCCACACCCCCACCTCTGCCACCCACCCTTCCCCCATACCACCCACTACCCCATGCCAGCAGGGCATCAGGCGGCTCACCCAAGGCAATGCTCCCTGTAGCCCCTACAGGGGGTGCCGGGCAGGGGGCCACGGAACGTACCACTGCCAAGGGCAGTGCCAGCTGATGGTATCCCGGCATCAGAAACTGGTGCCAACCAGGGCCATCATCTAGCTTGTTGGACCAACCACCGCCTGCAACCCCCTCCGTGATACATACCTGCTGCAGTACAAGGTGTGGGTCTTGGGTTGGCAGTAACAGTGGGTCTGGTACATAGGATGGAGGATGATGATGACCCACTCTACAATGAGCTCTGGTGCTCCACATCATTTGACAATCTCTGACTCCTGCCCACGGCAGCACTTTCCACTGTCCACCTGGATGATCCCTGCATGTGAGCTGGCCATCGCATCACACGGTGCCATCAAATCTCTGGGGTAACGGTGTAAGAGATGTTCAAGGGGGTGGGGGGAAGTTGGGGAGCCCAGGCCACCCACAATGTCCGCCCATCCCCCCCCCCCGCCCCACACACACCCTCTCTGCACAGCCCAGACTACCCCACCCCTCACACCCATCAGAGCACCGAGGCAGTTGTAACAGTGTGAACAGGTGTTTAATGTGACAACATATATACAGATTTGTGCCATAGACCCTGTAACTAAACTGTGCCTTGCAGTCATGCCAACATAACTGATGTCTAACCTTCTGGCCTTATGGGCCCTACCGTTGCATCTAGGTGGATCCTCAGACAGTACAGGAGGAGTTGAGGCGGTCTGCTGTGATTCCCGCCCTGCGACTTGGGTCCCTGTTGGCAGGCGTCTTCTGAGGCAACCGGGCCTGAATGGGCCCGACTACTGCTCTGGTGTCCCAGGTGGAATGGTGACGCCCTGTTCTGCCCACTAACTACCAGATGCGCTAGAGACAGGAGGGAGGGAGTCCATGGTGCTGTGGTGTTCCAGCACTTCCCCAGCAGGAGACACCGGCATGGGCCCATCACCCCCTCCTCCCCCAGGATGCTCAATGGCCACCAGGCTATTCCATGGGGCGGGGGTGCGAGTGGCGCTGTCCCCTGTGTTACCTCCTTTTGTGTTGGGTGATTCTCTCAGGTAGCTTTTGACTTTTTGGTGTTCCTTCCAGTGATTACGAATTGAGGACCTGACCTCATTTCCATTAGCCAGGTAAGCTTCGGGACACTAAATAGGCATTCCGATGCATCTCCCCTAATTCAACAAAAGAATTCAGGCCAAGGTTGCTGTTACCTAGGTAAGTTTCAGTGGAGGAGGGCTTGCCATCACACTATATCACAATGCTTGAAGTTACCATCAACACCTGTAATACACTGAATGAGCTTTATCAGCCGCAAAGACTTCCAGTGAATGTGTCCCTTCCCTGACAATGGCGGAGTGCTGGAACTCGAGACCTCTGACTCAGAAGTTTTGCAAAGCAGTTTGGATGTTCAACTTAATTACACACTACGATTTACTTCAACACCAGCAATTATTTAACATTACACAATGACTCCAGGTCTGTCTGTCTACTAACAAAAGCAATGTCATTGCATACTTTTGAAAAATAAAACATCAAACTGTTAACATTTAGTCTTAAATATTCAAGCTTCTTTTTGCTAAAACATACATTTTTGATTCACCAATTATCCCTTCAGATTCGTCCAGTAACTATTCATTTATTTTGATCAGAATTCATAAAGCATAAGAGTTCTTCAACTTCAGGGGAGGTTTGATCATCTGCCCCCTCATGATCTGATTGCTAATTCTAATTCTCAATTGCCTACTTCAGGACTTGCGAGCCCATGTTCCACTGCCAGTGAGGTCAGCTGCAGATGTGGAATCATGCCATTCACATATCTTTCTTATTCCATTTTGATCGCTGGGTTTCTTGCTTGGCAATTTGCAATAGGTTATTTGAAAATGGATAATAGCTGTGTCAGCACGCAGCTCAGTCGAAACACTCTCTGAGTCAGATGGTCTCATTTCAAGGCCCAATCCGGAGTCTTCAGCACATCATCTGAACTGGTACCTCCATTACAGTACAGCTGAGGCTGAGTGGATAGAACAGAGCCCATTGCATTATCTTCCTGGTGACCTCTTGAACAAGATTCCTACACAGATTATCTCGACATCGCCATATTGTGTTTCGTGGGATCTTGCTGTGCATAGATTGGCCACTACATTTTTTATACAACAGGGAGTAGGTTTCAAAAGTATTTCATCAGTTGGACAGTGCTTTGAGATGTCCTGAAGCCATGTAAAGTGTACTTTATTAATTGTATCAACTGAAGTTAAGTACATGCAGATGGAGGGCAGTACATGCAGATGGAGGGCTTATATTGGATGGGTTCTTGACCATATATAAAGAGGTCTGAATAGTTACTGGAGTTGAGTGGAATGAGGAGATATGGGCTTGTAAATTTTCATTCTGCGAATAAACCTATCTGACGTAAGGACTGGCTTTGGATTCTTCATTCACCAACTGGCTATCAAGAGTATAATATTACATAAATACAAATGCTTTCTTTCTTTAATTCTCTTTGATGATCTTAAATTTATGTCCTCAAGTTAACACAGTGTTGGTTAGTGAGAAGAGACTTTTTCACAACCCTTCGCATTCTTGAAGACAGCTGCCAGGTCATTCCTTAACCTTTTCAGTTTTAGTGAAAAAGTCCTAACTTCTCAAACTGCTCAATATAACCATTGCCCCTCTTATCCCTGTGAATCTACATTGCACTTCTTCTATTGCCCTTATATATTTCACACAATGGGATACATGAAACCACTCACAGTACTGTAACTGTGACCTAGCTCAGGTTTTGTTCAACATTAGCTTCTTGTTTTTATTATATGCCCCAAGCTACAAAACCAAACACTTTTCTGTTGTCTTTTGGCAGCTTTATAAATTAAACTAGATTGTTGAGCCACCCGAAAGCATATAATCCTGTGGAATTACTTAACAAGGAGATTTGTCCACATTATGATGCCAGTTCCCGGGCCATTTACTAAGCTCAGCATAACCAGTCATGACAGTGAGGATCAAGCACATATAAACTCCAGTGTCTGACTTCAACTAGTATGAACAGAACGATAATACCCAATGGCTTGAAGTTAAAAATTGTTTACTCAATTCCACTGGTGACTCAATTCAGCCATGACTGAGTGATCACGCATTGGGTGAGAGAGAGTTTCAACTCAGACTTAAGGTGACTGAGCACGTAAACACATTTGACACACTAGCACAGCGCTGAGAGAATACTGTGCTGTCCCAGATAAGAGGTTAAACTGAGGGCCCACGTGTTCGCTGTAAAAGATCCCACAGCACTAATCATAAGAAAATAAGAACTACGAGTCAGAGCAGACAATTGAGCCCCTCAAGCTCGCTCTGCCATTCAAGACGATCATGGCTGATCCCCTCTTGGCCTCAACTCCACCCTCCTGCCTGCTCTCCATAACCCTTCAACCGTACTAATTAAAAATCTGTACATCTGGTCCTTAAATTTACTCATCCACCGCATTCTGGGGTAGTGAATTCCACACATTCACAACCCATTGAGAGAAGTAATTTCTCCTCATCTGTTTTAAACCTGCTACCCCTTATCTTAAAACTATGACATCTCATTCTAGATTGCCCCACAAGAGGAAGCATCCGCTTCACATCTCCTTTGTAAATACCTTTGATCATCTTATATTCCTCAATTAGATCTCCTCTCATTCTTCTAAGCTCGAAAGTGTATAGGCCTAAAATACTCAGGGCGCAATTCTCCACACTCACGACAGTGCGGAGAATAGCGGGGGTCTTAAATTTTTACGGCCACGCTAGTCTGACACCCTCCCGCTATTCTCCCCCCCCCCCCCATGCCCGACTCCCGACACGAATCACTGCCGCCGTTTTTTTACGGCGAGCAGCGATTCTCAGCTGGCCGATGGGCCGAAGTCCAAGCCCTTTACGGCCGTTTTTACGAACGGCAAACACACCTGGTCTGGCCGTTCGTAAAAACGGCCGTAAAGTTCGGATCTTGGCAACCATGGCACCGATTGGCACGGCAGTACCACGGCCGTGCCAAGGGTGTCATGGGCCCGCGATCGGTGGGCACCGATCGCGGGCAGCGGGACCGATTCCCGCGCACTCTTTGTCCTTCCGCCACCCCGCTGTATCAATTCACGGGGCGGCTGAGGGGCATC
The DNA here is from genome assembly GCF_902713615.1 of Scyliorhinus canicula. Classification (NCBI taxonomy): domain Eukaryota; kingdom Metazoa; phylum Chordata; class Chondrichthyes; order Carcharhiniformes; family Scyliorhinidae; genus Scyliorhinus; species Scyliorhinus canicula. The sequence goes on from NC_052146.1 coordinate 173,570,221, forward strand.
CCGGCCCGCGCATGCGCGGGTTTCGCGCAAATGCGCGATGACGTCATCCGCGCACGCGCGGGATGGATTCTTCCAATCCGCGCATGCGCGGCTGACGTCATGTGACGCGTCAGCCATCGCAAACTCTGGCAAGCGGGCTTAACGAAATTCGTTACGCCCGCGATGCCGGAGTTTACGGCCGCAGCATGCTAGCCCTGACCAGGGACCAGAATCGGTTCCTGGTCGGGGAGGGGGAGGCTGGCGTCAAACCCGCCCGTTTTTGACGCCAGCCTTACGATTTCTCCCTGTTTGGGAGAATCGCGCCCTCAATCTCTCTTCATAAGACAGTACCCTCATCTCTGGAATCCAACTTGTGAATCTCCTCTGAACTGCCTCTAATGCAACTAGATCAAAAGCAAAACTGCACACAGTACTCCAGGTGCGGTCTCATCAATGCCTTGTATAGTTGCAGCAACACTTCCCTACTTTTATACTCTATTCCTTTATCATCCATAAAGGCCAAAATTCTATTTGCTTTCATTATTACCTGCTGCACCTGCACACTAGTTTTATGTGATTCATGCACGAGGACACCCTGTGCACCGAAGCACTCTGAAATTTCTCTCAATTTAGATAATAAGTTGCCTTTCCATTTTTCCGACCAAAATGCATAACCTCACACTTCGCCGCATTAAATTCAATCTGCCAAATTTTGGCCCACCCACCTAACCTATCTATATCCATTTGTAAATTTCTATTTTCTCATTGCATCTATTTTAGTGTCAGCTGTAACTTTGGCAGTAGATCCTTCTATCCCTTCATCAACATTATTAATATTTATTATAAATAGTTGGGGTCCAAGGACAAACCCTGTGGCAGCCCACTAGTTACATCTTGCCAACCAGTGTTACGATACCCTGGGCTAGTGCGCGGTCGATTCCAGCCCCACAAACCCCGGAGTCCCAACTCAAGTGAACTAACCAATAATTCTTATCAAATTTGCAGAATCTTTGGCCCCTTGACTGCTCAATAAGTTATAGCCACCAGGTTTGTAAGTTGACCACAATAACTGTTTATTTATAACAGAATTAAAGCTGAAATATGCAATAATTATAATGGCAGCAGGGAGTTAGGAGGGTAAAAAGGATCATTAAATGCCCTTGGCAGACAGGGTTAAGGCGAATCCCAAGGCATTCTATACGTATGGGCCACATTTGGAATACTTTGCCCAATTCTGGTCACCGCACTACCAGAAGTATGTGGAGGCTTTGTAGAGAGTACAGAAAAGGTTTACCAGGATGATGCCTGGTACGGACGGTATTAGTTATTAGGAGAGATTGAATAAACTGGGATTGTTGGCCCCAGAGAGATAGAGGCTGAGGGGCTACCCGATAGAAGTTTATACAATTATTAGGGGTATAGATAGGGTGAATAGTTGGAACCTTTTTCCCAGGGTGGAAATGACAATTACAAGGCGGCACAGGTTCAAGGTGAGGGGGAAAAGTTCAGTGGAGATGTGCGGGGGAGGTTTTTTTACACAGAGGGTGGTGGTGTCCTGGAATTCACTACCAAGTGAGGAGTTTGAGGCAGATACGTTAGTGGCCTTTAAGGCTTATCTGGATAGGCACATGAACAGACTGGGTATAGAAGGATACAGGCGGTTGGTCGAGATAGAACACTTGACCGGTGCAGGCTTGGAGGGCTGAAGGGCCTGTTCCTATGCTGCATCTTCCTTTGTTCTTGAATAACAGCCAGCTAATCTACTACTCCCCCTTTTACCGTCCCACCCTCAACCCAAACACACACAAGATAGACACACACAGAGGAAGAGAAAACGGTGAAAATAGGGGATTAATATGAAATGAAAGATGAATGTTTTTGCTACCAATTCAAGCTGTCCTCCCAGAATGTTTAGCGAACAAAGTCACCAGTGCAGTGTTGCAGATGGTCTTCTGGCAGGGGAATTCAGTCAGTACTCCCAGACAATAGGATTTCCTTCAGAAAGGCACTTTAACCTATCAACCTGGGCCTTCAAAGGAACAGCCTCAGGCCTGTTTAATTCTTACTTGTTTCCATCTCTACCAGAATGGCGAAAAGACTTACAGAGATAAGAGCAGGATTACCCACACACGTTTTTAAAAGGGTTTTAAACATCTGAACCCTGCCTGCAGCTGGTGGCTGGACTAGAGTTCCTTATAGTGCAGTCTGGCTGAGGGGAGAGAGAGGCGTTTACCTTGGATCTTTAGAAAAAAATCCATTAGATGAGAGAGAGAGAGAGGTCAGACTGCTTCCTTCCAGGCTTCCAAGTAAAAGAGAAAACAGAGACACAGAGAGGAAGGAAGATTCGAGAGAAAACTCGAGAGGAATTGGCAAGGCCTTCATTGACATGGCCTGGCAATTTGAGTCAGTCCATTAGATGTCTGCCAAGTCCATCAATGTGTGTCAGCATTGATCTTCCTGGAATCTACTGGGGTGAAATGAAAATGGCTTCATGCAGACTGCCTTGCCTTAGGGTCATAAGTTGATCATCAATTTAAACCAGCCACTCGAATTATAGGCAAAATCCATCTTAAAGGCAACAACTCCTTCATGGCCCATGTACAAAAATTGTAATAGCAAAATAACAGAAATTAAAAGGAGAAAAAAGGAACAGACAGAAATTAAATAGGAAGATCCTTACACTAGGAAAAGACTCACTTACCCCAAATATCTGCCTTCTTTCGATTAGCCAGTCTTCTTTACAAGCGAATATTGTTCACAATTTACACAGATTTTTCACAATTTACATAGGTGATTTGGAGTTAGGGACCAAGTGCAATGTATCCAAGTTTGTAGACGTCACTAAGATGAGTGGTAAAGCAAAACGTGCAGAGGATACCGGAAGTCTACAGAGGGATTTGGATAGGTTAAGTGAATGGGCTAGGGTCTGGCAGATGGAATACAATGTTGACAAATGTGAGGTTATCCATTTTGGTAGGAATAATAGCAAAAGGTATTATTAATTAGAACCTTAGTTAGGCCACACTTGGAGTATAGTCTTCAATTCTGGTCGCCACACTACCAGAAGGATGTGGAGGATTTAGAGAGGGTGCAGAAAAGATTTACCAGGATGTTGCCTGGTATGGAGGGCATTAGCTATGAGGAGCGGTTGAATAAACTCGGAACGGCGGAGATTGAGGGGCGACCTGATAGAGGTCTACAAAATTATGAGGGGCATAGACAGAATGGATCATCAGAGGCTTTTCCCCAGGGTAGAGGGGTCAATTACTCGGGGGCAAAGGTTTAAGGTGCGAGGGGCAAGGTTTAGAGTAGATGTACGAGGCAAGTTTTTTTACACAGAGGGTAGTGGGTGCCTGGAGCTCGCTGCCGGAGGAGGTGGTGGAAGCAGGAACGATAGTGACATTTAATGGGCATCTTGATAAATACATGAATAGGATGAGAATAGAGAGATATGGACCCAGGAAGTGTAGAGGATTGTAGTTTAGTCGGGCAGCATGGTCGGCACGGGCTTGGAGGGCCGAAGGGCCTGTTCCTGTGCTGTACTTTTCTTTGTTCTTTGTTCTTTGTCCTTAATTAAATGATAAAATATTAAAACATGCCACTGTGCAGAGAGACCTGGGTGTGCTAGTGCATGAGTCGCAAAGAGTTGGTTTCTAGGGGCAACAGGTGATTAAGAAGGCAATGGAGTTTTGTCCTTCATTGCTAGAGGGATGGAGGTTAAGACTAGGGAGGTTTTGCTGCAATTGTATAAGGTGTTAGTGAGGCCACACCTGGAGTATTGTGTTCAGTTTTGGTCTGCTTACCTGAGAAAGGACATACTGGCGCTGGAGGGTATGCAGAGGATTGGATTGGATTGGATTTGTTTATTGTCACATGTACCGAGGTACAGTGAAAAGTATTTTTCTGCAAGCAGCTCAACAGATCATTCAGTACATGGGAAGAAAAGGGAATTAAACAAAATTCAAGAAAATACAAGAAAATACATAATAGGGCAACACAAGATATACAATGTAACTACATCAGCATCGGATGAATCATACAGGGTGTAATGTTAATGAGGTTAGTCAATAAGAGGGTCATTTAGGAGTCGGGTGACAGTGGGGAAGAAGCTGTTTTTGAGTCTGTTCGTGCGTGTTTTCAGACTTCTGTATCTCCTGCCCGATGGAAGAAGTTGGAAAAGTGAGTAAGCTGTGTGGGAGGGATCCTTGGTTATGCTGCCCGCTTTCCCCCGGCAGCAGGAGGTGTAGATGGAGTCCATGGATGGGAGGCAGGTTCGTGTGATGGACTGGGCGGTATTCACGACTCTCTGAAGTTCCTTGTGGTCCTGGGCCAAGCAGTTGCCATACCAGGCTGTGATGCAGCCCGATAGGATGCTTTCTTGTTATTGTGGACATGCCGAATTTCCTTCGTTTCCTGAGGAAGTATAAGCGCTGTTGTGCTTTCTTGGTGATAGCATCGACGTGAGGAGATTCACGAGGTCAATCCCAGAGCTGAAGGGGTTGGATTACGAGGAGAGGTTGAGTAGACTGGGACTGTACTCGTTGGAATTTAGAAGGATGCGGGGGGGATCTTATAGAAATGTATAAAATTATGAAAGTAATAGATAGGATAGGTTGTTTCCACTGGTGGGTGAAAGCAGAACTAGGGGGCAAAGCCTCAAAATAAGGGAAAGTAGATAGGGCTGCGCTTAGGAGGAACTTCTTCACCCAAAGGGTTGTGAATCTATGGAATTCCTTGCCCAGTGAAGCAGTTGAGGCTCCTTCATTAAATGTTTTTAAGATAAAGATAGATAGTTTTTTGAAGAATAACGGGATTAATGGTTATGGTGTTTGGGCTGGAAAGTGGAGCTGAATCCACAAAAGAGCAGCCATGATCTCATTGAATGGCGGAGCAGGCTCGAGGGGCCAGATGGCCTACTCCTGCTCCTAGTTCTTATGAATAAATTTTCCCCAATTCCATGCAATCTTACCTTATCAAATGCCTTCTGGAAGTCCAGATATACTACATCTACAGGACCTCCATTATCCATTTGGCTTGCTACATCTTCGAAGAACTCTAGCAGTCAAACACAATTTACCCACCATAAAACATGCTGACTATATGGATTGGAGTTTGACTTTCTAAAGGTCCTGTTATTACTTCCTTAATAATGGATTCTAACAATTTCACAATGACAGATGTTAAGCTAACTGGTCTATAGTTTTCCACTTTCTGCCTCGCTCCTTTTTTGAATAAGGGTGTTACATTGGTATTTTTCCAATCCACTGGAACCTTTCCCACATCCAGGGTATTTTGGAATATTATAACCAATCGATCTGCTCTCGCTGCTGCCACTTCCTTTAAGGCCCTAGGATGTCGGTCATCAGGCCCTGGGAACTTGACTGCCTTCAATCCCAATTGAGTAATAAAAGAGGAGTTCTCCTGGTGTTGTGAACAATATTTATCACTCAACTAATACCTGTTTGTGGGGCCATGCAGTGTGCAAATTGGTTGCTGTGCCTCCTACATTGCAACAATAGCAATGTTTCAAAAATGCTTAATTTGCTGGAAAGTGCTTTGGGATATCTTGGGAATGTCAAGTTTTTTTTTCTCAAGTTCACTGCATCGTATGATACATAGCCACACCATCTGAAAGTTCCCCTCCAAGCCACACTATCCTGAAATATATCGGCCTTGCGTCATCATTACCGGGCCAAAATCTTGGTACTCTCTCACTACCGGCCCTCGTGGGTGTACCCACCCCTCATGGACTGCAGCGGGTTCCAGGAAGCGTCTCACCACCACTGTTTTAAGAGCAGTTAGGGACGGGCAATAAAATTGCTGGCCTAGTCAGCCTTGTCCACATCCCATGATAGATTTTAAAAAACAATATCTAAATATCTGAAGAAACCAAAAAAAGTTCCAGGTTTAATCCCCAGTGTGGTAGCTGAGATCAGCTGTGTGGAAAGTATTGTCACAACAGTTCAATCCAGTATTTCCAGGCCAGAGACAAAAGGGTAACAGGATCACTCTGCACCAATTCCTTTGTTCCATTGAGGATGGTTTAAGAGTGAATTGTGATTTCCCCTTTGCTGTCTGGGTTTACAAGAGGAATAGTTATTTGGCAAAGATACCAGAACTGTACCCCAACACATTCAAATCAGTATAATTAGCAGAAATGGAGTGGAAAACAGACCTTGGGCAGGATTCTCCGTTGCCCAACGCCGATACCGTAATCGGCGATTGAGCGGAGAATCCCTGTTTAGGACCAAATTGGAGGTGGTGCCACCCCCTCCAAAACGGCCTCATCGAGGAGTACGCTGCATGCCGTTTGGTAGTTCGCAGGGTGTTAACTAAAGGCCCTTCACCGATGCCCTGCCCCCGATGGGCCGAGTTCCCAACGGCCCAGGGGATGTATGCTCCCAGTTTTCGTGAACTCGGCGTGGGGGCTGTGGACTGTGTCCTGCGCCACCATAGTCGGGGAGAGGGGAGGAGCCATGCTCATGGCTGAGGGGGCTTCAGCAAGGGCTGGGGTCTGGTGGTGGGTGGCCCGGGATTGGCGAGGGGGTGTCCAGGAGGAACCGTCTGGCAGGTCGGGTCCACGGGCGGTTGGCGACATGTTATACAGTGTGACTGCTGAAGGTCGTCGGCGTGCGCTGCGCAGCCACGGCCCTGGCAATTTTCCAGGCGTTTATATTGGGAAGGCCGTGCGTTTTACGTGGCGCGGCTGCTAGCCTCTCACCGGTCAGAGCATCGGTGCAGGGGCGGCACCAACCTTTTTGTCGTAAAACCAGACACTTCCTCCGGATATAGTCTGAAAATCGGAGCATCCAGCCCCTTATCTCCCAAGGTCACTAGAGTATTGATAAAATAAGCAGAATGTGGGACTCAGCATTGTAATGTAAGCAAAGTCAGCAAGCAACAAAATGAATAGCCATACTAAATGAAAATACCTCAGATGTTGTAAATCTGAAATAAAAGTACGAAGCAGCTCTTTTCTCATTTATGGAGAGAGACAGAATTAATGTTTCAGGTCTATGACCTTCCATTAGAAGATGAACAGCCAATGAATATGTTTGTTTTCGGAGATGTTTGGTTGAGGGGTGAACTCCCATGGGTGAACTCTGTTCATCTCCAAGAGCCATCATGGGATTTTTAACTCCACCTGTGCAGGTGGCCTGGGTCCATGTTTAAGATCTCAATTGGAAAGATAGTGGGCCATAAATTGCTTCGTCCAGAAATGAAGATGGGGAATGGAATGCATCCTTTGAACAAAATGTTGGCAGCTGGCCAACTTCATACCACCTGTTATCGATAATGAATTCTGCGTGCAGCTAGCATTTTAATTCCCAAGCCATCCATTGGGTAGAATCTTCCCACCCTACCAGCAGTGGATTTTGTGGTGGGCAGGATCAGTGGCAGCAATATAGCACAATGGTTAGCACTGCTGCCTCACAGCACCAGGGACCCAGGTTCGATTCTGGCCTTGGATGGCTGACTGTGTGGACTTTGCACGTTCTCCCCGAGTCTAAGTGGGTTTCTTCCGGGTGCTCCAGTTTCCTCCCACAGATCAAAGATGTGCAGGTGAGGGGGATTGGCCAAGCCAAATTTCCCCTTAGTGTCCAAAGATGTGCAGTTGAGGGGATTGGCCAGGCTAAATTTCCCCTTAGTGTCCAAAGATGTGCAGGTGAGGGGGATGGCCAGGCTAAATTTCCCTTTAGTGTCCAAAGATGGGCAGGTTAGGTGGGGTTACAGGGATAGGGTGAAGGGAGTAGGCCGAGGTGGGGTGCTCTTTCGGAGGGTCAGTGCAGACGGGGCTGAATGGCCTCCTTCTGCACTGTAGGGATTCTATGGAAAATTCAGAGTGAGGTAGAAGTCAGATTCCTGCCAGCAGAAAAACAATTCTCAAGTTTCCTCTCTCCACTTTCATGGCGGGCTCATGGTGGGTCAGCGTTCCCACTGCTCCATGTCAGAAGGCCAAATTGTATTCGTTAGCATGTCGTGAATACTCATTAAAAATGCAACTCGCCGCACTCACATCCCACATCCCAGTTACATGCCTGGCCAGTGGGAAATTAGGCCGGTCTAAATCATGACCGGATATAAGTGGCATGCGGCTGTCCACCCTCACTGCATCACAACTTAGAGAGGTGAGTGTGTGGAAGTGGATTACATTTATTGTCTTGTTTTAACCTTGCTGTCTGTACGTAATATTAAGGTTCTGAAATATGTCTGTGATCATCCAGTAAAAGAATGTTAAAGGGTTGAGGGAATGGAATGAGAACAGCTCTCTGTATCTGTTAGTGCAGAGACAGCAAAGATGAGTGTGTAAAACCTTGTCAACTGAGACAATGGGCTTTGGAATGTGAAAGAGCTGACTCAGGAGCACGAGAGGGAAGGAGATAAGGAAGTTGGACCTGATGGACGGATAGGATAAGAAAACCGTTAGCAGCAGCAGTATTAGTGAACCGTGCTAATGATTATGTCATAGTCACCACCCTACCTCAGGATAATAATTCCATATAAGTACATGTTCTGGATCCTTGCCAAATCATTGGTGTATCTAGGAATTTAAGGGGACCACCTCTAAGCTGTGATTGTATAAAGGGACAGTCCGTACTCTTGGACTTTGGCACTTCTCGAAGGTGGTTCCCCGACTACTTAGAGATTTGTCCCGGCCGTGAATAAACGAATATTCGTTACCAACGTGTTCGAGTGTTTTACTTCTGGACTGACGAACGGCTATGTGAACGCGCAATTCACAAGTGCAACATTCCAAGACTATCCACAGGGACTTCCGATGGCGGCATGTAGTGGGAAAGTCGCACGCTGGGTGGCTCCTGCTTGAGGTGTCCTTTTACGAGTTTTAAAGTCAGGTCCTGGGAGCAATTTGCGAATGATTGAATGAAGGAATATACAAGGAAGGCAAAGGATGTCGAAAGGGTTAAGAAAAACAGCCATGAAGAAGGGAGGGAGGGAGTGAGTGTTCACCGTCGAGTGAGAGGGCCCGCCAGGGAGCTAGCAAGCTGGAGGAGGCTGGGCTGCAGGGTGGGGCCACGCTGTTCACAGCAGAGAGGATGACTGAGTGATGTCTTTGGAGCTGGAGAAGCAGTTTGTGAAGTGAATGCAGGCGTTGAGGAAGGAGATGGCGGAAGCTTTGAAGATGTTGGTGGAGGAAGCAGTCGCCCCAAGGTGAGGAAGACATCCGCCAAGGTGAGGGAGCAGAGCGAAAGGATGAAGGCAGTGGAGGAGGCCATGTCACAGCACAGCGATCAGCTCACCTCGATGGGGGATGAGCTGCGGAGGGTGGCCGAGGCCAATAGAGGGCTTCCAGCAAAGCTGGAGGACCTGGAGAACCGCTCAAGGTGGCAAAATTTGAGGATTGTGGGCTTGCCCGAAGGGGTAGAGGGCTCGAGGCTGATGGAGTACTTCGCCAAGATGTTGGAGAATTGATGGGGGAGGGGAGGAGCCCTCCCGGTATGAACTGGACCGAGCCCATCAGTCGCTGACGCCGAAGCCAAAGTTAAATGAGCCGCCAAGGGCAGTGATCATCTACTTTCACAAGTACCACATGAAGGAGAAGGTGTTGAACTGGGCGAAGCAGAAGTACGAGGTGCAGTGGGCTGGTGCTGGAGTTCGCACAGACCAGGACTTGATGGTGGAGCTGGCAAAGAGGCAAGCGGCTTTCAGCCAGGTTAAGATGGCATTATACAACAGCGGGTTGTGATTTGGTGTGGTGTATCCAGCGAAGTGGAGGGTGACCTACAATGCCAGAGATTTCTACTTCGAGTCAGTGGAGGTGTTCATGAAGGCAGAAGCCCTGGGACAGAAGTGAAGAATGGAACTGAAGAGGAGTGTGGGCTGCGAATGGGGAGTTGGGAGAGTGCATAAATGTTTTGAAGAATTGTTTTTGATCTACATTGTTCTTTATTTATTTTACACGGTTATAGAGTTTATGCTTTTTGATTGACATTCTTTGTTGCAACGGTTTTATATTATTTTCTTGACATCTTTGGGTTTGGTGTTTTTTCCTTGGAAGGGAGGGGAGGGAAAGCCTTGGGTGGGGGCCCCTGCACTCGCTAACTTAAGTCAGCTAGTGAATGGAGGTGAGGTGGGGGGAGGGGCTGGTGAGCAGGATTCGATGGGCCCAAGAAGTGTGTGTGGGGGGGGGGGGGGGGGGGGGGGGGGGGATTGATACTGGATGAGGGTTTTTCGAGAGGAAATGCAGAGGAGATTCTGGGAGGGGGGAGGGGGTTCGATGTAAACAATGGATATGGATAAGGGCGGGTCAGACCCATGGGGCAGGACCTGTTGTTACTATGATGGTGGATAAGAAGGAAAGGGGGGGGTGAGAAGCCCCCAATTAGGATAGTTATGTGGAACATGAGAGGGTTGGGTGGCCCAGTCAAGAGATCAAGGGTGCTGCTGCATCTGAGAGGTTTGAAGGCCGATGTGGTGATGCAGCAGGAGACTCACTTGATGGTGAAGGACTAGGTGAGGCTTAGGAAGGGCTGGGTCAGCCAGGTGCTTCATTTGGGATTTGATGGTTGGGCACGAGGGGTAGCAATCCTGGTTAACCAAAGAATACAGTTCCTAGATGGTTCCTCGCCTTAGAATCACACAAATTGATGGTGGGTGGGGACTGGAACCTGGTGCAGGAGCCGAGATTGAATAGGTGACAGGGAGGGCGAAGGCATTGGCTGGACTACTGGCAGAAATGGGAGGGGTGGACCCTTGGAGGTTTCTGCACCCAGGGAGCGGGAGTTCTCTTTTTTCTCCTCGGTCCACTCGGTTTATTTGCAAATTGACTTTTTTGTGGTGGGGAAGGAGCTGTTGGCAGGGTTAAGGGGTCGGAATACTCGGCAATTCTGATGTCAGATTATGCTCCGCATTGGGTGAATATGGTGTTGGAGAGAGGGACAGTGCAGAGGCAGGGATGGAGATTAGGGTCACGACTCTCCGCTCCACAGGCCGGGTGGGAGAATCGCGGTAGGGCCGCTCTGGCAACCCCTGCGATTCTCCCATCTCCCCCAAAATGGCGTGTCGCATTTTGCCACACGCCGCTCGGAGAATCGCCGGTCGCCGTTTATCACGACGACCGGCGATTCTCCGGCCCGGATGGGCCAAGCGGCCTGACAATCCCGACCTGTTCACGCCGGCGGCAACCACACCTGGTCGCTGCCAGCGTGAACAGCGCACGACAGGTAAGTGTGGGGCCTGTGGGGGATGGAGAGAAGATCGAGCACCACAGGCGTGCTCGTGAGGGGACTGGCCCACGATCGGTGCCCACCGATCGTCAGACTGGCGTCTCTAAGAGACGCACTCTTTCCCCTCCGCCGCCCCGCAAGATCAAGCCGCCACGTCTTGCGGGGCAGCGGAGGGGAAGACGGCAACCGTGCATGCGCGGCTGATGTCACTTACGCGCCGCCGGCCGCGTCATTCTCGGCGCGTCAAGGCCCAGCGACCGAGTTTCCCGCAACACCGCTCCTAGCCCCCGGGGGGGGGAATAGGGGGTGAGGAGTGGCCTCCGACGCCGGCGTCGGCCATTGCGGAGAATCGCGCCCTAGATGTGGGACTGTTAGAGAGATCAGTGATAAGATTGGGAAAGTAATCGAGGAATATGTGGGGTTTAATTATACAGGGGAGGTTTCGTAGGCGATGGTGTGGGGATAGGTGATCTCGTTTAAGGTAAAGGTGGATAAGGAGGAGAGGCGGAGCGGTAAAGGGTAATAGATGAGATGCTGGAGGTAGACAGGAGTTATCCAGAAGACGGGGCTCCAGGGAAATTGGAAAGGAGGAACGATGTACAGGTGAGTTTTGACCGCCTGTCCACAAGGAAGGCGATGCGGGAATAGAGGCGGGCAAGGGGCACGGTGTACTAATATGGAGAGAAGGCAGGGCGCATGTTGGCAGGCCAGCTTCGGAGGGAGGCAGCAATGAGGGAAATTGTTCAGGTGCGGGATAGGGCAGGGAAGTTGGTGGTGGCTCCAGATCAGATTAATAGGGTATTTGAGGAGTTTTACAAGAGTTTGTATAGGTCGGAGCCACCTGGGGAGGATCGGGAGATGCAGGAATTCCTGGATGGTTTGGAATGCCCGAGGTTGGGGGAGGGGGATAGGGACATCTTGGCTGGGACGATAGCAGAGCAGGAGATAAAAGATGCGATTGGGAGGATGCAGTTGGGGAAGGTAGCAGGGCCAGATGGGTTACCAGTGCAGTATTACAAGAAATTTAAAGATAAGTTGGTGCCGCTGATGGTGGGGATGTTTGAGGAGGCGATAGGGAAGGGGGTGTTGCCACAGACTTTGGGGCAAGCATCGATCTCCCTGTTGCTCAAGAAGGATAAGGACCTGACGGAATGTGGGTCGTATAGGCCCCAGATCACTTTGAATGTGGACACAAAGGTGTTGGCGAAGGTACTGGCAGGCAGGCTGGAGGAGTGCCTCCCGAAGGTAATAGGCGAAGATCAGACGAGGTTTGTGAAGGGGAGGCAGCTCTTTTCAAACATTAGGAGGGTATTGAATGTGGTTATGGCACCGGCGGAGGGGAGGGAGACAGGTGGTTGTGGCATTGGACGCCGAGAAGGCGTTTGAGTAGAGTGGGGGTATTTGATGGCAGTTCTGGAGCGGTTTGGTATTGGGCCACGATTTGTAGTCTGGGTAAGGCTGCGGTACAGGGAGCCGAGGGTGAATGTCCGCATCAATAACATGAATTTGGGATATTTTGCTTTGCACCATGGGATCAAGCAGGGACTATGTCCCCCCTGTTGTTCGCGCTTGCGATTGAGCCGCTGGCCATCGCAACGAGGATTTTGGAGATGTGGAAAGGGATAGTATGGGGAGGAGGGGGGGGGGGGGGTGGGGGTAGAGCTTAGAGTATCTTTGTATGCGGACAACTTGCTGTTGTATGTATTGGAATCGAGTGGGTTGATGAGGGACATATTGGAATTCCTTCGAGTGTTTGGGTCTTTTTCGGGAGCTAATCTTAATTTTGGGAAAAGTGAATATTTTGTGGTGTCTTGGCCAGGGAGGGGAAGGGGTGGGGGGGGCTGCCATTCCATAGATCAGGGACTCACTTTAGATATCTGGGGGTGCAGGTGGCCGGGGATAGGGGGGCTCTGTAGGTATAAATTTCTAGTTTGGTGGGGAGGGTGAAAGCGAATCTAACAAGGTGGGATGGTCTTCCTCTGTCGCTGGCAGGTCGGGTACAGGCAAATAAAATGTACCTGTTGCTGCGATTTGTGTTTATTTTCCAGTGTCTGCTGATCTGCTGAAAAAAAAAAGTAAGGTTACCGGGGGGGGGGGGGGGGGGGGGGGGGGGGGGGGGGGGGAGGCGGTTAGGGTTAGGGTTGTTGGGGTGGATACGTGGGTTTGAGTAGGGTGATCATTGCTCGGCACAACATTGAGGGCCGAAGGGCCTGTTCTGTGCTGTACTGTTATATGTTCTATGTTCTATCTTCCTGCCTGATATACCATCAGTTCACAGCGAGACCATATGAACAAGTGAACAAAGGCTTTATTACACAAAGAACTAGCCTGCCAGTGGCTTCTGTACAAAATGAGCATCACCCACTGGGCACAGGACTATATACCGTCCCGGGGTGGGCGGAGCCAGAGGCGGAGCCCACCGGGCTTCCAGCTCAATCCTTAACGGTAAAAGGTTACACAGGCACCACATCTCCTGGTGAATACATTCACCACACTGCCAAAAGTATTTTTCAAGGAGGTTGGAAATATGATTACCTCGTTTATATTGGGGGGAGGGGGGTAGGGAAGGTGGCTAAGATTAGAAATGATTGTGTTCCACATGGCACCAGTGCTAGACCCTTGACAGTCGCGGAATCTGTCCAGGTGCGGCAGCAAGGTGGCTGGCCTGAAACTCCACCAATTCTACGCCAGCGTCAATACTTAGGGCTGGATTCACCGGCGGCGCGAACAGAGAATCTGCAGGAGGTTCACGGCAGGCAGATCGGTGCGAACCCCTCACTAATTCGAGGGGCCAGCACCAGCGCCGCGTGAAACGCCATGGGCAGCACGGTAGCACAGTGGTTAGCACAATTGCTTCACAGATCCAGGGTTCCAGGTTCAATTCCCAACTTGGGTCACAGTCTGTGCGGAGTCTGCACGTTCTCTCCGTGTCTGCGGGGGTTTCTTCCAAGTGCTCCGGATTCTCCCACAGTCCAAAGACGTGCAGGTTAGGTGGATTACAAAGAACAAAGAAAAGTACAGCACAGGAACAGGCCCTTCGGCCCTCCAAGCCTGCGCCGACCATGCTGCCCGTTGAAACTAAAATCTTCTACACTTCCGGGGTCCGAATCCCTCTATTCCCATCCTATTCATGTATTTGAATAGGATGACCAGTGCTAAATTGCCGTCAGTGCCCAAAAAGGTGAGATGGGGTTATTGGGTTATGGGGATAGGGTGGAAGTGAGGGCTTATGTGGGTCGGTGCAGACTTGATGGGCCGAATGGCCTCCTTCTGCACTGTATGTTCTATGTATATATGTCGCGTTAGGGCCCGTAAGGCCAGAAAGTTAGACACCAGTTACGTTGGCACGGGTAGGGGGGCACAGTTTAGTTATAGGGGCTAGGGCACAACCCTGTATATATTTATATATATATATAGCTGTCTCTCTCCACCGACCCCACCTCCGCCAACCAGAGGATTCAGTGGGACCATGTGAAGGAATGGGCATCTCACATGCAGGGATCACCCAGGTGGACGATGCAAAGTGCTACCATGGGCAGGAGTCAGACGTTGTCAAACAAGGCGGGGGACCAGAGCTCTTCACAGAGCTGGTTGTCATCATCCTCCATCCCATGGAACAGACTCGTTGTTACTGGCAACCCAGTGCTTCAAAATACAATTAACTTCAATACAAAGGTTCAGAGCCAATACAAGAAACTTAAACAAAAAATATTCTCTAGAAATGAGGGGAGAGCTGAGTAATGTTGATTGGTTAAACAGACTGAAAGCTACAGTGGTTAATAAACAGTGTAAAACTATATTATTCAACATTATCAACAAACGGATTTTCCACTTTAAAACAAAAAATCAGCAAGAAAAATCCAAATCTGGTTCACTAAGGAAGTTAAGAATTCTGTTAGATTAAAAGAAAAGGCAGAATTATAATGAAAAATTGTTGTAAATCTGAAGACTGGAAGAGTTTTAAAAACTAGCAAAGGGTGATCAACACGCTGATTAAAAAAGGAAAAGATGGAATATGAAAGTATATTAGCCAGGAATATAAAATCAGATTTTATTTTACAATTTCATGGGACGTGAGCATTTCTGGCTCAGCCAGTGTTTATTTCCCATCCCTAATTGCCCTAGAGAAGGTGGTGGTGAGATGTATTTGTGAACTGCTGCAGTCCACCTAGTGTGATTACTTACATATCGCTTTCCGGAATTGAATTCCAGGATTTTGCTCCAGAAGCAGCAAAGGAGCAGCGATATAGATTGTCTATTCACATCAGTGTCCCCTACAGCATTCATTGAGCAAGCAGTACCTGCCAGAGGAGATCAGGTGAGTGCTTGGCTTGGGGGGAGGAAAGAAGGTTATTCCTCTGCACTGCCTGATCAGTGATGCCATAAGGCACAGGGGGCAATGCCGGGGGCAGTGCTGGGGAGGGTTCCGGGAGCAGTGACAAGGGGGTTTACGTGTTCCTTTGTGGGGGCGGTGGTTTCTGTCATGAGGGGGAGTTCCAGCCAGTATCTGGCGGGGTTCGGGACAGGGTTGTGTTTGAGGTGAGAGTTCCTTTTTAATTATTTGTATTGAGGCAATCCGATCTTTGAAAAACTAGGTTTTATGGAAAGGCGGTAGCGTAGTGGCATTGTCATTGGACTAGTAAACCAGAAACTCAGAGTAATGCTCTGGGGTCCCAGGTTCGAATCCCGCTTCTTCAGATGGTGAAATTTGAATGCAACAAAATCTGGAACTGAAAGTCTAATGATGACTATTGTCGTAAAAGCCCATCTGGTCCACTAATGTCCTGTAGGGAAGGAAATCTGTCACCCTTCCCTGGTCTGGCCTATATGTGACTCCAGATCCACAGTGATGTGGTTGACCTTTAACTGCCCCCCCCCCCCCCCCCCACCCACCCCCCCCCCCCCCCCCCCCCCCCCCCCCCCCCCCCCCCCCCCCCCCCCCCCCCCCCCCCCCCAAGGGCATGAGCAATAAATGCTGGTCCAGCCTACGACGCCCACTTCCCATAAACACATTTTTTTAAGTTGCTGCCAGGATTGTGAGACCAGCCCTTTGAAATATTTTTTTCTAAATGTCTAACAATATGGTAGAAGAAACCACCATTGATGCTAACGGCTTCCACCCACTTTTCCCACCTGCTTCCACGCTGCAAAAACATGAGAAAATTCCACCCTTTGTCTCTATTCTCAATGGCTTCTTTCCAGGAATATTAAAACCAAGACATTTTTTAGACTTTCATCTGTACTATTGTTACCATCCTGTGGTATTTAAGGTTCTCATTCCATCCTAATTGGTACTTGGGTTTTTATAAGCCTTTCACATTCCCCGTAATCCTAATCTGATTTTCTATTTTTGTTCTCTCAATTAGTTCTGAACCACCTTAAGCTTCACTCTACGTTCATCGGTGTCCTCTGATATACCTCCAATTTATACTTCAGCAGTATGCCTTATTTCCCTTATCCCACAATACCTCAATTACTGCCCCTGTTAGTTTCCTCCTTTCCCTGGTATTCTTTCCCAGTGAGATGGAGTTACTCTGTATTCTTTGCACTATACTCTGGGAAACTTGCCATGCATCCACCTCAGACTCCGCTCTGAACAATGTGTGTTAGTCAAACAGTTTTCGGGCACGATTTCGCAGTTGTCTCGCCCAACTTGATGTCCTTGTTAGATTTGCGACGCTTGAAACACCTCGCGAGATTTAACGAAACCTCACGAGACGTTGCGATCTGAATCTTGCCCTCACTGGGCGTGCTCCAGATTTGCATTTTTAGATATGTGTTCACGGAATTCTCCCAGTGCCCGGGACCAAGGGTCACGCTTGGGAGACCTTGCCAGGGCACCGCTTAGCACTGGTTTCCGTTTCATAATGGCACCTGGCCGGGGGTGGGGGGTGGGGGGGTGGGGGGTGGGAAGAGGTCTCCCAGACCAATAGAGACCTCGGATGGCCAGGAACAGGGCGGGGTAACACCATGGCACTCCCTCTGGAACCCAAAAATCTTGGCACTTCTGGCCTGGCACCCTCGCGATGCTACCCAGGCACCCTGGCAGTGTCATCCAGGATGTCATCCAGGTTGATACTACCAGGGATCAAGCCCAGGGGTCTTACAAGGTGGAGATAGGGTGACGTGCTGTTCCTGGGGCCTACCTGTGGTTGGGGGGGGAAGGGGAGGGGGAGTCAAATGGGGGTGGTGGGGCTGAAAGAGGGGGAAAAGATCAAGACAGCTCAACAAAATGTCACCCGGATCTGCGAGGACTGTTTCCTGCTGGGCTCACCAGCAGCAAATGACTCAAGTGCAGCCTTGGCGGAAAGAAACTCCTGAGGCAAAAAAACCCAGCAAAGTTTCTCGGCACTGTAGCGGCTGAGAAATATCCTGCTAAACGGGTCCAAAACTCGACAGAAGGGGCGGGATTCTCCGACCCCCCCCCCGCCTCCCCGCCTCGCCCCCCCCCCCCCCCCCCCCCCCACCCCGCCGGGTCAGAGAATCGCCCGGGGCCGGCGTCAATCCCGCCCCCGCCGTGTCCCGAGTTCTCCGCCACCCGAGATTCGGTGGGGGCAGGAATCGCGCCGCGCTGGTTGGTGGGTCCCCCCGCAGCGATTCTCTGGCCCGCGATGGGCCGAAGTCCCGGCGCTGTCAAGCCTCTTCCGCCGGCGTGGATTAAACCATCTACCTTACTGGCGGGAGCAGGTGGCGCGAGTGGGCGCCGGGGTCCTGGGGGGGGGAGGCACGGGGAGATCTGACCCCAGGGGGTGCCCCCACGGTGGCCTGGCCCGCGATCGGGGCCCATCGATCGGCGGGCGGGCCTGTGCCGTGGGGGGCACTCTTTTTCTTCTGCCTTCACCATGGTCTTCACCATGGCGGAGGCGGAAGCGACCCCCTCCCCTGCGCATGCGCCGGGATGACGTCAGCAGCCGCTGACGCTCCAGCACATGCGCAGACTTATGCCGGCCGGCGAAGTCCTTTCGGCCCTGGCTGGCGTGACGCCGAAGGCCGTTCACGCCAGCCGGCGGAGTGGAAACCACTCCGGCGCGGGCCTAGCCCCTCAATGTGAGGGTTTGGCCCCTAAAGGTTCGGAGACATCCGCACCTTTGGGGCGGCCCGACGCCGGAGTGGTTCATGCCACTCCATCACGCTGGGACCCCCCGCCCCGCCGGGTAGGGGAGAATCCGGGCCAAGATTCTTTTACCGTTGAATCGCGCCCTTCATTATTTCATAAACGCTTTGAAACTTCCTACTTTGGGTCCTCTATTGGATTCCTTCATTTTTCTGTGAATTACACTGTCGAAAATAGAATTATAGAGTATAGAAAGAACCCAGTTAGCCCATCGTGGCAGTGCCATCTTTTTAACACAGTCCTCCATTAGTCCCACTCCCCTACAGGTTGCCGAATGGTCTGCAAAATGTTCCCCTTTAAATATTTACCCAATTCCCTTTCATACATTACCATTGAATCACCGACCCTTCCAACAGTGCGGACCAAAACATGACAACTCCATAGTAAAAGTCTTTCCCTAGCCTGTCTCTTTCATTTTTTGCCAATTACCTTAATATAATAATAATCTTTATTAATGTCATAAGTCGGCTTACATTAACACTGCAATGAATTTACTGTGCAAATTCCCTTGTGGCCACATTCCAGTGCCCGTTCGAGCACATGGGGGGGAAAATTCAGAATGTCCAATTCACCTATCCGAACAGCACGGGCGCGATTCTCCGCTGCCCATGACAGGTCGGAGAATAACGGGAGGGCCTTCCAGACATTTTTCCCGACCTCCCGCTATTCTCCCCCCCCCCCCACGGCTGCCCCACGACACGAATCGCTGCTCGCCGTTTTTTACGGCGAACAGCGATTCTCCCCAGGCCGATGGGCCGAGTTCCCAGGCCTTTACGGCCGTTTCACGAACGCAAACACACCTGCTCTCACCGTTCGTATAAACGGCCGCAAAGTGCCGTCCCGGACAACCATGGCACCGATTGGCACAGCCGCACCACGGCCGTACCAAGGGTGGCATGGGCCTGCGATCAGTGGGCAGGTCCGATATCCGCGCACTTTGTTCCTCCGCCGTCCCGCAGGATCAGTCCGCGGAGCGGCTGAGGGGCATGACGGCCCGCCCATGCGCGGGTTTGACGCATACGCGTGATGACGTCATCCGCGCATGCGCGGGTTGGAGCCATCTAACCCGCGCATGCGCAGCTGACATCATCGTGCGCGTCAGCCGCCGTGACGCTTGGCGCGCGAGCTTAGCGACGGTCGCTAAGCCCGCGATGCCGTTCTTCACGGGGCCGCGCTGCTAGCCCCGACTGGGGGGGAGAATCGGGTCCCGGGAGGGGGCGCAGAGGCTGCCGTGAAACACGGCCAGTTTCAGGCAGCCTTTACGACTCTCCACATTTGCGGGAGTCTTTCGGGACTTGTGGGAGCAAACCGGAGCACCCGAAGGAAACCCACGCAGACACGGGGAGAACGTGCAGACTCCACACAGACAGTGATCCAAGCCAGGAATCAAACCCAGGTCCCTGCTGCTGTAAAGCAACAATGCTAACCACTGTGCTACTGTGCCACCTACAAATACGTGTCCTCTGGTTACCGAGCCTTTTGCCACCATATGCAATGGCTGCAACCTTTCAGACTTGCAAAGTTCTCAAGTGTTATCACCATTTCTCAACCTCACTTGTGGCAGAGGAGCACAATCTTATCGTGGTGGCCAATTCATGGGGCCAGTGAGTGGAAGACCAGCAACTTGGTTGGCAGCACAATATCCAAAAGATCAGAGGCCCCCTGTGCTGCAGAGTCATGACCCGAGTAATGACTGACTCCCAAAAGATGCCCCATCAATGCTTCATACATTTGTTCCTTGGGCTTTCTCACCACTCTCAGAGTAATAACCTCTTCATGGAGATTTATTTCTTTGAGCTCTTTTTGTCTGTTCTGGGCTTCCAACAGATTTATGTTGAAGTTAGCTCTACTTTGAGTGCTACACTGGGAAAGTTATAGTTCTTTCACTGACTCTCCTGATATTTCCCGTCAGATCCCGGGACCATCCAAATGCAGCCGCCAACCTAGAAAGCGAAGGAAGCGAGGGCGGTCTGCCAGTGAGACTAGAACAACACAGTTTTAAGTTTCCTCTCACCAGCTACTCCTGGCAAAAATCCAAGCGATTGAAAACGAGCTGGATGAACTTAATGCCAGACTTACCTGTCAGGGGTAAGACAGAGACAGCTGCGTGCTGTGTTTCACAGAGACATAGCTCACCCCTGCCTCACCGGACTGTGCCATACAACGTGACCGCTTTCCAATACATTGGATAGACCGCATGGCGTCATCAGGCAAAGCAAAGGGTGGAGGGGTTTGCCTCCTCATCCATGCCTCCTAGTCTTCGACATGGTGACCCTGGCGAACTATTGCTCCCTGGACCTGGAATACCTGACTGCGAAATGCCACCCATGCTACCGTCCACGGGAGTTCACTTCTGCCATTATCATGGTGGGCTACATCCCACCCCAGGCCGAAGTGAAGAAGGTGCTTGATGAATTCTACACCGCTATAAATAACAGTGAAACAGAATACCCTGAGACCTTGTTCATCGTGGTCAGGGACTTCAACCAGGTCAACCTCAAGCGAGTAGGGGCAGCACGGTGGCACAGTGGTTAGCACAATTGCTTCACAGCTCCAGGTTCATTTCCCGGCTTGGGTCGCTGTCTGTGCAGAGTCTGCATGTTCTCCCCGTATGTGCGTGGGTTTCCTCTGGGTGCTCTGGTTTCCTCCCACAGTCCAAAGATGTGCAGGTTAGGCTAAATTGTCCTTAGTGTTGGGTGGGGTTACTGGGTTATGGGGATAGAGTGGGGGTGTGGGCTTGGGCGGAAGTGTGGGTTTGGGTAGGGTGCTCTTTCCAAGAGCTGGTGCAGACTCGATGGGCCGAATGACCGCCTTCTGCACTGTAAATTCTATGATTCTATGCGTACTGCCAAAATTCCACAACACATTTCCTGTCCCACCAGGGGCCCCAACATTCTTGACCACTGCTAATCAGACATCAAGGGTGCCTATTGATCCATCCCCCGACTGCACTTCGGAAAATCGGACCATAAGACGCTGCTCCTTCTCCCAGCATGTCAGCAGAAACTTGAAAATGAAATGAAATGAAAATCGCTTATTGTCACGAGTAGGCTTCAATGAAGTTACTGTGAAAAGCCCCTAGTCGCCACATTCCGGCGCCTGTCCGGGGAGGCTGGTACGGGAATCGAACCGTGCTGCTGGCCTGCCTTGGTCTGCTTTAAAAGCCAGCGATTTAGCCTTGTGAGCTAAACCAGCCCCTTAAGCAAGAGAATCCTGTTAATAAGGTTGTGCAATGCTGGTCCGCGGCATGGAAGAGCTCCCACGTGACTACTTGGCGTTAGTGGACTGGTCCATATTCAAGAACTCAGCAGCCAACCTCAGTGAGTATGCCACACCACCATCACAGACTTCATCAGCAAGTGTGTAAAAAATTGTATGCCAAAGAAGGTAATACATACGTTCTCCAACTGGAAACCATGGTTTCATTGGGAGATTCACTCCTTACTGAAGTGTCTGAGGTGTTAAAGACAGGCGCCCTGACCTAGACAAGAAACCCAGGTACGACCTCCATAAAGTCATCAGGGATGCCAAGAGACAATACCAGACTAAGCTAGAGTCACAGACTAATGACACGGACTCTCGTCGGTTGTGGCAAGGCTTAAACAATTTAATGGACTGCAAGGCAAATCTGAATAGAAACTCTGGCAACAGGGCACCCCTCCTTGATGAACTTAATGCATTCCATGCTCGTTGATGGAACCATCAATTCACCAGACACGTGTTTCCGATGTGAATCTAGGCTTTAATCGACTTACTTCAGAACCAGCCTGTTACCTGTCGATGAACTCGTAGAACTCAGGCTGACTCTGGACAAGGGTATTTATACAGCTGCACTAGGGGGAGGAGTCGTGGGCGGAGCCAAGGGTGGAGCCCCGTACAAGTTCCTGAATGCTCCCAGCGCTACTCCCCCTCGTGGTAGGATTGCGCTACTGCGCTTACAAAGACAGTGTGAATGAACATATATACATCTATATTACATTCACCACCTGCAAAAAAATCAAGTCGGCGGGGGTGGTGGTCTAGTCTATAAAGTCAGTCTGTCCGGCGGTCGAATTGTCCGCTGAGATCTGCGGAACACCGGGGTTGCAGCCTCTTGCGGTGGCTGGATGGGTGTTGTGTGCTGGGGTACGATGGGAGACTCCAGGGAGGGTTGTATCCGAGCTTCATACTCTCCTGGTTCGACCGGGGACTGGGGGCTGGCAGGCGCGGGGGCGCGGAACTGGTGGAGCGAGCTCGTGGGCTCGGGAGCGCCAGGGGGGCGGCAGCATGGGGTGTAGGGTGAGAGGTCCTTCTGTGGGGGTAGAGGGGGCGCTGGATCCGGCGGGTGCCAGATCCCGGAAGGATACTGTGTCCTGACGGCCGTCAGGGAACTCGACGAATGCATACTGGGGGTTGGAGTGGAGCAGGCGCACCTTCTCAACAAGGGGGTCGGTTTTGTGCGCCCTGACATGTTTCCTCAGGAGTACGGGGCCCAGCGTCCTCAGCCATGCCGGAAGTGAGACCCCCGTGGTAGTGCCCCTGGAAAATATGAAGAGCCTCTCGTGAGGGGTCTGGTTGGTCGCCGTACACAAGAGGGACCTAATAGCGTGGAGCGCGTCTGTGAGGACTTCCTGCCACTGAGAGACTTGGAACTTTCTAGACAGGAGGGTCAGTAGGACGGTCTTCCACACCGTCGCGTTCTCCCTTTCCACCTGCCCGTTCCCCCTGGGGCTGTAGCTGGTAGTCCTGCTCGAGGCAATGCCCTTTTCGAGCAGGTACTGACGCAGCTCGTCGCTCATGAAGGACGAACCCCGGTCGCTGTGTACGTAGCTGGGGAAACCAAACAGGGTGAAGATGCTATGCAGGGCCCTAATGACTGTGTGGGAGGTCATGTTGGGGCACGGGATAGTGAATGGGAAACGGGAGAACTCGTCTACGGCGTTTAAGAAGTAAACGTTCTTGTTAGTTGAGGGGAGTGGCCCTTTGAAATCAATCACGAGGCGTTCAAAGGGCCGAGAAGCCTTGACCAGGTGGGCCCTGTCTGGTCTATAGAAGTTCAGTTTGCACTCCGCACAGATCGGGCAGTCCCTGGTGACCGCTTTTATCTCCTCGTTGGAGAAAGGCAGGTTTCGGGCCCTGATGTGATTTTATTGTTCATATTTTACATTATATGTGACACCAGAAAGAACTGTTCAAATGTCCATCTTTTTGACCGTCCTAGATTTAGAGCTCTTTATTCTGAACTGGCACCAATTGGAGTAAATGTTGCATGTATCTGTGTTTTGGTGTGGCAGCTAGTATGGAAGCAGGGGTATAATGTCTACACTGTAGGTATTTTATGAAGCTGAGTGCTTCTAAGATGTTTAAACCAAGGCAGATTCCGTACTCTGCACACTACTGTCCTTGACTTGAGTTGCAGCTAAGGGAAACATATTGATTTCTTTCCTGACGTATAAAACTCGGCAAAGAGCTAAGTAATATGAACAGGTTAATTGAGGAAGCACTGCTCCCTGCTGCAAGGCTGTCTAAGCTTGTTTTACAAAATGGTTAACATCCTTCTCCCCACAAGTAATACAAAATGCAAATCCTGTTCCTCTCAAACCAGGTATTTACATTAATCTAAGGTAAATCACTCCAGTAAAATAATTGTTTGTCAACTGTGTGAAACTTTGAAGTATCTTGGATTTGCTTTGCAAGAGGTGCTGCTGTACCTTGATTCAGCACCGGCAGTGGGGTATACTCAATACTCGGAACATGGCTGATTACATTCTATGCATCTACTGGTCAGCACAGTAGATAAATGTCCACCCCAGCCCCCACCTGCTCCCTCCTTTTGCCTAATTTCAGTTATCCATGCAATTAGGCCGACACAAAAATCAAATTGTACTGTTAAACAATTGCTCTTTTTTATGGTTAAGTGAGTTGGGAGATCCTCTGATTCTTTCCTCTCGGGCAATATTGAAAACCCTTTTTTTCCTTTATGACCGTGCACTATTTGCATTTGATTTGGTGCTTTTTGGAATAGCTCCTTTGTTGTTAATAGATCAATCAATCTGTTGAAAAAAATGTGCAAAGCAGCCGCCATTATAGAAAAAATAAAATGAGAACGAGGGACATTTTGACAATGCCATAGATGTTGGATTGGGTGTTTCCTTTGGCCGGCTTAATGAGCCTTTGGTTTCTGCTGTCCCACTGTGAGATAAAACCGAATAATTCCACTTCTCCCTCAGCAAGGGAGTGTCAAAGGGCAGGTCTTACTCACTTCCCAGGAGGCAACATTGCCAGAGGCAGGATAACCTTCGGCTGGTCGAGGAGTCTAAAACTCCGGCTCCGGATAAGGGGCCGATCACTCGGGAGTGAGATGAGGAGCAAATACTTCATTCAGTGGGTTGTGAATGATTTGGAATCCCTACCCCAGAGGGTTGAGAATGCACCATCATTGAATGCGTTTCGGGCTGTTATACACAGATTTTTAGTCTCGGAATAAAGGGATATGGGGAGCAGGTAGGAGTTGATGCTCAAGAACACCATGATCATATTGAATGGAGGAGCAGATGGGACAAACCATAGGGGCAGCAGGGTAGCATGGTGGTTAACATAGATGCTTCGCAGCTCCGGGGTCCCAGGTTCGATTCCCGGCTGGGTCACTGTCTGTGTGGAGTCTGCACGTCCTCCCCCTGTGTGCGTGGGTTTCCTCCGGGTGCTCCGGTTTCCTCCCACAGTCCAAAGATGTGCGGGTTGGGTGGATTGGTCATGCTGAATTGCCCGTAGTGTCCTAATAAAAAAGTAAGGTTAAGGGGGGGGTTGTTGGGTTACGGGTATAGGGTGGATACGTGGGTTTGAGTGGGGTGATCATGGCTCGGCACAACATTGAGGGCCGAAGGGCCTGTTCTGTGCTGTACTGTTCTATCTATCTATCTATGATGTAGTGGTTGAGCCGGGTGACCCCCGGGTGGCAGAGGTCATTGTGGATGACTTTTAATCGGTCGATCTGCGCGCTGGCGCATGTCCCGCAGGATAGGGCATCCGGAGGCTCGGTTGAGCTTCTCGGGTCGATATTTGATATCGTAATTGTAGGTGGAGAGTTCGATCCTCCACCTCAGAATTTTATCGTTTTTTATTTTGCCCCATTGCGAGTTGTCGAACATGAAGGCGACCGACCGTTGGTCGGTGATGAGGGTGAACCTCCTACCTGCGAGGTAGTGCCTCCAGTGACGGATAGCCTCCACAATGGCTTGTGCTTCTTTCTCGACTGAAGAGTGTCGGAGTTCTGAAGCTGAGAGGGTACGGGAGAAAAATGCAACTGGTCTCCCTGCCTGATTTAACGTGGCTGTAAGAGCTACCTCTGAGGCGTCGCTCTCTACCTGGAATGGGGTGGATTCATCCATCGCCCGCATGGCCGCTTTGGCGATGTCTTCCTTGATGCCGTTGAAGGCCTGGCGTGCCTCGGCTGACAGGGGACATTGTGTGGTCCTAAAGAGTGGGCGGGCTTTGTCCGCATATTGAGGGACCCACTGGGTGTAGTAGGAAAAAAATCCCAAGCACCGTTTGAGGGCCTTGGGACACTGAGGGGGAGGGAGTTCTAAAAGGGGGCGCATATGGTCCCGGTCGGGGCCCAGGACTCCGTTTTCCACGACATAGCCGAGGATGGCTAGTCTGGATGTGCGGAAAACGCATTTCTCCTTGTTGTACGTGAGGTTCAGTTTCTGTGCCATCTGGAGAAAACGGTGGAGGTTGGCGTCATGGTCCTGCTGGTCATAGCCGCAGATAGTGACATTGTCCAAGTACGGAAACGTGGCCCGCAGCCCGTACTGGTCCACCATTCGGTCCATTGCTCGTTGGAACACCGAGACCCCATTAGTGACGCCGAAAGGGACCCGGAGGAAATGGAAGAGGCGGCCATCGGCCTCGAATGCCGCGTAGTGGCGGTCCTCCAGGCGGATTGGGAGCTGGTGGTATGCAGACTTCAGATCCACCGTGGAAAAGAGCCGGTACTGGGCGATCTGGTTTACCATGTCTGCAATCCTGGGGAGGGGATACGCGTCGAGGAGCGTAAATCTATTTATAGTCTGACTGTAGTCGACCACCATACGGAATTTTTCGCCGGTCTTAACAACCACCACCTGAGCTCTCCAGGGACTATTGCTGGCCTCGATAACCCCCTCACTGAGTAGCCTTCGGACCGCTGCTCTGGCAAATACCCTACCCTGCAGGCTATACCGCCTGCTACGAGTAGCTACGGGTTTACAGTCCTTAGTGAGATTGGCAAAGAGAGGAGGGGGGGATTCACAGCGTAGCGAGGCTGCAGATCGTGAGTGGGGGCAGGGGCCCTCCGAAGCGGAGGGTGAGGCTCTTGAGGTTGCATTGGAAGTCTAGTCCTAATAAGAGTGGCGCGCAGAGCTCGGGCAAAACGTAGAGTTTGAATTTCGAGTAACTAGCGCCTCGGGGTGCCTATCGATCCACCCCCTGACTGCACTTCGGAAAATCGGACCATAAGCCGCTGCTCTTTCTCGCAGCATATAAGCAAAAACTTAAGCAAGAGAATCCCGTTAATAAGGTCATGCAATGCTGGTCCGCGACATGTAAGAGCTCCCACGTGACTACTTGGCGTTAGTGGACTGGTCCATATTCAAGAACTCAGCAGCCAACCTAAGTGAGTATGCCCCGTACAAGTTCCTGAGTGCTCCCAGCGCTACTCCCCCTAGTGGTAGGATAGCGCTACTGCGCTTACAAAGACAGTGTGAATTAACATATATACAATCTATATTACATTCACCACACTCGTTTAAGAAGAAAACCAAAGAAAAGTTGTCAACTACCCCATCAGCCTCAGACACACCCATATTTATCGTCACAGCTTCTGAAGTCAGATTACCTTCTTGAAAGAGAACATTCGGAAAGCAACAGGTCCTGAAGGAGTACCTGATCGTGCACTCAGATCGTAGCCAGACTAACCGGCGGGTATGTTTGCAAGCATCTTCAACCTCCTCCTACTCCGTTCCGAGGTTCCCACCTGCTTCAAGAAGACCACTACCATACCCGAACCAGGCAATGTGCTTCAATGATTACCGTCCGGTGGCCTTGACATCGATCATTCTGAAGTCCTTAGAGAGGTTGGTCATGAGACACACCAGTTCCATACTCCCAGAATGCCTTGATCCACCACAATTCTCATTCGGTCACAACCGGTCCACAGCAGACACCATCTCCCTGGTCCTACACTCATCCCTGGAGCATCTCGACAACAAAGACTCCTACATCAGACTCATATTCATTGACTTCAGCTCCGCCTTCAACACCATAATCCTAGCCAAGCTCATATCCAAACTCAAAATCCTTGGACTTGGCTCCTCCCTCGGGAACTGGATCCTAGACCTCTTGACCCATAGACCACAATCAGTAAGAATAAACAACGCCACCTCTGCCATGATAACCCTTAGCCCCCTAATATACTCCCTATACACACACAACTCCAATTCCATCTATAAGTTTGCTGATGACACGACCCTAGTGGGTCGAATCTCAAACAACGATAAATCAGAGTACAGGAGGGAGATAGAGAACCTAGTGGTGTGGTGTAATGACAACAATCTGTCCCTCAATGTCAGCAAAACTAAGGAGCTGGTCATCGACTTCAGGGAGTGAAGTACTGTACAAACTCCTGTCTGCATCAATGGTGCTGTGGTGGAGATGTTTGACAGCTTCAAATTCCTAGGTGTGCACATCACCTGGTCCACCCACATCGACGCCACGACCAAGGAAGTACAACGATGCCTATACTTTCTCTGGAACCTAAGGAAATTCGGAATGTCCACATTGACTCTTATCAATTTTTATAGATGCACCATAGAAAGCACCCTATCTGGCTGCATCACAGCCTGGTTTGGCAACTGCTCGGCCTAATACTTTAAGAAACTACAGAGAGTCATGAACATAGCCCAGTCCATCACACGAACCTTACTCCCATCCACTGACTATGTCTACACCTCCCGCTGCCTTGGGAAAGCAGGCACCATAATCAAAGACCCATCCCAACCGGGTTATTCTCTCTTCCAACCTTTTCCATAGGGCAGGAGATAAAAAAGT
The DNA here is from genome assembly GCF_902713615.1 of Scyliorhinus canicula. Taxonomy (NCBI): domain Eukaryota; kingdom Metazoa; phylum Chordata; class Chondrichthyes; order Carcharhiniformes; family Scyliorhinidae; genus Scyliorhinus; species Scyliorhinus canicula. The sequence continues at coordinate 173,598,565 of NC_052146.1, forward strand.
CTGAGAACCCGCACTAACAGGTTTGAAAATATCTTCTACCCCGCTGTTACCAGACTCCTGAATGACCCTCTTGTGGACTGAAATGATCTCTCCACACATTTCTAGTGAGCAATATTGCACTTTGTATGCTTCACCCAATGTCTGCGTCTGTGTATTTACACTGTGTATTTATGTATGTCCTACATTTTTCATGTGTGGAATGATCTGTCTAAACTGTATGCAGAACAATACTTGTACACGTGAGAATTAATATCAATCTCTGCTCGTCCTTTTATCCTGTTTCTGTATTTTCTGTATTTGCCCCAATGGACCTCCCTTTTCCATTTATCCATGTTGTTCTTTTTTCTTATTTGGTTCTGGTTAGTTTGTTAATTTGGGCAGGCCTACCCTGGGTCTTGTCACTTTCTCCCTTGTTGACATCAGTGCCTGTCACATTCAGGTAATAATGACTTCCAGCTCAAACTTCCCATTCTCTGAGCTGACATTGCATGGCACCCATCAAATGTCTAGAAGATTTAATTTAACTGTTAAAACTGGGCTTAATTAACATTTAAGGGCATGAATTGGCTTCCTGTCGCTGCCCATAAAAGTGCACGGAGGTGGGACCATGTCAGGAATTTGGCCTGATCCTTCTCTTTCAGATTTTCCTGCCCCTGCCTTCTCCCAACTCCTAAATGCCTCCATGGAGAAGGAAGACTTGAGGTCATTTTGGCCTTATTGACGCCACAAAAACCCTTCACAATTTTGAAAACCTCGAACAAATCTCTCCTTAATCCACTGTTCTCAGAGGAGCCTCACTAGTTGCTCGACGGATAGAATTTCCCCACGCTGGGCCAGGAACCGGGGTTTTTTCCCACCACGGAGACTGGTGGGAATTTGCACTTTATTGTGCAACGTTGGTCTCATTAATTATCCAGTCGGGTTTCCTCATGATTTGAAGAAGGAAGGCGTGCTGGACGTCGCGCACTCCCCATCATAAAAGGCTGCAGACATCAACTACCCAGCGTTGAAGGAGGAGATGGCCAGCCGAGCGCAGGGACCTCCAACCCGCTTGGCACTGCCACTGACGCTGCCTTGGAGGCCCTTCTCAATGTCGTTAATACCGGGAAGGCTGCCCTCTACCAAGAGGATGGAATGACGAGGCCGGGCATCAGACCAACCCATCCTCGAAGAAAGTCTCCAGGGTGGTCAGTGCCCAGGGCTTTCACCAGGGGACTGACCGCAATGCCGCAAACAGATGAATGACCTCACCCACACCGTCAGGGTAAGTGAACTCTCAACTGCTCACAGTCGCCTCATTTAATGGTAGCGAGGACATGGGCCTCAGTGACAAGGGCACTTGCGGTATGTGCATAAAAGAGTTACTCATGGTGATAAGGCGATGCCCCACTGCCGCCCATCTGGTCTGCAGGTGGAAAGGCCACTGTGGGCCCCGACCCTTCCACACAGCGAGCTCAGATCTTACCTGGGAGAAGATTAGGTGTTGATGGCACCAACAAGCAGCACCAACGCTCAGCCTTTGTGAGCCTTATCATTCTATCTGCATGAATTCACTACTCTGGAGGCTGCTGCCCCAGAATCGTGTGGACAACCTGCGGTGAATCTATCACATGGCACACAATCCAGTGGGTTATTTGTAAGAGTAGAAGCATGAGAAAGATACAAGAAACTCAATTACTCTCAATCCTTTATTCTCTCTTTACACAGGAAAAGTCAAGGAATAACAGGAGAGAGAGGGTTAGAGGGAAGATGGGAGGGGATCAGTCTGACCTCAAAAACCTCACCAATTTCACGGAGTGTGCAGTCCAGCTGGCAAGGGAGGAACCAGCTGAGCCTGTGCGGATGGAGAAGTCGGTGGGCAACTTCCATCCAGTAAGGATCAATGCATCATGTAGTCATATAGAAACCTATGGGTCAAGTGTTCCTCCATGTTGGATTGAGCTATGCAGTCACTCACTCTCTCCCCTTTCACAGGTAGCAGCTAGAAAAGGCCAAGGGAACTGTGGATACTAGATGTACTTCAGTAGTGGTTATATTCTGGTGGTCACTGCATGGACATGTGTACACAGCAGGAGGAGGCAGGATCAACCAAACTCACCGGCACTCGGAAGACTGCTGGGGAAGAGGCATCTATGGCGTCCAAGCCAGATGATGAGTCTCTGGGATGGATCATCCAGGAGATGCTGGGGAAGTTACAAGAGGCTGGGCAATATCAGGCAGAGGCCCTTGAGTGCCCAAAGGGCTGTTGGACACCCCAGGGACGTCCACTCCGGGCTCTCTGGGGGTATCCGACCCATCAGAATTTCACTTGCCTGTGACACCTTCCAGTTTGTTCTCTGTGACTACAGACGGTTCAGCAGACCCAGCTCAGGACAGCCAAAGTCAGTTGGGCTCTGTAGGCCTCAAGTCTCAGGGGCAGGATTCTCCCGCACCCAGCGGGGCGGGGGTTCCCGGCGGGACGGAGTGGCATGAACCACTCCGGCATCGGGCTGCCCCAAAGGTGCAGAATCCTCCGCACCTTCAGGGGCTAGGCCCGCCCCAGAGTGGTTGGCGCCCCGCCGGGAGGGGGGATGGAGGCCTGGCGCCATACTAACCAGCGCCGAAGGGTCTCTGCTGGCCGATGCGAGTCATGCGCACAGGGATTCACTTCCGAACCGGGAATGGTGGATGACCACGGCCTTTGTTGCGGAAGGAATAGAGTGGCCCCACGGCACAGGTCCACCTGCGGATCGGTGAGCCCCAACTGCGGGCCAGGCCACCGTGGGAACACCTCCCGGGGTGAGAACCCCCCGCGAGCCCCCGGAGCCCACCCGCACCGCCAGGTCCTGCTGGTAAGGGACCAACTCTAATTTACGCCGGTGGGACTGGCAGAGAACGGGCAGGACTTCGGCCCATTGTGGGCCGGAGAATCTGGACAGCCCTGGGGTCCTTTGAGTCGTGCCGGACCCCGCCATTCTCCGAGGCGGGCGGCGCGACTCATGCCGGGCCAGTTTTTGGGGGGTGAGAGAATTGGGAGGACGGCGGGGGTTGGGACTCACGCCAGCCCCCAGTGATTCTCCCAGCCGGTGGGGGGGGGGGTCGGAGAATCCCGTCCCATGTTTCAGAGGACAGTCTCCAAGGAATTCAAGACAACAGGGCAAACCTGTCCACAGGCTACCTCCACCCCTGCTGTGGATATTGGGGAGCATCAAGTAAAAGTGGAAAGAATGCAAGATTAAGATATTTTTATTTCACAAGTGGTTGCACGGGTGCAATATGACATTATGGCATTGTAATGATGCACATTAACAGACTTCATTAGTGAGCACAAAAGGCACTTCTTAATAAGAATTGTACAGCAGCCTCCTGGCTGTAGCTAGCTCCCAAAATGTCTCCTTGCCGAGGAGCCTTTCTCACTATGGGGTGATTTCACACTTAAGTCCCGATTGGTCACACAGACTAATGGCTCCTTATTCTGCTGTGTTGCCCTTAAAACGACAATCACCACATCCCTCCCCCTTTAAGTCCTTTATACAATCTTCAGTACCTAATTCACTCGGTCCTAAATACTAACTAAATATTGAGCACATGAATTGGACAATCATAAAACGAGTCTTAGGGGGGGGGTTTCTGTTTCCTGTAGAGCGTCATTTTTTATTTATAATCTTTATTGTCACAGTAGGCTTACATTAACACTGCAATGAAGTTACTGTGAAAAGCCCCTAGTCACCACATTCCGGCGCCTGTTCGGGTACACAGAGGGAGAATCCAGAATGTCCAAATTACCTAACAGCACGTCTTTCTGATGTTATGGGAGGAAATCGAGCGCTCAGAGGAAACCCACGCAGACACGAGGATAATGTGTCAACTCCGCACAGACAGTGACCCAGCGGGGAATCAAACCTGGGACCCTGGCGCAGTGAAGCTACAGTGCTAACCACTGTGCTGCCGTGCCACCCATATTTCTGTTGTCTGAGATGCTTCTGCAGGTTCGGCTTTAACAGGAACTGCAATAACGAGTACCCCTTCTGGCACAAGCAATTCACGACTATTTTTTCCAACAGAGACATCGGTTATGTTGATAACAGGTTAATCAGGTACTTCGGTGTTTACGGGTTGGGAAACATTCCTGGATAGCAACACTGACTGCTGGAGCGTATCTGTACTCCTCAAGTGGCCCACGTGTCTACAAACAATCTGTCTCTCCATGTCTACTTGGTATGAAAGGGGTCTGGTCTGAGAGACAATAATTTTAAGGATACAATTTGATCCACTATCGAAGATTCTCAGGTGTATGGCTTAATTTAACATAAACGATCGTGCTGTACTATGTGAATCATGGCTTGCTTTCTGATTACTTTGGCTGACTTCCACCCTCCCTGGCAAGTTTGGAAACACGAGGCTCTGACCAGTTCCGCTGGTGGAACTCCCATTGTTGCATGTGGAGTGGTACAATAGCTGAGGAGGAATCGGGAGAATTTGCCCTTCAAGGTTCCTCCTGACAGTCTCTTTAGGCCAGACTTGAAAGTTAAGGTGGCTCTCTCTGCTAATCTGTTTGATCTCGGTGTGAGGTGCAGTTCTACTGTGTTTAATACCATTGAGAACAGTGTAGCTTTGAAACTCAGCACTTATGAATACAGTTCCAATGTCTGGTAGCATGACTTCAGGTAATCTGTGAGTTGAAAGCATTGACATAATCCTTCAATGGTAGGATGTGTGACTTCACCTCAAAATGTCCATCCATTTTAGAATGTGCATCAATCACGATCAAGAACATTGGGCTGAATTCTCCGCTCCCTAACGCCGAAATCGCCTTTGGAGAGGGGTCGGAGAATCCCCAATGATGCTGAAATTGGGGGAGTGGTGCCAGTTTTGCAATGCTCCACGCCCTAAAAAGCAGCGTACTCTAGGAGTATGCCACGCCACTTATCCACGGCCTCAGAACATTGCCTGAGGCCCACCCCCGCGATGCTCCATCCCCAACTGGACGAGTTCCCGACGACGTGGGACGCATGTGGTCTCACCTGTCGTGAACTTAGCGTGGTGGCTGCGGACTCAGTCCAGGGCCGCCACAGTTGGGGGAGGGCTGATCCACGGGCAGAGGGGGGCTTCATTCGGAGCTGGGGGCACTGTGGGCAGTCAGTCCGGGTTGCGCAGACAGCAGAAGGTGGTAATAATTTTGCGGTCCGGGTCCGCAGGCTGAGTCTGACATGAAGCACAGCGTGGCTGCTGCAGGCCGTCGCTGTGCGCATGCGCGGCCACGGACCCGGAAATGCTCAGGGCCATATCGGCAGCCAGAGCTGGGAGCTCTATGCTGCCTCCCTGCTAGCCCCCAGCAAAACGGTGAATCGGTGGACGTTTTGCACCAGTTTCCCTGGCGTAAAACACCACCGTTTTCACGTCGGAGTGGGGATTTAGTCTCCCAAACGGAGAATCCAACCTATTGTGCCGAGGAACGAACCAACATAATCAATATGGATTCATGCCCATGGCCGGCCAAGCCATTCTCAAGGGTTCAGTGGGTCTGTAGCAGGCAATCTTTCTTGCAGTTGGCACTGTGGACAGTGCATGACTAGTTTCTCGATATCCGCATTAGTACCCAGCCACCACACATAATTCCTGGCAAGCATCTTCATCTTAGAGATGCCAGGGTGAACACTGTGTAATTCAGTGAGGAGCAGCTCTCTGTCTGTTACAGGAATGTCTACACTTGCACCCCAAAGTATGATACCATCCTGACAACTCAATTCATTCTTGTGGGAAAAGAATGGTTTCATTGCCTCGGGAACTGGCTCATACCCATCCTATAAGTATTTGTCTCTTACTTTGACATAAAACTAGATTTCATTTGATGCAGTTCCTGATCTGCTTCACTGACACTGGTAATGTGTCTAATAATGTAATGCCATGATGATTTCTTGTGGTACTGGAGTACAGGTGATACTTTCTTGCAAGGTTAGGCGGCTAAGAGCATCCACGTTCACAATGTGTGTGCCAGGTCGGTGCTTGAAAGTATATTCATAGGGGAACAGAATTGATACCCATCGTTGAATTCTTGCCGAGGCAATCGCCAAAATAGCCTTGACCTCTTTGAGGAGACCCAAGAGTGGTTTGTGGTCAGAAATGAAGGGAAAATGTCAACCATGTAAGTACTGGTGGAATTCTTGACTCCTAAGATTATTGATAGTCCTTCCTTCTCAGTTTGTGAGTCGCCTATTTCAGCCTCTTAACAATAATCTTTAGTGTCACAAGTAGGCTTACATTAACACTGCAATGAAGTTACTGTGAAAAGGCCCGACTCGCCACATTCTGGCGTCTGTTTGGGTACACAGAGGGAGAATTCAAAATATCCAATTCACCTATTAGCATGTTTTTCGGGACTTGTGGGAGGAAACCGGAGCACCCGGAGGAAACCCACACAGACACAGGGAGAGCGTGCAGACTCCACACAGACAGTGACCCAAGCCGGGAATCGAACCCGGGTCCCTGGCGCTGTGAAGCAACAGTGCTACCCACTGTTGTACCATGCTGCCCTTTGCCACATCAAGCCCTATCAGCCTTTCAGAGCTGTCGCAGCTCATGGTACAACACCGCTCCGACACCATATGGAGAGGCAGCGCAGGCCGATATCAGTTTGTTAGATCGGTCAAAGTGTACTGACTGGTTTGAGGAATGCAGCAATTGTTTACTCTGTTGAAAGGTTCCTCCTCAGGCACCTTCCAAGTCCAACAATGGTGTTTCCTTAGCAGAATTAGCAAGGGAGCCAATACCGTCGCTAAGTTTGATTTAAAAAAAAATCCATAGTAGTTTACCATCTCAAAAATGATGTGAGTTCAGTTGTGTTTGTGGGGGCAGGCCCCTTCTTCAACGCCTTGACCTATAAGTGGTGCCTATTTCAACAACTGAACTGGCCGGATAATGCCTAGTTCTTCCTGTTTAACTCAGCATCCACTTTTTCTTGTGAAGTATATAATACCAGTCTTCCCCTAAAGAATCAGGGATCCATAAACCTTGGCTTGTAGCCCTTTGATTTTTGCTGAATTCATCACAGAAGACGTTCTCCTATTTTCCCAAGTGTTCAGGCAGTCCCCATTCCCGTACTGCCCAATGCAGCTTGATTTCTTTCAGCCAATCAAAGCCGAGAAGGTTTGGTCATTCACCTGTCACTATTATCATGAGGAGCTGGATAGACTGTTGTCCATAGCTTACAGATACCATTGTGGTGTATTTTATTCTATTTTATTTTGATTTGAAAGTATTTTTATTCCAGATTTTCAACATTTTTACAATTTACAACAGTAACAAATGCACCTAACACATACCTCCCTCTCCCACCCATACCCCCCTCTCCCACCCATACCCCCCCTCTCCCACCCATACCTGACTCTCCCTCCCTCTGTCTCCCCGCCCCTCCCTCAGCAGTCAACAGTAACCAACTCTCCGATACTTTAGAACATAGAATTAGAACATAGAATTTACAGTGCAGAAGGAGGCCATTTAGCCCATCGAGTCTGCACTGACCCTTGGAAAGACTATCCCACTTAAGCCCACACCTCCACCCTATCTCCGCAACCCAGTAATCCCTCCTAATTTTTTTTGTGGACACTAAGGGCAGTTTAGCATGGCCTATCCACCTAACCTGCACATCTTTGGGCTGTGGGAGGAAACCGGAGTGATGCGACCATCAATTCATTCAGAGACATGAGTTGAAGTAAACTGTGGCTTTAATCAGCTTACAACTGAGCCTGCCTGTGACTAAACTGAACTGAGGGTGGACTCGTAGGACTGCAGCACTTATACTTCCTGCTTGGGGCAGAGCCAAGGGCGGAGCCCTGTACATGCTCCTCATCTCCCCCTGTGGGTAGAGCCGTGCAACGGCTCACAGATGGAGCCCACAGGGACACAGTAATGTACAGTGTGAATTTATAGTGGTTACACATTCATCACATGGAGCACCCGGAGGAAACCCACACAAACGCAGGGCAGACTCTGCACAGATAGTGACCCAAGCCGGGAATCGAACCTGGCACCCTGGAGCTGTGAAGCAACTATGCTACCCACTGTTCTACTGTGTTGCCCATTATACAAAATTAAAAATCCCTACCTTTTGTAGAACTCATCACTCGCCTTCCCTCCCTCCCCCCACAGCAAATTTCACCTCCTCCAGGGCTAAAAGCTCCAGCAGGTCCCCCCCCACCACACCGAGGCACAGGGTGGAGAAACTGACCTTCACCCCAGCAAGACCCGCCTTCGGGCAATCAGTGAGGTGAAGACTGGGCCATCCGCCCCCACTCTCACCTGCACTCCAGCCGTTCCAACACCCCGAATATGGCTTCCAGTGGACCAGGCTCCACATCAACATGCAAGACACCTGAGATTGTGCTGAAAATCACCATCTAAAACCTTTCCAGCTTCGGGTATGACCAAAACATATGTACATGGTTCACAGGGCCCCTCCCACATTGCTCACAGATATCCTCCACCCCTTAAACAGACGGCTCATCCTTGACTTTGTCAAAGGATAGATGTGAGCACACCGGGATAGATGTGAGCACACCGGGATAGATGTGAGCGCATCGGGATAGGTGTGAGCACACTGGGATAGATGTGAGCACACCGGGATAGATGTGAGCACACTGGGATAGATGTGAGCACACCGGGATAGATGTGAGCACACCGGGATAGATGTGAGCGCATCGGGATAGATGTGAGCGCACTGGGATAGATGTGAGCACACCGGGATAGATGTGAGCACACTGGGATAGATGTGAGCACACCGGGATAGATGTGAGCACATCGGGATAGATGTGAGCACACCGGGATAGATGTGAGCACACCGGGATAGATGTGAGCACACCAGGATAGATGTGAGCACACCGGGATAGATGTGAGCGCACCGGGATAGATGCGAGCACACTGGGATAGGTCTGAGCACACTGGGATAGATGTGAGCACACCGGGATAGGTCTGAGCACACCGGGATAGGTCTGAGCACACCGGGATAGATGTGAGCACACCGGGATAGGTCTGAGCACACCGGGATAGATGTGAGCACACTGGGATAGATGTGAGCACATCGGGATAGATGTGAGCACACTGGGATAGATGTGAGCACACCGGGATAGATGTGAGCGCATCGGGATAGATGTGAGCTCACTGGGATAGATGTGAGCACACTGGGATAGATGTGAGCACACCGGGATAGATGTGAGCGCATCGGGATAGATGTGAGCACACTGGGATAGATGTGAGCACACCGGGATAGATGTGAGCACACCGGGATAGATGTGAGCGCACTGGGATAGATGCGAGCACACTGGGATAGGTCTGAGCACACTGGGATAGATGTGAGCACACTGGGGTAGATGTGAGCACACCGGGATAGATGTGAGCACACTGGGATAGGTGTGAGCACACTGGGATAGATGTGAGCGCATCAGGATAGATGTGAGCACACTGTGATAGATGTGAGCACACCGGGATAGGTCTGAGCACACCGGGATAGGTCTGAGCACACCGGGATAGGTCTGAGCACACCGGGATAGATGTGAGCACACCGGGATAGGTCTGAGCACACCGGGATAGATGTGAGCACACTGGGATAGATGTGAGCACATTGGGATAGATGTGAGCACACTGGGATAGATGTGAGCACACCGGGATAGATGTGAGCACACCGGGATAGGTCTGAGCACACCGGGATAGGTCTGAGCACACCGGGATAGGTCTGAGCACACCGGGATAGATGTGAGCACACCGGGATAGGTCTGAGCACACCGGGATAGATGTGAGCACACTGGGATAGATGTGAGCACATTGGGATAGATGTGAGTACACTGGGATAGATGTGAGCACACCGGGATAGATGTGAGCGCATCGGGATAGATGTGCGCACACTGGGATAGATGTGAGCACACCGGGATAGATGTGAGCGCACCGGGATAGATGTGAGCACACTGGGATAGGTGTGAGCACACTGGGATAGGTGTGAGCACACCGGGATAGATGTGAGCACACTGGGATAGGTCTGATCACACTGGGATAGATGCGAGCACACCGGGTTAGATGTGAGCACACCGGGATAGATGTGAGCGCACTGGGATAGATGCGAGCACATTGGGATAGGTCTGAGCACACTGGGATAGATGTGAGCACACTGGGGTAGATGTGAGCACACCGGGATAGATGTGAGCACACTGGGATAGGTGTTAGCACACTGGGATAGATGTGAGCGCATCGGGATAGATGTGAGCACACTGGGATAGATGTGAGCACACCAGGATAGATGTGAGCGCATCGGGATAGATGTGAGCACACCGGGATAGATGTGAGCACACTGGGGTAGATGTGAGCACACTGGGATAGGTCTGAGCGCACTGGGATAGATGTGAGCGCACTGGGATAGATGCGAGCACACTGGGATAGGTCTGAGCGCACTGGGATAGATGTGAGCACACTGGGATAGGTCTGAGCGCACTGGGATAGATGTGAGCACACTGGGGTAGATGTGAGCACACTGGGATAGATGTGAGCACACCGGGATAGATGTGAGCACACTGGGATAGGTCTGATCACACTGGGATAGATGTGAGCACACTGGGATAGATGTGAGCACACTGGGATAGGTCTGATCACACTGGGATAGATGTGAGCACACTGGGATAGGTCTGATCACACTGGGATAGATATAAGCACACTGGGATAGGTCTGATCACACCGGGATAGATGTGAGCACACTGGGATAGATGTGAGCACACTGGGATAGATGTGAGCACACCGGGATAGATGTGAGCACACCGGGATAGATGTGAGCACACTGGGATAGGTGTGAGCACACTGGGATAGGTCTGAATTCACTTGGATAGATGTGAGCACACTGGGATAGGTCTGATCACACTGGGATAGATGTGAGCACACGGGATAGGCCTGAGCACACTGGGATAGATGTGAGCACACTGGGATAGATGTGAGCACACCGGGATAGATGTGAGCACACCGGGATAGATGTGAGCACACTGGGATAGGTGTGAGCACACTGGGATAAGTGTGAGCACACTGGGATAGATGTGAGCACACTGGGATAGATGTGAGCACACTGGGATAGGTGTGAGCACACTGGGATAAGTGTGAGCACACTGGGATAGGTCTGAGCACACTGGGATAGGTCTGAGCACACCGGGATAGATGTGAGCACACTGGGATAGGTGTGAGCACACTGGGATAGATGTGAGCACACTGGGATAGATGTGAGCTCACTGGGATAGATGTGAGCACACTGGGATAGATGCGAGCACACTGGGATAGGTCTGAGCACACTGGGATAGATGTGAGCACACTGGGATAGGTCTGATCACACTGGGATAGATGTGAGAACACCGGGATATATGTGAGCACACCGGGAAAGATGTCAGCACACTGGGAAAGATGTGAGCACACTGGGATAGATGTGAGCACACTGGGATAGATGTTAGCACACTGGGATAGGGCTGAGCACACTGGGATAGGGCTGAGCACACTGGGATAGGGCTGAGCACACCGGGATAGATGTGAGCACACTGGGAGAGATGTTAGCACACTGGGATAGATGTTAGCACACTGGGATAGGGCTGAGCACACTGGGATAGGGCTGAGCACACTGGAATAGGGCTGAGCACACCGGGATAGATGTGAGCCCACTGGGAGAGATGTGAGCACACTGGGATAGGTCTGATCACACTGGGATAGATGTGAGCACACCAGTATAGATATGAACACATTGGGATAGGTGTGAGCACACCGGGATAGATGCGAACACACTGGGATAGGTCGGAACACACCTCGATAGATGTGAGCAAACTAATCGTTCCTCCTGCAGAGTTGAGAGATGTTCATTTCTCCTGTCTCCAACTGCTCTGGATTCCAATTAAAACTTAGGACACAGGAAAGTGGCCTCCTGTTGCTCAGCAACACCCCTGCTAGTACTATTTATTCTTTACTCCGCAGCCCTCTCTAAACACAATAGAAACACAGTTGGAACTTAACCAACTGCCACACATATAAATAAATACCTTTGTCCAACATGAATCTAACAATAGCTTCTACTCTTCCAGACACAGAAACATTAAATTAAACACATCTAAAATCATAATATACCTTGATAATAATAAACTTTATTATTGTCACAAGTAGGCTTACATTAACACTGCAATGAAGTTACTGTGAAAATCCCCTAGTCGCCACATTCCAGTGCCTGTTCGGGTACCCGGATGGAGTATTCAGAATGTCCAATTCACTTAACAAGCACATCTTTCGGGACTTGTGGAAGGAAACCGGAGCATCCGGAAGAAACCCACACAGACATGGGGAGAACGTGCGCACTCCACACAGACAGTGACCCAAGCCGTAACGCAAACTTTGGACCCTGGCATTGTGAAGCAACAATGATACCTACTGTGCTACCGTGCCGCTTATGTTTTCTAATGTTTACCAATACAAATATATATCCCTTAAAACTACCATTGCTTTTCTAACAGAATGCACTGGGATAACTGAATGCATCAGGAAATCATTGGGCACACCAGGATAGCTTTTAGCACGCCACGATAGATATGAGTGCACCGGACAACTTTGAGCACCGAGGAGAGATGTGAGTTCACCGGAATAGCTTTGAGCACCGAGGAGAGATGTGAGTTCACCGGAATAGCTTTGAGCACCGAGGAGAGATGTGAGTTCACCGGAATAGCTTTGAGCACCGAGGAGAGATGTGAGTTCACCGGAATAGCTTTGAGCACCGAGGAGAGATGTGAGTTCACCGGAATAGCTTTGAGCACCGAGGAGAGATGTGAGTTCACCGGAATAGCTTTGAGCACCGAGGAGAGATGTGAGTTCACCGGAATAGCTTTGAGCATGCCAGGATAGCATTAAGCTATCAAATTTGATATTAAATTCATTCCAAATTAGAACTATCGACGTTAAATTGTAATTCAGACCATTGAATACACGTGAAAGCAAAAACAATGTCAAACTTTTTTGGCAGGGGAGAGCTTCACTGATCTGCGATCAATACTCATTCTGAATTGTACCATTTGATGTTGGATCAGTGCTGATTGCTTACAAGCTTTTGTAACACTCAATCGATGGCCGATCTTTTAGGTGAGGTAATATCACCTCATGTCACACAGCTTCTCACAGCCTTCAAGTAATCTCAAAGGACCTTGGCCAATTATAAAAGAACCAAACTCAGCTATTTTTACCAGGCCATTGTGCTTTTAAAAGTTGAACAATCATCATGATGCAATTCACTTTTACTTCTAATTTTCAAAATATGAGCCAGGAAGGCACAGACATTTTATATCCACACTAGGAATTAAAAACCTGTGAGAAACAGCAGGAAGAGTTAGATAATCTATTTAAAAATTCTGAACTAACTTTTCAGAATGATTCAATCGTAGTACAAGATTTCTTCTGGTTATTACCATACATACGTATGTTGTCCCTTTTATACCCTTTGGCTGCACATTCCAGAATTACCTCCATGATTAAACATTCACAATCGCCTGAAATCATTGAGTCCTTGACATTGATCTGAAATTCAAAAATGGCAATTCTTCATGTGAATATCTGATACTAAAGACTTCTGCATAATTTACAACAATCAGCATTTTACCACAGCCATATATAATAAAAATCTGCTTTGCACAATTTGGTTAACTTTAATAACATCAACTTAATTCAGGCCAATATCAAAAACTAAACATTAAATAGGAGGGTAAAGTCACAGCCAGTGACCCAGATATATTTACACATGGTTTTTAAAAGAGAGGAACATTCACGGTGGCAAAGTGATTAGCATTAGTGCCTCACAACGCCAGGGACCCGAGTACAATTCCAACCTCGGATCACTGCCTGTGTGGAGTTTGCCTGTTCTCCCCGTGTTTGCGTGGGTTTTCTCTGGGCGCTCCCGTTTCCTCCCATAGTCCAAAGATGCACAGGTTACATGGATTGACCATGATAAATTGACCCTTAGTGTCCAGGGGTGTGTAGGTTAGATGAGGTTCTGAGGCTGCAGGGAGTGGGCCTAGGTAGGGTGCTCTTTCAGATGGTCAGTGCAAACTTGATGGGCCGAATAGTCTCCTTCTGCACTGTAGGAATTTTATGGTTCACAGTAAAAACACAATAACAAATTATTCTGTAGAACATTAAAATAAGACATCTTTCTTTTATTCCTTCATTATTCCAATGAAACCTTTTCTGTGTAAAACAAGTGACAATTTGTGTAATTTCCTACTTAACCCAGCTCTGCACTGATTCAAAACCTCACCCAGACCTTTTACTTTCAGCACAATTCTTAACATAATTCTCTGGTCATAATTATTCATAAGGAAGCTGTCGTAAACAAAGATGAATTTATTTACATTTTTACAATAGTCTACAGAATACAGCATCTTACTCCCAGTGCAATCCCAGCTGGGAGGATTTGTTACACCAGGCCCTGAGTTGGGCCTTTTATGACCTTGCTCAGAACAAGCCCCTGAATGGTTGGCTTCCGTTCCTTATCTAGAGAGCTTGTACTCCAGGAGTTAATGATTGTTTCCCCATGATCCACGTGGGGGTGATGACACTGGTATATTTGTGGACTGTAATCCTATAGAGTAAAGGATGAAGGGAACTCGGATAATTTAATTGATAGTTCCAATTCATTTCTCAATCTCTGGAACTCCTTTCTCAACATCTTCAATGTTTGAACTCCTCTCATTCCAGACTGCTTTACACTATGTCTGGAAATCTGTCATGTTCATTTTTCATTGCAAACCACTTCCTTCAGCCTTTGTGATTGTGCTTCTCTTTCCAGTGACATAATTTTCCTAGCACCCAGACACGGGGAGCATCACACTCCTCTTTAAATTTCTTATTTCTGCCTTCAAGACGCTATTTATCCTGGGAACGTATTCCGGATGAACACTGTTCATTGCCAACAGTGACTCGGTGGCTCTGCTACTTTGGAAGCTGGAGAGTTCTGAAGGACGTATCCACCAGACTGATCAGGCATACGGTGAGAAAATCAACAATGTCATTGACCTTGTCTTCGCCAATCTACCTGTCACAGGTTAGCATGACAGCATTGGTAGGTAGGCTTGAGGTCCCCAGCATCACAGGTGCCAGTATTCAGCTCTTTTGATTCACTCCACAGAATGCCAAGAAATGACTGAATGCACGTCCACCTCCCCTATGTTCAAACGCCAAGCCACCATGCCTTCCGACCCACCCACAAAGTCCCCTCATAATGTACGCTTGGCTGGGAGCCCGGA
Organism: Scyliorhinus canicula; assembly: GCF_902713615.1. Classification (NCBI taxonomy): domain Eukaryota; kingdom Metazoa; phylum Chordata; class Chondrichthyes; order Carcharhiniformes; family Scyliorhinidae; genus Scyliorhinus; species Scyliorhinus canicula. Next base: position 173,613,831 of record NC_052146.1, read on the forward strand.
CATTAATTAGAATAACAAAACACAGAGGCAACATTAGAGACAGGGGCCAGGATTCTCCCCTACCCGGCAGGGCGGGGGGTTCCCGGCGTGATGGAGTGGCATGAACCACTCCGGTGTTGGGCCGCCCCAAAGGTGCGGAAGTCTCCGCACCTTTAGGGGCCAAGCCCTAACGTTGAGGGGCTAGACCCGCACTGGAGTGGTTGGCGCTCCGCCGGCTGGCGTGGAAGGCCTTTGGCGCCACGTCAGCTGGGGCTGAAGGGACTTTGCCAGCCGGCGGAAGTCCGCACATGCGCCGGAGCGTCAGAGGCTGCTGACGTCATCCCCACGCATGCGCAGGGGAGGGGGTCACTTCCACCTCCGCCATGGTGAAGACTATGGCGAAGGCAGAAGGAAAAGAGTGCCCCCACGGCACAGGCCCGCCCGCCGATCGATGGGCCCCGATCGCGGGCCAGGCCACCCTGGGGGCACCCCCTGGGGCCAGATCGCCCCGCGCCTTCCCCAGGACCCCGGAGCCCGCCCACGCTGCCTTCTCCCGCCGGTAAGGTAGGTGGTTTGATCCACGCCGGCAGGAGAGGCATGTCAGCGGCAGGACTTTGGCCCATCATGGGCCAGAGGATCGCCGGGGTGGGGGGGGCCCCCGACGACTGGCGCGGTGCAATTCCCACCCCCGCCGAATCGCTGGTGGCGGAGAATTCGGGACACGGCGGGGGTGGGATTGACGCCACCCCCCCCCACGATTCTCCGACTCGACGGGGGGGGGGGTTGTCGGAGAATCCCGCCCCGGGTCTCTGATCGCTCAGCCCAATTTCATGATGTTTCTTGTCATAACTAAGTGGTTTCAATTGTTTGTGGTTTTTGAAACTTCAACAGGCCTGGATGGGTGACATTTTATTAGCTTGGTCAATTTTTTTTCAACCAAAGGGGAAAATAATCAAAAGATTATGGGCTGGATTCTCCGACTTTGAGACTATTTCCAGAGGAAGCGTCGCGTTTTACAATGAAAATGTCGTCGCCGTCCCCGCACCGATCCTCCACCCGGTGGGGGACTAGCAGCTGCGCCACGTAAAGCCCCAGCTTTACCTGCAGATACAGACACAGAATGGCCGGGTCCGTGGCTGCGCATGGCAGCCACCTGCGGCGGCCATGGCGTACCAACATGGTGCCGGCCGCATAGACTCGGTCTGCCAGATTGTGCCGCCCTGTAACCCCCCCTCCCGGCCTCCCCCGGACCACCCCCTACCAGTTCCTCAGCCCCCCCCAAAGCCCCCCCCAACCAGTGGAACTGCTCCCTCCCCCGACTGTGGCAGCACTGGACAGTTAGCAGCCGCCACTTGAGGTTCCCGAAAACTGCGAGCATGCGCGACCCATGAGAGGATGGGTGGGGGTGTAACGTGGCGCAGTGGGCATGAGAAGGACCTTTTATACTTACCTTTGAATAGTTTCCCTTGTGCAGACTCAAGTTCAGGATTCCTCTGAAGGGCCATAAACCACAACTCTTTAAGAATCTGGCCTGACTCCATGGAAATTATGGAGGAGTAGGAGATACCTATCCCCACAATGGAGCTGGCCAGGTCACGAGTGTCAGACGCAGGGTTTTGCCAGGAAGCAGCCCATATCCTTCAAAGGCACTCCAAGGAATCCCAGAATGAACACCCACCCAACATTTTTAAATGGCTCCCAAGACTTGGTGAAGTCCAGCTTGAAGTGTTCGAGGTGTCGAAATTATGACAGCCGAGACAGAGTAGATGAAGAGAAGCTATTTCCATTGGCAGAAGCATTCTGAATTAGAGGACACAGATTTAAAGTGTTCGACAAAAGTATCAAAGGCGTGAGGAAGAGAAATATTTTCATGCAGTGAGTCGTTATGGTTGTGAAAATATTGTTAAACTGTGGCTGAGTGGCCTCCACGCTGTAACGTTCCGATGATTCTATTTTATGATTACTGCTGCTGGAACTCCAGAGGTTATCATTGACCTGAAAAGTATATGAACCAGCCACGTAAGTATTATGGGCTGGATTCTCCAGTCAGCGACGCCAAAATCGTGTTCGGCGATCAGCCGGAGAATCACAGTTCACAAATCGGGGCGGCGCTGCTTCCGCTATGCTCCTCCCCCTCCAAAGCGATGTATCGGCGGCTGCAGGACATTGCCTGAGGCCCGCCCCCCCCCGATGCTCCGCCCCTGACTGGCTGAGTTCCCGATGGCGTCGGTCGCGTTTGGTCTTGTCCGTCGGGAACTCGGCGTGGCGGCTGCGGACTCAGCCCAGGGCCACCACAGTCGGGGGAGGGACGATCCGCAGGCAGGGGGGACATTATCAGGGGCTGGGGGCACTGTGAGGGGGTTGTCTGGAGCGTGTGAGCCGGCCAACGTTGGGGCCTATTCCACGGGCCGGGTGCTCTCTGCTGCCAGCATGCTAGCCCGAAGCCAAACGGAGGATCCATGGCCGTTTTACGCAATTTTTTATGTAAAACGCCACCGTTCCCACACCAGCCTGGGGACATAGCCTCAAAATCAGAGAATCCCTATGGCTACAAGAGCAGGTAAGAGACTGGGAACTCTGTGGTAACCATCTCAGCTTTGAGATTTGAGATACTGGGTGAAATTCCCCGTATGGGTGACTACGTTCTCCCGCTGGGATTGGTAAACAATTCCACGCTATCACAGTGTGCTTAAAGCTATCCAGGTGCACTTAACTCCCAGCCTCTCGTCCCTCCTTCCCTCCCCAGCCTCTGCTTCCTTCCTTCTCTCACCCATCCTCTCACTCCCTCCCTCAGACTCTCCCTGCTTCCTTACCCCAGCCTCTCCATTCTTCCTTCCCCAGCCTCTCCTTCCTTCCCTTCCTCCCCCAGCCTCTCCCTCTCTTCTTTCCTCCACCAGCTGATGTGTTGGGCAGGCTGGGTCGATGTGGACTGCACTTGATGCAGTGTAGCGAGAGACAGACCCCCAACACTTGATAAGATGCAACACGATTTTATTTAACGTCTTAACTAATATACATGTTCAACTGTGGGTTGACACTATGCTGACTTGACTGGAGACCTAGTACTAGCCTGACCAGACTTACTAGCTACCGCATGGTGTTTGCACTGGCTATGCTCACGAGCTCTGACTGTCTCAGTGGCTGGATCCCGAGAGAGCGGGAAACCGAGTGCCCTCTTCTTTATATTGGTAGTGTCCTGTCTGGTGATTGGCTGCTGTGTTCTGTGTGCTTACTGGTCATCCTGTGTGTCAATCACTGCCCGTCTGCACTCCATCATATATATGGATATATATTGTGACATCTCCCCCCCCCTTTTTTTTTAGATAATAAATATTAAGGTGCGTGTGTGTGGGGATGTGTATATGTGCGTGACTATATGCAGAATGTGCTGAAATGAACTTATATACATAGGAAGGTGCCGCTAGTGCAGATATAGGGCAGATGAAACGGTAAAACAATATTTACAGAGGTCAAAATGATGAGGGATCAAGAAGTTCAGTCTATAAATCTAGTCTTTGTGGCGGGCGACGAATTCTGGTTGATCGCCACAAGGGTGGATCAGGGGCCGCCTGCAGTTGGATAGGTGGGACCGCCGCCAATGCAGTGGTCGCAGGGGTCGGCAGGATTGCTGGTAGATCGGTGGCCTGGTGGTAGGGCACGTCCGGAGGAAGCATTGTGTGTGGCGGGGCATCTCGTTCAGGTGGCTGGCGTGGAACTCTGCGCAGTGCCCGTCTGTTGCGTCGTAGGAAGGAGCCATCAGCCATGCGGATGAGGAACAATCTCGGGGCCACTTGCTTGACCACCATGGCTGTGGCTGACCAGCCACCGTCAGGCAACTGTATACGAACTCGATCAGTTGGGACCAGCTCGGGGAGATCCGTGGCGTAAGCGTCATAAGCCGATTTCTGTTGGGCCCGAGACTGCTGCATCTTTTGTATGACCGTGAGGTGGTCAAGGTCTGGAACATGGATGGCTGGAACCGTGGTTCGCAGATTGCGATTCATGAGCATCTGCGCTGGAGACAACCCAGTGGACAGCAGCGTCGCTCTGTCTGCCAACAGCGCCAGGTTGAAGTCGGAGCCTGAGTCTGCAGCCTTGCATAGCAATCTCTTGACGATATGGACCCCTTTCTCGGCCTTCCCGTTTGACTGCGGGTAGTGGGGGCTGGAGGTCACGTGACAGAAGTTGTATAAGCGTGCAAATTCAGACCATTCCTGGCTGTAAAAACAGGAACCGGTGTCACTCATCACCATGAGCGGTATACCATGCCTGGCGAATGTTTCTTTGCAGGCTTTAATCACTGCCTTTGACGTGAGGTCGGTCAGTTTCACCACTTCTGGGTAACTGGAGAAGTAGTCGACCAGGAGGACATAGCCACGGCCCTTGGCATGGAAAAGGTTGATACCGACTTTGGACTATGGGGAGGTCACTATCTCATGTTGCTGCAAAGTTTCTTTGGGTTGAGCTGGCTGAAATTTCTGACATGTAGGGCAGTTGAGGACAGTGTTGGCTTAACTGTGGGTTGACACTTTGCTGACTTGACTGGAGACCTAGTACGAGCCTGGCCAGACTTACTAGCTACCGCATGGTGTTTGCACTGGCTAGCTCACGAGCTCTGACTGTCTCAGAGGCTGGATCCCGAGAGAGCGGGAAAACTGGTGCCCTCTGGCTTTATAGTAGTCTTGTCCTGTCTGGTGATTAGCTGCTCTATTCTGTGTGCTCACTGGTCATCCTGTGTGTCAATCACTGCCTGTCTGCACTCCATTATATACATGGATGTATATTATGACACCAGCCTTTCTATTTCTCCTTCCCTCCACCACCTCTCCCTTCCTTTCCGCCTCTCCCTCCCTCCTTACCCTCAGCCTTCCCATTTGTCCCCAGCCTTTCCCTCCCCAACCTCTCCCTCCTCCCATGCTCCAACATCACCTCATTCCTGGGATGCAGGCCAACTTCTTTGGCCCACACTGCTCCCTTGCCAACTTCAATTCCTGACAGAGCCAGCCTCTCCACCAGGCTCTTTGTCCCTCCCCCATAGGCTCTTCCTCCCCATCCCCAGCCTCTCCCTCTGCCCCCCTGTCCCTTCCATCTGGCCCCCAGTCCCCCCTCCCTTAGTCACTCCCTCCCACCCATCCTCTCCCTCACTTTCTCTCTTTTTCACTCTCTCTTTATCTCCCTTCAGTCTCCACAATCTAAAATTTACCTTGCCTTAAAGTCCCACAGAGCTATATGGGCTGCATAGGCCCCTGGCGTGGCTTGTGGTCTGGCTTGACTCCAATTCCGTTTCCAGCCTGTGTCCAATCTGGAAGTGTTGTTTTGATGTTGTAGAGGTGGGGGGGGGGGGGGTGTTGTGTGGATGATAGGAGGGGGTTGGGGGTAAGGTAATGGGATGTTTGGGTGTGGGGGTTGTACGGAAGTGGGGAGGGTTGGGGTGTTGGAGGTAGGAAGGTGTGGGGGTATCAGCTAGGGAGGATGCAGTTGGTCGATGGGGGTGGAGGGTAGGGTGTGTCAGGGGTAGGAAGGGGATTGAGTATGCGTGTCGTGGGTTGGAGGTAGATGAGTTGGGGGTGGGAGTTCTGGGATGTGTGGGGATAGCTTTTTAGATGTGGCTATGGATGGGTGGTGTTGTGGGAAGGCAAGAGGGATGGAGGTTTTGAAGTTGAGGGTTAGTTAGGGGTGAGGTGTGGTGGGGTAGGAGGAGGTGGGATGTTGGGGCTTGGGAGATAGGAGTGAGTTTGGAGGAGTGTGGGGTGTAGGCGGCTGGGGTGGAGGTTAGGAGTGGGGGTGGGTAGTTGGGGACAGGAGAGGAAATAGTGATGGAGCGGTGGGATGAGAATGGCGTAAGAAGTTAGGAAGGATAGGGATGGGGTCGGAGGGGTAGTGGTTTAGAAGGGTTTGGCGGTAGGAGGTGTTGGGAGGTAGAACGGGTTGAGGGTGTAGGAGGGAGTAGGGAGATGGAGAGTGGGGGTAGGGTGTGGTTAGTATGGGTGTGGGATTAGGGTGTCAGGGTTAAGGGTGGGGTGAGGTGCAGGGGGTGGTTGGTAGGGTTGCAGAGTTTGGACTGGGGGTAGGAGGATATAAGGGGTAGGGGTTTGGGGAATTGGGCATTGGAGGGGTGTGGGATCAGGTGGTCAGCGGGAGTAGGAGGCGAGTTAGGGTATCATAGAATTTACAGTGCAGAAGGAGGCCATTCGGCCCATCGAGTCTGCACCGGCTCTTGGAAAGAGCACCCTACCTAAGGTCAACACCTCCACCTTATCCCCATAACCCAGTAACCCCACCCAACACTAAGGGCAATTTTGGACACTAAGGGCAATTTAGCATGGCCAATCCACCTAACCCGCACATCTTTGGACTGTGGGAGGAAACCGGAGCACCCGGAGGAAACCCACGCACACACGGGGAGGATGTGCAGACTCCACACAGACAGTGATCCAAGCCGGAATCGAACCTGGGACCATGGAGCTGTGAAGCAATTGTGCTATTCACAAGGCTACCGTGCTGCCCTCATGCCCTTGGTATGTCAAGGGTTGTCATGGAAATGTATCGGTGGACACATTTCCATGACAACCGAAATAGAGAGGTGAACATAATAATTGATCATATCTGCAGTTAAACTACATTGCAGGACTTACTTAAGTTTCTAATAACTTCAAGAACACTTAAACAGAATGAAAGTACTTGCTGTGAATACATTTAGAACTAGATGAGAGCTGATTTAGCATAATTCCTGTCATTTGAACATCAACGATGTTAGCTCAAGGCTTGCGAGCAGATAAATATTCACGATTGATGGGGTTTAAATGAAGTATGAAATCACCCCAGGTCAGTTACTTCACTTGATCACTTTCAGATGTCTATTGGTGATTGAAAGATAACTTCAGAATACAGAGTATCATACCTGAATGCACGTTCATGCTGTTGTGCTCAAAATGCTATCAATGGTTTCATGATAGGTGTCATAATATATACCAATATATCATGGTGCAGACACACACTGATAGACACACACAGGGACCAATCAACATGTACAAACACCGCAGCCAATCACCAGTTAGAATACACACACTATAAAGGCAGAGGGCACCACGGTTCCCGCTCATTCTGGGTGCTGCCTCTGAGTGTAACAGGAACTCATCCAGCCCAGCACAGACTCACACCACGTGCTGAGAGAATCAACTGGTTCGGACAAGGCTTAGGTCTCTAGTTCAAGTTAGCATTATTTAGACCCACAGTCATCGTGTGTTAGCTAGTTAGAAGTAGTTAATAAAATTAGATAGATAGAACAGTACAGCACAGAACAGGCCCTTCGGCCCTCAATGTTGTGCCGAGCCATGATCACCCTACTCAAACCCACTTATCCACCCTATACCCGTAACCCAACAACCCCCCCCCCCCCCTTAACCTTACTTTTTATTAGGACACTACGGGCAATTTAGCATGGCCAATCCACCTAACCCGCACATCTTTGGACTGTGGGAGGAAACCGGAGCACCCGGAGGAAATCCACGCACACACGGGGAGGACGTGCAGACTCCACACAGACAGTGACCCAGCTGGGAATCGAACCTGGGACCCTGGAGCTGTGAAGCATTTATGCTAACTACCATGCTACCCTGCTGCCCGTAATTGAGTTGAACCTTCATCTGTGTTGGAAATGTCTGTTCATCTCTCAAGCCTACACAAGCCAACACATCAGTAGGGACCGATTGATGATGCCGGTCATCTTTTGAATTAAGTTAACTCTTTGCACAAGCAGCTGTGTGTTTTTGTTTTGATCTTTAATATCATATTGACTCCATTTTTAACTTTTTTTAATGGTGAATGTAAATTTTCTAGGCATTATATATTTTAAATTTCATAATTTTAGTATTACTGAAAAAAGTGACATGCTATCAAAGCTTTATGTCTTGTACTCATCAGGATAGCTCACAAGAAATTACCAACCACAACTGCCAGACGAAACATTTTGATAGCCTGTCTCTATTCTCAGCAATACTCCAGTTCTGTCCCCACACCAAATTTCTTAATTTTAGTGGATATTTTCCCAAAGTGACAGAAGAGAATTAAAATTGACAAATTAACCCATTAGATAGATATATATCTGATTTAAATGGGTGAAAGGGATATGGGGAACAGGCAGGGAGGTGGATTTGAGACCGGGAAGAGATCAGACATGATCTAAATTGAATGACGGTGCAGGCTCGAAGGGCTGAATTGCCTACTTCTGCTCATCATTCCTATGTTCCTATGTCCCTATCTTAATCCTGGTTTCAACAATGAGTGAAATTATCATAAAATGGGTTGTGTAACATTGTTTCAGAGGATTGAGGATGTTAGTTATAAACAGGAAAACCACACCACCAAAAAGGAATTTTTCGAACATAATTTTCCGAGGTGATTATGGATTAATTTCCGAGTTTGGGAAAGATGAATGAATGCATCCCCATGTAAATAAATCGCCTGTGTATGATTCACAAAATAATGTCAATTTTGTGTAAAAGTACATTCTATTGCAAGTCAGTAAAATGTGGCACAGAATCATCAATTGTCAGGTTTCTCTTTGAGATGTTTGTGTCTTTACCTTTAATTGAACAATGGGTAAAATGTATTTGATACTCTGGCCATTACTCCTGGATGGCGGAACCTTGATGAGCAAGGAGAAAAGGCAGAGGTTTGGAAATTAATGTGGACAGGTATAGGATTCAAATTTCTAAAATTCAGTGTTGAGGGGCGACATTTTCCGACTGCCCGCCAGGCCAGAGAATCGCCGGGGGGTGGCGTGAATCCCACCCCCGCCGGCTGCTGAATTCCCTGGCGCCGGGGTTTTGGCGGGAGCAGGAATTGCACCGCACCGGTCGGCAGCCGCTGACAGCGGCCCCCCCACCCACCGATTCTCCGGTCCGCGTGGCCATCCGTTTTTGCCCGATCCCGCTGGCGTAAATCAAACCAGGTCTGTACCGGCGGGACCTGGCTCCATGGGTGGCCTGCAGAGTCCTCGGGTGGGAGTGGGGGGCAAGGGAGGATCTGGCATGGGGGGTGCCCTCACGATGGCCCAGCCCACGATCGAGGCCCACTGATCCACGGGCGGGCCTGGGCCATCGGGGCACTCTTAAAAATGAAAGTGAAAATCGCTTTATTGTCACGAGTAGGCTTCAATGAAGTTACTGTGAAAAGCCCCTAGTCGCCACATTCCGGCGCCTGTCCGGGGAGGCTGGTACGGGAGGCTGGTTCCCTCTGCACCGGCTGCTGTCAACCTCCGCCATGGCCGGCGCGGAGAAGAACCCCCCTGCGCATGCGCTGGAATGACGTTAGCACACGCTGGCGCTTCAGCGCATGTGCCAACTCGCGCTGGCCGGCCGGAGGGCCTTTGGCACTGGTTGGCATGGTGCCAAGCCCTTCCGCACTGGCTGGCGAGGCACCAACCCTGCCGGTGCCGGCCTAGCCCGTGAAGGTGCGCAGGCTTCCGCACCTTCCGGGCGGCCCGACTCCGGAGTGGTTCATGCCACTCCTCGGTACCGGTACGGCCCGACCCACCAGGTAGGGGAGAATCCCGCCCGAGTTCTTTTGAGTTAACAATGAAATTGGAAAGACTGAAAACCAGTTGGGAATAATATCTACAAGAACACCTGCAAGAATATCTACAAGGTGGATGAGATAAAAGGAGAGCTAGAAAATCTATTAAGCCTGTGGTTTTTTGATATGGTGGTATTGGGCTGGTTTAGCACACTGGGCTAAATCGCTAGCTTTTAAAGCAGACCAAGGCAGGCCAGCAGCACGGTTAAATTCCCGTACCAGCCTCCCCGAACAGGCGGCGGAATGTGGCGTCTAGGGGCTTTTCACAGTAACTTCATTTGACGTTTACTTGTGACAATAAGCAATTTTAATTTCATTTCCTTTCACACTGCAACTTTGGGTTGTTATGGGCCAGGATTTATAAAACTCCAATGTATATCATGGAGTTCACCTGACCTACAACTGTTTATTGATTTTGGTCATGATGAGCACAAGGGCCTGCCTTTCAGGGTTATTCAACAGTGGCCTTAAACACTTTTAATCAAAAATAAGCTTTATTCTGTGAATTTAGTTAACATTTTACAAACACACACAGTAAGCATTTTTATCAACTACAAATATAAATACCCCACACAGCTACAGTAAACTATGTATCACCCTTAATAAATTCCTCCCTTTAACTGTTCCAATTTAATAACAAGATCCTATAAACCAGTACCCCCTTTCAAAGGTGAGGCCCAGCACACAGCACTCAAGACCTGGTTTGGATGCTCTTGTTTCCTTTCTCAAACAGCAAGTTTGAATACCTTCCAGAAAGCAGCTATTTCTTTTAAGTTAACAAGCAGTCTGGAAACAGCTTTTAAACGAAGATAGAGACAAGCCAAGATACTTCTCTTTCTGAGTACAGCAGCCAAATGTGAAAACGAAAGCAAAAAAAACCCATCAGAGCCGCCAAAACAAGCCCCAAACCAAAGTGAAAGTAAAACCAACTCCCAGAGCCACAGCCCAGCTCCACCCACACAATTACATCACTGAAGCCATGTGATAAGACAAAAACATTTCTTATCTGACATTCCCATGACCGGGTACAGTATATTATGATTGTCTTTGTCTGTATCCTGATGTGAAACATTAGCCAAAGAAACTTACAGTCAATGAATGAGCGACTCGAGATAGTTATGCGACATTAAAAATGATTAAATTGTCAGGGGTCACCAGACACTGTTGGAGCAAAAGGTTGAGAAATAATAAAGTAACCATTATCTTAGATGTCTTCTGCAGTTCAAAAACCTGACCGTGTATATGAAATGGGGTGATGTTGAAAAAGGTATATGCACCTTTGGAAATTATGAATGGCGGGTGACAGCTAGGTACCCATGGTCCGGAATTGTACTGTATTTACAGATGACCTCACTAAGTGAGCATGCACTAGAAAAAATCTGAAGTGACAAATATCCTGGAGAGTTATATGTTGCATATCTTGGGGAGTTCAGAGGTAATAATCAATCATCTTTACATGGAAGAGGAACAAACGTTCCAAGATAAACAGGATGAAGCTTATCTTCTGTGTGCAATGTCTGACTGTTTAAAAAAGACAGAGCCTGTGCAAGGAAATCCATTAACTTTATTCTCAAAAGGTAATGGCCGTGATTCTCTGCTCCCCACGCCAGTTCGGAGAATTGCGGGAGGGCCGGGCGACTCACGACACGCCCCCCCTGGCACCCCCCGCGATTCTCCCACCCCCGCTTGGAAGAATCGCCGCTCGCCGTTTTTCACGGCGACCGGCGATTCTCCAGCCCGAATGGGCCGAGCGGCCTGCCGTTCCTGACCGGTTCATGACGGCGGCAACTACACCTGGTCGCTGCCGTCGTGAACATGGCGCCAAATGCTAGTTTGAAACTTGTGGGGGGCGGAGAGGGGAGGGAGCACCATGGCCGTGCTCGGGAGGGGACTGGCCGGCGATCGGTGCTCACCGATCGTCGGGCCGGCGTCTCAAAAGGACGCACTCTTTCCCCTCCGCCGCCCCGCAAGATCAAGCCGCCACGTTTTGCGGGGCAGCGGAGGGGAAGACAGCAACCGCGCATGCGCGGGTTGGAGCCATCAGCCGTCATGACGTCAGCCGCACATGCGCGGGTTGGAGCCGGCCAACCTGCGCATGCGCTGCTGACATCACGTAGGCGCCGTCCTCGCGTCATTCTCGGCGCGCCGCCTTGACGCAAGCATCAAGGCCCGGCGATCAAGAGTTATGGAGCGCTGCTCCTAAACCTCCGAGTGGGGGTGAATATGGTGAGAGGAGCGGCCTCCGAGGCCGTCGGGAAACTCAGCCAAGTTCACGACGGCCTTCCCGATTTTTCATGGGAGCGGAGAATTCCGCCCAATGTTCTTCAAAGACGTTAAGAGCAGTCCATAGAATCAAAGAATCCCTACAGCGCAGAAGGAGGCCATTCAGCCCATCAAATCTGCATCCACCATCTGAAAGAGCACCCAGCCTTTGCCCCCACCCTACCCCCGTAATCCAGTAACTCCACCTATCATTTTGGACACTGAGGGGCAATTCATCATGACCAATCCACCTAATTTTCACATCTTTGGACTGTGGGAGGGAACCGTAACGCCCAGAGGAAACCCGGGGAGAACGTGCAAACTCCACCCAGTTGTGTAAAGGTCCTTCATGTTTACTTCCTTATTTCCCCTTTTATTTTGCCGTTATTATTTTTGATCCATGGATGAATAATGGACATGTATCTTTAAGGCAAGCATCAGAATTCAGAAGTTATAGGAAATAACACTCTGCTAGTGTCTGCTGGTTTGAACAAGAGACACCAGACTTGTCAGTACCAGAAAGAGAGATGAGGTGGTACTCGGTTTCATTGATTGGCTGGTGGCCAATGAATTGGTCCAAGAGGCTGTGATCTGCCTGGTAACAGGTGGTGATTGGATTCTATCCCAGTGGAATTATTTCCACGGAGTTTCAGTTTGACTCTTGGCAGCATAAGGACAAGATCCTATTCTCCCACCTCCATGTTTTCTCTAGAGAGACTGTTTTCCTGGAGATGTAAAGAACCTGAATGGATGAATGTGCAGGAAAACCATTACAGTCAGAGTCTCTCTCTCTCTCCCCCTCTCTTTGTCTGTCTCTCTGTCTCTCTCTTCCCTCTCTCTCTGTCTCTCTCTTCCCTCTCTCTCTCTCCCCAGAAAGGCCTGTGAATCCACAGTATAACCACAAACCAGAAACAAAGTTTGTAGAGGAATAAGATGGTAGAAACCACCATCTAAACAAAATACTTTTTTTTCCTTTTACCCCTCTGTGTTTGTCTGTCTTGTGTGTGTGTATAGAGAGTGGGAGGGATAGGTAAAGTGATGAATTAGGAATTCGATAATAGTTACCCAGTTGTATTTGCTGCACATTTCATTATAGTTTTGGTTATAAACAGTAATTGTGTTTACATTTACAAACCAGGTGACTGTAATTATTGGGCAGCCAAGGGCCAAAGACTTTGGGTATTTTTCTAAGAATTATTGGCGAATTCACTTGTCGTGTGACTCCAGGTCAAGTGGGGCTGGAATTGTCCACGCACTAATCCAGGGTGTCGTGACAGTTGCATCAGGAAGTTTTGTTTTAAGCAAAGTGGCTGTGGGTAAAGAACTACAACTGTTTCCATGACAGTCGTAAAGGGTTTGGGAATAGATACACCATAAGTTGTTTCTACGCCATGCAACTTCAATGTAGATCAAATATGATGGACAAAGGTGCCTGGTTTTCAACAAGCCTTTAGGAAGTTCAAAAGGTCGAGTTAGTCTGATCACTGTCCTTTGTTGCAATAAAGTCTGCTCTGCACACTCTACCACCAAGTATCATGCGCTTCCTTAAAGTGTATTGTCATAAAACCCGGAAAGATGTTAAATGCTACAACAACATTTCAGAGCAAAACCTTTTCTTTATCCATATATAAGGGTGATGTACCATCAATTGGACGCGAGTCACGATGAAGGTCCAAACTTAGGCTTTAATCAGCTAGATGTTAGCCCGGTGGTCGACTACAGTGAAAGGCCGACCGCTGGGAACTCTGGGTACTTATACCCCGCCTCAGAGGCGGGGTCTACTTGTCTCTCGACAAATTGGTGAACAGTCACATGACTAGTCCCAGCCAGTCAGCCAAGAGGCACATGACCAGCCAGAGCCAATGGGAAACCAGTGCTCTGCACCAATGACAGTGCTCCTCTTCATACCACCACAAAAGGGGAAGTCAACAAGTCTGAAAACTCACTTCTTTCAAATACTGGTGATGTGGTTCTTGAAATCATTGTGGTACAGGTAGCAAATGCTTTAGTGGCTTGTACAGAAATCAGAGAGGAACAGATCATATTTCATTCGTGTGAGGAGTGTGTAGAGCAAGTTACAGTTTCACCAAAGATGACAGAACATTGTGCAGCTCAGGGACCTACTTATGATTTAAGTAATCTGGATGTCTCTCTGGAGACAGAGAAGCAATCCATGTAGAACAAACAGAAACTGACTGAGAGTTAATCAGCAATTTAACTTGAAATGATGTGTTTCTGTGTATGGCAGGATCGCAACTAACTCCTGAGATTTTCTTTACATACGTCATTAGCATTGGCCTACCGTCATGGACTGCAATGGGTTAACGTTTTCCCAGCCCCATTGGAGATGGGATTGGAGGCGGTGCTGTTAATATCACAACTAGAATCTGGGAATCTTTGATCGAAAAGAGCTGAAAAACAGCTGTTGTAAATTAGTGAACTTTTATTGACTATTTACACAATTCACAGGGATTCCATTGGAACCTTCTTGCCTCACGTTCCAGAAACAAGTGATGTGACATACCTTAATAGCACGTCAGCTATTTGGCATAACTTTTATTAATCCTTTCTATAATGACAGATGGTGAGGGGGTGGTGGCTGGGGAAGCACAACCTGCCCTCTCACCTCTGGTGGACCTTCCAAGGGGCAGACTGGGGACCAGACAATAATAATGTGCTACGTTGTGACTGCAGCTCTATTTTTCACCAATTAGAGCATCTACCTGCCATGTGTGGAGGATGCCTCCTCAATCGAGGCGGCCTACTTGTGCAGGCTGATTGGGGCCAGAGTCGCCAGACCCCAATCACAGGGCCAGAGAGTCCAAGTCTGCAACTGCATCTAGGGGTCCCCTCCACTGAGATAACCCTAACAGCTTTGTGCTGGCGTGCCTGCCTCAGCGGCGCCCACCTTACCTTAATGAGCCTCCTAGCCTGACATCTCTGTCGACACTTTGTTCAAGAAGGGGAGTAGAGATAACCCCGGTAACTATAGGCCGGTGAGCCTCATGTCTGTTGTGGGTAAAGTCTTGGAGAGGATTATAAGAGATACGATTTATAATCATCTAGATATGAATAATATGATTAGGGATAGTCAGCATGGTTTTGTGAAGGGTAGGTCATGCCTCACAAACCTTATCGAGTTCTTTGAGAAGGTGACTGAACAGGTAGACGAGGGTAGAGCAGTTGATGTGGTGTATATGGATTTTCAGTAAAGCGTTTGATAAGGTTCCCCACGGTCGGTTATTGCAGAAAATACGGAGGCTGGGGATTGAGGGTGATTTAGAGATGTGGATCAGAAATTGGCTAGTTGAAAGAAGACAGAGGGTGGTGGTTGATGGCAAATGTTCAGAATGGAGTTCAGTTATGAGTGGCGTACCACAAGGGTCTGTTCTGGGGCCGTTGCTGTTTGTCATTTTTATAAATGACCTAGAGGAGGGCGCAGAAGGATGGGTGAGTAAATTTGCAGACGACACTAAAGTCGGTGGAGTTGTAGACAGTGTGGAAGGATGTTGCAGGTTACAGAGGGACATAGATAAGCTGCAGAGCTGGGCTGAGAGGTGGCAAATGGAGTTTAATGTAGAGAAGTGTGAGGTGATTCACTTTGGAAAGAATAACAGGAATGCGGAATATTTGGCTAATGGTAAAATTCTTAGCAGTGTGGATGAGCAGAGGGATCTCGGTGTCCATGTACATAGATCCCTGAAAGTTGCCACCCAGGTTGATAGGGTTGTGAAGAAGGCCTATGGTGTGTTGGCCTTTATTGGTAGAGGGATTGAGTTCCGGAGCCATGAGGTCATGTTGCAGTTGTACAAAACTCTGGTACGGCCCCATTTGGAGTATTGCGTACAGTTCTGGTCGCCTCATTATAGGAAGGACGTGGAAGCTTTGGAACGGGTGCAGAGGAGATTTACCAGGATGTTGCCTGGTATGGAGGGAAAATCTTATGAGGAAAGGCTGATGGACTTGAGGTTGTTTTCGTTAGAGAGAAGGTTAAGAGGTGACTTAATAGAGGCATACAAAATGATCAGAGGGTTAGATAGGGTGGACAGCGAGAGCCTTCTCCCGCGGATGGGGGTGGCTAGCACGAGGAGACATAGCCTTAAATTGAGGGGTAATAGATATAGGACAGACGTCAGAGGTAGGTTTTTTACGCAAAGAGTGGTGAGGCCGTGGAATGCCCTACCTGCAACAGTAGTGAACTTGCCAACATTGAGGGCATTTAAAAGTTTATTGGATAAGCATATGGATGATAATGGCATAGTGTAGGTTAGATGGCCTTTAGTTTTTGACTTCCCATGTCGGTGCAACATTGTGGGCCAAAGGGCCTGTACTGCGCTGTATCGTTCTATGTTCTATGTTCAATGACACCGCTTAGTGGGCCTTCAGCCTTGAGAATCTGCCAGATTCCGCATGGACTCGACTGCCTGGAATGTTGCGCTGGCAAGCGGGCTGATGACCTTATGCCGGGGGCCCAATGCTGGTCAGAAAATCCAGCGCATCATACCTAGTGAGCACAAATCATCTTCACATTTCTGGTTTGTGCCCTTTGTGAGAATTGAAATAAAGATTACAGAGGAACAATATTTAACAGGAATGCAAAAAGAGGTAGAAAGAGTTAAACACATCCAAGGAGATGCAGGATGAGCTGTAAAGTGCTTAAATGGAAAACAAGAGATTTTTAAATGGCTGAAGTGATGTTACCGTAGGAGTCATGATGAGAGAAATGAAGGTCATAATCATGCACAGAGTGTGGGTAATTTTGCCCTTAACCGATAGTGTGAAGCAGCAGTCGTGTTGTCCTACCCACAGTTACACATCTTGCCTGACTATCATTCCTGTTGAAGCCAACAGAAATAAAAATGATTGAAGTATAACAGACAGCTTTTACAATGTAGGTCACTGGTCAGTGTCTCAACTCTTCAAGCATATCTTTGCACAGGCAACAAAGCATGCAGACCAGTTACTGCAACAGCTCAGGGTTGGTGTGGCTGTACTGGAGAAACCCCCTCATGCACCAAGCTCAGTATTAACCATTAGATAGCAGCAGAGTCTGTTTTTTAATAAGCATGAAATGCTGTGGAGCCCAATTTTCATGACAGAAGATTATAGATTGGCTATCATATGGATTAGTGAAGGGATGACGGCTGTGAACAGCAGAGGCTTAATGAGATTCAGTGTCGAAAGAGGTCCACTGAGGCTTAGAGTGCAAATATATTTTTAGAACATTTGTAGGATCAGTGATGTGAGCTACAAATGCATGGACTGTATAGTTCCGGAGGGTGCAGTCCTCATGTGACAGGCCTGTATCCGGCTCATATGTTTCATTATGGTTCCAGTAACTTGGTAACTATGTCATTGCACTGGTTAAAAAGAAAATGTTAGTTCAAATCCTACCAGTGCAGTTTAAAATGTTGATTTCACTTAAGAAAACTTTATAACCTCATTAAGATAAGATGGGCATTGAAATCCAGGAATGGACACACTTTATTGGTTTCCTCAACTCACTGTATTCCATCCGTAATAGTAACCATGACACTATTAGATTGTCATTAAAAACCTGACTGGTTAATTAAAGAGAGAAGCTTGTTATATCGTTTTTGATCGAGCCCTAATGTGCCTCCAGTCTCACACCAGTGTGGTTTGCCCTTAACTTTCCATTGACTTGCTTAGCCACTTCAATCAGTTGTGCCAGGTGTCCTCAGGGGAATTCGGAGTGGACTATAAATGCTGGCCTTGCCAGCGATGCCCACATTCCAAGAAGCAAATTACAACTTTAGTTTGTAGACATGCATTAGTGAAGTTAACAAGTACTGTCTCTCAGTAGAATAGAGGGTGGAGACCTGGAAAAAAAACCTCTTCCTTGTGGTGTAAACATTCATTCCTATTTTTTACACAAATTCCTGTGCATTATAACTAGATATGACTCAAAAAGGGGCCTGGGGATTGTGGTACATAATTTACTTTTTTCCAATTATTGGCCAGGATTTTGCGCCTGTGTTTGCCACGGGCGCAAAGGGCGCCATGGGTGCAACATCTCACAACAGGCCAAAATCGGGAATCTCGCGATATAATCGTCCCTGCTCCCCCGCCAATGATATAACATGGTTCATGCGTAGGATGATTGAGAACCACATTTAAATGCCTTCCATGTCAGTAGTGGCCTTCCCTGCTGTATCGTCCCCACACATTTGGATTTACCCCCGCTCGCCACCATGGCACAGTTCTGGGGCAACGTGAATCAAGCAAGGAGACCACGACGGGTCACACTGCTAAGCACAACCCCTGGGGGGGGGGGGGGGGGGGGGAACAGACCCGGGCAGTGCCCTGCCAATGCCTCCTGGAACTAGCACCTGGCATTGCCAGTTGCTGTGCCAGGGGGTGTGGCTTCCCCCGGGGAGGTCCATAGGGTGTTCCCCCTGTGTGTGGGAGGGCTTTCAGTGTGCTTGGGTGAGATCTCTGTGACTGTGAGGACGTTCTTTGTTTTTGTTACGACTGCTGGAGAAAAAGGCTCCAGGATCCCTGGAAAGCTGTTGCCAGCGGGGGTGGACTCTGCCAGTGTGGCGGCATGGGACACTGAAATGCCTTCAGCATTTTTTAATCAAAGTGCTAGAAAATATGATGAGAAAAGCAGCTAGCATGTTGCACACTACCTTTCTCACCTGAGCCAGCACTTGGTAAAAAACCCCCAGAAAAACCTGCACATTGTGTTGCAGGCAGTGTGGTAAATCTATTTACCCTGTTTTCTTTCAAGTCATTGCACAAAGTGAAGTGCATTTTGGCTTGTCCAGATAGTGAGAATTTGTCGTGAGCTGAATCAGTTGCATGAAAGCTTGATGAATGGCTGAACATGCGAGAGCAGCCATCAACTACTTCCTATAATGCACTGGCACCTTTGTTAGAGGAGGTGGAAAGTAGAGAAAGGAGGAAAGATGTCCTGTGAGTGTGGGAATTTCGATTGCCTCTCTGTCACATGTTGAAGAGGTAGTAGGACAGTGGGAACATGGCGAAGGTCAACGCCGGATGTATTGCTCCTAGAAACTGAATTCAGTGCGTGAAGAGGTTTAATTATCTCACACAAGTTGTTAAGGTGAGTGAATGAATCGTCAAATGCGCCGCAGATAACACCATTAGCCTCATCCACTGCTCGGTCCACTATACTCCCAACCATTCATCTACCAACAATCTCAGTCAACCAGCTCTCAGACTTACTGAAAAGTTACTTCAGCCTCATACACTTAGTATTGTTGGAAGCCTTCCGTCCTCAATTCATACATGGGAAGCTATTCGACCATGACAGCCACGTCACCCAAACATAGTACATGGCACTGAATGGTACACTTTAACCTTTCTTGCAGGGCAAGGTGGCATATAAAATCAGGCAGAAGGAAAGGGCTGGATGATGACCAGGGCACCTGCATGTTTAAACTCCAGTAGAGGAGATATTGCTGGTCATCACAGAAAGGGGCATCGCTGAGTCTGCGGCCATTGGTGTGGCTGAAGCCATTGTTGATAAGGATAAGCCTCCTTAGAACATAGAACAGTACAGCACAGAACAGGCCCTTCGGCCCTCAATGTTGTGCCGAGCCATGATCACCCTACTCAAACCCACGTATCCACCCTATACCCATAACCCAACAACCCCCCCCCCCCCTTAACCTTACTTTTATTAGGACACTACGGGCAATTTAGCATGGCCAATCCACCTAACCCGCACATCTTTGGACTGTAGGAGGAAACCGGAGCACCCGGAAGAAACCCACGCACACACGGGGAGGACGTGCAGACTCCACACAGACAGTGACCCAGCCGGGAATCGAACCTGGGACCCTGGAGCTGTGAAGCATTTATGCTAACCACCATGCTACCCTGCTGCCCTTCTCGTCCCATTTCCCCCTCATCCCGTACCAGCCTCCCTGAACAGGCGCCAGAATGTGGCAACTAGGAACTTTTCACAGTACCTTCATTTGAAGCCTACTTGTGACAATAAGCGATTTTCATTTCATTTCATTTTCATTCCTTGCCCTATACTGCTGAGAAGCTGCAGAGGGTGCAAAATATGCATTTCTACTTACTCCTCTCCCCCCGTCCCAACCCAGCTATTCTCCATTTTGTCATTTGTCAGAAACGTACGGCAATAATCATGGAGGATTTTAATCTACATATAGACTTGAAAAATCAGATGGACAAAAGTAAGATAGACAGAGAGTTCACTGTGTTTCAGCACAGTTTCTTAAAACAACTGCGAGCAGGCTCTACTAGACCTTGTATTGTGCATTGAGATAGGATTAATTGACAACCTCAGAGAAAAGGTACCCCGAGGTAGCTGCAATCATAATATGATTGAGGGAGATAAGAGTGCATCCAAGACTAGTTTTTTAAAACTTAAATAAGGGCAATTCTGAGGGCTTAAAGCTGAGCTTGCTAAAGTGAACTTAGGGCAGCACGGTAGCATTGTGGATAGCACAATGGCTTCACAGATCCAGGGTCCCAGGTTCGATTCCGGCTTGGGTCACTGCCTGTGCGGAGTCTGCACATCCTCCCCATGTCTGCGTGGGTTTCCTCCAGGTGCTCTGGTTTCCTCCCACAGTCCAAAGATGTGCAGGTTAGGTGGATTGGCCATGATAAATTGCCCTTAGTGTCCGAAATTGCCCTTGGTGTTGGGTGGGGTTACTGGGTTATGGGGATAGGGAGGAGGTGTTGACCTTGGGTAGGGTGCTCTTTACAAGAGCCGGTGCAGACTCGATGGGCCGAATGGCCTCCTTCTGCACTGTAAATTCTATGATAATCTATGAACTGGCAAATGAGGTGAAGAGTCAGGTCAAGAGACATTTAGCGGTAGACATGCAAAGGGATATTTCAGAACACAAAAAAAAGACACAATCCAATGATGCGAAGAAATATTCTAAGGTGAGGGCCCGCCATCCATGGTTAATTTAAAGACAGTGGCCTGAACTTTTTCAGGGCACACCCGAGGTTGGCGTGGGCAAAAGGGAGTGTGAAACCCGCTCCCTCCCAAGATCCCGTTAATACAATATCACGCTGGGTGGCCAGTTAAGGTCCAGTGTTTAACATGTCTGCCGGTTGGGTCTCTGAGCGGGCACAGGAACACATCGGGGACCAGTTCCATTGCAGACCCAGTGGGAAGAGGGTTGTGAGGTTAAAAGGAAAGGAGACAGCTCCATAAAGGCTGCCAGGAGCTGAGTGTGCTGTGAGTTACACGGCTATTCAGCAGAATGTCATCAGCGCCAGGAGGTTACAGAATGCAGGAGGGCAACTCAGGTGGGCTAAATGCTACAGCTGAATGCCTGTCTGTCTTGGTGCAGAGGCACAGATAGGCACAGCATCCTGATGCCCAGGGATGGGAAGAGAAGGTTGCCCCACCTGGCAAAGAAGGCCTGGACACAGGTGGCTTCCGTGGTCAGTGGGCCACATCTTTGATTTGGTTTATTATTGTCACATGTACTAGTATACAGTGAAGAGTATTGTTTCTTGCATGCTGTACAAAATGCCTACCGTACATAAGGAAGGAAGGAGAGACTGCAGAATATAATGTTACAGTTATAGCAAGGTGTAGAGAAAAGATCAACTTAATACGAGGTAGGTCCATTCAAAAGTCTGATGGCAGCAGGGAAGAAGCTATTCTTGAGTCGGTTGGTACGTGACCTCAAACTTTGGTATCTTTTTCCTGACGGAAGAAGGTGGAAGAGAGTATGTCCGTCGTGCGTGGGGTCTTTAATTATGCTGGCTGCCTTTCTGAGGCAGTGGGAATTATAGATAGAGTCAATGGATGGGAGGCTGGTTTGCGTGATGGACTGGGCTACATTCACAACCTTTTGTAGTTTCCTGCGGTCTTGGGTAGAGCAGGCTCCATACCAAGCTGTGATACAACCAGAAAGAATGCTTTCTATGGTGCATCTGTAGAAGTTGGTGAGTGTCGTAGCCGACAGCCAAATTTCCTTAGTCTTCTGAGAAAGTAGAGTCATTGGTGGGCTTTCTTAACTATAATGTCGGCATGGGGGGACCAAGACAGGCTGTTGGTCATCTGTACACATAAAAACCTGAAGCTCTTGACCCTTTCTACTTTGTTCCCATTGATGTAGACAGGGGCATGTTCTCCACTACGCTTCCTGAAGTCGATGATAATCTCCTTTGTTTTGTTGACATTGAGGGAGAGATTATTGTCGTTGCACCAGTTCACCAGATTCTCTATCGTATTCCTATACTCTGTCTCGTCACTGTTTGAAATCCAACCCACTACGGCGGTGTCATCAGCAAATTTGAAAATCGATTTGGAGGGGAATTTGGCCACACAGTCATCGGTGTACAAGGAGTATAGTAGGGGGCTGAGGACACAGCCTTGTGGGGCACCGGTGTTGAGGATGATCGTGGAGGAGGTGTTGTTGCCTATACTTACTGATTGTGGCCTGTGGGTTAGAAAGTTCAGGATCCAGTCGCAGAGGGAGGAGCCGAGGCCAAGGCCACAGAGTATGGAGATGTGTTTCGTAGGAATGATGGTGTTGAAGGCTGAGCTGTAGTCGATAAATAGGAGTCTGACATAGGTGTCTTTGTAATCTAGGTGTTCCAGGGTAGAGTGCAGGGCCATGGAGATGGCGTCTGCTGTGGACCTGTTGCAGCGGTAGGTGAACTGTAGTGGATCAAGGCAATCTGGGAGGCTGGAGTTGATTCGTGCCATGACTAACCTTTCAAAGCACTTCATGATGATGGATGTCAGAGCCACTAGATGATGGCACGCTGCTTGACGTTTTTTTGGTACAGGGATGATGGTCGTCGTCTTGAAGCATTGTTGTAAAAAGAGGTTGAAGATGTCTGCGAATACCCCCGCCAGCTGAACCGCGCATGACCTGAGTGCTCATCCGGGTACCCCATCCAGGCCAGTGGCTTTCCGTGGGTTGACCTTCGAGAAGGCTGCTCTGACGTCTGCAGTGGTGATCTCAGATACAAGTTTATCCACGGCTTCTGGGTGGAGGGTTCGGTCTCTCTGACCTCTTGCTCAAAGCGGGCATAGAATGCGCTGAGCTCATCAGGGAGGGCTGCGTTGGAGTTGCCAATTTTACATGTCTTAATCTTGTAGCCCGTTATGTCTTGCAGACCTTGCCATAGACGGCAGGGGTCCGTGTGGCTAGCCTGGGACTCGAGCTTGGTCCGGTACTGTCTTTTGGCATCTTTGATGGATTTCTTTAGGTGAAATCTGGCTTTCTTGTAGAGGTCAGGGTCGCCTGACTTGAACGCCTCAGACCTAGACCTCAGCAAGCAGTGGATATCCCTGTTCATCCAGGGTTTCCGGTTGGGAAACACGCAGATTTGCTTCTTTGGCACGCAGACTTCTACACACTTACTAATGAAGTCAGTTACTGTAGTGGCGTACACGCTCAAGCTGGTCACAGAGTTTTTAAATACTGACCAGTCCACTGACTCTAAGCAGTCCCGTAGGAGATCATCCGATTCCTCAGACCAACAATGCACAGCTTTCTTTGACGGATTTTCCCGCTTCAGTTTTTGCTTATAAGCCGGGAGCAGGAGCACAGCCTTGTGATCAGATTTGCCAACGTGTGGGTGGGCGATAGAGCGGTAGGCATGTTTGATATTTGTGTAACAGTGGTCCAGGATGTTTGGGCCTCTGGTGGAACAGGTGACATGTTGGTGGTAACTTGGTAGAATGTCTTGAGCTTGGCCTGATTGAAGTCTCCAGCAACAATAAACAAGGCCTCGGGATGTTTCGTTTCAAGGCTATTTGTGGTGGTGAATATATTGTCCAGTGCGATTTTCACATTCGCATGGGGTGGGATGGAAACTGCCGTCAGGATAACGGAGCTGAACTCCCGCGGAAGGTAGAAGGGGCGGCATTTAGCGTCAGGTATTCTAGGTCCAGGGAGCAGAAACTCACCAGTGTTGCTACATCTAGGCACCAGGAGCTGTTGATTCGGAGGCAGACCCCACCTCCCCTTGTCTTGCCTGAGGCTGCCGTATGGTCCATTTGGTGGATTGAGAAGCCCTCTGGTTGTAGGGCACAGTCCGGTGAAGCAGGAGTGAGCCATGTCTCCATGAAGCAGAGCACACAGAAGTCCCTTAATTCTCTTTGAAAAGTGAGTCTGGCTTTAAGGTCATCCAGCTTGTTTTCTAGAAATAGGACATTAGCTCGGAGTAAGCTAGGCAGAGGGGATTTGGGGCCGCGTTGTTTCACTCTCACCTGCAGGCCTGCACGTTTTCCACGCTTCCTGGAGTGACTGCTTCTTTTTGAGACTGGGAGACGGTGAGAGTATGCAGTGTAAATGTTGTGTCCAATGAGGTTATTCACTTTGGTCGGTGTGTGGATGGAAGATTTGTTGCCTTGCTTGCAATTCCTGCGTCGGTAGGTGGGTCTGCGCGGTCAAGCGTTCCGGGTCGCTGTCGGGCTGCGGTTGATGTCCCACAAAACCACTGATCTTCTGCAGTCAGCAAGGGTAAGTGTAGAGATGGCAAGTGGAGAGATGTAGTCGGGTATCCAATCTCCTGAGCGCTCAGGTATCTGAGTATGTATTCCAACTGGCAATGAAGCTGCCCTGCCAGGGCTGGACTGTCAGCACAGTGAGCAGCAGTACACTGGAGGGGGAGTTGTACCACAGTGAAATGACTCACTAACTGTCTGTGTTGGGGAAAGGTGCATCCAGAATGGACCTTAAGGAAGATGGAATCCTGATGAGCCTTTCCGTTGTCCTCTATCAGCAGCAGTCTTCACAATACTGCGGAGGGTCACCGACCTTTGGGGGGGTCACCGACCTGTGGGGTCCCCAATCTGCTGGTGCTGATGAGGAGCATGAGATATGCTCCCAGGTTGGACAGCCACTGGTCAGCTCGCTTCCACGATCCTGGTGAGACAGGGGTCTGCGATGAAGATAATCGTATAATTCCCAGATCCATGTGCCGTGTGTGCGGGAGAGTTCACAGGCTCGATATCAGGTAGTCAGCTGCTCCTGCCAGCCTGCCCATTGAAGCTCCAATGCCGATGTCACCATGCAGCATCTCTCCACTGTCTCAGCAGCCACCGAGCCTGTACAGTGACGATGATGATTGTGACAATGCCGATGCCACCATGCAGCATCTCTCCACTGTCTCAGCAGCCACCCAGCCTGTACAGTGACGATGATGATTGTGGCAATGCCGATGTCACCATGCAGCATCTCTCCACTGTCTCAGCAGCCACCGAGCCTGTACAGTGACGATGATGATTGTGGCAATGCCGATGTCACCATGCAGCATCTCTCCACTGTCTCAGCAGCCACCGAGCCTGTACAGTGACGATGATGATTGTGACAATGCCGATGCCACCATGCAGCATCTCTCCCTGTCTCAGCAGCCACCGAGCCTGTACAGTGACGATGATGATTGTGACAATGCCGATGCCACCATGCAGCATCTCTCCACTGTCTCAGCGGCCACCGAGCCTGTACAGTGACGATGATGATTGAATTCACTGATGTTGTGCCTTCCTTCCACAGATGAGCCAACAGCACCAGCCACAGGCAGCCCCGAGGACACCCTGTTAGGTATCCAGGAGGACACTGCTCCTGCATCCGAGCCACGCAGTCTTTCAGCACAAGACACCAGCGCAGATACTCATAGGTCGGTGGGCATTCGGTTGTCACCTCCGTGGGAAGTGCACATCACACTCGCGTGAGATGCAAGGGGAGACTTGGTGGATAGCCATGAGAGTCTGTGTGCCATGGTGTCCATCATTGAGGAATCAGTGTGGTACATGAATGCTGTGTTGACCCTGAGCACCGAACGCACAGCCTCCTCCATTGAGAGAGTGACAACTCTCATGGAGAGGCTGCTTCAGGGACATCCCCTGGATTTGCAGGGGTCACATTCAGACTAGCATGCCAGCACACCAGCTGTGACCTGTGGAGGTCACCGCCAGTGTGAGAGATGAAAGAGGTATCTAATCTCTCTGCTAGGTGTCCATTGATCAATGGTGAACAGGGAAGTGCAGAGGCACCTCACGCTGGCAGACAAGTGCCTGTTGCCTCTAAAGGCTCCTCTCAGGGTGCTCCAGATGAGGGCAGCAGCTGTACCACTCTGCCAATGGCTGCTACATCTAACTCTGCCACGACAGCTGAGGACTGTCCAAACATTGTGCAGATGTTTTTTCCCAGCTGGAACTGTGTTGGAGAGGACAATACTACTGCTGGGATCTTGTCAGGCCCCATAACCTCTGCTGTGCCCATTGGCTTCAGCAGTTTCTTCACATCATGCGGATGTGAGAGTACCTTTAAGAAATGAGTGTTTAAGAAATGTACCTTTAAGAAATTGAGCTGCTCACGTTACTGGAGTGATGTCAGAGTGTGGATGGAGCTGAGCACTGGAGGGGGCACTGCTTTTTAGTTTCAGTTTGAGAAAGGCTTGGGTGTGTCTGTGTTTTTCAGTGAACTGCATCTGCAGTTAAAACAAAGAGCTGTACTGTTGATCTCTGCTATCCAAAGACTATCTATGGATCACTTGGTGAACCCAGAATTGTAAAAGGTCTGAATATGGAATGTAAACCTAATGTGCTCCTGTTTGAAGGTTTGCTAAGTCTTTTGGATGTTAAAAGGACAGCTTACAGGGTTACTTAGGGTTGTAGTCTTTGGGGGCTGTATTTGAATTAATGGTTGCTTAGATGTTCACGGTTTGTTTTAAAAATGTTAACTTGCATTCATAGAATAAATATTGTTTTGTTTTAAAAAACACTTGTCCTTTTCTGCTGTACCACACCTGTAGAGTGGGCCGTGTGCTCCCCATACCACAATCTAGTAAAAGTTGTGGGTCAGGTGAACTCCATGATACACTTTGGGGTTCTCTAAACCCTGATCCATAACAGTTGCGGGCTCAAGGGGCATAAAAGTCTATCTATTGTATTGGCTTAGTGAACTTAAAGACAGTGAGGGGTGAGCATATTGTGGGTGCTTTTCAGGTGTGGTATTTTAGTTTTTAAGTGGGGAGTGTGTTGTGGACAATGGCTCTTTCAGAGGCTCAGAGGTTTTTGGGGGTGGAGAAGGTCACACACAGGACCTTACGGACAGAGACTAAAAATAGACTTTTAGATTTGGCAAAAACATTGCAGGTTAACATTACCTGACAAAATGCGAAAAGATGAGGTACTTACTCCGGTAGCTGAGCATTTAAATTTGCCTGAGATACATTGTGACTCATTAGAAATGGCAAAGCTCTAGTTGCAGATTAAGCAACTTGAACATGAAAAAGAATTAAAGCAGCTTGAATATGCAATGAGAGAAAGAGAAATTAGAAAGGGAGATACAGATCGGGGAAGAAGAAAAGGAGAGAGAAGAAAGAAACAAAGAGAGAATAGCTCGAGCAGAACAAAAAGAAAGATAGCGAGGAAAGGGAAAAAGACAGAGTTTGAACTTCAGAAAATGGCTATGAAACAAAACATCAGTTATAATTGGGAGATGTAAAGGGAAACGTACAGTTGGATGATAGTGATGAGGATAGTGAGAAAGAGCGTCATAATCAAAGGCTTGGTGGGGATCTATTTAAATATGTCCAAACATTGCCAAGGTTTGACGAGAAGGAAGTGGAAGCATTTTTCATTTCATCTGAGAAGGTAGCTAAACAAATGAAATGGCCACAGGACATGTGGGTATTACTGATTCAAACAAAGCTGATAGGTAGGGCTAGTGAAGTGTTTGCATCACTACCGGAGGAGGTATCTGGTTCGTATAAGGAGGTGAAAAAATCCATCTTATGAACTAGTGGCTGAAGCTGACAGACAAAGGTTTAGAAATTTAAGGAAATAATTTGGTCAAACATACATGGAGTTTGAAAGGATCAAACAGAGTAATTTTGAAAGGTGGATAAGGGCTTTGAAAATAGACCAAACGTATGAAGCTCTCAGAGGAATTATACTTTTGCAGGAGTTTAAAAATTCAATTCCTGATGTAGTGAGAACTCATGTGGAAGAGCAGGGGGTTAAAACTGTGAGGTTAGCAGCAGAAATGGCAGATGATTATGAATTAATTCATAAATCAAAGCTTGGTTTCCGACATCAGTTTCAGCCTGTGAGGGATAGAAACTGGGGACATGAGAAATACTCAAGTGGGAAAGGTAAAGGTGATCTGATGGGAGATAATAAGGAGAGTGTACCTCAGATTAAAAAGGAAATGCAGAGGGTGGAAAAGAAATGAAAAGTTTCAAATGTTTTCACTGTAATAAACTAGGCCACGTAAAGTCACAGTGTTGGTGGTTGAAGAAAAGCACTGGGAGGGCTGATGTGGTAAAACAGGATAAGACAGTGGGGTTTCTTAAAGTGGTAAAGGAAAGCCCAAGTGAAGTGAAGGAGGTGCGAAAGATTGCACAGCCTGATCAAGAGGTGATTGATAATAAGGTGCCAGATCTCTTTAAAGAATTTACTTGTGTGGGTAAAGTTTACTCATGTGTATCAGGAGGAGCAGTTAAGAAGTCACAATTTTAATGGTAATAAATGAGGAGTTATGTAGTTTGGGAAGAATGTTGCCAGAAAAGGTGGCAATATGTGGAATTCAGGGTGTGAGGTGTAGCATTCCATTATATAAGGTAAGGTTGGAAAGTCTAGTGAAGAGTGGGGAAGCGGTAGTAGGAGTAACAGAGAAACTATCTTGTCCAGGAATACAGTTTATCTTGGGTAACGATATAGCTGGATCGCAGGTGGGGGCGATGCCTACTGTGGTTGATAAGCCAGTGGAAAATCAGACAACTGAAGTGTTGAAGGACGAATATCCTGAGATTCTTCCGGATTGTGTAGTAACAAGGTCGCAAAGTCACAGGTTAAGACAAGAGGAGAAATCAAAGAGCGAAGATGAAGTTGAAGTGCAATTATCAGAAACGATTTTTGATCAGATGGTTGAAAAACAATGAGAACAGGTAGAGGATGATGCGGATATTTTTAGTTCAGGAAAATTTGCTGAATTACAACAGAGAGATATAAAAATAAAATGGATGTATCAGAAAGTATATACAGAAGAGGAATCTGAGTGTACACCAGAGTGTTATTACCGTAAAAGTGATGTCCTGATGAGAAAATGGAGACCTTTACATATGCAGGCGGATGAAAAGTGGGCAGAAGTTCATCAAGTAGTATTGCCGGTAGGGTATAGAAAGGAGATGTTGCAAGTTGCACATGAGGTACCAGTGGGAGGTCATTTGGGAATAAGGAAAACTCAAGCTAAAGTCCAGAAACGTTTTTATTGGCCTGGACTACATAAAGATGTAGTTAAATTTTGGCAATCATGTCACACGTCAAGTGATAGGGAAACCTCAAGCAGTGATAAAACCAGCGTCCTTAATACCCATCCCAGTATTTGAGGAACCTTTTAAAAGGGTCCTAATTGATTGCATAGGACCGCTTCCTAAAACGAAAAGTGGGAATCAATATCTTTTGACTATACTGGATGTGTCTACTAGGTTTCCAGAGGCCATTCCAGTACGTAATATTACAGCTAAAAAGATTGTGGAGTTGCTTGAATTCTTTACGAGATAGGGACTACCCACCGAAATACAATCGGATCAAGGATCAAATTTTACCTCAAAGTTATTTAAATAAGTAATGGATAGCTTAGGAATGAAACAATTTAAATCAAATGCGTACCATCCAGAATTGCAGGGAGCGTTAGAAAGTTGGCATCAGACATTAAAGGCAATGTTGAGGGCTTATTGTCAAGATTATCCAGAGGATTGGGATAAAGGAATTCCATTTGTACTGTTTGCAATTAGGGATGCACCTAATGAATCAACCAAATTCAGTCCTTTTGAACTAATTTTTGGTCATGAGGTAAGAACAAAGAACAAAGACCAAAGACCAAAGAAAATTACAGCACAGGAACAGGCCCTTCGGCCCTCCCAGCCTGCGCCGATCCAGATCCTTTATCTAAAACCTGTCTACTATTTTCCAAGGTCTACTTCCCTCTGTTCCCAACTGTTCATACACCTGTCTAGATGCCTCTTAAATGATGCTATTGTGCCCGCCTCTACCACCTCCGCTGGTAAAGCGTTCCAGGCACCCACCACCCTCTGCGTAAAAAACTTTCCACGCACATCTCCCTTAAACTTTCCCCCCTCTCACCTTGAAATCGTGACCCCTTGTAAGACACCCCACTCTTAGAAAAAACTTGTTGCTATCCACCCTGTCCATACCTCTCATAATTTTGTAGACCTCAATCAGGTCCCCCCTAAACCTCAGTCTTTCCAACAAAAACAATCCTAATCTACTCAACCTTTCTTCATAGCCAGCACCTTCCATACCAGGCAACATCCTGGTGAACCTCCTCTGCACCTTCTCCAAAGCATCCACTTCCTTCTGGTAATGTGGCGACCAGAACTGCACGCAGTATTCCAAATGTGGCCTAACCAAAGTCGGATACAACTGTAACATGACCTGCCGGCGCTTGTACTCAATACCCCGTCTGATGAAGGCAAGCATGCTGTATGCCTTCTTGACCACTCTATCAACCTGCGTTGCCACCTTCAGGGTACAATGGACCTGAACTCCCAGATCTCCCTGGACATCAATTTTCCCCAGGACCCTTCCATTGACCATATAGTCCGCTCTTGAATTTGATCTTCCAAAATGCATCACCTCGCATTTGCCTGGATTGAACTCCATCTGCCATTTCTCTGCCCAACTCTGCAATCTATCTATATTTTGTTGTATTCTCTGGCAGTCCCCCTCGCTCTCTGCAACTACACCAATCTTAGTATCATCTGCAAACTTACTAATCAGACCACCTATACCTTCCTCCAGGTCATTTATGTAGATCACAAACAACAGTGGTCCGAGCACGGATCCCTGTGGAACACCACTAGTCACCCTTCTCCATTTTGAGACACTCCCTTACACCACTACTCTCTGTCTCCTGTTGCCCAGCCAGTTATTTATCCATCTAGCTAGGACACCCTGAACCCCATACGACTTCACTTTTTCCATCAACCTGCCATGGGAAACCTTATTAAACGCCTTACTAAAGTCCATGTATATGACATCTACAGCCCTTCCCTCATCAATTAACTTTGTCACTTCCTCAAAGAATTCTATTAGGTTTGTAAGACATGACCTTCCCTGCACAAAACCATGCTGCCTATCACTGATAAGTTTATTTTCTTCCAGATGTGAATAGATCCTAGGACCACTTAAATTGATTAAGGAAAAATTGGTGAGTGAGAAAGCAGAAATATACATTATTGGATTATGTGTCAAATCTTAGGGAATGATTAACTAGACCAGGTGAATTGGCTAGACAACATTTAAAAGTTGCACAACATGTGATGAAACGGGTAGCAGACAAGAAATCCAAAGTTCGTAGTTTTACCAGTAGAGACAAAGGTTTAGTATTCTTACCAGTGGTCGGTGACCCTTTAAAAGCAAGATTTTGTGGACCTTATCAGATTGAAAGGAAATTAAGTGAGGTGAATTATGTGGTAAAAACACCAGATAGAGCGAAGACTCACCGAGTGTGTCATGTGTTTATGCTTACAAGTTACTTTGAAAGGGAAGGAGAGAAAAAAGAGGCGGTTTTAATGATTCTAACTCAAAGTGATGAACCAAATCCAGATGACTGAATTTGACATTCCTCAAATTAAATTGGAAAATGAGGATGTTCTTAAAAATTGGGATAAATTGTTGAGTTATCTTCCAGAGGAAAAACGAACTGACCTGAAAGAGTTATTGATATCACATGTGCAAGTTTGTAGAGATAAATTGGGAAGTACTAAAATGGCTATACATGATGTAGATGTGGGAAATGCTGTTCCAATCAAAGAACATCCATACATACTTAACCCTTGGCACACGTTAACAAAGAGATTGTCAGTATGCTTAAAAATGGCATAATTGAAGTGGGTTGCAGCCAATGGAGCTCACCCATAGTGATGGTGCCTAAACCAGACGGTACCCAACGGCTGTCTGTGGACTATAGAAAGGTTAATGCAGTTACAAAAATTCTGTCCCACGTTTGGAGGATTGCATTGAGAAAGTGGGACAGTCCGCTTTTATTTCCAAATTGGATTCACTTAAAGGTTACAGGCAGGTACATTTATCCGAAAGGGTAAAGGAGATTTCAGCTTTTGTGACTCCAGATGGTATATACCAATTCAAAGTTATGCCACTTGGCATGAAAAACACTCCAGCCACATTTCAACGGTTAACTAACAAAGTTGTTTGAGGATTACCCAATTGTGCGGTATACATCGACGATCTGGTAATTTTCAGCCAGACATAGACAGAACATTTAAAACATCTGATGGAGTTATTCGATCGACTTCAGGAAGTGGAGTTGGTGATAAACCTAGCGAAAAGTAAATTTGGAAAAGCCCAAGTCATTTTCCTTGAGGAGTTTCTGATATCCTCAAGACAAAGGGAAATAATGCGATTTCTTGGCATGAGTGGATTTGATCGAACATTTGTGCAAAGGTTTTGTAGCGTGATTGCTCCACTGATGGACTTGCTGAAGAAATGTCGAAAATTTCAATGGACAGCAGACTTTCGACAGGCATTTGACAGCTTGAAAGCTGTGATAACCAATGCTCCTGTGTTGGGGAATTACAAGGGACTCTGTGATCAGATTGAATCTGACTTGAAAGAGAAATTCTGAGGCATAGAGAAATGGACGGATTGTGCAGAGACCTTCTTGTTCAAAGAGACTGTCAATCGAGAAGGATTCCAGTTGGAGGAAGGAGAACAAAAAATGGACTATATTATTATATCTGTTTGCATGTGTTGTTTTTTTAAACAAACAAGTATATTTACTGTGTGCATTTCTTAAAAGATAGTGCAAAGGTGAAAAATGAAACCATCTTGAAGTTGATGGTTTTTTTTTTTTTTCTTGGGGGGAGGTGGCATGTGAGAGTACCTTTAACAAATGGGTGTTTTAAAAATGTACTTTTAAGAAATGGAGCTGCTCATATTACTGGAGTGACGTCAAAGTGTGGGTGGAGCTGAGCTCTACTTCTGCTTTTTAGTTTCAGTTTGAGAAAGGCTTGGGTGTGTCTGTGTTTTTCAGTGAACTGCATCTGCAGTTAAAACAAAGGGCTGTACTGTTGATCTCTGCCATCCAAAGACTATCTATGGATCACTTGGTGAACCCAGAATTGTAAACGGTCTCAGTATTAAATGTAAACCTAAAATGCTCCTGTTTGAAGGTTTGTTAAGTCTTTTGGATGTTAAAAGGATAGCTTACAGGGTTACTTAGTGTTGTCGCCTTTAGGGTTGTATTTGAGTTAATGGTTGCTCAGATGTTCACTTTTTGTGTTTTAAAAAGGTTAACTTGCATTCATAGAATAAACATTGTTTTGTTTTTACAAACACTTGTCCTTCTCTGCTCTACCACACCTGTAGAGTGGGCCATGTGCTCCCATACCACAATCTAGTAAAAGTTGTGGGTCAGGTGAGCTCCATGATACACTTTGGGGTTCTCTAAACCCTGGCCCATAACACAGAGTGAATCACATTGGCTGAAGATTGCCATCCTCAGGAAAAGGTCAGGATGGATCTTCCACTTGTCACTTCTGGCTGATGATATTTGCAAATTCTTCAGTCTTGTCTTTCGCACTGGCGTTCTGAGCTGCCCCATTACTGAGGATGAGATATCTGTGGAATTCCCTCCTCTAGTTAGTTGTTTAATTGTCCACCACCTCTCACAGCTGGATATGGAAGGACTGAAGAGCTTAGATTTGATCCATCACTTGCACCATCTGCTGTTTAGCATGAATATCATCCTGTGTTGTAGCTTCACCAGGTTTACACCTCATTTCAGATATGCCTGGTGTTGCTCCTGCTGAACCAGGGTTGATCCCCTGGTTCGATGGCAATGGCAGTGTGGGAGAAAGACCTGGTCATGAGGTTACAGACTGTGCTTCAATCTGTCCCTGCTGATGGTCCTCAGCTACACCTGAATGCCCAGTTTTCAGCTGTTGCATAACGTTCTGGGGGTTGAGGCCTGCTGGTGGGATGTCACCCTAGATCACGGCTTAGTATCATTGCCATTCTGTGATTGCCACAGCATGGGGGCGAGGCTGCAATTACCAGAGCAGAGGCCAAAGGTTTCCCCCAGGTGCTGGAGGAACACTCCTGTCCCTGGTCTACAGGGAGTGCTTAGAAAGGCATGTACCTGCCTGAACTGGCACCCCTGCCTTCCTTTCACTGCCTCCTATCCTGAACCTTAGAAAACCCACATAGCAACTGTTACATTTAAATCAGGCTCCCAAATGTGCCATCATAGAATTTACAGTGCAGAAGGAGGCCATTCGGCCCATCAAGTCTGCACTGGCTCTTGGAAAGAGCACCCTACCCAAGGTCAACAACTCCACCCTATCCCCATAACCCCACCCAACACTAAGGGCAATTTTGGACACTAAGGGCAATTTATCATGGCCAATCCACCTAACCTGCACATCTTTGTGACTGTGGGAGGAAACCGGAGCACCCGGAGGAAACCCACGCACACACGGGGAGGATGTGCAGACTCCGCACAGACAGAGCTGTGAAGCAATTGTGCTATCCACAATGCTACCGTGCTGCCATGAAAGCCTGACTGTTGGACACTTTCACGCCATAAATCCCAGCATCCTGAAAATATAAACAGCGGTATACATGCTATTTCAAAGTGTGTTCCTGTTTTAATACCACCATTCCCCTCACCCACAACCCTGGCGTGTCCACCACAGAGGGGTTAATAACAAGGACTTTAAATTTTACACGGAAAGTACACCTGGTGTTCACCACGTTTTACTGAGAGGACATCCACAGTGCACATCACACAGTTAAAACAGCAACTGAATCCTATTTAAGTGATTTGCCAATCTCAATTTGCATAAGACCCCAAACACCCTGCTTGAGCCAGACAGACGCTTTAACAAGCCAGGAAAACAGGGATATTAAAACAGCAGCAGAGCAGGAAATGAGCATTAAGTGTCAAGTAGAGGGAGTTAAAACTCTGTTTGGTTTTATTGTTAATTATCAAGGAACACTCAGCACAGCTTTTGACTGGGCTTTGGTATTTATAGAAAACATAACAGCTTCCTTCACTTTGCATTACCACTTTGTCTTAATCCGTCCAGCCTACACTTAATCCGTTAATAACTCGTTCGATATTAACTAGAAATCTGCTGACCACTAGGTTTGAGCAACGCGTCTGTGACCATTGCAGCCCTTTCAGTTGGTCTTAAATGGTAACTTTTTCTTTAAACCATAAAATGCTCAACATTCATGGTTAACCAAACAATTGTTGTCATAATAAACGGCGAAAAGATGCTTCTGATATGTAACTGTTTTCTTATTCATGAAAAGGAGCCTACTTATTCTGCATTCATTTTCACTCCCTGAAAAGAATTAATTCCACTTACCGAAGGGCGCACAATGAAAGAGGCCGCATTGATTTCCATATAGCTGATACCAGCGGCTCTTGTTGTCAGCCTTGGCTCAGTGGTAAGCAACTGGCCTCTGACACTGAAAGCTGTAAGTTCAAGTCGCACTCTGGGTAGATATCTATATAATCTTGGCAGAGCTTCCTGGGCAATGTGATCTTTCAGATGGTACAACAACAACAACTTACATTTTATGTAGTTTCTTTAATGCAGCAAATAGCCCAGTAGCTCCAAAGGAGCACTCAACAGTCATTGGGCAGGATCTCCCGTTCTGGAGACTAAGTCCGGTGGCAGGGAGGAAAGTCAACGTGATTCTCGCTGGGCGGCGGCGATACAGCTGAACATATGCAATCTTCTGCTTTTCACCTCCTTAATTGTGTATCTGTGAGAAGCTCAGCAAATCTCGTGGCAAGGCAGGCAGGGAGTCACCCGCTGTTACCTCATGAGGTCGAAGGTCCTGTCATCATGTTTAAACAGCACACTAACAGTCTTTCACCATTCCCTTTTCGGTCCTTTTCCCCCTCCGCCAGCTGTCTTTGTCTCACCCTTCCACTCTGGTCTTTCCCTCCTCCCCACCGCTCTGCCACCTCCACCTGCCCTGCCCCCACTCCCACCTCTTTCTCACCCTTCGCATCTCGTCCTTTCCACCCCCCCACCTCTGACTCACCCTTCCCCACTGGTTGATCCTCCCATGTCCAGCCTTGGCTGGAACAGCTTGTGGTACAGGCACCCAATATGTAGCAGCCATGGATTACAAGAAAGCCAAGAGCAGTGTCCACTGGCCACCAAGTTGTGGATGAATGAAAGTTTGCCAGGTGCATGACACTTATGTGCAGTCATATAACAGCCTGTTTGAATTATCTGCTGGCGGGGAATTTAATTGGGATTGTAACATGATTCCGGAAATTGAGCATTTATGACATGCAAAATAACACAAATGGGGCAACCAACATTGCTATTCAGGAAACTTGGCCCAGCTTTAATCCACCTTGAAAGTCGGAGAACAAAATTCCAAACTATTTTCCCGCTGTCGGTAAACTGATTGACTCACGCCACGTTCAGTGGCCCCGCTTGTCACCATTCCCACTGATAACAGGAGTGGAAGATTCCACGCACTGAGACACAAAAGATGATATTTGGACAGGTGGGAAATGGAGTTTATAACACATGACTCAATGGAAGAGAGAAAAAAGGGAAGTTAATGGAGTCAATTCCAAGCCTTAGGCTGTAGCAATATAGGAGCAATATGGGAGCACCTCACTGGAGGAGGAGGCTCCACAAATATCCCCATCCTCAATGATGGAGGAGCCCAGCACATATGTGCGAAAGACAAGGCTGAGGCATTCACAACAATCTTCAGCCAGAAGTGTCGAGTGGATGATCTATCTCGGTCTCCTCCGAAGGCCCTCAGCATCACAGATGTCAGTCTTCAGCCAATACAATTCACTCCCCGTGATATCAAGAAATGGCTGAAGGCACTGGATACTGCAAAGGCTCTGGGTCCTGACAATATCACAGCAATAGTACTGAATACATATGTTTCAGAACTTGCCGCACCCTTAGCCAAGCTGTTCCAGTACAGTTACAACGCTGCACCTACCCGGCAATGTGGAAAAGTGCCCAGGTGTGTCCTGTACACAAGAAACAAGACAAATCCAACCCAGCCAATCAGTCTTCTCTCCATCATTAGCAAAGTGATGGAAGGAGTCATCATCAGCGCTATCAAGCGGCACTTACTCAGCAATAACATGCTCAAGGGCACTCAGTTTGGGTTCCGCCAGGGTCACTCAGCTCCTGACCTCATTACAGCCTTGGTTCAAATATGGACAAAAGACCTGAATGCTGGAGGTGAGGAGAGAGTGGCTGCCCTTGGGATCAAGGCAGCATTTGCCCGAGTATGGCATCAAGGAACACTAGCTAAATCGGAGTCAATGGGAATCAGGTGTCTCCACTGGTTGGAGTCATACCTGGCACAAAGGAAGATAGTTGCGGTGGTTGGAGGTCAATCATCTTAACTCCAGGACATCACTGGAGTTCCTCAGCATCGTGTCCTCGGACCAACCATCTTCAGCTGCTTCATCAGTGACCTCCCTTCCATTATAAGGTCAGAAGTGGGGATGTTTGCGGATGACTGCACAATGTTCAGCACCAATTGTGATCCTTTGGTCTATTGTTTATAAGGGCTCTATTCTGTATTAAAAAGGTCAAGGGATCAAGAGCCTTGAAGTACTTAATCCAAAGGGGCAGTCATGAGCTAAACCAGGGGCTGGTTTAGCTCACAAGGCTAAATCGCTGGCTTTTAAAGCAGACCAAGCAGGCCAGCAGCACGGTTCGATTCCCGTACCAGCCTCCCCGGACAGGCGCCGGAATGTGGCGACTAGGGGCTTTTCACAGTAACTTCATTGAAGCCTACTCGTGACAATAAGCAATTTTCATTTCATGACTAGGGAGCTCAAAGCCGTGTTTTGTTCCTCCTGCTCTATGTGGGAAGCCGGTCACATTTCCAGTGCCCAGGGTCAGCGTGTGTGCAAGAAGTGTCTCGAGCTAGAGCTCCTGGAATGTTGGCTTTCAGACCTTGAGCTACGGACACTGTGGAGGTGGAAGATATCATGGAAAGCATTTTTCATAGCATTTTCACTGTAGAGGAAGGCCAGTCAGCCCATCAGGTCTGTACCGGCCCTTGGAAAGAGCACCCTACCTAAGCCCATACCTCAATCCTATCGCCATAACCCAGTAACCCCACCTAAACGTTTTGGACACAAAGGACAATTTATCATGGCCAATGCACCTGACCTGCACATCTTTGGACGGTGGGAGGAAACCGGTCCACCCGGAGGAAACCCACACAGACACGGGGAGAAAGTTCAAACTCCACACAGACAGGGACCCCAGCCAGGAATCGAACCTGGGACCCTAGAGCTGTGAAGCAACCGTGCTAACCACTGTGCTACCATGTCACCCTTGTACAGAGAGGTGCTTACACCACAATCTAAAGAGTCCACAGACAGGTAGGGAGTGGGTGACCAACAGGCAGAGCAATAGTGCAGGAATCTCCTGTGGGAATTCCCCTGCAAAACAAATAAACCACTTTGGATACTGTCGCGAGGAATGGCTTCTCAGGGGAAAGCAGTGACAGCCAATTTCATTGCACCATGGTTGGCTCTGCTGCACAGGGAAGGAGTAAAAATTTTGGAATGCAAGAGTTGAAGGAGATTCAACTGTAAGGGGAACAGATGATCATTTCTAGCTGCAAAGGAGACTCCAGGATGGTATGTTGCCTCCCTGGCGCTAGTTTCAAGGATGTCTCCGAGCAGCTAAAGGACATTCTGAAGGGGGAGATTGAACTGCCAGTGGTCGTGGCACACATCGGTACCATTGACCTAGGTAAATAAAGGGGTGATGTCCTAAAAGCCAAATGTAAGGAGTTTGGAATTAAGTTGAAAAGTAGAACTTCAAAGGTAGTGATCTCAGCATTACTACCAGTACCACGTGCTAGTCAGAATAGAAACAGCAGGAAATATCGGATGAATATGTGGCTGGGTAGATGGTGCAAGGTGGAGGGTTTCATTTTCCTGGGACATTGGAGCTGGTTCTGAAGGTCGTGAGACCAGCAAAAATTGCACAAACTAGGGTGGTAGTGGCACAGTGGTCAGCACTGCTGCCTCACAGCGCCAGGGACCCGGCTTCAGTTCCGGCCTTGGGTCACTGCCTGTGTGGAGTTTGCATGTTCTCCCCATGTCTGTGTGAGTTTCCTCCAGGTGTTCCAGTTTCCTCTGGCAGTCTAAAGATGTGCAGGTTCGGTGAAATGGCCATGCGAATATTGCCCAAAAGTTAGGTGGGATTATGGGAATAGGACGTTGGGTTTATTCTAGGGGGTAGGGTGCTCTATCTGAGGAAGGGCCGGTACAGACTCGATGGATGGAATGGCCGCCTTCTGCATTGTAGGGATTCTATGATTTCCATGGACAGGTTAAACCTGGGCAGGATCGGCAATGAGATCTTAGGGTGAGTATTGGCTTGTGTGGTTGGGAAGAGTTTCAACTAGAATGGCAGGGGGATGGGAACCTAAGCAGGGTGACAAGGGAAAGAGGAACAATATCAGTAATAAAACAATGGTAAAACGCAACAACGATAGACAGAGTAATCAAGGGCAAGATGCAAATAGAGCCACTGTACAAAGTAAAGTTAGGATGATTA
This sequence comes from Scyliorhinus canicula, assembly GCF_902713615.1. Lineage (NCBI taxonomy): Eukaryota > Metazoa > Chordata > Chondrichthyes > Carcharhiniformes > Scyliorhinidae > Scyliorhinus > Scyliorhinus canicula. Next base: position 173,653,233 of record NC_052146.1, read on the forward strand.
AAAAAGGCAAGACTTTGTATTTTAATGCACAAAGCATTCAAGATAAGGTAGACAAACTCATGGCGCAAATCGAGGTATTTGGAAATGATCTCATAGCCATTAGAGAAACACGGGAACTTAATATTCAGGAATAATTGACCTTTTTGAAGGACAGGAGGGAAGAAAATGGTGGTGGGGTAGCACTGTTAATAAGAGATTAAATGAGTACAATTGTGAGAGAGGATTGAGACCCGATGATGCAGAGTACATTGCGTAGAGGTAGCAAACAGCAAGGGAAGAAGGAATAGTGTATAAACCCCCAATTAGTCTCAGACACGGAGTGTCCCGCCCAAGATTTATAAGGGGCTTGACAGGGTAAATGCTGACAGGATGTTTCTCGGGGACCGGAGGACCAGAATATTGGAGTGCTAATTTAATACTGAGATGAGGAGTAATTATTTCTCTCAGAGGGTTGTGAGCCTTTGAACTCCTTCCCACAGAGAGATGTGGGGGCAGAGTCCTTGGGCTGGCTTCTCCCTTTCAGAACAAAGTGTTGACACCAATGGAGAATCCGTGGACTTTTACGACAGAAAAACCGACAGCACGCATTCTGCTACCGTTGTACGGCTAGCACCGGTACCGTGTGGAACACACTCGATTCCACTGTAAAACAGTGCGAGATACGCGAGGGGCGTGATCGACATTTGGGAGGTGGCCAGCTGTACATACACATTACACTCCCCGTATGCACTTATCCCAGCCAAAAAGATGGCACTGGTCATGCTGGAGTGCGCCCATACAACTGATGGGTTTGCTGGGGCTGGAGGGCACCCGGGGGTGCCCTGTGGGAACACGTTTATGACCCGGGGCACCAGGTTCAAAGTGGGCTGTTAGCGGCGTCCGCCAAACCGCATTTCCCGTTTTTGGCGCCGACTAACGGAAAATCCTACCCCTTGTTTAATTGTAAGGCTGAGATAGACAGATTCTTGAGCATGATCCCCCTCATTCTAGCCTTTACAGGCATGCGGAAAACCATTGGAAAATCCCATGTCAAATCAGTGATTACATTTTTTAACAACCAATTAATTGTGTCTTTGGGGATTCAGCCACCTCAGTTGGCCTGAGAGTTCGTGTGTGGTACAGAATTTTGGCAGCAGCACAGGATGAGACTGCTGTTTTGGCTGGGGTAGAGTTTGGGTCTGTCTCCTACCTGGAGAAGAAGATTTGCCCCAATGGGTTTGACTTTCATCTTCACGGCAGATAGCAGGAGTCAGGAAAAATTCAATTTCCACGCACCTGCCTCAAGGAAAAGTGGCTCTGGGGGCTCAATTTTCATTTTTAGGTGTCGGGTGTGGGCTGGAGTTGGGCCCGCTGACCCTGGAAATAGTCAGCCCGAATGCAGAGACTACCTTTTCACAAATCGGGCCCCACACAGGTTGCACTGGGCGGCAGTCATGGGAGAGAAAGGGAGGCGGTAACTTCAACTGCATCATCGATTCGGCTGGACGATCCGGCACAGCCGACAGCAAACTATGTCCAGACTCCGATGGAAACGGTAAAAGACGCCAAGCTGCTTGACATCTTCAGCAACCCTGCAGACGGAGCGCAGCGTAGATACACATGGTCATGCCAGATGGGTCTGTCCGCTCCAGGATAGACTTCTTCTTTGTGTCCCATGCTTTCACGGTCAGGTCCACCGACATCAAGCCGGTGTTCTTCTCTGACCACTGCCTCCTATTGGCCGACTGCCACCTGCAGGAAAACCAGGGGCGGGCAGGGGTACATGGAAGCTGAATGTGAAACTGTTGACTCCAGAGAACCTCGTGGAACTTAAAAGGGATTACAAAGGTTGGAGAACCGTGAAATCCTCTTTGAGTCTCCACATCTCTGGTGGGAAGCAATCAAGGGGAACATCAAAAGGTTTTTCATCCTCAAAGGTGTCCAAAAGGTGAGAGAGAGAGACGAGAGGCCATGTCCAGGCTCCAGGCTGTCCAAGTATGCAGAATCTGCTCCACCTGCAGTCGATGGGAGTTGATGTCAAGGAGGATCTCCAAGAGGTGAAGGGCCAGGTGGCCTCGCTCTATACCTCGGAGGCCTCCAAGGTTATCTTCCATTCCAGAGTCTGCTCCATGCAGCTAGATGAAACGTGCTCGCGCTTCTTCTTCCAAAAGGTGCACAGAGAGACCTCTGTGATCAGAAGCCTGAAGGAAGAAGATGGCTCTGTAAAGTCATCACAGTCTGACATCCTGAGGATCAGCAAATCCTTTTATGCTGGACTGTATGATCTGAAGCCAACAGATAGCATGGCTTCCCAGTCTTTCCTGTCATCTATCACGGAGGTGACAGCGAGCGGGAAAACCTGGACAAACCGCAAACTCTGGATGAGCTGTCAAAGGCCGTCAAGTCCTTTGAGACGAGTAAAACTCCCGGAAGCGACGGCTTATCGGCTGAGTTGTATTCGGCTCTATGGGACTGGATGGGCCCAGACCTGCTAGAAGTGTATAAGAGTATGCTTCGGGATGGCAGCATGTCAGAATCCATGAGGTAAGGCATCATCACCCTCATCTACAAGCAGAAGGGGGAAATGGAAGAAATTTGAAATTGGCGACCCATTTCACTGTTGAATGTGGATTATAAAATTCTAGCCAAGGTCATCGCCAATCGGGTCAGGTCTGCTCTGGAGTCGGTGATCCACCCTGACCAGACCTGTGCTGTACCCGGCAGGAAGATCTCTGATAGCCTTGTGCTACTCAAGGATACGATCGCCTACGTGCAGGACAGGAGGGTGGACACCTGCCTCATCAGCCTTGACCAGGAGAAGGCTTTTGACAGAATATCGCACACCTACATGATATGTGTGCTCTCCAAAATGGGGTTTGGGGAGGGAATTCGCAATTGGATCAAACTGCTCCACACACATCTATAGCGCAGTCTCAATCAATAGGTGAACAAAGAACAAAGAACAAAGAAAATTACAGCACAGGAACAGGCCCTTCGGCCCTCCCAGCCTGCGCCAATCCAGATCCTTTATCTAAACCTGTCTCCTATTTTCCAAGGTCTACTTCCCTCTGTTCCCGCCCATTCATATACCTGTCTAGATGCCTCTTAAATGATGCTATCGTGCCCTCCTCTACCACCTCCGCTGGTAAAGTGTTCCAGGCACCCACCACCCTCTGCGTAAAAAACTTTCCACGCACATCTCCCTTAAACCTTCCCCCTCTCAAAAGGGTGGGAATCAGAAATGTTCCAGATTAAATCTGGAGTCAGGCAGAGCTGCCCCCTCTCCTCTGCCCTGTTTGTGTGCTGTATAGAACTTTTTACTGAGTCCATCAGGAAGGATCCGGGGAGAGAGGAGTGATGATCCGAGGCAGCGGAGGTGTCAACCCAAGGCCTCCCTGTACATGGACGAAATCGCCGTCTTCTGCTCAGATCCCATGTCAGTATGCAGGCTCTTGAACGCCTGCGACCTGTGTGAACTAGCCTCAGGAGCCAAGGTAAACTGCGGCAAGAGCGAGGCCATGTTCTTTGGTAACTTGGCCGACCGCTCCTTTGTCCCCCTTCACCGTCAGGTCAGATTACCTGAAGGTGCTGGGAATATGGTTCAGAGCGGCTGGGGCGTGCACCAAAAACTGGGAGGAGCGCATTGCCAAGGTAAGACAGGAACTGGGCTGGTGGGAGCAATGCTCCCTCTTCATTGCGGGCAAAACCCTGGTCATCAGATGTGAGGTACTTTCGGTGTTGCTGTACGTGGCGCAGGTCTGGCCCATTACCGGCCCCTACGCCACAGCAGTCACCCGAGCCATCTTCAAATTCATCGGTAGACCCAAGATGGACCGTGTCCGAAGGGACACCATGTACAAATCTCTGGATAAGGGAGGGAGAAACGTACCCAACGTCTCCCTCATCCTGATGGCCACCTTTGTGTGCGGCTTCATCAAGCTGTGCGTGGACCCCCGGTATGCAAACATACTGAGGTTCTACCTGTCCCCGGTGTTACGAAGGATGGGCCTGGCCTCAATGCCACGGAACGCTCCAAGTCATTGGACCGTGCCGTATCACCTGTCTCTTGTGGAAAAATTCTTTCAGAAAAACACCTTTGACCACTGATGTGACCATCAATTCACTCGAGACACGATATGAAGTAAACTGTGGTTTAAATAGACTTACAACTGAGCCTGCCTGCGACCAGAAGAACTGAGAGCAGGCTCACATGGCTGCAGCACTTTATACTTCCGGTATTGGGAGGGGCCATGGGCGGAGCCATGGGCGGAGCCGAGGGTTGAGCCCTGTACAAGCTCCTCATCTCCCCCTGTGGGCAGAGCCGCGCAACGGCTCACAGGTGGAGCCCACAAGGACACAATACTATACAGTGTGAATTACATGAAGTACATTCACCACAACCACAAGGCAGTGAAGCAGTGGTCAGCACGTAATGTCCTCGAGGCCCTCAGGGAAAAGGAGACTGTGGAGGATGTTGGATTGCTCCCTGAGCAGACTGTCAGAGTCATCTGGCAGAACGCCTCATCACCAGAACTTTCAAACAAGCACCAAGACCTAGCTTGGCTGGTAGTCACAACATTTCAAACTGTTCTTTGATGTTTATTAGAGATTTTATGAATAAAGTATATTTTTTCCAAAAAAAAGCTGGTCCACACAAACGGGGATGAGATGGAACGGGACTCACAGAGGTCGCCAAGGTGATCGGAGGCCTCCAGCTGCAGGCCCTTTGGGCAGGATGGTACCCTGGCACTGCTGGTGGCATCCTGGTAGTGTCATCTGGGAGTCAGCCTGACACTGCCAAGGCTCCCTGGTGGCACCGTGAGATGGAATGGGCACTTCCAGGTTGGCACTGTCAAGGTGCCAAGCTGGCATTTTTGCACATGCGTGATTGGGTCAGGGTGCTCTGCATGGGTGTTGGGGGAGCCAGGAACCCTCCTATCATGCATTGGGGCTGTTGGGGTTGCTTTGGGGACCTCGGAGATCGGGATGCCATTTTTAAATGGTGTCCCAATCTCTCGCTACACTGGGGAGTTCTGGCGAGCAGAGCTCCCCACTGTACAAACCAGGGAGACAGTGGTGTAGTGGTATTGTCACTAGACTAGTAATCCAGAGACCAGGGTAATGCAGGTTTGAATCCTGCCATGGCAGATGGTTGAATTTGGATTAAATTTTTTTAAATCTGAAATTAAAGATCTAATGACTATGAAACCATTGCCAATTCTTGTAAAAACTCATCTGGTTCACCAATATCCTTCAGGGAAGAAAATCTGCTGCCCTTACCTGGTCTGGCCTACGTGTGACTCCAGACCCACACAGCAATGCAGATGACTCTTAATTGCCCCCCTCTGAAATGACCTGGCAAGCCACTCAGTTCAAGGGCAATTAGGGATGGGCAATAAATGCTGGCCCAGCCAGCGATGCCCACATCCCAAGAACAAATTTTTTAAAAACCTTGATTCCCTCACTGATTAAAAATCTGTCGAACATATTTAATGATCCAGCCTCTACAGCTCTCTGCAGTAAAGAATTCCGCAGAATCATGTCCACCTGAGAGAAGAAATTCCTCCTCATCTTTGTCTTAATTGGATGACCCCTAACTCTGAGATTATGCCCTTTGCTCCTAGTCTCTCCCACAAGGGGAAATGTCCTCTCAGCATCTACCCTGTCAAACCCCAGTCCCAGCAAGAGAGCCACTGTTGCAGGAATTGTACAGTGCCCTTCCAGGCCAAATGAAAAGGGAAATGCTAGCCAGGAGCTATATTTGGTGGCCCTGCATAGATAAGGATATTGGACAGATGGGCTGGGATTCTCCGATCCCGTGCCAGCTCAGCATGCTGGCTGCGGGGCCGTCCTGGTGGGGGAGGGGGGAGCCTACTCCGGAGGGGTCCTCCATGGTGGCCAGGCCTGCAATCGGGGATAACGGTCAGCGTTATCCCCGATTGCATTGGGGACAACGATAGACGGGCGGCCTCATTCTGGGGGGGACCTATATTCCTCCGCGCCGGACCCCTGTAGGGCTCCGCCATGTTGCCCGCAGGTCAGCGCAGAGACGGTCATTGCGTGCATGCGCGGACCCGCGCCAGTTGTGGCGCACGGCAGCTTTCGGCACCGGAGCAGCGGACAACACTCCGCCGCAGTTCTAGCCCCCTAGGAAGGGGTGAATGCCTGGGCCTGGAGGCCCGTTGATGCCGTCGTTGCTCGCGCTGGTTTTGACGCCGGCGTCAACACTTGCCCTGGAGTTCGGTGAATCCTGGCCATGGTGCGCCAGTTCTACCCCTGCCAGATACAGCAGAAGTTGCCCCCCACAGACAACCTCCTTCCATGTCAAAGGCCTGATCATCAGTGGACAGGGATACATGTGGACTTTGCAGGCCCCTTCTTTGGCAGAATATTCCTTGCCTTGGCTAAAGCCCACTTAAAGTGATTGGACATCCAAGGGATGGGGTCAACAACTTCAGCGGCCACAATAGAGGCTCTGCGGTTAATTTATGCTACCCATGGCCTCCCCAAAGTAAGTGTCTGACAATGGCCCTGCATTCACTGGAGAAGAGTTTCAGCATTTTGTCCGAACCAATGGCATTTGCTATACGAAAACAGCCCCCTATCACCCAGTCTCAGGTTAGCGGAGAACTGTGCAGACATTCATACAGGTTGGCCCAACTTTCTTCTATCTTGCAACACAACCTCTCATGCCACCATGGGTGGATAGAAAACTGGTTGACAGAGAGGAAACAAAGAGTAGGGATTAATGGGTCCTTTTCAAATTGGCAGGCAGTAACCAGTGGGGTACCACAGGGATCGGTGCTGAGACCCCAGCTATTCACAATATATATTAATGATTTGGATGAGGGAACAAAATGTAACATCTCAAAGTTTGCAGATGATACCAAGTTAGGTGGGAGGGTGAATTGTGATGAGAATGCAGGGATCCTACAGCAAGATCTGGACAGGTTGGGCGAATGGGCAAACCAACGGCAGATGCAGTATAATGTGGATAATTGTGAGGTTATTCACTTTGGAAGCAAAAACAGGAAGGCAGATTACTACCTGAATGGTTGTAAATTGGGAGAGGGGAGTGTGCAGCGGGACCTGGGTGTCCTTGTGCACCATTCGCTGAAGGTAAGCATGCAGGTGCAGCAGGCGGTAAAGAAGGCTAATGGTATGTTGGCCTTCATTCTGAGAGGTTTTGAGTATAGAAGCAGGGATGTGTTGCTGCAATTGTACAGGGCCTTGGTGAGGCCACACCTGGAGTATTGTGTGCAATTTTGGTCTCCTTCTCTGAGGAAGGATGTTCTTGCTCCCGAGGGAGTGCAGCGAAGGTTTACCAGACTGATTCCAGGGATGGCGGGACTGCCATATGAGGAGAGATTGACTAGGTTGGGATTGTTCTCGCTGGAGTTCAGAAGAATGAAGGGGGGGATCTCATAGAGACTTATAAAATTCTAACAGGACTAGACAGGGTAAATACAGGGAAGATGTTATCAATGATGGATGTGTCCAGAACCAGGGGTCACAGTCTGAGTATTCAGGGTAAACCATTTCAGACACAGATAAGGAGACATTTCTTCACACTGAGTGGTGAGCCTGTGGAATTCATTACCACAGGAAGTAGTTGATGCTAAAACTTTGAATATATTCAAGAGGCGGCTGGATATAGCACTTGGGGAGAATGGGATCAAAGGTTATGGGGAGAAAGCAGGATTAGGCTATTGAGTTGGATGATCAGCCATGATCGTGATGAATGGCGGAGCAGGCTCGAAGGGCCAAAAGGCCTCCTCCTGCTCCTAACTTCTATGTATCTATGTATCTATGTGCAGGCATCACACCGGCATAATTACTCATGGGCTGTCACCTCCGGACCTGATTGACCTTAATTATCCCAAATTTGGCGGGGAAGCTGAAGGCATTGCAGGTCTCCCAGAGAAAACATCACGCCACGCACAAAGGAGGTCGGTCATTTCAAGTGGCCGGCCTGGTAATTGTCAGGAACTTCGCCTCAGGCCCACTTTGGCTGCCAGGCAGAATTGTATCTAAGTCAGGCCCAGTTACGTACACGGTTGATTTGAACGGCAGGTCAGTGCAGATGCATGTTGACCACACAAGGAGCCAGGCAACCACAACCCCAATCTTGGAACAGTTGGAGTGAACAGGTGGCACTTGTGCTCGTTTACTGGAGCCAGAACCAAGGGAATCTAGCAGTTCTGAGGAGGCCCCATCAACAGCCCAGGAGGGAACTGGAGAAAGGCATGTCCCTTCTGTAATGGCCTAATCTTAGAGAAAATCTTCCATGGATGACAACATAGCTCTCTCAGTGGTTGAGAAGCCGATTGGGGGACTATGACAGTCTACAAAGCCCAGAGAATTCCACAACAGTTGACATTGTGATGAACCCTTTTGGACTCTCTCCCCTTATGCTTCTCAGACCTTTTTATTGTATATAGTGACTGTACAGAACCTGTTTTGCAAATATGATATTTAGGGACCTAAAGGGGAGGAATGTGGTCGCACGGTCCTTTAAGGGGTGAGCCCACGCAGTCCACGTGATGACCGACTTGAGAGCTATCATGCGGGAGCGTAGGAACCCTAACCAATAGGGAAAATGCGCAGGGTCCTGGGTAGAGTGGCCATTGGAGCCGAAGAATTAAGATACCTTCTCAGTGACTCTGTGCATGCATATAGTTTACCTTTACTTGTTTGCAATAAACCCTTGTTCAGTTATACTGGAAGTCTCCCTAGTATTGCCTCCAGCCACCACATTAATCAACGTCACGAAAGAAGATTATCTAGCTATTATTTCACTGATGTTTCTGGGTTCTGTGTGAAATGGCTGCCATGTTTCTCATGATATAAAGGACTTCATTGGCTGAAAAGTGACTTGAGATGTTCTGAAGTCATGCACGGTGCTCCATAAATACTAGTCTTGTTTTCCAGTGCTGATGGAACCGCTGTGTATTTCCAGTAATTTCTTGTTTATCTTTCTAATTCCTGAACCCGGCGATGCTTGAGCTGATGGCAATGTTTCCCTGTTGCCATGGGTGATATTAATGAACTCACCGAGCACAAACAAAGGATCCAATTATGCTCTTCCTGATCCATGTACAACACAACATGGTCCACTTACCCAGTGAACTTTCAGACCCTCTGCGCATCTTGCTAAATAGTTGGCACAGAACCCATTGACATTACAAAAACACAAAGTAAAGGCTGCGATAATGAGGTCCGCCACTTTATTGAGTCAAATCAGACCTATCGACAAAGAAGCCAGCATTAGTAACACATTGTGAACAGACTTACTATGGCGTCCTGGAAACCATCCCTTTGAACTGTCACTGTGAATAAAATTAACTCAAGTACCCACATATCAAAGAGGAACATTTAACATCTGAAGAGAGCTAGCTGGAGTGCACTCTCTGCCACAGGATCCAAACCACACAGGTCTGAAGCACTATCAGTTGCTGAGTTGGATCTGTAATTGGGGGCTCTTTGGACTCAAAGTGGCTGTGGAAACTAACAGCTGCCTCTTGCAAATGCTGCTAATAAGATGAGCAGGGGCCCACTCGGCTGACGTGTAAAAGAGATTACATCTGATCATCAGGATCAGATTATTCCGGAAACCGGCATTGCTTCTTTCTCACATTGTCATTCTCATCATTCCGCTTTAATTGTGAGCTCGGGGACAATTTCACCAAATTGGCCTGCTTGAGGTTGGCAAGGGTGATTTCGAAGGGAGTGGGGCAGTTTAGCCCACCCCATCCACAAGCCCACCCGACCTTGGGGGCTCCAGCTTTGGAAGGCGTGCTGATCCTATTTGCAGGGACATACAGCTGTAATTATTCCCCTCTTCAACATTTTTGGGGGAATTTGCTGTTGAGAATAATATCACCAGGTCTCAGATTACCGAGAGACAGATGCTTCGTCACTGAACGTGTAGGATCCGGCTGAAGAAAAATCTACTTTTAAGCATGAATTTGAAAATTGAATTAATCTTTTTTATCATCATTTTTGCAACACACCAAGTTACTGGGAGTAAAGGTAAGTTGATTACTAGATGTTGGATTTGCTAATTCTGTTGTACAAAATATTGAAATAGATGGTGACTGAACACGGCACTGTGGCACAGTGGTTAGCAATGCTGTCTCACAGCTCCAGGGTCCCAGGTTCAATTCCAGCCTTGGGTCACTGTCTGTGTGGAGTTTGCACTTTCTCCCCGTGTCTGCGTCGGTTTCCTCCGGGTGCTCCGGTTTCCTCCCACAGTCCAAAGATATACAGGTTAGGTGGATTGGCCATGATAAATTGCCCCTTAGTATCCAGGTATGTGCAGATTAGGTGGGGTTACAGGGATAGGGTGGGGAGTAGGCCCAGGTCGGGTGCTCTTTCAGAGGGTTTGTGCAGACTTGATGGGCTGAATGGTCTCCTTCTGCACTGTAGGAATTCTATGGTTAACAGTGGAGCAGTATTCTATTTATGGCATGATTTTTAAGGAGTTAAGAAGCATTGCCATGGTGTAGGGCATGGATATTCTCCTCTTTCTCTGTCTGGTGTCTCCACAAGCCATGTATTACCCATTACCAAAGAGCATGGATACAACCTCCTTCTCAATATCCACTTAGCCCTGACTTAACTTGATCACAGGGACATCCATGAGATAATGGAAACTATGAGAGGCTTTGTCACCTTCTTCAGAAGACTAGAACCATACAATACAACATCCACTTGAACAGGGTAAATCGTAAATTAATCGCTGGAAAGAATGGGCTGCAATTTGATGGAATAGTAAAAGGCATGAGTAACACACTTCATTATTAATGCATAAATTCACCAGCAACTTGTGGTAAGGATGTGAATTGCAACCTAGCACAAGTGGTGGAAGATATGCATTGTTCAGCAATTAGCTCTGCAAAACCAGCATCTCGTATTTAACCTCCATGTAGAATTACTACAGTGCAAAAGGAGGCCATTCGACCCATCGAGTCGGCATCAATCCTCTGAAAGAGTGCCCTAGCTCGACCCACTCCCCACCCTGTCCCGACAACCCCACTAAATCTGCATATCTTTGGACACTAAGGGCCAATTTAGCATGGGTATTCCACCTAACCTGCACATCATTGGACTGTGGGAGGAAATCTGAGCACCTGGAGGAAACCCACGCACACACGGGGAGTACATGCAAACTCCATACAGACAGCCACCAAAGGCTGGAATTGAACCCAGGTCCCTGGCGCTGTGAGGCAGCAGTGCTAACCACTGTGCCACCGTGAGTTTCATTAAGTTGCTGCAATTACACATTATTGTCCATGACATTTATCCCAGGAAATTAAGTATCATAATTGTTGCGACTCCCTTGGGGGCCAAGGACCGTGCTGTGTACGATTCCCCCCTTTACCACAGAGTATGAAGTCCATCGGTAATTGGGAGCGGGGTGTCCCCTTAACAAGGGGGAAGCTCTCAATATAAAAACTTCGACCTGGGTGCAGCTCAAATGGCATGGCCCTTCGGGGGTGTAGGTTTGTGATTTTTGTATACCGTAATAAGCCTTTATTCAGTCCTATCCTACCATGCATTCCTGCATCTCTTCCATTGGATTCTGCAATAATGAGTAGTTCAGGCATGTTTTAATTTGATCATTGTCAATGATTACTGATCAATTTCTGTATCGCATAAAGTGTGGAGTCTCATTCCGTCAGACAGTGAAATATTTTTGCAGACTTTCAAACTTTTCTTGATTAGGCAGATCCTCACCATATTTTTCAAAGCGTCGGTTCCGGTAAGAAAGCTGGGAGAATCCTCCTGGGGGAATAACCTCACCCTCGATGCAGCCTCTTTAAGAATTTATTTTCTCCACGTGAATCACACCATGCTCATGGTGGCTTTCCCCTGATACGAGAAAATGTAATCTCTGTACTCAGTGGGGTGGTCCTTTTGAATGCCTCCCCAGCACTTGTTCCAAGTCCAGTCGGGGGGGGGGGGGGGCTGCCAGAAAGACAGCCCCGCGTTTTACAGCGGGAGCCCTCACCAAACTTCTGGATGGTGTCGAGCAGAGGCAAGAAATCTTATACCCCCACAATCGGGCAAACATCCATCCAGCAAAGTGACCAACCCTGCCCGGAAGGCTGTGGCTGGGATTATGAGCACCAGCTCACTCCAAAAGAGAACAGGGCTGCAGTGTCATAAGAAGATGAATGACCTTCTTTGTGCAGCCTGGGTAAGTCCGTCTCCTCATATCTCTTTCAGCCCTTAACACAGCCCTCACACCTCCATGTGATCTCAATCTCACCCAGCATGCGGGGTCATAGCACTTACCATTTGATGCCCCAGAATCCCCCAGTAACTCCTTTGGCCCATAAATGCCCGCTCCCACTCACCTCCCATACATGCCACACTTAATAATAATAAAAATAATCTTTATTGTTACAAGTAGGCTCACATTAACCATGCAATGAAGTTACTGTGAAAATCCCCTTGTCACCACATTCCGGCGCCTGTTCGGGTACACGGAGGGAGAATTCAGAATGTCCAATTCACCTAACAAGCATGTTTTTCGGAGGAAACCCACGCAGACACGGGAAGAACGTGCAGACTCCACACAGAACAGTGACACAAGCAAGACTCGAACCTGGGACACTAGAGCTGAGAAGGAACAATGCTACCCACTGTGCTACCATACTGCTCACTCATCCCCATCTGACATGGCATGACCCCTGTCTCAATGCAGGACTCGGGCACAACAGGTGTGAGTGGGCACAGCTGGCCAAAATGATGCCGGAGCTCATTTGAGAATGAGCCGTTGAGCTTGCCGGTGAAGAGCAGGGCTGGTTTTGGGCAGAGGGCAAGGCTGGGGCCAAAGACACAAGTGACAACCCTCAACACATCCCACCATGGTACGAGCTTCACAGATGACCTTCCTCCTAGTGTTCCCCAGTCTTGCACTAATGCCATCTCACTTCCATTGCAGTTCAAATAGCAGAGCAGCCCGAACACTCCTCATGGCCCCTGGATATCACAGACCAAAGCAACTCTGAGGCAGATATCTCGGAGACCACATTGAAGAGGCGTTACTGGGTTCCTCGTGGTGCAGTAGTTAGGACTTAGATTTCATAGAACTTACAGTACAGAAGAAGGCCATTCAGCCCATCGAGTCTGCAACGGCTCTTGAAAAGAGCACCCTACCCAAGCCCACACCTCCACACTATCTCCATAACCCAGTAACCCCACTCAACACTAAGGGCAATTTTGGACACTAAGGGCAATTTATCATGGTCAATCCACCTAACCTGCACATCTTTGGACTGTGGGAGGAAACCGGAGCACCCGGAGGAAACCCACGCACACACGGGGAGAACGTGCAGACTCCGCACAGACAGTGACCCAAGCCGGGAATCGAATCTGGGACCCTGGAGCTGTGAAGCAATTGTGCTAACCACTATGCTACCGTGCTACCCATACTGATGCCTCACGGTGCCAAGGACCCGGGTACGATCCCGGCTTGGGTCACTGTCCGTGTGGAGTTTGCACGTTCTCCCCGTGTTTGCGTGGGTCTCACCCCCACAACCCAAAAGATGTGCAGGTTAGATGGATTGGCCACGCTAAATTGTCCCTTAATTGGAAAAAAAATAATTGGAGACTCTAAATTTGTTTAAAAAAAAGAAGAGGCATTCCACCTGCCACCAGCAACCCTCCACCAGCACAAATGCTTGCACCTCAGTGGGATTAAGTAGTAGGCAGGCCTCTGGGTCACGCATTGGTGTGTACCTTACGCTGATGTTCCACAGCAGATGGAGGCAGGAAGATCCCAGGGGTCCGGCTCTCAAGGGATTATGGAGCTCAGAACCCTGTTGAGATCCAGGACAATGACATGCTCCTGAGTACGGTCGTCTTCGAGCTGCTGGAGCTGCAAAGGAGGAGTCCCAACGCCTTCTGTCCGAGGAGACGGTGCCGCATCTCAAACACAATGAGGCTGACACTGCAGGGGTAGGGTCCGCAATGGAGACCTTGACGCAGGAGGTGCACACCATGGCAAGAGATGTCCACACCAAAGTTCAGCTCATAACCTCCTTGGCTGAGGGCATGACCTCATGGCGCAGGGCTTCAAATGCATGGTGCAGGCACGAATATCCATCCAACAGTGTCAGTGCCGGAGGGCGGTGGAGCTTCTGGGTTTCACTTCAGCTGCCCTTCCATCCTAAGGAGGAGTCCAGTAGCCCTGGGTACCCGAAGAGAATAGGATTAGGAGGAGTGAAGCCTGGGGCCTTCCACCCAGGAGGCCCTGGGGATATCTGACCCCTCTGACAACCCCTCCTTGTGAGCAACACACCTCCAGCCCCGCACACTGATCTGGATCTGGACATGAGGGAGTGGTATCTCTTGCAGTTCACAAATGATGCCCCATGCAATTATGAGGAATGCAGAGGCACAGTCGATGACACCCTGCACCTGGAGCATACCTGCTATGTGAGCAAAGCCCATGGCCCTGGCATCCTGGCTTGCCTGCTCCAAGTTGATATTCACATGGGCCCTGGCAAATAGTGCGTCTGTGACCTCCCTTATATATTTGTGCCCTGCCCAGCCTCCCCCTCCTCTGCAGGTCACTGTTCCTCGCCATGTGCAGCCATACATCGATGTCGCTGCTGCTGGCCGTTCATAATCAATAGAATAATCAACTCGACTGACTCCATGATTCCCCAGAATCAAAAACTGAAAGGAAGAGAACGTCAAAGTGAACGATGAGGAATCCTGACAATGCCCTGACCCACAGCCCTCTCAGAATCTGGGACATCCACCCAGTTGCATTCCCCGATGTGAGTGCTTTCCATGAGACTCACTCCCTCCCCTGTCACATAATAACCACTTCCCCACAGTTAGAACATAGAACATACAGTGCAGAAGGAGGCCATTCGGCCCTTCGAGTGTGCACCGACCCACTTAGGCCCGCACTTCCCCCCTATCCCCGTAACATAATAACCCCATTGAACCTTTTTGGTCACAAAGGGCAATTTATCATGGCCAATCCACCTAACCTGCACGTCTTTGGACTGTGGGAGGAAACCGGAGCTCACGGAGGAAACCCACGCACACACAGGGAGGACGTGCAGACACCACACAGACAGTGACCCAGCCGGGTATCGAACCTGGGACCCTGGAGCTGTGAAGCCACAGCTATCCACTTGTGCTACCATGCTGCCCAAAGTTGTCCACGTTGTCCCTGTCAACACCGCCTGAATGAAAGGCTTTGACCCTTGAGAGACTCAGCGGTCCCTAACCCCCCATGGGCGAGGAGTGAGGGCATTTGAGTTAATTCAATGGACCTGCGTTCTAACCTCACAGGAGAACAAGACACTGCCCCCTGTCTTCCCTTGAAGAGGATGACTGATGAATGAATTCACCGTAACGCCTTGCATTGGGGGCTACATCTGTGTCACCTCTTTGCCATGTAGATGTGAGTATGAGCCTTGGAGTTCAATGCTTCGGGTCAATACAATTTGGGTGCCAATGAGTGGCACACTTAATCATTGTATTGCTGACTAAATTGGCACAATTGATTCATCAGGGGTGGGTGATTAAGCACCTGTCTTCCCCTTGTGGCAGGCAAGGCACACCTGATGCACGTGAAGACTGAGAGTTGCATGACAACATCATCCTTTCGGGGCACTCTCATTCCCCCAGCTCTAAAGGGGCTGCAGATTAAACAAACGTCCCATCTTGAACAGCCAGCCACCCAGACACTAGTCCTTGATAGCCTGGTCTCCATAACCAGTGGCTTTGAACTTCCAGACATCTCATGCCCTCTGGCTTCACAGCGCTGCCTGAGTGACAGGGTTCATTATCACTGCAGTTGTCCGCCCCACTGTGTGAGAGTCTTCAGTCATCCTGAGGCTGAGAGCCACACCTTGTCAGAATTCCTCACTCTTCCCATCCAGCCTGGCATCTAATGGGACCCCACCCATGAACTTCATAGTCACCCACAGTGCTGATCCTAAGGTTTCGCCTGCTCCTGCACACTTTCCAGATGCCACACTGGAAGGGCAATCTCTCAGTGGTTATGTCACCACAAGCCCAGAAGGAGGACACAGGATGCTATGCCTGAATACCAGATCCCTTTAAACCTAGAGACATTAAGGGCCGTTAAGACTGTGGGTGGTCCCACCCCCGATGTCAATCATGAACCCCACTACACCCCTACACTGCCCTCCCACACTCCCCCTGCCCGGAATGGACCTTATCAAGGTACATCGTGTCCTCTCCGCTGCCCCGTCTGTGGCTGGCATGGAGGGTAATGACGACCTGAGCTCTCACCTCCAATATTCCCTTTGGGGTGGTACTGTGAAGCAAGGTTCTTGCTTTTATATAGCTGTTGTAAATCACGGTGGGAACCGATGAATATTCAGTGAAGGGGGAAGTCCCGGCGGGAGGGCGCACGATATTATAACGTATTTAGATGAAGTTCCAGGCTTTCTATGGTGGGATTCTCATTGTGCCACTGGCGAGGGGCCCAGAAAATCAGAAAACATGATCTTGTCGGCGGGAATTGGGGAATGCAATTCTCGCCGTACTTTCCGCCCAGGTCGCCATTCTCACTGACGGCTAATGTGGGCTCAAAATTCCCCGGTCTCTGTTCTGTCTCTCTTTTAAAAAAAATAAATTTAGAGTACCCAATTCATTTTTTCCAATTAAGGGGCAATTTAGCGTGGCCAATCCACCTAGCTGGCACATTTTTGGGTTGTGGGGGTGAAACCCACGCAAACACGGGGAGAATGTGCGAACTCCACACGGACAGTGACCCAGAGCCGGGATGGAACCTGGGACCTCAGCGCCGTGAGGCAGCAGTGCTAACCCACTGCACCACCGTGCTGCCCTTTTCTGTCTCTCTTAATCCATTCTTTGTTACCATGCCTGATTCATCTCAAATTCATCCTCCTTTTTGGCTCTTTCTCGACTTATATCTCAATCCTTGAATCTCATTGGTTAAAGGAATACACTGTTGGTCCTGTCATTCAGAAGGCGCAGACCAGCCTGTTGCCTTAGCCTTGCTGATAACCGCTTGCACCTAGAGGAACCTACAGGACAACAAAAGCAGTGAGCAGAATGTGCAGAAAACAAATCTAACTGGACACATTATAGGAGGGATGTGATTGCACTGGAAAGGGTGCAGGGATGATTACCAGGATATTGCCTGGGCTGGAGAGTTTTAGACATGAAGAGAGATTGGATAGACTGGGGTTGTTTGCCTTGGAGACTGAGGGGGGACATGATTATGAGGGGCAAATATAGTGCACACCAAGAAACCTTTCACCTCGGTAGAGGAATCAATGACCAGGGGGCATAGACGTAAGGTAAGTGGCTGGGCGTTTAGAGGGGATGTGAGGAAAAACCTTTTTATTCAGAGGGTGGTGGGAGTCTGGTTCTCTCTGCCTGAAAGGGTGGTGGAGACAGAGACCCTCATAACATTTAAGAAGTACTTAGATGTGCACTTGTGATGCCAAGGTATACAAGGCCAAGTGCTGGAAAATGGGATTAAAATACTTAGTGGTTGTTTGACCGACGCAGACACGATGGGCCAAAGGCCCTTTTCTATGACTTGAGGACACACTCCAGTAAATCCAGGCCCAATCTTTCAGTGAACAAGGTTCTATAGGGAGATGGTGGAAATCTAAGTGATTTATGTAAATGCAAATTAGATATTTTCCTTCAGAACATACTATGTTGAGGAAGAAACTATGTACTGTGTATTGGGAAGATCAGGAGACTTGGAGGTACGGTTCCCAGAGCTCGACACTACAAGGATTTGCCTCACCTTAGATCCAAATCCATTATAAACAAAATGATTGCTGCAATTATTTATTGTTATAGATTATAGAACAGTACAGCACAGAACAGGCCCTTCAGCCCTCGATGTTGTGCCGAGCAATGATCACCCTACTTAAACCCACGTAACCCGTATACCCGTAACCCAACAATCCCCCCATTAACCTTACACTACGGGCAATTTAGCATGGCCAATCCACCTAACCCGCACATCTTTGGACTGTGGGAGGAAACCGGAGCACCCGGAGGAAACCCACGCACACACGGGGAGGACGTGCAGACTCCACACAGACAGTGACCCAGCTGGGAATCGAACCTGGGACCCTGGAGCTGTGAAGCATTGATGCTAACCACCATGCTACCGTGAGGCCATGTTGTGCCATGTGTCTATCTGGATGGTAGAAGGCCCAAATTGGATTGGATTGGATTGGATTTGTTTATTGTCACGTGTACCGAGGTACAGTGAAAAGTATTTTTCTGCAAGCAGCTCAACAGATCATTCAGTACTTGTAAGAAAAGGGAATTAAACAAAATTCAAGAAAATACAAGAAAATACATGAGAATACAGAATAGGGCAACACAAGATATACAATGTAACTACATAAGCATTGGCATCGGTTGAAGCATACAGGGAGTTGCGTTAATGAGGTCAGTCAATAAGAGGGTCATTTAGGAGTCTGGTGACAGTGGGGAAGAAACTGTTTTTGAGTCTGTTTGTGCGTGTTCTCAGACTTCTGTATCTCCTGCCCGGTGGAAGAAGTTGGAAGAGTGAGTAAGCCGGGTGGGAGGGATCTTTGATTATGCTGCCCGCTTTCCCCCGGCAGCGGGAGGTGTAGATGGAGTCCATCGATGGGAGGAGGCTCGTGTGATGGACTGGGCAGTATTCACGACTCTCTGAAGTTCCTTGCGGTCCTGGGCCGAGCAGTTGCCATACCAGGCTGTGATGCAGCCCGATAGGATGCTTTCTATAGTGCATCTGTAAGAGTTGGTAAGGGTTAATGTTACATGCCGAATTTCCTTAGTTTCCTGAGGAGGTATAGGTGCTGTTGTGCTTTCTTGGTGATAGCGTCGATGTGAGTGGACCAGGACAGATTTTTGGTGATGTGCACCCCTAGGAATTTGAAACTGCTAACCATCTCCACCTCGGCCCCGTTGATGCTGACAGGGGTGTGTACAGTACTTTGCTTCCTGAAGTCGATGACCAGCTCTTTAGTTTTGCTGGCATTGAGGGAGAGATTGTTGTCGGTACACCACTCCACTAGGTTCCCTATCTCCCTCCTGTGTTCGGACTCATCGTTATTCGAGATCCGGCCCACTATGGTCGTATCGTCAGCAAACTTGTAGATGGAGTTGGAACCAAGTTTTGCCACACAGTCGTGTGTGTACAGGGAGTAGAATAGGGGGCTAAGTAAACAGTCCTTGGTAATTTTTTCTAGGATGGGCTACGTTCCCCTTTGATTTTCAATCCTTTCCTTGGTCAGCCTTCCCACAGCAAGACAGCTAAGGGTAGGAGTTCTGCAGGTGAAGTGGGCAATCCCAAATCGTATACTCCCTGGCACAAGTCGTCGGTGCTCCAACACTTAGAAAAAGAACATAGAACATAGAACAGTACAGCACAGAACAGGCCCTTCGGCCCTCGATGTTGTGCCGAGCAATGATCACCCTACTCAAACGCACGTATCCACCCTATACCCGTAACCCAACAACCCCCCCTTAACCTTACATTTTAGGACACTACGGGCAATTTAGCATGGCCAATCCACCTAACCCGCACATCTTTGGACTGTGGGAGGAAACCGGAGCACCCGGAGGAAACCCACGCACACACGGGGAGGAAGTTGAGCTCAGGGCTGCGAGTGTGGTTAAGCCGAGTTGCAGAGCATAGGAAAGCTGGGCGCGATTCTCCGCTGCCCACGACGGGTCAGAGAATAGCGGGAGGGCCTTCCCGACATTTTTCCCGACCTTCCGCTATTCCCCCCCCCTCCCCCCCACGGCCGCCCCACGACACGAATCGCTGCTTGCCATTTTTTACGGCGAACAGCGATTCTCCCCAGGCCGATGGGCCGAGTTCCCAGGCCTTTATGGCCGTTTTCACGAACGTAAACACACCTGCTCTCACCGTTCGTGAAAACGGCCGCAAAGTGCCGTCCCGGACAACCATGGCACCGATTGGCACGGCCGCACCACGGCCGTGCCAAGGGTGGCATGGGCCTGCGATCGGTGGGCACCAATCACGGGCAGCGGGTTCGATACCCGCGCACTATTTGTTCCTACGCCGCCCCGCAGGATCAGTCCGTGGGGCGGCTGAGGGGCATGACGGCCCGCGCATGCGCGGGTTTGACGCATGTGCGTGATGACATCATCCGCACATGCGCGGGTTGGAGCCGTCCAACCCGCGCATGCGCGGCTGACGTCATCGTGCGCGTCAGCCGCCCGGGGGGGAGAATCGGGTCCCGGGAGGGGGCGCGGAGGCTGCCGTGAAACACGGCCAGTTTCACGGCAGCCTTTATGACTCGCCGCATTTGTGGAGAATCGCGCCCAGTATCTTTACAAGTGCTATTCTGTAAGTAAAAAGCTAACAAAGTCATTTATTGTGGAGTACAATAAACCATCCTTCAACTGCTGAGCGACTTCTCGCATTCATTTAAGAAACATAACACAATCAACGCTTGAGACTGCTAAACTCCCGAGATCGGACGGTAGGTAGCTTAGAGCACCGAAGGAAACTCTGGAAGAACTTTACGAGGAACAGGTTGATCCAACATTGCTGAATTATGCAGAACTCAAAGGAGGGGAGTTTGAACCCTACAAGAAAGTTTTGGACAAGATTACAGCTACAAAAGCAAAGATTGCTAATGCTGAAAATCTAAAATCAAAACAGAAATGCTGGAAATGCTCAGCATGTTAAGCAGCATCGGTGGAGGGAGAAAGAAAGGGCAGAATAATACAGTGGCATTATGGTATGGACGGATCACCCCTCACCCCATCCCCCAATCCCAGCCACCCCCTGAAGCAAGGTTGGCATGGAGCTGACCTGTTCTCTGTCAGCTCACCCCACAGTCGTAACATGCTGTAGGTGGGCTGAATTGGGGCAGTTTGGGACTCCAACCCCTGACTGGGGAGAAAGTCCCACCCTTGGGAGCTACCAAACAATCCAGTTGGCCAGCAGCTCCATCAGTCCTGACAGTGCCAGTAGTATGCTGGTGGGATTCCCTGAGATGCAAGCAGGAATAAGAATTCCTATGGATCCCGAAGCCTGAGTTTTGGGCGGAAGGGTTTGAGCAGTTTAGAGAAGTGTTCAGTGGGGTGGGGATGGTGTGTTTAGTAGAGTAGGTGGGTCAGAAGAAAGAAGGTTCGATCTTAGGGGTGGGGTGCCCCAAATCTGCAAGGGTCTCCGTTCCCAAAGGTAGTACCCACTACCATGGTTGTCTCGCCTGTGAAAAAGTTTTTTTTAATCGGCCTTCCCACTTCTGCCCGACTGCACACATCAACTGTTACATGGTGCAAGCAGTGTGTTGTCAGGGTCAACCTGCTGGTCGAACAAGGCCCAACTATCTTCAGCTGCTTCATCAATAACCCCATTCCATCATAAGGTCAGAAGTTGGGATGTTTGCGGATGACTGCACAATGTTCAGCACCATTCGCAACTCCTCAGCTAATGAAGCGGTCAATGTCCAAATGCAGCAAGACATGGAGAATATCCAGGGTTAGGTTGACAAGTTGCAAGTTACATTCATGCCACGCAAGTGCCAGGCAATGGCCATCTCCTACAAAAGAGGATCTAACCACTGCCCCTTGACATTCAATGGCATTACCATCTCTGAATCCCCCACAATCAACATCGTGGAGGTTACCATTGATCAGAAACTCAACTGGACTAGCCATTTTAATACTGTGGCTACCATGGCAGGTCAAAGACCAGGAATCCTATGACAAGGAACTCACCTCCTCACCCTCCCAAAGTCTGTCCACTATCTACAAGTTACAAGTCAGGAGTGTAATGGAATACTCTCCACTTGCCTGGATGAGTGCAGCTCCAACAACAATCAAAAGGCTCGACACCATCCAGGAAAGAGCAGCCTGTTTGATTGCTCCCCTTCCATAAAAATTCAAACCCTCCAACACCCATGAACAGTGGCAGCCGTGTGTACCATCTACAAGATGCACTGCAGTAACTCACCAAGGTTTTGTTAGATAGCACCTTCCACTACCATCTAGAAGGACAAGACCAGCAGATACCTGGGAACACCACCAGCTGGAGGTTCCCCTACAAGTCACTCACCACCCTGACTTGGAAATATATTGGGCTGGATTCTCTGCCGTCAGGATGCTCCATTTTGCCGGCAGCCCGGGGGAATTCCCGCCTGCGTGGGGCTTCCCCACAATGGGAAACCCCATTCACCAGCCAGCGAAACAGAGCATCCCGCCAGCGTGCTGAAACAGAAATGCGGCACGGCGGAACGGAGAATCCAGACCATTGCTTTTTCTTCATTGTCGCTGGATCAAAATCCTGGAGCTCCCTCCCTAACAGCACAGTTGGTGTATCTATACCTCAGGGACTGCAGAGGTTCAAGAAAGCAACTCATCACCACCTTCTGAAGGGAAGCTGGGGATGGACAATAAATGCTGGCCAACCAGCGAAGCCCACATCCCATAAATGAATTTTAAAAAACAAGCTCAATTGACAATTGATTCTTTACTTAAATATGGTCATGGGCTGAGCTCAGGGGAATGCAGGAAAGTGGTGGCGTGGGCACTCACCCTATTTTACAGACCCCCCACCTAAAAACCACACCCTATGGGGGCACAGAAAATGCAACACAAAGTTAATCGGCACCATCTACCCCAATGGGAACCAAGACCCATAGCGCGATTAGCCACGTGTTTCCCGACAGTCAGGGAAACAAGAAACACCATGCTTTCAAACGGCCAATCGGATAGATCCCGGGCCTCAGCGGGAAGCATGTGGCCGAGGCCGCACTCAGTCTCGTTTCCTGCACTGAGGAGCTCCGATCGCCCAAAACTCCTCAATGTACGGTGAGATCGGAATGCCATTTTTAAATGCCGTCCCGATCTTTCGAACCCCATTGCAACAAATCCTCCAAGCCCCAACTCACGCATAAGGGTTCCTTGCAAAACCCCCCCGCCCCCACCCCTGGAACGGGCACCCCCGGGGCCTGATCCCCATCACGCAAATAGCTTTGCACCTTGGCAATAACAGGTTGGCACCCTGCCAGTGTCCCTGCCAGTGCCACCTGGGCACATTGGCTGTGTAAGGCTAGCACCCAGGTATGTCCAGGTGGTACCAGCAGTGTCAGGGTGCACCCGGCCGAGTGAGTAAGCATCTGGGGCCTACGATCCCGTGGGGGCCTACGAACCCCTGGGAGACCCCCGCGAGCTATTCCATCAAACAGGGAATGGCACTGAACAGCACTCGCCCAAGGTCTCCAAGGCGAGGGGGTAGATCCCATACCTTGGTTAGATCTCGGGAATGCACATTAAAGTGAGAGTAGCTGTCTCACTCTAACATGCCAGAAAGTGAACCCGCCCACAATGGGTGGGATTCACATCGAGACGCATACTGCAATCTCGCAAAGCGTGACAACCGGGTAGATCCCAGACAAAGGGTCGCCCAGTATCTACCGGCTGCGCCGCGCTACTTTTTATTAAATCTTTACAGGTCCAGACGGAGTGACTGGAGAGAGGGAGAATCACAGGTTATAGAGGTGTGAATTGTCTCAAGCCAGGTCAGTTGGTAGGATTTTGCAAGCCCAGGCTAGACGCTGGGGCTGAATGTAATGCGTCATGAATCCAAGGTCCCAGAAGGCCGCCTTGGAGAACGCTTATCTGAAGATCAGAGGCTGAATTCCCTTGACTGCTGAAGTGTTCCCCAACTGGAAGGGAACATTCCTGCCTGTCGATGGTCGCGCGATATACATTAATCCATTGTCGCAGCGTCTGCATGGTCTCGCCAATGTACCACGCTTCGGGACATCTTTTCCTGCAGTGTATGAGGGAGACAACGTTGGCCGAGTCTCATGAGTATGTACCACGTACCTGGTGGGTGGAAAATTCACACCTATTTAACCTGTGATTATCCCTCTCTCCAGTTGCTCCGTCTGGACCTACAAAGACTTAATTACCTGCAAAGACTCACATTTCAAGTATCGTATTGCAGCTTTAACTTTGTCGATATATATGTTTCTGGAACCCACCTCTTCATTCACCTGAGGAAGGAGCTGTGCTCCGAAAGCTAGTGATTCAAAACAAAACTCCAGCTGGGGTTGTAAGACTTCTTACTTTAATCCTTTTGGTGATGATGCAGACATTAGGAGAGCTGTAACATAAGGTGCAGCAAAGCTATTTACAATGGGGTTTTGATTGGCTCTGTAAGTTGACAGATGAATGATGAATGAGATTTCATACAACTAAATGTAAAGTCTGGCACGTAGTTCAAATTAAGTGTTTGAAGAATGCCATTAAATCACACTATAACTGGCCCATAATCGCACTATAACTGGCTAATTCCAGCTTGGTGAGTGTGAATAATTTTGCATGGCTCCATTTTTTGCTTAAGCGAAAAGATCATTTGCTGTGCCAAACCTGTGAAAGTTGTTCGTCTTACTTCATTATCGAATGAAACAATCATTTTCTGTTGGCCTTGAAATACATTAATTGATTGTGACTTGCTTTCAGTGAGCAATTGATGTGGTTAAAACAGAGGCTGATTTCATTCATTTCTATAATGGCTTTAGTGACAATTGATGGTGCATAAATAGTCATGGTCCAGAAGGCAAGACAGTTGCTGTGTCAATGGAGCAAGACAGATTCTTGTTTACAGTTTAACTCTCATTCTTTGTTGTAAACAATAGATAATTTAAAAACAAGAACATATGCTCGCTATTAACATGCAATAATAGAATGAACAAGGATTTTCTGTGAAGATTTGTTTTTGAAATGAATGAAATGTTAAAATGGCAGAAATGCAGAAGATAGGGGGCGCGATTCTCCCAGCCCCACGCCGGGCCGAAGAATCGCCGCAACCGCGCCACGCGGCCCCGACGCCGGCGCGCGATTCTCCGAGGTGCGGAGAATCGGCGCCATTTGCGTCAGTGCGTTTGACGCGGCACCGGTCGCGGGCCACTGTATGAGGCCGGGCTGCCGATTCTCTGACCTGGATGGGCCGAGTGGCCACTCGGAAAAAGCAGAGTCCCACCGGCGCCGTCCACACCTGGTCGCTGCCGGCGGGAACTCTACGCGAAGGGTCGGGGGACAGCCTGTGGGGGGGTTAGGGGGGCTCCTTCCCCCGGGGGGGAGGGGCCTCTGATGGGGTCTGGCCCACGATCGAGGCCCACTGATTGGCATGCCGGCCTCTTCTCCTCCCCCCCCACCTCCCCCCAGGCGTACTTTGTTGCGCGACGGCCCCAGAACCCCCCCCCCCCGCCCCCCCCCCGCCATGATGCGTCAGGGCCGGTGCGTTCCATAAAGCCACCGCGCATGCGCGGGTTGGCGCCGCCCCCAGTGCATGCCAGGAAGTGAGGCTGGAGTGGCATGAACCGCTCCAGTGCCGTGCTGGAATCGCTATTGCCCGCGCCGTTCTGCGCCGTCGTGAAACACGACAGTGTTCATGATGGCGCAGACAACTCTGTCCCGCGATGAGAGAATCGCACCCAAAAATTGCCACATTGTTTGGCCGACTTTTATTACTGTTATGTTGTTCTGACTATGTCCAAACAAATTTATTCGGTTGTGACACCCAGACCTGGAATCCCTCAACCCTGGGAATCAGACTATTTGCGACGTGACAACAGTGATGTGGGGTTTGTATTGTAATGCTCCGACATGAGTGTACACAGAGATGAAAGGGCATGTAAATTGACAACACTAACTGGCTTAAGTGGAATTATGGGTCGGCCTCTTCCCCCCCCCCCGGGCCTACTTTGGTGCGCGACGTCCCCAGAACCCCCGCCATGTTGCGTCAGGGCCAGCGATGGACGGGCTCCACCGACCATGTGACTGGCTCAGAGCCAATCACAGGTGAGCACAGTAAGAAGTCTTACAACACCAGGTTAAAGTCCAACAGGTTTGTTTCAAACACGAGCTTTCGGAGCACGGCTCCTTCTTCAGGCTCATTCACCTGAAGAAGGAGCCGTGCTCCGAAAGCTCGTGTTTGAAACAAACCTGTTGGACTTTAACCTGGTGTTGTAAGACTTCTTACTGTGCTCACCCCAGTCCAACGCCGGCATCTCCACATCATAATCACAGGTGAGCGTGCGAACCCCAGCAAATGGGGAGTTTGAATGGGGTGCTTTGAGCAGGACCCTGGGCAGTGTGGATCTGGGAGCTGAAGTGTTACGACCTGAGTATTCTGTGCCTGTTACTTATCTGCCTTTACCTTTCATCAATAAACCCCTTTGTTTACTATTGCAAGCCTCCCGTGTAAGGCTTGAACTACCACACTGCCAACAAAGCAAAGATTTTCGACCGCAGCTGACAATCGTCGTGAATTGATTGGGGGCGGGGGGGGGGGGGGGGGGGGGGGGGGAGGAAAGAATAGTTGAGAAAGCAGAGAAGCTCCTGCAAGAGTCAGTATCATTTAAACTGTGAGTGGAAATGGCTGCCATTGGGAAATTAGACCTATTTGACCGGAGTAAGCAGTTTTACTATACAAGGTTAAAGTCCAACGGGTTTGTTTTGAATCACTAGCTTTCGGAGCACAGCTCCTCCCTCAGGTGAATGAAGAGGTGGGTTTCAGAAACATATATATCGACAAAGTTAAAGCTGCAATACGATACTTGGAATGTGAGTCTTTACAGGTAATTAAGTCTTTACAGGTCCAGACGGAGCAACTGGAGAGAGGGATAATCACAGGTTAAAGAGGTGTGAATTGTCTCAAGTCAGGACAGTTGGTAGGATTGCGCAGCCCAGGCCAGATGGTGGGGGGTGAATGTAATGCGACATGAATCCAAGGTCCCGGTTGTGGCCGTACTTGTGTGTGCGGAACTTGGCTATAAGTTTTCTGCTCGGCAATTCTGTGTTGTCGCACGTCCTGAAGGCCGCCTTGGAGAACGCTTACCCGGAGATCAGAGGCTGAATGCCCTTGACTGCTGAAGTGTTTCCCGACTGGAAAGGAACATTCCTGCCTGGCTGTTGGCTGTTTATCCGTTATCTGCATGATTTTGCCAATGTACCAAGCTTCGGGACATCCTTTCCTGCAGCGTACAAGGTAGAAAACGTTGGCCAAGTCGCACGAGTATGTGCCACGTACCTGGTGGGTGGTGTTCTCACGTGTAATGGCGGTACCCATGTTGATGATCTGGCACGTCTTGCATAGATTGCCATGGCAGAGTAGTGAGGTGGCGTGGTCGCTGTTCTGAAGGCTGGGTAGTTTGCTGCAAACAATTATTTATTTGAGGTTGCATGGTTGTTTGATATGGGGGATGATCTTGGCAACTTGTTCGTCTTCATCGATGACGTGTTGAAGGCTGCGCAGAAGATGCCGTAGTTTTTCCGCTCCAGGGAAGTACTGGACAATGAAGGGTTCTAGACATAGACATAGACATAGAATTTACAGTGCAGAAGGAGGCCATTCGGCCCATCGAGTATGCACCGGCTCCTGGAAAGAGCGCCTTACCCAAGGTTAACACCTCCACCCTATCCCCATAACCCAGTAACCCCACCCAACACGAAGGGCAATTTAGCCTGGCCAATCCACCTAACCTGCACATCTTTGGACTGTGGGAGGAAACCGGAGCACCCGGAGGAAACCCACACACACAAGGGGAGGATGTGCAGACTCCGCACAGACAGTGACCCAAGCCGGAATCGAACCTGGGACCCTGGAGTTGTGAAGCAATTGTGCTATCCACAGTGCTACCGTGCTGCCCCGTGTTTGTCTTCTGAGGAGGTCTGTGCCGTTTTTGACGTGGCGCGTTGGAACTGTTGATAGATGAGTCGAGAGGCATATCCTGTTCGAACGAGGGCGTCATTCAGCGTCTGTAGATGTCTGTTATGCTCTTCCTCATCTGAGCAGATCCTGTGTATACGGAGGGCTTGTCCATAGGGGATGGCTTCTTTAATGTGTTTGGGGTGGAAGCTGGAGAAGTGGAGGATCGTGAGGTTATCCGTGGGCTTCGGTAAAGCAAAGTGCTGAGGTGACCGTCCTTGGTGGAGACGAGTGTGTCCAAGAATGCAACAGAATTTGGGGTATAGTCAATGGTGAGTCTGATGGTGGGATGGAATTTATTGATGTCATTGTATAGTCGGTTCAGTGATTCTTCACCGTGGGTCCAAAGGAAAAAAATGTCATTGATGTATCTGGTGTATAACGTCGGTTGAAGGTCCTGTGTGGTGCGGAGGTCTTGTTCAAACCTGCGCATGAAGATATTTGCATATTGAAGTGCAAATTTGGTCCCCATGGCTGTTCCGTGTATCTGGATGAAGAACTCGTTGTCGAAGGTGAAGACGTTATGATCTAGAATGAAGCGGATGAGTTGCAGAATTGCGTCTGGAGATTGGCAGTTGTCAGTGTTGAGGACTGAGGCTGTTGCAGCAATGCCGTCGTCATGGGGGATGCTGGTGTAGAGTGCTGAGACATCCATTGTGACGAGGAATGTTCCTGGTTCAACTGGTCCATGGGTGCTGAGTTTCTGTAAGAAGTCCGTCGTATTGTGACAGAAGCTGGGCGTTCATTGATGGGTTTCAAGATGCCCCCGATGTAGCCAGAGAGGTTTTCACACAGGATCCCATTGCCAGATACAAGAGGACGGCCTGGTGTGTTGGCCTTGTGTATTTTAGAGAGGCAGTTGAGATCGTCAACTCAGGGAGTACGTTGGATGAGAGCATGTAGGGTGCTCTGAAGGTTTGGATCCAAGGTCTTGATCAGTCTGTTGAGTTGGCAGGTGTGTTCCTTGGTCGGATCTGCGGGTAACTGTCTGTAATGTTCCTGGTTGTTGAGTTGTTGGTATACTTCTTTGCAGTTGTCTGTTCTGTTCAGTACGGCGGTGGCCCCTCCTTTGTCTGCTGGTTTGATGACGATGTTGCGGTTGGGCTTGTGAGCGCGGATGGCGTTGCATTGTTCTTGGGTGACGTTCGGGGCTGTTTTGTGAATGCAACTGATGAATCTGGCATTGACGGGACTCCTGACGGCATGAGCATACATGTCGGGTCTAGGGCAGCGGCCTTCCGGAGGGGTCCAATTCGACTCTTCCGCGACAATGCAGAATCAACAAGCAGAAACTTAAAGCCAAGTTCCGCACTCATGAGTACGGCCTCAACAGGGACCTTGGATTCATGTCACATTACATTGACCCTCCACCATCTGGCCTGGGCTTGCAAAATCCAACCAACTGTCCTGGCTTGAGACAATTCACACCTTTTTAACCTGCGATTTCCCTCTCTCCAGTCATTCCGCCTGGATCTGTAGACTTAATTACCTGCAAAGGCTTGCATTCAAAGTATTATATTACAGCTTTAACTTTGTCTATGTGTGTTTCTGGAACCTACCTCTTCATTCACCTGAGGAAGGAGCAGTGCTCTGAAAGCTAGTGATTCGAAACAAACCAGTTGGACTTTGACCTGATGTGGTAAGACTTCTTACTCTGCTCACCCCAGTCCAACGCCAGCATCTCCACATCATATTTGACCAGAGGGTTAGACTCAGTACATCAAACGGCTCTGTTTTTCTTTTACTGCAAATGAGATCAGAGGCGAGGACTAGCAGAAGCACTATCTGACAGCTTACAGGCCCCAAACATATAATTTGATTGGGAACCTCCCATCCCTGGAGGCACCTAACCTGAAGACCTTTGACCAGATAGTAAAATTGGGTGAAGAATATTTCAAACCGAGGCCCTCGATTATCCTCAAATGTTATAAGTTCAGCTCTGCAGAGAGGGACCATAAAGAGTCTGTCTCAGCCTTTATGGCCAGGCTTCGCCAGCTTGCTAAGCACTGCGAGTTCGGGACTGCATTTAGTGACATATTGCACAATTGGTTGATTTAGGGCATCCATAACCTTTATATCCAGAAAAAGCTTCTGGCAGAGACCACAATTACATTGGAAAAAGAAAGCTCAGGTGACGGAGTGCGTGGCTGAAGTGGAGGTTAACCAGGTATGGGCAGTATGGCCATGAAGTCTGTAGCATGGTGGTTAGCATAAATGCTTCACAGCTCCAGGGTCCCAGGTTCGGTTCCCGGCTGGGTCACTGTCTGTGCGGAGTCTGCACGTCCTCCCCGTGTGTGCGTGGGTTTCCTCCGGGTGCTCCGGTTTCCTCCCACAGTCCAAAGATGTGCGGGTTAGGTGGATTGGCCATGATAAATTGCCCGTAGTGTCCTAATAAGTAAGGTTAAGGGGGGGGGGGGGGGGTTGTTGGGTTACGGGTATAGGGTGGATACGTGGGTTTGAGTAGGGTGATCATGGCTCGGCACAACATTGAGGGCCGAAGGGCCTGTTCTGTGCTGTACTGTTCTATGTTCTATGTTCATGGCCAGACACGGTCCTTGGGCAGGACCGGAACCCAAGAAGCAGGAAGAAGTCAGGTGTCAACCCAAATCTAAGGTAGCTGCTATCATTGCGGGGAGGACAGGAGACCTGCCATGTTCTGGAGTTCATGTGCTTCCAATGCAGCATGTTGCCGTGTGAGACAAAGCACGCCAATGCATAATGAAACAACAGCAGCAGCAGTCCACAGCACCACTGAACATAATGGAGAATAGCTCTGAAGAGGAGCATGCACTGTATCAGTTGAATGCAGTCCAATTGATTAAGCTGGCCCCGATTGAAATTGTCTTAAGGGTAAATGGTAGACGCCTTAAAATGGAAGTTGACACCGGGGCTTTGGTGACTATAATTGGTGAGTAGACTTTTCAATACCTTTGTGCAGAAACCCAGGGCTGCATTCTCCGGTCGCCAACGCCAAATCGCGTTTGGCGATCAGCCGGATAGTCTTTCCCTTTTATTCCATGAGCTAGAATTTTACTCAGATTTATGACTGGATAGAGGTGTACAAGGTGATGAGAGGCATGGATCGAGTGGATAGTCAGAGACTTTTTCCCAAGGCAGAAATGGCTGTCACGAGGGGACATAATTTTACGGTGATTGGAGGAAAGTATAGGGGAGATGTCAGGGGTAGATTCTTTACACAGAGAGCGGTGGGTGTGTGGAATGCACTGCCAGCAGAGGTGGTGGTCAGAGTCATTAGGGGCATTTAATCTAATCTTGTACAGGCACATGGACAGCAATAAATTGAAGGGGTGTAGGTTAGATTGATCTTAGACTAGGATAAATGGTCAGCACAACATCGTGGGCTGAAGGGCCTGTACTGTGCTGTACTGTTCTATGTTCTATATCTATGTTCTATGTCTATGTTCTATATGTCTGTTGTGTGGCACTGGATCAAATTCCACAGTTTCATTCTGCTTCTGAAATAGTCCTTGAGGCAAAAGCAATAGGGCGTTCTGTACCATCTCCCATTTTGTGGGATAAAACCACCTCTTTACAGTGAGGGGACACATCACATGTCAGCACTATTGGTATGCCTGGGTCAAAATGCACCTGGAGATTTGAAGACTGTAATGCTGAGACTGTAATTCACGACTGAGAAGGCTTCCTCTTGGGGGGTTCTTCATTGCCACCGCTGATTCTTCCTGAACAGCTGATGTAATGGTGTCAATGTATTGGCTGAATTCAAAATAAACCTTCCATTATCATTGACCATACCGAGGAAGGATTTACGCTTGCTGGTTCCAGGAATGTCTCGTATGGTCTTGACTTTTTCTTCCAATGTGCAACCCTGTCTCATCAACTCAAAATTCTGGGTATGTCACCTCTCAGGCCTACTAAGTATATTTTTTGAGTTTTAGGTGGATCCCTGCATCACGGAACCTCTTTAATATTTCCTCTATGCTGGCCATATGTTCTTCTGGTGCAGTGCTGGTGACTAGCACATCATCGAGGTAAACCACTTCCTTCAGAATTCCTTGGAGGAGATTTTTATCTAATGCTGGAAGACACCGCAGGCTAAAGTGAAGCCGAATGGAAGTCTGGTATACTGGAAGAGGCCTTTGTGTGTATTGACTGTAGCAACCCTCTGAGACTCCTCATCTAACTCTTGTTGCAGATAGGCGTGACTGGGGTCCAATTTTGAGTAGGTGAGGCCCCTGCCTTGAATTTGGGGGATCGGATACCGATTAATGTGGAAGACTTGATTTATCGGCAGTTTATCGTCCCTCATGTCGTTATCGAACGATCAGGTTTAAGGACAGAAATAATTGGCAATGCTGTCCACTCTGAAAACTGAACCAGATTGATTAGACCCAGCTCTTCCTGTCTCGTTAGCTCTGTTTTAATCTTCTGATGCAATGCATATTGCAATGGTCTTGCTCTGAAGAACTCGGGAGTCAAATCTGAATGAACATATATCTGGCTTGAACGCCCCTAATCCAGTCCAATTCCTTGTGGAAGATGTCTTCATACCTCCGTAAGACATCTTGGAGGATGGCATTAGATATGTTGAAGGCTTCCAGCCAGTTGAGCCTAATCTTCTGTAATCAGTCTCTTCCCAACAGACTGGGTCTAAGTCCTTCCACCACAACCAGCGGCAGATTGGGCTCCTACCCTCTGTAGACCACTGGGGTATTGGTTGTTCCAAAGATCATCAAAATTTCCCCAGAGTATGTTGAAAGCATGGCTGTAGTACTCCTTCAGCTTAAAACTTCAGGCTGGATTCTCAAATTCTGGGCTATGTCCCCACGCTGGCGTGGAAACGGTGGCATTTTATGACAGAAAAAATGGCGTAAAATGGCCACCGATTCCCCGCTTTGCTGCGGGCTAGCAGCAAGGCAGTGGGCTAGCAGCAAGGCAGTGGAGATCAGCCAGCTCCAGCTGCCAATACAACCTGGAAAATTCTCAGGGTCCGTGGCCGTGTTACATGGCGGAGGCCGTTCGTGGACCAAGCCCGCAAAATAGTGCCCCCTCTTTGGCCGGCTCGTGCGCCCCAGACCATCACCCCCCACAGTGCCCCAGCCCCAAATAAAGTCCTCCCTGCCCGCGGATCAGCCCTCCCACAACTGTGGCGGCACTGGACTGAGTCCGCAGCCGCCACGCCGAGTTCCCAACGGATGAGACCACACGTGACCGACGGCGGCGGGAACTCGGACGGTCGGGGACAGAGCATCAGGGAGGGGCCTTAGACAATGTCCTGAGGCCGTCGATACGTGGTATGCCGTACTCTCTGAGTACACCGCTTTGGAGGGGGCGGGGCATCGCGAAAGCAGCGCCGCCTCCGATTTGGTCGGGAATTGTGATTCTCAGCCAATTCCTTCTGATACGGCACTGGATAGTGAAAGGGAAAGTAGGAAGTTGGATAAGATATGGGCTGAGGAAAGTTTGTAGTGGAATTCCCCAGAGGTCAGTGTTGTGACCCTTGCTCTTCCTGATATATATCAATGACTTAGACTATGGTGTTCACAAATAAAAACAGAAAATGCTACACTCAGCTGGTCTGGCCGTATCTGTGAAGAGAGAAAGAAAGTTAACGTTTCGAGTCCGTATTACTCTTGATCAGAGCTGAAGAGGGATAGCAATGTTATGGATTCTATAGTTGGAGACGGGGTGGAGAAAGTGGAGCAGCATAGGAGGTCAGGGATAGTGGGAGCTGAGGAGAGATTGACAAAGATGTCATAGACACAATACAAAGGCATTAAAGACTAAAGAAGGTGCTGATCATGGCATAAAGGTAAGGTAGGGGAATAGAGGGAAAAGATCAGTGCTCAGTGAAAGCAAAATCTCCTTCAATTTTGTCTCAGCTCACCAGTGCAGGAATCAGGCTCCTGGATCAGGCCACCATTTTTAAATACCACCCGACCCCCCCCTCAGCCACCCCACCGTGGCTTCTAGACACCTCCACAATCCGGTGCCGTATCAGAAGGAATCGGCTGGGGGGGGGGGGGGGGGGGGGGGGCGTGGGATGAGGGCTGCTGGGGGGATGCGGAAAGGGCGTGCGGGGGGGTGGGGAGGGGGGTGGGGGATAAGTTAGGACATCACCCTCACCTAAAATTATTATCAAGTGAGCCTATCTCACATCTAGTTAGAGCCTATCCTACATCTAGGGCTGGTTTAGCTCAGTGGGCTAGACAACTGGCTTGTAATGCAGAACAGGGCCAGCAGTGCACGTTCAATTCCCGTACTGGCTGAGAATTCTGAATTCTCTCTCTGTATACCCAAACAGGCGCCGGAATGTGGCGACTAGGGACTTTTCACAGTAACTTCATTGAAGCTTACTTGTGACAATAAAAGATTATTATTATCATAGTTTTGGGCAGCACGGTGGCACAGTGGTTAGCGTTGTCGCCTACGGCGCTGAGGGCCCGGGTCTGGGTCACTGTCCGTGTGGAGTTAGCACATTCTCCCCGTGTCTGCGTGGGTTTCACCCCCACAACCCAAAGATGTGCAGACTAGGTGGATTGGCCACGCTAAATTGCCCCTTAATTGGAAAAAAATAATTGGGTACTCTAAAATTAAAAAAATAATAATTATTATTAGAGCTTCACTTTGAGTTAACACAAGGACACATTTCTAACATCTGAGGAAGGAACAATCACTATTTATCACTGCAAACATGCTCATGTTTGCTGCTGCTTATCTGTAGACTCTTTGAATTGGCCCCAGCACCGGGGAGATCATTCAGCCCTTTCTGTTCGTGCTGGCCCGTAATTATCGACAGCAATCCAAAAGGAATCCCACTGCTATAGTCTTCAGCTTCTCGTCACCTTTGTTTTCACTGCTGCAAATATTTATCCAATATTCCCTTAAAAAGCTGCAATAGCCTTTGCAGTGCAATCCATTCTTCAATAAAATAAATGTCTGTAAACAAGAAAAATTCTCCTAACTCAGCCCTCGCTGCTAACAACAATTTATATTAATGCCTTTCATCACAAACACCCCAGCCGGAGAAGGTACTATTTACCTTTCACTATTGGTGAATATAGGCTAAACGTAGTTTGCGGGTAAAGCTATGGTCTGAGAGCATCTTTCCAAAGCCTAGCTGATGACAAGTTGTCTCACTGATAGGTCCAGTAAGCTGAATACAGTAACACAGTTTACTGTTTGATTGCTGGGCACACTACACTACTGAGACATAATGAAAGAAAGGGAACACTCTGGATCACAGACAATAAAGGGCTACTTACAAGAGTGATTGTTGATGCTGTATACAAAGAATCATCTTAGAAAGTATGAGAACACAGTAGTAAGCTTAATAGATTTTTTTTCCAGAAAGTATACTGTGTATGCTTGTAAAATTAGCAATGAATGCCAGAATTTT
The DNA here is from genome assembly GCF_902713615.1 of Scyliorhinus canicula. Classification (NCBI taxonomy): domain Eukaryota; kingdom Metazoa; phylum Chordata; class Chondrichthyes; order Carcharhiniformes; family Scyliorhinidae; genus Scyliorhinus; species Scyliorhinus canicula. The sequence continues at coordinate 173,688,335 of NC_052146.1, forward strand.
ACACTTCCCCTCCCTTCACCCCTCGCCGAGCAGGTTCTGAGGTTATGGGGAGAGCATGAAATTGCAGGGAACGGGATTCCCTCCAGTTTCGTGCCCTCCCTAACCTCACAGCAATTTTACATTAGGGCGGCCAGGGCCTCAGACGAGAAGCCCACCTTTCCCCAATTTAGGCCCTTAAATGGTTAATTAAGGGCCCTTCTCATCCAGCCTAAGTAGTGGACAGATGACACCTCGGGAGAACCCAAAAATGAAGATAAGTCGATCTCAGGTGGAAAGGGGGAGGGACTGTTCTCCTGCCTCCATTAGAGGCTCCCTTCTGACTGGAGATGCCCTCCCCTTAAGGCCAGGTGACGTCCAGACCTCCTTCCCCACCCAGCCAACCCCCAAGAACCCAATATCCCCCACCCCTTGTGACTCCAAGGACTTTGTTACACTCCCCACCCTGGGAACTCTGATACTTACCTGGACCTCTGGTTCCCAGAGTTAGGCTCTGGTAACTCCATGTAGTGCCTCTTCCGGCCACTACAGCACTGTTGATGGAGGAAATGGAGAGCTGTGAACCACAGTGATTGACCAGCAACTCTCCAAGGCAGGACTTCCTCCTGACTGAGGGGTAGAAGTCATGCCTTATGCCAATCAATGCTTATTAGTACGTAACTTGGGATCCTGGAGTTATGCTTCAGATGGCCAAGCCCCAGGCAACATTTCCAGTGGTATACACTCACCTCTACGTAGATGATAAATGTATAGATGAACATTCTGAAGAAAACTTTTTGACTTTGATCGATGGGTTTTGTGACACCTGGTAAGTGAATGGTAACATTGAAAATGATGGAAGAATGAAATTGTTTTGGTTTCAGTTGTCTCTTCATTCCTCTTCATTCCTTTACGACTTGCTTACATTTTGTCAATTGTATATTTGGCAAGGGCGGCACAGTGGTTAGCACTTCTGCATCACGGTGCCGAGGACCTGGATTCAATCCCGGCCCCAGGTCACTGACCACGTGGTGTTTGCACATTCTCCCCGTGTCTGCGTGGGTCTCACCCCCACAACCCAAAGATGTGCAGGGTAGGTGGATTGACCATGCTAAATTGCCCCTTAAGTGGAATTTTTAAAAAATTGTATGTTTGGAAGCTTATGTGTTGTATATTGGATTTGTTTATTGTCACGTGTACCGAGGTATAGTGAAAAGTATTGTTCTGTGTGCAGCTCAGACAGGTCATTCCATACACGAAAAGAAAATACAGAATAGGGCAAACAATGTAAATACATAGACACAGACATCGGGTGAAGCATACAGGAGTGTAGTATTACTCAGGAGAGAAGATGTGTGAAGAGATCTAGTCAGTCCATAAGAGGGTCATTTAGGAGTCTGGTAACAGCGGGGAAGAAGCTGTTTTTGAGTCTGTTTGTGCGTGTTCTCAGACTTCTGTATCTCCTGCCCGATGGAAGAAGTTGGAAGAATGAGTAAGCTGGGTTGGAGAGGTCTTTGATTATGCTGCCCACTTTCCCCCGGCAGCGGGAGGTGTAGATAGAGTCAATGGATGGGAGGTAGGTTCATGTGATGGACTGGGTATTGTTCACAACTATCTATAGTTTCTTATGGTCTTGGGCCGAGCAGTTGCCATACCAGGCTGTGATGCAGCCAGATAGGATGCTTTCTATGGTGCATCTGTAAAAGTTGGTAAGAGTCAATGCAGACATGCTGAATTTCCTTAGTTTCCTGAGGAAGTATAGGCGCTGTTGGGCTTTCTTGGTCGTAGCGCTACGTAGGTGGATCAGGACAGATTTTTGGTGATGAGCACCCCTAGGAATTTGAAGCTGTCAACCATCTCCACCTCGGCTCCGTTGATGCTGACAGGGGTGTGTACGGTACTTTGCTTCCTGAAGTCAATGATGAACTCTTTAGTTTTGCTGACATTGAGGGAGAGATCGTTGTCATTACACCACTCCATTAGGTTCTCTATTGTCCTCCTGTATTCTGACTCATATTTGTTCGAGATCCGGCCCACTACGGTCGTATCGTCAGCAAACCTGTCGATGGAGTTGGAGCCAAGTTTTGCCACGGAGTTGAGGGTGTATAGGGAGGCAAGTAGGGGGCTAATTACGCAACCTTGTGGGGCACCGGTATTGAGGACGATTGTGGAGGAGGTATTGTTGTTTATCCTTACTGATTGTGGTCTATGGGTCAGGAAGTCAAGGATCCAGTTGCAGAGTGAATAGCCACGTCCTGGGCTTTGGAGCTTTGATATGAGCTTGGCTATGATTATGGTGTTGAAGACGAAGTGGTTAGTTGACCCAAACCTAATAATTTGTCTTATATGTTTCCCCTCTTGGAAAAGCCTCAGAACAGAGGGCAAAGTCTCAGAATAAAGGGGTTCCATTTCAGACTGAGATGAGGAGAAATTTCTTCTCTCAGAGGATTGTGAGTCTTCGGACCCCCTTACCACAGAGAGCTGTGGGGCAGTGTCCTTTTTTATATTTAAGACTGAAATAGATAGATTCTCGATCAGTAAGGGAATCAAGGGTTACGGGGAAAGGACAGGAAAGTAGACGTGAGTAATGTTGGATCAATCGTGATCCTATTGAATGACAGAGTCAGCTCGAGGGACCAATTGGCCTACTCCTGTTTCTATTTCTTATAGTCTTATGGATAATAATTGGGAGCCGCAACCCCTTTTTGAGGTATGGATACTTACCGTGACATAGCAGATTTACCTTCTGAGGGTGGAGTATATTGTCACCACAGTTTAGGAGATATTCAAACAGCCTATTTACTTCCTTTTTTCCTGCTCTTCCAGGTTAAGACCATAAGACCATAAGACATAGGAGCGGAAGTAAGGCCATTCGGCCCATCGAGTCCACTCCACCATTCAATCATGGTTGATTTCAACTCCATTTACCCGCTCTCTCCCCATAGCCCTTAATTCCTCGAGAAATCAAGAATTTATCAATTTCTGTCTTAAAGACACTCAATGTCCAGGCCTCCACCGCCCTCTGTGGCAATGAATTCCACAGACCTACCACTCTCTGGCTGAAGAAATTTCTCCTCATCTCTGTTCTAAAGTGACTCCCTTTTATTCTAAGGCTGTGCCCCCGCGTCCTAGTCTCCCCTGCTAATGGAAACAACTTCCCTACGTCCATCCTATCCAAGCCATTCATTATCTTGTAAGTTTCTATTAGATCTCCCCTCAACCTCCTAAACTCCAATGAATATAATCCCACGATCCTCAGACGTTCATCGTATGTTAGGCCTACCATTCCTGGGATCATCCGTGTGAATCTCCGCTGGACCCGCTCCAGTGCCAGTATGTCCTTCCTGAGGTGTGGGGCCCAAAATTGCTCACAGTATTCTAAATGGGGCCTAACTAGTGCTTTATAAAGCCTCAGAAGTACATCCCTGCTTTTATATTCCAAGCCTCTTGAGATAAATGACAACATTACATTTGCTTTCTTAATTACGGACTCAACCTGCAAGTTTACCTTTAGAGAATCCTGGACTAGGACTCCCAAGTCCCTTTGCACTTTAGCATTATGAATTTTGTCACCGTTTAGAAAATAGTCCATGCCTCTATTCTTTTTTCCAAAGTGCAAGACCTCGCACTTGCCCACGTTGAATTTCATCAGCCACTTCTTGGACCATCCTCCTAAACTGTCTAAATCTTTCTGCAGCCTCCCCACCTCCTCAATACTACCTGCCCCTCCACCTATCTTTGTATCATCAGCAAACTTGGCCAGAATGCCCCCAGTCCCGTCATCTAGATCGTCAATATATAAAGAGAACAGCTGTGGCCCCAACACTGAACCCTGCGGGACACCACTTGTCACCGGTTGCCATTCCGAAAAAGAACCTTTTATCCCAACTCTCTGCCTTCTGTCTGACAGCCAATCATCAATCCATGTTAGTACCTTGCCTCGAATACCATGGGCCCTTATTTTACTCAGCAGTCTCCCGTGAGGCACCTTGTCAAAGGCCTTTTGGAAGTCAAGATAGATAACATCCATTGGCTCTCCTTGGTCTAACCTATTTGTTATCTCTTCAAAGAACTCTAACAGGTTTGTCAGGCACGACCTCCCCTTACTAAATCCATGCTGACTTGTCCTAATCCGACCCTGCACTTCCAAGAATTTAGAAATCTCATCCTTAACGATGGATTCTAGAATTTTGCCAACAACCGAGGTTAGGCTAATTGGCCTATAATTTTCCATCTTTTTTCTTGTTCCCTTCTTGAACAGGGGGGTTACAACAGCGATTTTCCAATCCTCTGGGACTTTCCCTGATTCCAGTGACTTTTGAAAGATCATAACTAACGCCTCCACTATTTCTTCAGCTATCTCCTTTAGAACTCTAGGATGTAGCCCATCTGGGCCCGGAGATTTATCAATTTTCAGACCTTTTAGTTTCTCTAGCACCTTCTCCTTTGTGATGGCAACCATATTCAACTCTGCCCCCTGACTTTCCTGAATTGTTGGGATATTACTCATGTCTTCTACTGTGAAGACTGACGCAAAGTACTTATTAAGTTCCTCAGCTATTTCCTTGTCTCCCATCACTAGATTACCAGCGTCATTTTGGAGCGGCCCAATGTCTACTTTTGCCTCCCGTTTGTTTTTAATGTATTTAAAGAAACTTTTACTATCATTCCTAATGTTACTGGCTAGCCTACCTTCATATTTGATCCTCTCCTTCCTTATTTCTCTCTTTGTTATCCTCTGTTTGTTTTTGTAGCCTTCCCAATGTTGTTCTGTTCACCTTAAGTTGAAACGCTTTGGGACATTTTATATTTTTATAAGCTCTTCATTAATACAAGTTGTTGTTGCTATTTGTTAGCTTTCGTTTTCTTCTATCCCCAGGGATTCTTCTGGCCTCATTTAGAATTAATGGGATGGTACCTAAGCCTCTTGACTGGAGGTTAAGTTGTCAATTTTCACAGCTCTATTTTTGTCACTGTTAGTAAGAACAGATTTTTTTTCCCTTATTGCTAGTTTAAAATTGCTCAGTATTTTATTTTTATTATATTCGACTGACATGTAATTTAGATTTCCACTTAATGTGACCTTTCTGAGGACTTGCTGACTGAGTTATTCTGATCTGAAAGTACTGACTGTTGACGGTAACTCAGTAGCTTTCTACCTTTCAGTTAGACGGAACTTAAAAACAGTAAGTAAATATCTCATAAAGGTTTTCCTACACCAACTATTTGGTAAGAAAATAATTTGTCATAATCAGGCTTATTTTGTATTTTATTTTGTATTTGCAGATGGCGTTGCAGTGGGGAATAATCGGGAGAATAAAACTAACCCTGGAGCTTCTGAGTCACTGAATGCAGTAAACAGCCAACAAATCTCAACCATTGGAAGGATAGTCAACTGGACAGCCAAGCACAGGGCAAAGAGGTCAACCTTCTTCCAAAATGGAATTAAAATCTGCACCACAGAGTCAATCAGGCAGATCATGGCCAGTCACCTAGCATATTACAAGTTAAAGGGTAAGCAATTTATTTTGATGTACAACCACTTTATATTAAGTTAATTTGAAGTTTGATTACTTTGTGTAAATGTGTATCTGGTACCAAACAGATCTGGAACTTTATTTCACTTTTCACATCAGTATCTTCAATGACTGGCACCAGCTTAAGAAACAAGACCCTCTGTTTCTCTCTGTTTGTTCCAAACGCAAACTTCTTTCAAGCAGTCACAGAATCACAGAATAGTACTGCACAGAAGAGGCCCTTTGGCCCATCAAGTCTCCACCAATGCATGAAAAACACCTGCCCTGCCTACCTAATCTCGTATGCCAGCACTTGGCCCATAGCCTTGAAAGTTAAGCTGCGTCAAATACTCATCCAGGCACTGTTTAAAGGATGTGAGGAAACTCGCCTTTACCACCCACCTGGGCAGTGCATTCCAACCCATCACCATCCTCTGGGTAAAAAAGGTTTTCCTCAAATCCACCCTAAACCTCCTGCCCCTCACCTTGAACTAAGGGGGACAGCTGCTTCCTATCCATCTTGTCTATACCCCTCATAATCGTCTACACCTCAATCAGGTCGCCTCTCAATCTTCTTTGCTCCAGCGAGAATAAAAACAAGCCTATCCAACTGCTTTTCAAAACTTATTGGACAGAAAGTACCAAGATCAATTGAGTTAACTTTCCATAATCTGAGGATTCACAGGATACAATAATGGAGTTGGTGACCAATCACAGTAATCCAGCATTATCAGTTGGTCGACAAGAGAGTCAGACTTGACATCAGGGGGAAACCCCAATGATAACAGTGGGAACTGTAGGAGCCATCCACCTATTGCTACTAAACCTGACATGATTCTCATGTCACTCATATACTGCATCGCTATCTTTTTTTTTCTGTTAGAAATCTATCCTAACTGTATTTGCATTCCTCGGGAGCTATCACATAGATTTACCACTCGCTCACTGAAATTATAGCCGCAACATTTACACTTCCAAGATGAGTGAGGGAGTTGTAGTGTGGAGAATTATAAATTAAACCCATGTGAACCCACCACAGCATGTCACCCACATTTGTCACCATATTTACCATGGCAGGTTTCAGGGATTACATACAAACATACAAATTAAGAGCAGGAGTAGGCCAGTCAGCCTCTCGAGCCTGCTATTGCTATTCAATACGATCATGGCTCATCTGATTGTGGCCTTAGCTTCACATTCCACCTCGCCCCAATAGCCTTTGTGTGTCCCACTGCATAGTAGCAAATTATTCATATTTAAATCAGGCTCCTGTGCTGGAATTGGGAGCCCAATCTGAAATTCATTGGTGCTGCCTGGGTTTCCTCGGGCCATGCCACTCTGCAGCCAAGGGGTGGCAGAAGCTTCCCTTGCTGTTCTAGGTGGTGGAGGTTGCAGAATTGGAGAGTGCTGCTATTGGATTATTGGCAAGTTGCTGTATTGCATCCTGCAGATGATACACACTGCAACCATGGTACGCTGGTGGTGGAAAGAGTGAATGTTTAAGGTGGTGGTTGGAGTGTCAATCAGGAAGAGTGCTTTATCCTGGACGGTGTCGAGCTCCTTGAGTGTCATTGGAGCTGCACTCATCAAAGCAAGTGGAGAGTATTCCATTACACTCCTGTCTTGTGCCCCATAAATTGCAGACAGGCTTTGGGAAATCAGAAGAAGAGTTACGCACAGCAGAATTCTCAGTCTCGGGCTTGCTCTTGTAGCCACAGTATTTACATGGCTGCTCTGGTTAAGTTTCCAGTCAGTGGCAATCCGCAGATTATTGAAGTGTAGCATTCAGCGATGATAATGCGCTTGAGCTCCAAGAGGAGATGGATAGATTCCTTTTTGTTGGAGATGGTTATTGTTTGATACTTGTGTGGCACAAATGTTACTTGCCACTTCTCAGTCCATGCTTGAAGGTAGTCCTAGTCTGCTTCATTATCTGTGAAGTTGCAAATGCAACTGAACAATGTACAATCATCAGTCGACATCTCCACATCGAACCTTATGATGAAGGGAAAGTCATTGATGTTAGATTTGGTTCCCTGAGGAACTCCTGCGGTAAGGTCCTGAGACTGAGATGACTGATGTCCAACAACCACAAACATCTTGCTTTGTGCTCAGTATGACTCCAGAACAGCGAAGATTTTCCCCCATGCTTCCCATTAACTTCAATTTTACAAGATCCCTTTGATACCATACTCGGTGAAAAGGCAGTCACTTTCACCTGACCTCTGGAGTTCAACTCTTCTATCTATGTTTGATCCAAGGCTGTAATGAGAACTGGGGCCCAACTTTTGCATTGCTGAGAAGATTGTTATTGAGTTAGTGCTGCTTGATAGCACTGTCAGTGATTCCTTGTATTACTTAGCTGATAATCAAGAGTCGGCTGAGAGTGTGGTAACTGATTACATTTTGAGGACAGGATACACCGGGGTAATTTTCAACCTTGGAAAGCTGCCAGTGTTGTAGCTGTACTGAAACAGCTTGGTTAGAGGCACGGCTAGTTCAGTACCACAGCTGGATGCAGTCAGGGTCCATATGGTGGAATTTTGGAGTTTTCTTTTCCTAAATGTTGGTTCCAGTAGGAAAAGCGGAGGGTAGCCCACCACCTGCCTTGCTGGATTTTTCCACCATATTTTGAAACTTGTACTTAACTGCACCCTCAGCAAGTTCTGTTCACCAATTCCCCCATTTTACAAAATCTGTTGTAACCCCCATCAACATGACGTTACAAGCCTTCATCTCCACAAGGACTATATAGTGGTCGCAGCCGCCAATACTGTCATGGATACTGTCATAATATACACCAATATATCATGGTGCAGACACATACTGATGGACATACACAGGGACCAATCAACATGTACAAACACCACAGCCAATCACCAGTTAGAACACACGCACCATAAAGGCAGAGGGCATCACTTTTTCCGCTCATTCGGGATGCTGCCTCTCAGAAGCACAAGAGCTCATCAAGTATAGTACAAACTCACACCACGTGCTGAGAGATTCAACTAGTTCGGACAGGCACAGGTCTCTAGTTAAACTAGCATCGTATAAACCCACAGTTATAGTATGTCTATTATTTTATAAGAGTTAATAAAATAGTGTTGAACCTTCTTGAGTGTTGGTGGCATATATCTGCTTCACAAGTCCACAGTGCCCAACACTTCAGACACATGCACCTGCAGCAGGTAGATTGCTGAGGAAAACATCAAGTACGATTATTCTCGTGCTGCTTTCCACACTACCTACCACAAAGCCCAGTCCGGCAAATGTCTCCTTCAGGACTCGGCCACCCCAGTCGTTGGTGGTGTTTCCAATCAATTCTTGACAATGGACATTGAAGTTTCCCATCCTATGCAACCCTCAATTCATCTTTCAAATGTTATTCAACATGGTGGTGTACTGGTTCATCAGCCCTGGGAGACCAGTGGGGGCGGTGGGGGGGTGATCAGCAGAATTTCTTTGAGCCAATAACGAGATGTCACAGGGCCACTTGCTCCCAACAGCAACCCTCTGACCCAACCACTAGTAGGCCTATTGGGTCAGTGAGACAGGACACACCCAGGCATGGTGATGGAGGAGTTTGAGACAGCGTTTAAATTATATGATTTTGTGAGGATGTCCAATCTGATTCTTGCTTGATTACAGCCTTTGTGAAGAGCTCCCAATCTTATTTGCAGATGACACTAAAGTCGGTGGAGTTGTGGACAGTGCGGAAGGATGTTACAAGTTACAGGAGGACATAGATAAGCTGTAGAGCTGGGCTGACAGGTGGCAAATGGAGTTTAATGCAGAAAAGTGTGAGGTGATTCATTTTGGTAGGAATAACAGGAATACAGAGTACTGGGCTAATGGTAAGATACTTCGTAGTGTGGATCAGCAGAGAGATCTCGATGTCCATGTACATAGATCCCTGAAAGTTGCCACCCAGGTTGAGAGGGTTGTTAAGAAGGCGTACGGTGTGTTAGATTTTATTGGTAGAGGGATTGAGTTTCGGAGCCATGAGGTCATGTTGCAGCTGTACAAAACTCTGGTGCGGCCGCATTTGGAATATTGCGTACAATTCTGGTCGCCGCATTATAGGAAGGATGCGGAAGAATTGGAAAGGGTGCAGAGGAGATTTACCAGGGTGTTGCCTGGTAGGAGGGAAAATCTTATGAGGAAAGGCTGAGGGACTTGAGTCTATTTTCATTAGAGAGAAGAAGGTTAAGAGGTAACTTAATTGAGGCATACAAGATGATCAGAGGATTAGATAGGGTGGACAGTGAGAGCCTTTTTCCTCGGATGGAGATGTCTAGCACGAGGGGACATAGCTTTAAATTGAGGGGAGATAGATATAGGACAGATGTCAGAGGTAGGTTCTTTACTCAGAGAGTAGTAAGGGCGTGGAATGCCCTGCCTGCAACAGTAGTGGACTCGCCAACACTAAGGACATTCAAATGGTCATTGGATAGACATATGGATGATAAGGGAATAGTGTAGATGGGTAAAAGCAAATTATTGCGGATGCGGGAACCTGAAACGAAAGGGAAAATGCTGGAAAATCTCAGCAAGTCTGGCAGCATCTGTAGGGAGAGAAAAGAGCTAACATCGAGTCCGATGACTCTTTGTCAAAGCTGGAGTGTAGATGGGCTTTAGAGTGGTTTCACAGATTGGTGCAACATCAAGGGCCGAAGGGCCTGTACTGCGCTGTAATGTTCTATGTTCTACGTTGGCATAATTCCCCAACTTTGCAAAGCTGACTGAGCAGGGCATGCCTTTGTTGTTTACCATGCTTTAAATAAATAAAATATACAATAAATAACCTTTTATTGTCACAAGTAGGCTTACATTAACACTGACATGAAGTTACTGTGAAAAGCCCCCAGTCGCCACATTCCAGCGCCTGTTCGGGTACACAGAGGGAGATTTCAGAATTCTCAGCTGGTATGGGAATTGAACCCGCACTGCTGGCCTTGTTCTGCATCACAAACCAGCTGTCTAACCCACTGAGCTAAACCAGCCGTCTGGTCTATGTTAGGGGTTCTCTCCAATTTTATTCAACTTTTTAACAGCAGTTTAATACAACTGAGTGGCTTACGTGGCCACTTCAGATAGCAGTTGTTAGCAGTTAAGAGTCAGTTCGCTGGATATGGACCTGGGGTCACTTATATAAGAACATAAGAACATAAGAACTAGGAGCAGGAGTAGGCCATCTGGCCCCTCGAGCCTGCTCCGCCATTCAATTAGATCATGGCTGATCTTTTGTGGACTCAGTTCCACTTTCCGGCCCGAACACCATAACCCTTAATCCCTTTATTCTTCAAAAAACTATCTATCTTTACCTTAAAAACATGTAATGAAGGAGCCTCAACTGCTTCACTGGGCAAGGAATTCCATAGATTCACAACCCTTTGGGTGAAGAAGTTCCTCCTAAACTCAGTCCTAAATCTACTTCCCCTTATTTTGAGGCTATGCCCCCTAGTTCTGCTGTCACCCGCCAGTGGAAACAACCTGCCCGCATCTATCCTATCTATTCCCTTCATAATTTTAAATGTTTCTACAAGATCCCCCCTCATCCTTCTAAATTCCAACGAGTACAGTCCCAGTCTACTCAACCTCTCCTCATAATCCAACCCCTTCAGCTCTGGGATTAACCTAGTGAATCTCCTCTGCACACCCTCCAGTGCCAGTACGTCCTTTCTCAAGTAAGGAGACCAAAACTGAACACAATACTCCAGGTGTGGCCGCACTAACACCTTATACAGTTGCAACATAACCTCCCTAGTCTTAAACTCCATCCCTCTAGCAATGAAGGACAAAATTCCATTTGCCTTCTTAATCACCTGTTGCACTTGTAAACCAACCTTCTGTGACTCATGCACTAGCACACCCAAGTCTCTCTGAACAGCGGCATGCTTTAATATTTTATCGTTTAAATAATAATCCCGTTTGCTGTTATTCCTACCAAAATGGATAACCTCACATTTGTCAACATTGTATTCCATCTGCCAGACCCGAGCCCATTCACTTAACCTATCCAAATCCCTCTGCAGACTTCCAGTATCCTCTGCACTTTTCGCTTTACCACTCATCTTAGTGTCATCTGCAAACTTGGACACATTGCCCTTGGTCCCAAACTCCAAATCATCAATGTAAATTGTGAACAATTGTGGGCCCAACACGGATCCCTGAGGGACACCACTAGCTACTGATTGCCAACCAGAGAAACACCCATTTATCCCATTTATAAGCCAGGCCAACTAGGTAAAGCAGATTTCCTTCCCTCCAGGGCATGGGGCATGGAAAATTTTCAGACTGGAGACCAGTTACCAGTGGTGTACCACAGGGATCAGTGTTGGGTCCTCTGCGATTTATGATTTTTATCAATGACTTGGAGGAGGGGGCTGAAGGGTGGGTCAGTAAATTTGCTGATGACACCAAGATTGGTGGAGTAGTGGATGAGGTGGAGGGCTGTTGTAAGATGCAAAGAGACATTGATAGGATGCAGAGCTGGGCTGAAAAAGGGCAGATGGAGTTTAACCCTGATAAGTGCGAGGTAATTCATTTTGGTAGAAAAAATTTGAATGCGGATTACAGGGTCAACGGCAGGGTTCTGAGGAACTTGGAGGAACAGAGAGATCTTGGGGTTTATGTCCACAGATCTCTGAAGGTTGCCACTCAAGCGGATAGAGGCGTGAAGAAGACCTATAGTGTGTTAGCGTTGATTAACAGGGGGTTTGAGTTTAAGAGCCGCGGGGGTATGCTGCAACTATACATGACCCTGGTGAGACCACATTTGGAGTATTGTGCGCAGTTCTGGTCACCTCATTAAAGGAAGGATGTGGAAGTATTGGAAAGGGTGCAAAGGAGATTTACCAGGCTGCTGCCTGGTTTGCAGGATAGGGTCTTATGAGGAAAGGTTGAGGGAGCTAGGGCTTTTCTCTTTGGAGCGGAGGAGGATGAGAGGCGACTTAATAGAGGTTTATAAGATGATGAGGGGGATAGATAGAGTGGACGTTCAGAGACTATTTCCTCGGGTGGATGTAACTGTTACAAGGGGGCTTAACTATACGATTCAGGGTGGGAGATATAGGAGGGATGTCCGAGGTAGGTTCTTTACTCAGAGAGTGGTTAGGGTGTGGAATGGACTGCCTGCTGTGATAGTGGAGCCGGACACTTTAGGAACTTTCAAGCGGTTATTGGATAAGCACATGGAGCACACCACAATGACAAGGAGTGGGATAGCTTGATCTTGGTTTTGGACAATGCTCGGCACAACATCGAAGGCCGAAGGGCCTGATCTGTTCTGTACTGTTCTGTGTTCTATGTTATTACTCATCCAGTATTCTAGATTACTAGTCCAGTAGCATAACCATTATGTGAATATTCCCACCCAAATGCTGATCTTCTCTCACTCGGAATTGTCATCTCTTCCCTCTCAATATTGGGGACGATCCACAAGGGTCTGGGGCTGCCTGCCTGCTGGCAAATTAATTGATGGCGGGATTTGAACCTCGGTCCCCAGCCCATTGGCCTTGATTTCTGGCCCAGTGACATTATCACTACTCCACCGTCTCCCCATTATTATAGAAATTCTAACATTAGTTCTGAAAACTGAGTCTACATCTGTGTCATCCTGAGACTCTTTCTAAAAAGATAAAAGTTACCTCTTATTTAATGCACTGTATAATCTCATTTTCTAGCCACGTTGAAAAATGTATAACAATCATCTTCTCAAAACAAAAACTGTGATGCATTTGGCAAATTATGTAACTTACATAATTTTTGCTTCATGAGTCGGTCAGCTTTTTAAAAAGCATAAACCCATGTCAAAAGCTTAAGTTCTTGATTCAGGTTTGCCATTTAATTGAGATCATGTCAAGTATATCCTTTATTTCACTCTCTAGACTCCTAACTAGCTTCTAATCCTGTTAGTCGCTGTTCTAACATCCTCGAGATGTGTGTCTCTGAAATGATCCTGTTTATGTTCTATTAAATTGAGGGGTAATAGATATAGGACAGAGGTCAGAGGTAGGTTTTTTATGCAAAGAGTGGTGAGGCCGTGGAATGCCCTACCTGCAACAGTAGTGAACTCGCCAACATTGAGGGCATTTAAAAGTTTATTGGATAAGCATATGGATGATAATGGCATAGTGTAGGTTAGATGGCCTTTAGTTTTTGACTTCCCATGTCGGTGCAACATCGTGGGCCGAAGGGCCTGTACTGCACTGTATCGTTCTATGTTCTATTTCCCATTCTTCCATCTCATTTGAAATACCTTGAATTCTAGGACGCTCAACATATTAATGCTGATACCGCTTGTCTTCTGCTATGAGCTCTTGGCCTGGCTGTGGGTCAGAGGTTCTTGGGTTCAAATCTCTCCCCAGACCTTTCAACACATAATCAATGCTGTCTCTACTATACAATAATGAGGTTGCTACAATGTCAGAGATCCTGTCCTCTGAAGGGAATGTTAAACTAAGGCCCCTTTTGCCCCCACAAGTGGCTGTCGGTGATCCCATAGCACAACTGCATTTTTTTAAAAAGCAGCAAAGGTGTCCTGGTCAATATTTGTCACTCAACAAACATTGCTAAAACAAGTTATCTGATCATTTATCTTAACTAGTGTTTATGCACAGACTGGTTGCTGTGGTAAGCACTATAAAAGAGGCTTACAGATTGCAAAGCAATTTGAATTGTCCTGAGGTGGCAAAGAATCTGCAGCGATTCAAGAAGACGACTCATCAAACACCTTCTGAAGGGCAAGTAGGATTGGGCAATAATTTCTGGCCTTGTCAGTGGTGCTCTCATCTTACGAATGAATTTAAAATAAATTCCTTTTATTCCTATAAACTGTCATCTGATCCAGCCACTCACTCTGTTGTGAAACTTGACGGGCTTTTAATCCTTTCCCATATCCACATTGAACAGAGCAATCACTCCCACAATGGCAACTGTTCATTCTAATGCCCGCTGTCTACCAGTTATAACAAATGCTACATGTATTTAGCTCCATGTATCTTATTGGGCCTGTCCACCCATCAGTCCTTCTGTTAGACCATGAACCAAGGTTGCACCAAGGAGCCCTGAAGGCTCCCTTCAACTCTTCCTCATTCCTCCTCCTAAAGGTTCCAGATCCTGATGATGTTGGGATTTTTGTTTTTTATCCTGGGTTCCAGCTTATGCACAAATCTCATGTGGATGCTGGGACCATGTGCCAGGACTATGTAGAGTAGGAAAATTGCAACATTAATCAGTGCGTAACACTGATTTGTCTCCATAGATTCCCTACTGTGCAGATGGAGGCCATTTACATAAAATTTACAGTGCAGAAGGAGGCCATTCGGCCCATCGAGTCTGCACCGGCTCTTGGAAAGAGCACCCTACCCCCTACCCAAGGTCAACACCCCACCCTATCTCCATAACTCAGTAATCCCACCCAACACTAAGGGCTATTTTGGACACTAAGGGCAATTTATCATGGCCAATCCACCTAACCTGCACATCTTTGGACTGTGGGAGGAAACCGGAGCACCCAGAGGAAACCCACGCACACACGGGGAGGACGTGCAGACTCCGCACTGACAGTGACCCAAGCCGGAATCGAACCTGGGACCCTGGAGCTGTGAAGCGATTGTGCTATCCACAATGCTACCGTGCTGCCCACAATTTGACCATCGAGTCTTCACAGACCCTCTGAAAGAGCATTCTACCAAGGCCCACTCCGCATAACCCCACCTAACGTACACATCATTGGACTGTGGGAGGAAACCGGAGCACCCGAAGGAAACCCACGCAGGCACAGAGAGAATGTGCAAACCTCACACAGACAGTCACCCAAGGTCAGAATTGAACCAGGGTGCCTGGCGCTGTGAGGCAGTACTGTTAACCACTGTGACACCATGCCGTCCCTATTGGTTACACTTGAACGAAATAAACTCATAGAGCCACAGGTATTGAGCAGCGGGGGTGGGGGGGAGTGGGGGTGGGGTGGGACTGACTGGATTGTTGGACATCGTCCTGGCATGGGCCAAATGCCCTCCTTCTGTGCCGTAAATGACTTTATAACTATATAGAAGCAGCCAAGTTGGGTCTTGAGTAGCAGTGGTTAGCACTGTTGCTTCAACTGCCCCAGGGTCCCGGATTCGATTCCCGCTTGGATCACTGTCTGTGCAGAGTCAGCACGTTCTCCCCGTATCTACGTGGGTTTTTCCGGGTGCTCCGGTTTCCTTGTCCCGAAAGACGTACTTGTTAGATGAATTGGACATTCTGAATTCTCCCTCTGTGTACCCAAACAGGTGCCAGAATGTGGCAACTAGGAGCTTTTCACAGTAACTTCATTGCAGTGTTAATGTAAGCCTACTTGTGACAATAATAAAAATTATTCTTATAGACTGAAAAAACAGTTTGGCCCACATTTAACTCAAGGCAGCATCTTGGAAACGGATTTGTAGCTTGCGATAGGAACGATGGCCTAGAGGATTGTTAAGGGGCTGGTTGACAATTAAATTGCTTGCAAGAGCTCATTAAAGGGATGGTATGCCACTTTAGTAACAACAACAGCAGCCAGCTGAACAGGGGTGAATAGGTTGTTGCTGCAAATTGAAATAATGCTGAGCTTTCGGTTTGCTCTTTCTGGTTGACATCAACTTTGCTGAACCTGAAAAATACTTTTGATGCACATCGGGAGACTTTCTATAATTTGTCTTGATTGTAAAGTAAAGTCGCCATAGTCCCAGATGACCATCAACTGATTTCCCCCTTTGAGGGGGAGAGCTGACTGGTGGTAATTTAAATTGAGGATCACCACACCTCAGGCGAGGGCCAAGGTTGAGAAGACAGGGCTGCCATGAATAACCTCAGCCTGATTGGAGATTGAACCCACGCTGCTGGCCTCACTCTGCATCACGAACCAGCTGTCCAGCCAACTGAGCTAAACCGGCCTACAAGTGTATCCACACGTTATTGACAGCTCTGCTGTATATTCTCTCAGGACATCAGCCAGATAGAGTGATTACTGTGCTGCTATACCTTATTGGAGTTAAGAGGAGAAATTGAGTGCTCTGAGAAACCCCAGACACTAGCTGAGCACTCGTGTGTGGTATTTTGAAAGGATAGACCATGATAGACCATTCTGGCTTGGGTCACTGTCTGTGCGGAGTCTGCACATCCTCCCCGTGTGCGTGGGTTTCCTCCGGGTGCTCCGGTTTCCTCCCACAGTCCAAAGATGTGCAGGTTAGGTGGATTGGCCATGCTAAATTGCCCTTAGTGTCCAAAATTGCCTGAAGTGTTGGGTGGGGTTACTGGGTTATGGGGATAGGGTGGAGGTGTGGACCTTGGGTAGGGTGCTCGTTCCATGAGCCGGTGCAGACTCGATGGGCCGAATGGCCTCCTTCTGCACTGTAAATTCTATGATAAGGTACAAACAAGCAAGAGCTTTATTGGAAAGGCATCTTCTCTAAAAGCTGCTAGATTAGGCTGACTGTTAGTCCACCCATACTGCCGATGACATCATCAATTACATCACATGTTCAAACTCTTAAAATAACCTGGTTCCAACTTGGGACAACCATGAATACACAATACTTTCCTCCCCCTTTACATCAGAGGTGCCTGCAACAAAACAGTCTGATGTTAGCAATCAAAATTTACAATATCAACAATTAACAAGCACAACAGCAAATAAGTTAGAGGACATCAATTTCTGTGTGGTTGATGGTGGACTTCAGGCATCTTTTTTTTCATGTTGACTGCAGCCTCTGGAGTTTTTGCCTGAGTTTGGGCGTCTTCTGTAGTTGCCTCAACCGGAATCAACACCGTGTTTGCAGGTTGACTCGGTGTTAAAATGTCCTCAACTGAGGTAATGTTTTCCACAGCTGTTTCTGGTATTGTCAGGTTCTCGGTAATGTCTAGGTCTCCACTTGGCACAGTTCGTACAGACTCTCGGTTGACTCTGTCTCTGGCAAACCTGTTCTAGCTGCTAACAGTTGGTCAATGTAACTTCTCCACACAACATGGTCCTAAGTTTGAACAGTGTAGGAAATTGGTCCTGTCTGTGCTAACATGGTGGCAGGTATCCACTTCTCACTGATGGTAAAGTTCCTTGCCAGTACTTCTTGACCTTTATGAAAAACATGGCATTTAGCCCTGTTCTCATATCATACAACCTGATTCGGCTGCTTTTTCAGAGCTTTCACTTCAGAGGCTAGTTCTTTAGTTTGTGCTCCTGGCTGTTTTACCATTGCCAATCTATTTTTCAATCTGTTTTTTCATTGCCAACCACTGCCCCTCCAGCCTCCATACCAAGGCCTCCTTTACCTGAATTTCATGGCACAGCCTCCTGAGATGGCACGGTGGCACAGTGGTTAGCACTGCTGCCTCAGAGCTCCAGGGGCCCGGGTTCAATTCTAGCCTTGGGTGACTGCGTGGAGTTTGCATTTTCTCCCTGTGTCTGCATGAGTTTCCTCCGCGTGCTCCAATTTCCTCCCACAGTCCAAAGATGTGCAGGTTAGGTGGATTAGCCATGATAAATTGCCCGTAGTGTCCAAAGGTTAAGTGGGGTTACTGGGTTACGGGGATAGGGTGGAGGTGTGGGCTTGGGTGGGTGCTCTTTCGGTGGGTCGTTGCAGACCCGATAGGCCAGGTGGCCTCCTTCTGCATTGTAAATTCTATGATTCTCCAGATTGAGGCGGTACTTCTGTCAGACCCTGCGCCTCTCCCATTGAGGTTTTATTCTCGCTAAATTCTCCCTCCCGTTTTAGGACTTGTTTCTGGAATGAAACTTCTAACCTCTCCAGTTGAAGCTGTTGCTCTTGAAGATTTCCAAAAGGGCTCTCGCCCTTTAAGAACATGTCAAATTTAGTCTTTAGTACATGGTCATGGGTGGAGAAAGGGGCCATCTGGGATGGGCTAGGGATAGGGTGGAATTAAAGGGGCGGGAGTTAAGTGGGGAAGAAGACAGACGGTAGAGGGAATTGGAGACATAAGCTGCCGGTAAGGCTGGTAACTTGGAACGTCCGGGGACTGAATGAGCCGGGTGTTCGCATGCCTCAGGAGATTGAAAGCGGGGGTGGTCTTTCTGCAGGAGACACACCTCCGTGTGAAGGACCAAGTTAGGTTAAGGCCTAGCAGAAGCCCCCAGCCAGTGGCAAAAGCTCCCCAGCCAGTGGAACAGATCCCGGGTGAATGTGGCAGCGCTGGATACTGTCCGCAGCCGGCACTCCGGGTTCCCGATGGCATGGGCCACATGTGGTCCCAGTGAGGGCAGCACGGTAGCATGGTGGTTAGCATCAATGCTTCACAGCTCCAGGGTCCCAGGTTCGATTCCCGGCTGGGTCACTGTCTGTGCGGAGTCTGCACGTCCTCCCCGTGTGTGCGTGGGTTTCCTCCGGGTGCTCCGGTTTCCTCCCACAGTCCAAAGATGTGCGGGTTAGGTGGATTGGCTATGCTAAATTGCCCTTCGTGTCCTCAAAAATAAGGTTAATGGGGGGGGTTGTTGGGTTACTGGTATAGGGTGGATATGTGGGTTTGAGTAGGGTGATCATTGCTCGGCACAACATCGAGGGCCGAAGGGCCTGTTCTGTGCTGTACTGTTCTATGTTCTATGGTCTGCACCGTTGTGAACTCGGCCTATTGGGGGCGGAGCATCACGGGTGGGCCGGCCGAAGACACGCCAATGGCATTGCAAGCACTGGATGCGTCCCGATGACGCCGACTTGGACGGGGCAGAACATCACGAACTAGCGTCAAACCGGTGCCTGTCCCAATTCCGGAGTCAGAAGCCATCCTCCACCCGATCATGTTCCCAATTTTGGCGTCGGGCTACGGAGAATTCTGCCCTGTGTTTCTCAAAACATCCAGTACATTAGAACCATAGAATTCCTACAGTGCATAAAGAGGCCATTCAGCCCATCGAGTCTGCACCAATCTTCTGAAAGAGCACCCGACCTAGGCTCACTCACCCGTCCTATTACCATAATCCCACCTATCCTGCACATCTTTGAAGTGTGGGAGGAAATCGGAGTACCCGTAGGAAACCCAAGCAACACAAGGAGAATGTGTACACCACCTAAGTCCGGAATTAAACCCGGGTTCCTGACGCTGTGAAGCAGCAGTGCTAACCACTGCACCACCGTGCCGCTCCTACTCATGTCTTCCTTTGTGAAGACAGAAGCAAAGTACGAATTTAGTTCCTCAGCTACTTCTTTGTTCCTCATTTAGCTTTGAGGTGGGTTTGCTGTCTGGCTTGATTTTGAGGTGTAGTTCAACTCCAGTCACAGAACCTCATGAATCTTCAAACACCTTCTCATGCATCTTCGGAAGTTGTTGTAATTTGCTCTTTGAATCCATTAATTGAATGACTATTTCCCAGTTAAACCGAATCTTAGCTCTGCCAATCGGAGCATGAAAACTTCCATGAACAACATGAAGAGGCAACTTCGTTCCCTGCCCATTTGCTTTTACTTTCACCATAATGCATCCTCTTAATTGTACAACCTCTTCAGTGTACGTCCTTAGGATCATGTTTGATGTTTTCAAAGGCAGGTACTTCAGTTTTTGATCATAAATTGTCTCAAGCATTAGCAACACTGTGTCCGCTTCCATTTTAAAGATGTGATCTTCATGTTTTGTATAAGCTCAAAGATAGAACATAGAACAGTACAGCACAGAACAGGCCCTTCGGCCCTCGATGTTGTGCCGAGCAATGATCACCCTACTCAAACCCACGTATCCACCCTATACCCGTAACCCAACAACTCCCCCCCTTAACCTTACTATTAGGACACTACGGGCAATTTAGCATGGCCAATCCACCTAACCCGCACATCTTTGGACTGTGGGAGGAAACCAGAGCACCCGGAGGAAACCCACGCACACACGGGGAGGACGTGCAGACTCCGCACAGACAGTGACCCAGCCGGGAATCGAACCTGGGACCCTGGAGCTGTGAAGCATTTATGCTAACCACCATGCTACCATGCTGCCCAAATGTTGTTGATCTCCCTGCATTGACAGGATACCTAGCTAAAGCCCTTGCAGTAGCTCGGTTTCACTGTCTTTTGAGTGATTTGAACTTCATCAACTAATTTGTAGACACGACTCGATTGTTTATTTATGTTGTTCATAATGTACCTTCTTGGCAGGAGAAGTTATCTGAGCCCCACGAGCTTTTACATTAGCCCTTCTTGCCACAGTTCTTGCATGTATTTACGGTAGCACAGTGGTTAATACAGTTGCTTCACAGCTCCAGGGTCCCAGGTTCAATTCCCAGCTTGGGTCACTGTCTGGGCGGAGTCTGCACGTTCTCCCCGTGTCTGCGTGGGTTTCCTCCGGGTGCTCCGGTTTCCTCCCACAGTCCAATGATGTGCGGGTTAGGTGCATTGGCCATGCTAAAATTGCTCTTAGGTTAGGTGGGGTTATTTGTTTACGGGGATAGGGCGGAGGTGTGGGCTGAAGTGGGGTGCTCTTTCCAAGAGCCGGTGCAGACTCGATAGGCTGAATGGCCTCCTTCTGCACTGTAAATTCTATGATTCTTAAGATCCATTAGGCAAACCATCACCACACAGGTTTCAGACTTTGCATTCAAGTATGGGTCAAACTGGTGGTGGATTCCTCCCCACCCAGTCAATATGATCAGAAGCTTTAAAGCAGGCTGTTTGGTTTTTCCACACACATCAGCCTCTTTCTGAGCTAGGCCTTGTGAGAACATCATTCCTTCAAGGATGGAGACATAGTTGTGATGTTACTGGACAAGTAATGCAGAAGACTAGCTAAAAGCACCAGAGACATGAGTTTAAATCTCACTATGGTAGCGGGGAAATTCGGGCAGCACGGTAGCATTGTGGATAGCACAATCGCTTCACAGCTCCAGGGTCCCAGGTTCGATTCCGGCTTGGGTCACTGTCTGTGCGGAGTCTGCACATCCTCCCCGTGTCTGCGTGGGTTTCCTCCAGGTGCTCCGGTTTCCTCCCACAGTCCAAAGATGTGCAAGTTAGGTGGATTGGACATGATAAATTGCCCTTAGTGTTCAAAATTGCCCTTAGGTGGGGTTACTGGGTTATGGGGATAGGGTGGAGGTGTTAACCTTGGGTAGGGTGCTCTTTCCAGGAGCCGGTGCAGACTCGATGGGCCAAATGGCCTCCTTCCGCACTGTAAAATCTATGATCTATGAATCCAGGTTCTTGCAAGGGCGTGCAAGAATTGCAGGGTGTGAAGGTTCCCTGTTTAGGTTGCGCCTCTCACCAAAGAGCAACGCCCCCTTGGCCGGGCAATCCTGGTTCTCGGCCCTGGACTGATGCCCACCGGGAGTCGGACCATTGGCCTAAAACCCGGTGACTGGGCAGGAGCCCTCTCCCCATCCAGCCAAAGCAGATGCTGGATACTGCAGGACACATGGTCGGTGTGGTCGCAGAGGGTGGCATCTGCGGGGTAGTCCATCCGCCAGCCAGACCAGGCCGCATCCCCTCAGTCCCGCACCTTCTTCGTAAAGGAGCCCACGGATGATTGCCTACAACTGAATTGCATTTCTGCACCTAAGGTCGCCCCTACCATGGTCACTGTTCGTGTCAATGGTCATCCATTACTGATGGAGTTGGATACTGGTGCCGCCTTCTTGTTTGTCGGTAGGGGCACTTACGAGAAATTCTGGATGGAAGTGCAGCTCCTGTCAATACTGGACACTGAGGCTTGATTGGCCACATACACTGGGAAGCCGCTGCCGATAGCTGGGACTATCATCATCCCGCATGTCTACAGGCAGCAGACCACTTGCCCTGGTTGTCGTACAGAGCAATGGCCCCAGTTTGCTCGGCCTCGATTGGTTGAAGCGCCCCTGCCTCGACAGGCAGCAGGTGTTCTGGATGAGCTCGGGCAGCCTTCACAAACTACTTTCCTTTCCTGCTGTCTTCAAAACTGGGCTAGGCACCATCTGCAGGGCTGTAGCGAAGATTCACATGGACCCTAAAGTGCAGCCCAGGTATTTCCGTGCTCACCCGGTTCCTTATGCGCTGCTGCCTAAGATGAAACGGAAATCGATCACCTGGAAGACTTGGGGATCATCCACCCGGTCAGATTTGCGGATTGGGCAGCGCCAGTCATCCCCGCCTTGAAGCCATTGTCACCGTAAACCTTTGTAGTGAATATAAGATGATTGTGAACAAGGCCTCCAAACTAGATCGGTATCCAATGCTAAGGATCGAGGACCTCTATGCCAAGTTCAGCGGGGGTCACTTGTTCACCAAATTCGACATGAACCATGCGTACCTCCAGTTGATGCTGGACCTGGAGTCCCGAGTATGTGATGGTGAACACATGTCGGTGGCTGTATGAATGCGTCAGGTTGCCTGTGAGTGTCATCGGCATGCACCATTTTCCAGCATGTAATGGGAAAGAAATTGCAGGGCCTACCGGGCATAGCTGTTTCTTTGGACGATGTGGTGGTCACCATGACATCAGACCGGGAGCACCTGAATAACCTCGATGAGGCACTCTGTCACTTCGCAGTCTCTGGGAAATGTGTTTTTCATGCCCATGAAGTAACCTATCTGAATTACGAGGGTCAGCAGGGGGCCAGCACGGCGCTGGAGCGGTTTGCACCGCTCGAGCTGCCGATCCCGGCGCGAACTGTGCACCGCGAGATCCGCGCATGTGCAGTTGCGCCGGTGCCAACGAGGACATGCGCAGTAGCGCCGGCGCCAACGCACGCATGCGTAGTGGCCTCCTTCAACGCACCGGTCCCGGAGGGTGCGACGGAGCTCCGTTTGTTCCCCGAGCCTTGGGACAACTTTGGCCCTCCTGCACAGTCTTCTCAAGAAGGGCCAGATGGGGACATGGGGTCAGATACAGGAAATGGTGTTCATGGAGGTAAGAGGCAGCGCACTTCTTCCCGGCTGCTCATTCAATTCCATCCGTAAAGCTGCTCTTGGTCACATGTGACACCTCGATACGGCATCATAGTGGCTTTGTCTTATCGGACGAACGGTGGCAAGGAGTGCACTATCACTTTTGTCTCACGGATACGCACCTTGGCTGAGCACAACTATTCCCAGATCGAAAAGGAGGGCTAAACCATAGCCTGTGCTATCAAAAAGTTCCATCAATACGTCTATGGCCATCGGTTCATGATGCTGACCGATCACCAGTCACTGCTGGGGTTATTCAAGGAGTATAGGGCCATACCCTCATCGCGTCGGCTGGTCCCGGTAGCTTACGGGCGTTGTGTCATTCATAGGATTCTTAAAACTTCCCCATATGTAGCTAGCCTGACCAATGTGTTTCTCAACTTCGGGGGCTGGACCCCACCTTGTAGATAACAATCTTTTTGTTCACCTAAAACTGTAGCGGAGGCGCCCGTGTCCATCTCCATGAAAATGAATTGAAATGAAAATCGCTTATTGTCACGAGTAGGCTTCAATGAAGTTACTGTGAAAAGCCCCTAGTCGCCACATTCCGGCGCCTGTTCGGGGAGGCTGGTACGGGAATTGAACCATGCTGCTGGCCTGCCTTGGTCTGCTTTCAAAGCCAGTGATTTAGCCCAGTGTGCTAAACCAGCCCCATTCTAAGTAGGTGACCATCAACACAATCATAATTGGTGGCGCCTTGCCCACTTTGATGTTGTTTAAACTGTATACTTCACTTCATCTTCAGGGCTATTCTCAACAGTGTGTATTGGAATTAGTCTTTATTTTAATAGCCCCCATGTGGACTCTGCCTAGGATTGCATTTCATCTTAAATTGCCCCCTCTTATTGAAGGTATAACATGTAGCTTCCCTGAATTTATATCTCTCCAGGGGATGATATCACCACACCAGTAGCAATTTTCATAGCTCCATCATAGCTCCATCGGCAAACCAAATTCTCCCGATATGCACTCTCTTTTTCTCCGAGCCTCTTTGCTGATTGATTTCTGCATCATCATTTGTGGTGACATGACTGCCAGCAGTTTGCTGCCAAACTTGGAGGACCTCACCTGCTTACACACTTTACATCTCCATCGCTCCCTTTTTTTTATCACATCATATTTGCTTCTTTTGAATATCACTTTAAATCTGTGTCGTCTCGATCTTGATCTTTTTTCGAGCGAACAAGTTCTCCTTCTCTCCAAGGAGAACAGTCCCAACCTCTCCAATCCAATCCATGGAACAATTCCACAGAATCCGTTGAATCCCTATGATGCACGATCAATTGCACAAAGACTCAGATTGGGTACAACTGTGGCTTTATTGCAGTCAGATGCGTGACCTCCTGCTGCAGCTGGCGAAATGGCAGATCAATGGAGGACACGCATATTTATACATCTCCTAGTGGGTGGAGCCAGCCAGCAGGGGCTACCGCTGAACCTGTAATACAGGTCCTACCTTACATCCCCTAATACAGGTGTACACAGTGGTTCACCACATTCACCCCCTGTTAAAAATGAGTCCGGCGGGGGAGGTGTGTAACTATATACAGTGTTGAGAATTATGTACAGTGTCTTAGAAAATGAGTGGGGGAGGAAAACAAAATGTCCATTTTGACGGTCCGGTGCCTGTTGGAGGTTTAGTCGATCCGGTGCTTTGACGATTCGCTGGGAGCGACGTAACGCTGGCGGCGATGGCGGTGTTGGTGTCACCAACATCGGTGCTGGCGGTGCTGGTGCTGGCCTGCTGTCAGATGACCCCGGGATTCATGGGGTGTGTCATTTGTAGCGGTGCACAGTAGTGACCGGATGGAGTGCAGTGCATCAGGGAGGAACTCCTGCCAGCGGGAGGCTGCAAGGTTCCTGGACCGTAGAGCCAGCTGGATGACCCTCCAAACCGTCCCGTTCTCCCTCTCTACCTGCCCGTTTCACCGGGGGTTGTAGCTGGTCGTCCTGCTGGAGGTGATACCCTTGTGGAGCAGGAACTGACGCTGCTCATCACTTATGAATGAGGATCCCCTGTCACTGTGGATGTAGGCGGTGAAGGCGAACAGAGCGAAGATTGTGTTGAGGTCCTTGATGACGGTGGCAGGCGTCATATCGGGGCATGGGATGGCGAAGGGGAATCTGGAGTACTCATCGACCACACTGAGAATATACGTGTTGCGGTCGGTGGAGAGGAGGGGCCCTATGAAATCCACGCTGAGGCGTTCAAAGGGGCAGGATGCTTTCACTAGGCGCGCACGGTCCGGCACCGGTAGAAGTGTGGCTTGCACTCCGCACAGACCTGGCAATCTCTGGTGACTGTCCGTACTTCCTCGATAAAGTAGCGCAGGTTGCGAGCCTTGACGAGATAGTACAGTCGTGTGACCCCCCCGATGACGAAGGCTGTCGTGCAGGGCCCGGAGTTGATCTACTTGTGCGCTGGCACATGTACCTCGGGAGAGGGCATCTGGGGGCTCGTTGAGCTTGCCGGGGCGATACAAAACCTTGTAATTATAGGTGGAGAGCTCGATTCTCCATCACAAGAGTTTATCGTTTTTGATTTTGCCCCGCTGTGTGTTATTGAACATGAAGGCTACCGACCATTGGTCAGTGAGGAGATTGAATCTCCTGCCGGCCAGATAATGCCTCCAATGCCGCACAGCTTCAACGATGGCCTGGGACTCTTTTTCGATGGATGAGTGCCGAATTTCAGAGGCATGAAGGGTGCGGGAAAAGAACACCACGGGTCTTCCTGCCTGGTTTAGAGTGGCGGCAAGGGCGACATCTGAAGCGTCGCTTTCTACTTGAAAGGGCAGTGTCTTGTCTACTGCGTGCATCCCAGCCTTGGCTATATCTGCTCTGATACGGCGAAGGCCTGTTGTGCCTCGGCCGCGAGTGGACATTGAGTGGACAGTATGAGTGGGCGGGCCTTGTCCGCATAGTTTGGGACCCACTGGGCGTAGTAGAAGAACCCCAAGCAGCGTTTGAGGGCCTTGGGGCAGTGGGGGAGGGGAAGCTCCATGAGGAGGCGCATGCGGTCAGGATCGGGGCCCAGAAGTCCGTTCTGGACTACATAGCCAAGGATTGCTAAGCGGGTCGTGCTGAACACACACATCTTTATTATACGTAAGGTTGAGAAGAGTGGCGGTGCGGAGGAATTTAGCGAGGTTGGCATCGTGGTCCTGCTGATCATGGCCGCAGATGGTGACATTATCTAAGTACGGAAATGTGGCCCGCAAACCGTTCCGGTCGACCATTCGGTCCATCTCCCTTTGTAAGACCGAGTCCCCGTTAGTGACTCCGAAGGGAACCCTAAGAAAGTGATAGACAGTCACCCAAGAAACCGGGTCCCTGGTGCTGTGGAACAGCACTGCACCATGTAAACCTAACTAATTATTTGTTTAAGCTATAGGTCTATTAAATTAAAAATGTACCTGACGCATGAACCACCATCATGTTGAAGGCCAAAGCCAGTATCTGATTCCCACTCTTACTGAATTCCCAGCTGGATCATCACCCCATTTCCTACATTATAAAAATGACTGTATCTGAAAAGTGCTTCATTGTTTGTCAAGTGCTTGGGGGCACCCTGATTTTGTGAGAGACAAAATGTAAATGCATGCTCCTTCCTCCTTTGATATATCTGTATTGAATTGAGATCATTTTGGGATGGGTAGCATCTTTTGTTACCTTACTGTAGTGTGTTTGGTAGCACTACTGTATGTAACATGCGTTACTCAATCCAGTTGCTGCAGAGGCTTTCTGTACCTTGATGAAGAAGGCTCAGTCATCCAGAGGTATTGAAAGTTTCATTGAGTAACAGAATTTAACAACTGTGTGAGTTCTTACTTTTAAGATCAATACCAGTAGAAAGGTTACAACATTTATATACAGTAGCTATGTCTGACCACACTAGTAGCCCTGAGCTAGATCTATGCTCCTGCTCTCATCACAGTCTAATCACCAAGAGAGGCAGAGTCGCTTGCATCTGCTTTTATACCTGCCAGTGCTGCCCCCTAGTGGTTTTTCAATTTCCCATGAACCCCTTATGTACATACCCATGTAAATCACGACCGAGCAAGTTAAAGGAGCAGCCAGCTTAGCGTAAATATGACATGAACAATATATCGCTGTTCCTTCACTGTCGTTAGGTCAAACTCCAAGAACTTACTTACCCAACAGCATTATAGGAGTTGTTTCACCACTAGGACTGCAGTGTTTCAGGAAGAAGGCACATTGACAAGCGGCCGGAGTAGAGAATCCCGTCACCAGCAAAGGGAAACATGTGGCTGGGAGACTGTAGAATCCTACCCCTTGTCCTTGCCCTTGCCAGCCAGCGAGATCTCCAACACCATCGAACGTGCAAATGCTTACATCAGACACAGAGGGCGAGATTCTCCGCAAATGCGGAGAATCGTAAAGGCTGCCGTGGGACAGGCCGTGACCCACGGCAGCCTTCACGGCCACTTCCGGGGCTGATTCTCCCCCCCCCCCGAGCGGGGCAAGGAGCGTAAAAAACGGCAAGCGGCGATTTGTGGCGTGGGTCGGGCGTGGGGGGGGGGGGGGGGGGGGAGAATAGCGGGAGGGCGTGAAAAATGTCGGGAGGCCCTCCCGCTATTCTCCCACCCGGCATGGGGGGGCGGAGAATCGCGCCCAGAGTTTTAAAAACACAAATGTTTCTATGAAGAAAATCATGAAAGAATTGAGGAATGTTCAGCAACCAAATGGTTAAAAATATCTGGACAGTTCCATCCGGGGCAAAGAGCAAAATGAAAGCATTGTTGCAGGACAGTGCAGTAAGTTGCTCATTTGTCACTCCACTGGTTTCCCCATTCTCGTACATTGTCATGAATAAATGGCATTAAAGAATTTCAAATGCTTCAAACACTTCACTTATTGCAGGGCCCATGAAAATTCCATCTCAGTAGAAACAACTGCAAATCCAGGCATGAAATTAAGATTCCAAGCTCAGCTGACTGATGTTGCTTGCTCATTTGAAGACAATTAAAAATAGCAATATGGAAGTGAGACAGAAGTGGAGAATGCCTCAGCAATTTGGATTAATTTTAATGGACTTGGCATATCTTTTTATTAAAACAGTAAAAAATAGATACCAGGACAAATGGTACAAACACTAAATTGAAATTAAACGAGTCCCTAAGACCCTAAAGTTTAGCTAGATTGTTCCAGAGTCATCACTTTTCTCTCAAAGTAGTGCAAAGTGCACTGATATATCAGTCCACGTTATGGCCATGGTTCAGTGCCTCCAAATCAGATGGTTGTGGGTTAAATTCCTTGTTCATAATCCCAGCTGACAGCATAGTACGGTACTGATAGAGTGTGGCACTCAGACTTTTAAATGAAGACGTTGGTCCTTTTATGTGGATGGACATGATCCCATGGCACTGTTTTAAGAAACACAGGAAGCGGGATTCTTCATGTTTTCCTACGCGGCGCGTCCCTGCAGCAGCTTGATTCTCCCTTCCCGCAGCTGGTCAATGATGTTTCCCATTGTGGGCCACCCCACACCGTCGGGCGTGGGTTGGCTGCCAGCGCACAGGAGGATCCCGTCGACAGACAATTCTGCAGAGGGAACAAAGAACAAAGAAAAGTACAGAACAGCAACAGGCCCTTCGGCCCACCAAGCCTGTGCCGACCATGCTTCCCATCTAAACTAAAATCTTCTACACTTCCTGGGTCCATATCCCTCTATTCCCATCCTATTCATGTATTTGTCAAGATGCCCCTTAAACGTCACTATCGTCCCTGCTTCCGAAGTTCTCCCAGTATCCTGCATTTCCCCAATCAAGTTCACTGATAAGGCATCTTAATTAGTCATTATCCGCTTGTGGAGACCTTGCTGTGTGAAAATTGGCTGCCTTATTTCTGACATTATGAAGAGTATTGGAGCTGAAAAGTGCTTTATTTGTTGTAAATTGGTTTGCGATCCCGAGTTCATGAGAAACAAAATGCAAGTTCCTTCTTTCTTTGATTTTTTTTAAAATATTTTTTTGAGGCATTTATATTATAAATTCTAACACAATGGACACATCCCAAAAATTCCACTTCCAGGCAAACCCTTCCATCGAGCCCCTCGGGGTGAAATTAATTTTCTCAAGCCTGAGAAACCCAGCTATGTCACTCACCCACGCCCCCAACTTTGGGAGTTCCGAGTCCCTCCATGCTAGCAAGATCCACAAAGGCCAAGACATCAGCCTCTCTGGCCCCCTGGACTCCCGGGACTTCTGACACACCTAAAACTGGCACCTCTGGACTCGGGCCCACCCTTACCTTCGGTACCTCCGACATGACGTCGGCGAATCCCTGCTGGAATCCCCTAAGCTTCGGATAGGCCCAAAACATATGGACATCATTTGCAGGCCCTCCTGCACACTGCCCAGACCTATCCTCCACCCCTTCAAAAAACCTGCTCACCTGGGCCACAGTCATATGTGCCCTGCGGACCACCTTAAATTGTATCAAGCTAAGCATGGCACATGAGGAGGATGCATTAACTCTCCTCAGGGCATCCTCCCACAAGCAAGCATCCAGCTCCCTACCCAACTCTTCCTCCCATTTTCACATCACCTCCCTTATCAGGGCTCCCTCCCATTCCATCAGTTCCTTATAGATTTCCGATACCTTCCCCTTCCCCACTCCTCCTTTCCACACCACCTTATCTTAGGGGCTGGTTTAGCACAGTGCTATGGGGCACGTACCGGCCTCCCCGAGCAGGTGTCGGGGCTTCTCGCAGTAACTTAATTGAAGCCTACTTGTGACAATAAGTGGCTATTATTATTATTGTTGCAGGTGCAGAAAGGCCGACGCCTGCTTCCGCACAAAGTCCCTTACCTGTAAGTAACGGAACCCATTGCACCGGGCTGCTCAAATTCCTCCTCCAACTCTTCCAAGGGCAGAAAGCCCCCGTCTACAAACAAATCCCCAAACCGCTCGATCCACACATGCTGCCACCCCCGAAACCCCCATCCAGCCCCCCGGAGCAAACCGGTGGTTGCCACATATCGCTGCCCACACCGACGCCCCTCCAGCCCCATGCGCTGTTGCCACTGTCTCCACACCCTCAAGGCCGCCGTCACTATCGGACTTGTGGAGTACCTGGCCAGCGAGAACAACAATGGCTCCATGAGCAGTGCACCCAAGCCCCTTTCCCTACATGAGGCCGCCTCCATCCGCTCCCACGCCGACCCTTCCTTCAATACCCATTTCCTGACCATCGCAATATTCGCCGCCCAGTAATAGTTTTTTAAGTTCGGGGGAGCCAACCCCCTTCTTTGATATTTATATGTAGAATAGAAGAAAGGAATTCTGGGGTGGAGAGCGAGTTAAAGAATCAGACAGCTTTGTGTGAATATGACAGGAAAAAAAAACGTTATTTTTAAATCAGTACAAAGGAACCATGAAAATAAGTCAAAATGAGAAAATAGATGTCAGTGAAAAGCTGCACTGGAGCTATTTGATGGCACAAACTAATGATAATGTGTTGCCCATGTTATAATCAACCTTGCTTTTGAAAGGGCTTCTTTGATTTCTTGAGAGGGCTGTGTGATATAAATCATTGGATTTTAGTGTTAATGTAAAATGTTTCTTTTATTTTTTAAAATAAATTTAGAGTACCCAATTCATTTTTTTCCAATTATGGGGCAATTTAGCGTGGCCAATCCACCTACCCTGCATATCTTTTTTTTGGATTGTGGGGGCGAAACCCACGCAAACACGGGGAGAATGTGCAAACTCCACACGGACAGTGACCCAGAGCCGGGATCGAACCTGGGATCTCGGCGCCGTGAGGCAGCAGTGCTACCACTGTGCCACCGTGCTGCCCCAAATGTTTATTTTATATCATCATATTCACTTTGTTACTTTATTAATAAGATAGTACCAACTGCTGATTGCTTGCCACCATCTCCAAATTCTCCGCTAAATCACTCACATTCCCGACATGGACATATATCGCTGTTCCTTCAATGTCATTAGGTCAAAACCATGCATTATGGGAGTTCTTATACCCTCATGGACTGCAGTGTTCAAGAAGGTGGCCCACTACCACCTAACTAATGGGAGGAATGGGTTCCAGAAACATCCCCATGTCAATAATGGCCAAGCCTAGCATGTGAAGGTAAGGGACAAAGTTGAAAAGTTTGCAACCATCCTCAGCCAGAAGCATTCAGTAGATGATCGATCTTGTCTCCTCCGAGATACAGTAAAGGCTGTGGGCCACGATAAAATCCTGGCAGCAGTACTGCTACAACACTCGCATATAGTGAACAAGGTGGATAACAATCTAGTTATGTCCTGTCCATAAAAAGAACGAATCCAATCCATTCAATTACCATCCATCAGTCCACATTTAATCGGCAGTAAAGTGATGAAAGGTGTAATTGACTATGCTATTAAGTGGCACTTATGTTCACTGATGCTCAGTTTGGGTTCTGCCAGGACCACTCAGCTCCAGCCCTCGTTACACCTTTGTCCAAACAGTGATAAAAAGAGCTGAGTTCCAAAGATGAGGTGAGAACGACTTCCCTTGACATCAAGGCAGCATTTGACCATGTGGCAACAAGGAGTCCTAACAAAACGAATGGGAAAGGCGGGAACACACTCCAAAGACTGGAGTCATATCCAGCACAAATGAAGATGGTTGTGGTTGTTAGAGGCCAATTCTCTGTCGGCCCAACTATTTTCAGCTGCTTAGAGTCATAAAATTTACAGTGCAGAAGGAGGCCATTCGGCCCATCGAGTCTGCACCAGCTCTTGGAAAGATCACCCCACCCAAGCCCACACCACCCTATCCCCATAGCCCAGTAACCCCACTCAATCAACACCGAGGGCAACTTTGGGCACTAAGGGCAATTTATCATGGCCAATCCACCTAACCTGCACATCTTTGGACTGTGAGAGGAGACCGGAGCACCCGGAGGAAACCCACGGGGAGAATGTGCAGACTCCGCACGAACCTGGGACCCTGGAACTGTGAAGCAACTGTGCTAACCACTATGCTATCGTGCTGCCCTGATCAATGCTTCATCAATGTATTTCCCTCCATCAAAAGATCGGAATTGGGGACGCTCACTGCCGCTTGTACAATGTTCAGCACCATTAGCACTGAAAGCAAAGTAAAAATACTGCTGGAATCTGAAATAAAAACAATAATGCTAGAAATATTCAGCAGATCAAATAGAATCTATGGATAGAGAAACAGAGTTAGTGGATTGAATTTTAGGATGGGGGGAAGTACTCCTGACGCCTGGAAGAAAAGTCGGTCAACTTTAGAAGAGGCCATCCCACAGCAAGAATATTCTGTGGGTGAATTTACAAGCTGAGGGTCCTTCCATGGAAGGAGATTCCACGCTTGCAAACTATCAGAACACGTCTGTTAAGGAATCCTTCTCTATGTTAACAACAAATCTTTATTAACTATTTGTAACTATATACGAATGTACAATACAGGCTACAGGTATGGAGCGATCTCCATATCTAAGTCTTTGCACATCTCTGGAAAACACCACACTGACCCTAGGTCTGGATCATGTGCTTTCTTAAATCACTGTGTGGATGGTACTGTATTCAGTACCACATTAGCCCTGTATGTGCTAAACCCTTGTACGACAAAAACACCCTTCCCATTCTCACCTGTCTTCCCCTGCTCAGCCTATTATTATTTTTTTTAAATTTTACAGTACCCAATTCATTTTTCCAATTAATGGGCAATTTACTGTGGCCAATCCACCTAGCCTGCACATCTTTGGGTTGTGGGGGCGAAGCCCACACAAACATGGGAATAATGTGCAAACTCCACACGGACAGTGACCCAGAATCGAACCTGGGACCTCGGCGCCGTGAGGCAGCAGGGCTAACCCACTGTGCCACTGTGCTGCCCCTGCTCAGTGTATTATGATAGTGGAGGCAGATTGAGTGCCTTAAATGACCACTAATTGTCCACTTCAGGGCCTCAATAGGCCACTGGGAAGGCAGGCGGCTGGGCACCTTACCCACCCACTCCGTAGTATGGGGATTGTGTCAGAGATGGGTGGGAAGACTATCCACACAACATACTTGATGTGCCCCTCCCCTCACCACCGTGAATATGCCCATGAGGGAAGTGGTCTGAAAATCAGCCCCGTGTTTTGAATCACTGACCAAAATGGTAACTCGGTTTCTCAGTCCATAGATGTTAGCAGACCAGCTGAGTATTTCCAACATTGTCTGTTTTTAAGCCTGTGATGCTGAGGTGCTTTGTCCCTGTATGTAGCAAGACCTGATAAGCAGCAAATAACATTTGTGCCACCCAAATGCCATAAGTGAGAACCTAATTGCATCCTCTTTACTTGCATCACCATTATTGAATTATTTTGTTTTATTCATTTTTATAGGATGTGGGCTTCACTGGCTAGGTCAGCATTTTTTTGCCCATCCCTAATTGCCCTTGAGAAGGTGCTGGTGAGCTGCCTTCTTGAACCTCTACAGTCCATGTGGTGTAGGTGCTGTTAGGGAGGGAATTTCAGGACTTTGACCCAGTGACTAGGTTCCTTGCTTTTGAGCCACAGCTATTAGTCCCAATGCTTCCTGACAATTTGCCACCCTGGCAGTGCCACCAAGGCATCTTGACAGTGCCTTGATGGCAGTGCCAAGGTGCCAGCCTGGCAGTACCAAGGTGTCCGGTTTCCCGGGGGAGACTCCGATCACTCAAGTGCCTGCAATAGCCTGGGTGACTCCCAGGTGCCATTTTGAAATGTGGACTAAATGGTTCCTAGCTGGGGTCTCCGTGGGGAGGCCCTGCAAATGCTAGGAACTGTTTAGATCTGGCATCAGCACAGTATAGTGAATTCTTAAACACAATTAGCCATGCGAGACTGGGTCCCGCCATTGTGGGCAGGGCGCATATCGCGATGCCCCGTGAGATCTGGCTAGATTTCAGGAGGCATAACGGCCGACTGGAAGTCCAGTGGAGGTCTCTTCTGGTAGCGTCGGGCCCCCCGTTTGGGGGAGAAGCAGCCGTAGATCACGCCCTCTGTTCTTTTGTTCTCCCTTCCAAAATGAACAACTTCACATTTTCCCACATTATACTCCATTTGCCAATTTTCCCCGATACTTAATCTATCAATATCTCTTTGCAAACTGGTTGTATCCCTTGCACAACTTGCCTTTTCACCTATTCTTGTGACATTTTCAAATCTCGCTACAGTACATTGGCTTCCCCCAAGTCATTCATATAAACTGTAAAGAGCACTGATCACAGTAGAACCCCACTAGTTACAGGCCACCAACCTGAAATCCCTTATCTTCACTCGCTGTTTCCTGTGCATCATCCAATTCTCTATCTGTGCCAATATACTACCTTCAACACCATGGGTTCTTATCTTATGACTTAACCTTTTATAAGTTACCTTGTGCAATGCCTTCTGGAAATCCAAACACAACACATCTACTGGTTACCCGCTATCCACTCTGGTTGACACGTCTTCTACAAATGCAAATAAATTAGTCAGGCATGGTTTTCCCTTTCATGGAGCCATACAGACTCTGCTAGATTAGATTAGGATTTTCCAAATATGCTGCTATTACTTCCTTAATATTTGGTTCCAACATTTTTCCAGCAATAAACGTTATGCTAATCAGCCTGTAGTTCCCTGCTTTTTGCCTCCCTCCCTTTTTGAATAGGAGTCTCACATTAGCAGTTTTCCAATCCTCCAATACTTCTCTAGAAGCCAAGAGTTTTTGTAAAATGTACGTCCACTATCTCTGTAGCTACTTCTTTAAGAATCCTAGGATTTATCCCCATTAGTTTGTCTGATACTACTTCTCTCGATATGGTGATGGTATTTAATTTCTTCCTTCGTATTAATGGGATGGTTAAAGTATCTTCCAGCACAAAGACTGATGCAAAATGTCTTTTTAACTCCCCTGCCATTTCCTTGTTCCCATAACTAGCCCACTTGCCATACTTAATCAGACATGGGCCTGCAGGCATCCCATTAGGAGGCCACCTCCACTGTGGAGTTCCTCAGGGTAGTGTCCTGGGCCTTATCCAGGTGGTGCTCCAGTTTCCTCCCACAGTTCCAAGATGTGCAGGTTAGGTGGATTGGCCATGCTAAATTGCCCAATGGGTAACTGGGATAGGCTGGGCGTGAACCTGGGCGGGGTGCTCTTTCAGAGGGTTGGTGCAGACTCAATGGGCTGAATGGCCTTCTCCTACACTGTAAGGATTATATGGCTTCTATGGAAATCACTGACCAATCCCTCTTGGGTATGTGTTGGCTTGGGACCTGCGTTTCACTCCGACGTCAGCATTTTGAAGCCTACGGTAAAAATCCAACCCCATGTTTCACATCGATAACCGTTGATAGAACCTCTCCTGATTAAAGGTTATCGATCTGAAACTTCTACTCTGTTTCCCGCTGCACTGCTTTTGCCTGTCCTGCTGCTTATTTCCAGTATTTTCTGTTTTTATTTAATACTTATGACGAACCAGCTGTTTAGCCAACTGAGCTAAACCGAGTGGATAGGAACTTCAAATTCTAGACAGTGTGAGAGCAGGAACCAATGTGGACCAGCGAGCATATTGGTGAGTGGAACTTGGTGCGATTTGGAATATGAGCTGCAGAGTTCTGGATGAGTTCAGTGGAAGGTGGTTAGGTGAGAGGTTGACCAGAAGAGCATTGGAATCTAGAGGTATCAAAAGTAAGGATGAGGGTTTCAGCAGCAGATACACTGAGGCAGGGGCAGAAATGGTCAATATTATAGAGATGGAATCATGCGGTGTTTGCGCTGGGGAGGAGATGACTTTAAAAGCTTCAGTCAGGTTGACATAGATCATAGAATTTACAGTGCAGAAGGAGGCCATTTGGTCCATCAAGTCAGCACCGGCCCTTGGAAAGAGCACCCTATTTAACCCCACACTTCCACTCCATCCATATAACCCCACCTAACCTTTTTTGGACACTATGGGCAATTCAGCATGGCCAATCCACCTAACCTGCACATCTTTGGACTGTGGGAGGAAACCGGAGCACCCGGAGGAAACCCACGCATACATGGGGAGAAAGTGCAGACTCCGCACAGTGACCCAAGCCGGGAATCGAATCTGGGGCCCTGGAGCTGTGAAGCAAGAGTGCTAGCCACTGTGCCACGATTCTGAACAGTCAGCTTTTTCTAGCGTATCTTCACACACACACATATTACTTTTCCTTTTGGGGAACAGCGCGGGAAGGATTCCTGAGCTGATTTGCAGACCATTGAACCATGTTGTAAATGCTCCTTCCCTGGCCAATCCTGCCATTGGACTCAAACCTGGAGCTTCTGGTCCAGCAGTGCGGCACTACCATTATCCAACAAGATCTCTGAGAATAGTCAGTGAGGAGGGTAGAATCACTGGCAAGGGAACGTTATTTGTGACAGGTCCAAAATGATGGTGCTGGTCATCCCAATGTCTAAATTGGAAAGAAAGGCCCGGCCAACCACACCTACATGTTCTGAGCAAGCCCCAGACTTGTTAGGTATTGAACAACCTTCTTTAAGGCCATGTCCGGGTTGTGGGAGTGAGGGTGGAGCCATGCCCAAAAGTGGCGATGTTCGGGGTATCAGATAAACCAGAACTCTTCATGGGGAGGGGGGGTCGACACCCTAGCCTTTGCCTCTCTGATTGCCTGCCGGAGAATCCTGCTCGGCTGGCGATCACAGCATCACCCAAGGCTGTAGACTGGCTATCCAACCTCGCGGAATTCCTCAGGCTGGAGAAAATAAAACTCGCCATCCATGGGTCGGAAGGTGGCAACCACGGGGCCTGGAAGCCGTTCACCAACTTGTTTCAAGACCTGTTTGTAGCCAGCAGCCAGCAGAGTAAAGGGAAGGAGGGGGGTGGAGACACGGGCAAGCTGCGGGACAGAAAGGAAAAGGAAAGGGGGGAGGGAGCATGGAGGAAGGGGGGGCGGAGACATGCAAAAAGAACATGAGGGACAAGGAACAAAGATGCAAGGCACTGGGGTGAGGGCAAGCTAAGGCCCAAACCAAACTGTAAATGGATACTTGTAGAACGTGCGTTGGCCATATTGGGGATTGTAAAATATGTATACCGACTAAAGGGGGGTCACGGCCACAGTAGCAGTGAAGACACTTGATTGTAAATATATGTGTTGGATTTTTTGGCTCGTTTTTGTACATTGTAATTTATGAATGGGTTGGAGATAAAATATGAAAATTCAATAAAAACATTTTCCAAAAAAATTGGAAAGTATTATGACCGTGTTTAATTAGCTGCTTGGCTTGAATGACAACATGAGAATCTCCTTGCGCTACTTAATTTGGCTCCAGTCTCCCTGTTTGCTAAATGAGTACCAGCATTACCAGAAGTGGACAACAATCCTGTGAGGAAGGACTGCTCACAGGGCGCAGGAGTTACATACTCCTGGCCACAGGCTTATGAAAAAGGGATTGGCATTCACCTCCATGGCAGGACTGTCAGCGTTAGCTGCAGTCTGTGCTTGGTTGCAAATAAGCTCTTTCTAGTTACTTGTCAACCATGAGTCTTTCATTATGATTTCATTGACCCTCTCCTATTTATTTTTATTTTTTCAATTATTGTTACTTATATTGATCATCTTCATCCCTGTGTTCGTCGATCTAAATTGGCTTTTGATTCATGAATATGTGGTATTTATCATTCTTATCCTGATATTCAAGCTCCTTCTTGGCCTCGCCCATCGCATTCTGTGTAACTTCCTCCATCCCGCCAACCCTCAAGAACTCTGAATTACTCCAATATTGACCTTTTGTGCATACTAACCTTCAGCGGCCCACCTTGCATGATCTGCCTTCAATATCTCTACATAGATTTACATAGAATTTACAGTGCAGAAGGAGGCCATTCGGCCCATCGAGTCTGCACCGGCTCCTGGAAAGAGCACCCTACCAAAGGTTAACACCTCCACCCTATCCCCATAACCCAGTAACCCCACCCAAAACTAAGGGCAATTTTAGACACTAAGGGCAATTTATCATGGCCAATCCACCTAACCTGCACATCTTTGGACTGTGGGAGGAAACCGGAGCACCCGGAGGAAACCCACGCACAAAAGGGGAGGATGTGCAGACTCCGCACAGACAGTGACCCAAGCCGGAATCGAACCTGGGACCCTGGAGCTGTGAAGCGATTGTGCTATCCACAATGCTACCGTGCTGCCCAATCTTGGCTCTTAGTTCTGGAATCTCTTTACCAAGCCTCTCCACCTCTCAAACTTTCTTTATTCCTTTAGGGTGCTCTTTATAATTCATCTTTTTGACCAAGTTTCTGGTCTCCTGTCGGAATGACTCCTAATATTTTGTTTGATGATACTCTCGTGAGGCGCTTGGGGTTGTTTTACCCCGGTAACATTGCTGCATAAATGCACGTTGTTGTTGTTGCTGGTGCATGATTCATTGCAGCCGGAAACTATATCTGTTATGATTATCATATCAGATCAGTCCTGATCCCATTGAATGGTGGAGCAGACCCGATGGGCTGAATGGCCTACTCTAAATGAATGGTCCATCCACTAAATCAGCTTCTAATTACAGGTGCACAAACAGTTATCTCGGTTTCTTTTGGTAAACTCTGAATCTTAAACGTTTTACTTTCCCGGTAATGAGAAGGATTTCGATATGGTGTTGCTTTGATCACTGCTTGTAGCTTGGAACCTGATTCAGAGTTTCTGGTTTTAATCAGCTTTGAGCAAGATGAAATCATTGTTAGAACAGGTTACTCTTTACTTTCCTATAAAAAAGGAAGTTGGCAGCTGCACTGGATGCTCAATGATCCTCCAGTGATTGACAGTTTTATCGCAAAGTAAGGAAGATCCATTAAAATCAAGCACTGCTTAACATCAACGGGTATTGATCTCAGGAGGGCACTACGTGATCACTACCACTTGGTTGAAAGAAAAGACATTTTCAAATCACTTCTCTCCCATCTCCAAGCAAATGCCACACAAAGCTAGTTCCCCTTCAGTGCTGCATATTGTACTATCTGTAAACTCCATGTGCAAATGCCTGACACATTCATGCTGCATTCATGCATGCACTATTTTTCACAATACATCTTACGTTGTCTAGACTAGAGCCCCTCATGATTTCAGAGTATCCTAAAGCAAGCCATATATAGTAGAGTACTTTGGAAATGTACTCCTGTGGTAATATAGGAAACGCAAGTGCCAGTTTATTCCCAGCAACCTTCCACAATCACCAATATGATAATAACCAGATATTTTTTTAAGTCATGTTAGGTCAGGGATTAATGTTGGCCAGGAGGGGAGAACTCCCCTGATATAGGCCCAAAGTGACAACACTGAACAGACATAGGGAAACAATCAACGTGGGGAGTCTAATGTTGTGTTATGTTATTGCTAGTAACATAAGCTGCCACTTCATATAGGCTCTGCTGAAAGATGCTCCAGACTCAGAGATAAGTTTAACGTATTTATTGAAAGATTAACAATGCTCTTAAATGAGTTCGACAATCTACTAATCGGCCTCTAGTAACTCAGTCTATTCTGCGAACTATACAAGCTTGCTCTCGACCATGTGCTAGGGTGTGATGTTGCTGATAATCAGCCCTGTCCTGCTCTCTTGGTTTCTGCCGGTGGAAGAGGCAGAGCCTGCGTGCCCTGTCCTTTTTTATGGGTCGTGTAGTGCCCCCTTGTGGTAATGCCAACCTCTGGGTGTCCTGATTACCCATTGGTTGTGTCCTGTTCTAATGACCCATTGGTTGCGTGTCTGCATGTCATGACATCTCTGGTGCTCCCTCTAGTGGTTACTTAATTGTAGTGTATTTACATTAACCTCTTGTGTACATACAGTGATGCATATCACTACATCTCGTACAGGGGCGATGATCAGCTCCAGAAGTAAGAAGTCTATCTCACCATGATCATTGTTTTTTTTCTGTTCTTACCATAATTAGTGATTGAATTTGTTCTGCTTCAGTTTTGCCCAATTTTGCTCATGATGTTCCAGGCCCAGTTTACCTCCCGCCATCGATGGAACACCTCCTTGCAGGCTGCCAACTTATCTGTGGTAGCACAATTTGATTGAGTACAATCGGATTCTTCAAGGAAGTACTCAGGATGTTTTCATCAGTGAATCCCTAATTCTTCACAGAAAGGTTCCACAAACAGCAATGTGCAAATGACCAGATAATTTGACTTAGCAATGTTTCTTGATGGGTAAACATTGGCTGAGTCACCACCAGACCACCTGGTTCTTCACTGAGTCGTTTATTCATAGAGCTTTCCAAATAAATTTAATTTTTAATGAGGTAGAGATTGCACATTAAGTTATTTATTTGAAGAAAAATTGGCAACATGTACAATGCAAGCGATAGGAATAGACATTTCCCAGTATTTATAGAATTAAGAATAAAGGTTCATAGATGCAATATCAAATGCTTCTCTCTGGTATTCCCTCGAAGTGAGGAAGATCTTGCCGTGGAGTACATCCCGTGGCAAGAAATTATGTATTGAGTCTTTTAATGTGTGGATGCTTTTGCGCTGCAGTTACCACATACTCCTGGTTGACCAGGAGACTCTCCCACTCTTACCATCTACCATTGGCACATTGGAATGATTTGCAGGTTGATAATTGTGGTGAATCACAGTCCGTGTAATTCACACTGTTATTATATATGATGTACTGTGTCTGTGTAAGCTCGGTATATGAGCAGTTGCGCGGCTCTGCCCCTATGGGGAGATGAGGAGTTTGTACTGGGCCCCACCCTTGGCTCAGCCCATGGCTCCTCCCACTAACCGGAAGTATAAAACCTGGCAGTCTGAGCCTGCCTGCCAGTTCATCTCGGCACAGGCAGGCTCTGTTGTAAGATCATTAAAATCACTGTTCACTTCCAACCACGTGTCGTGTGAATTGATGGTCACATCAATAATTAACCTGTTTGGCCATCAACACACCTCCCGTGTCCTTCAAGTCCCGGAGAGGGACTTGGAGCTCCTGGCTCAGAAGTACGGATACCACCACTGCACCATAAGACCTCCTTCCATTATTAAATGTAAGAGAATTAGGGCAGAGAGTAGGAAAATCTGTTTGTGCTGAATGTTGTGAGACTGTGGAATACACTAGTGCAAATGTGCGAATCAGGAAGAGCTTCAACATTTAAGGACAAGTTTAGATAGAGGGTACAATGAAAGGAGGTGGCAGAATCTTGGAATATGGTGGGCCCTATCGATTGGGCCACTGTTCATTAGGGTAGCCCAGTTTCTGTGTCACAATTGCATGATATCATTATCATCACAAAATCTTGCAGCTTCAAAATTTCAACCTCTGTTGCTCAAAGTGTAGGAAGTCTGTGCTCTGTATTTAGGAATGAATTCATAGTTCACCTCGAACTTGGTGAAGCAGAATGCTGAAGGGTCTAGAACAAATGAACATAGATATAAGATTAAATGTGAGAGATGTTTAATTCTTTTGGTGCTTTTGGCTACAACTAGGATCAAATTTTCCAAATGCGTGCCGTAACTTAATGCTTCACTAATCTAATATTAAAAGTAAGTGGATCTATGCAGAAAAAGCCAAACGAAACTCGGCCCTCTACCATCACATAGTTAGCAATTAATAAGGTAGGGTCAAAACCAAAGATAAATTTAACTGGAGATGAGTTAGAGTCAGGACTTCAAATAGCCAGATTTAATCATGAAATTATAAGACTTTACTACATTGGATATTTGGGCTGCTTGTGTTGACGGATTATCCCCTGCTCAGTTTGTCAGGAAGCAGTTTGGGAAGCATTTCGGATTTTCCTGGACAGAATTCCGGAGAAGAAAGAGTACCAGCAATGGGTCAATATTTGTCAGTGCGAAACTCACCATCTGTTCCAGATTGGGCAAAACTTCAGTGAATCCCAGGAACATCTAATCATGGTTCAGAGGGTAAGGAATGGATTTTGTTCAGAAGTAATTTTAAACATGAACTCATTTTGCACATGTTTTAGTTCCAGTTTCCTGAATGCATGAAAATTGGAATATATCCAAAGCAACTTTGTTGTGACATTTAAATATTAAGCTGATATGAAATGGAGACAAATGAAGTGTAAGAATCTGAACTGCTTCATAGGTTTTTTCCATTTCATTTCTACATTTTCTTAAAAGACTAAAAGTGATGGTTTTCCTTTCCTTTACAGAGACTGGGTATAAAAGATGATGGTCATCAACGAAGGTAATGTGTGCAGCTTGCAATGTCGTGAAGACCTATTGTATTAGGCCTGTTGTTACTGTTGATTTAGTGTTCATATTACCACACAAAACCCCAGAACATTATTTAGCTGATATGATCCTACACATTAAAATTGACAACATTGTATAAATATTAATATGTTTTGACTGAGTGACTGTGATGGCTATATAAATCCTTGACTGAAGCTAATCAGATATTGTCACAGCTGGGTACTAGCACAGACAGAAATTATGATATTTTTATTGTTCATATATGCAGCCCATATTAAATATCTTTTCCAGAGTGAAACAGTAATGTTAGATTTCTCTAATAGTGTGCCTCTTTTTTTCTGTTTGCTGGGAAAGTATTCCAGTGGATAATCAGCCAGGTGAAATTTCGA
The DNA here is from genome assembly GCF_902713615.1 of Scyliorhinus canicula. Classification (NCBI taxonomy): domain Eukaryota; kingdom Metazoa; phylum Chordata; class Chondrichthyes; order Carcharhiniformes; family Scyliorhinidae; genus Scyliorhinus; species Scyliorhinus canicula. The sequence goes on from NC_052146.1 coordinate 173,731,300, forward strand.
CACTAACCACAGGTACGGTTTCACCTCAGCTTTTTCTGATGTTTGACATGTAAACTGAAGACGATGGGTAAAAGCTGCAAAAGACTATTACAAAGTCCAATGAAGTAGATTTTCTCCATAATCCACTCCCCTACCTGTCCCAGGGGTTTTGACCAGTGCCCCGCCCTACTTAAACAGAGATATAGGAGATAGACGTGGGAAATGTATAAATGCCAAATGGCGGTATGTGAGAAAGAGAGAGCTGGAGAGATTTGGATAACTCCCCTTTTTGTGATATCTCTGTTCCAGCTCACCATGACAGAGTTCAGATAGGCAACTGATCATGAGTGGATTTATGACTCAGTACTCTATCGTCAGCTAATACTTGTGTCATCACCCTACCGCTTTCACATGGAGGTTGCATCCCTGATTGGCTGACTTGTGGTACCTGGTTTCGCTCAGATAGTATTGATATTAAGCAAGACACTGAGTGCTTTAGCAGTGGAGGCCTGATTGACAAGAGGGCAAAATGTCGGCCGGGGTTCCATGTTAGGGTTGCACCTTGATAGTCAGAGCTGTACCTACCGGGGCTGCACGGTGGTGCAGTGGTGAGCACTGCTGCTTCACGGCTTTGAGGACCCCAATTCAATCCCATCCAGACGTCACTGTCCATGTAGAGTTTGCACATTGTCCCCGTAGCTGCATGGGTCTCACCCCCACAATCCAAAAATGTGCAGGATAAGTGGATTGGCCACGCTAAATTGCTCCTTAATTGAGGGGAAAAGGTTTTTAAAAAAGAGCTGTAACTGCTGACTAGAGATACAATTTACAAAGTATAATTAATAGATTGTAGAATGTAAGAAAATTGGGTTTTATGCAAATGTACGTTGTTGTCAACTAGTTTCTACTGGCAGACAGCCCTGAAATAATCCATAATAGCCTGTCACAGTGAGTTAGCCTGCATTATGGTTCAGCTAAGAACAGCTGGAATCTTCAATATCACCAGCTTAATTTGGGTCAGAGGTAGTTTTGGGGGTCCTATCTCTGGCCTTCCAGTTAAACAGCAAGTACTCCACTGCTAATTCTTTCAGGCAGTATCATTATTCAGCACATCTTATTTGATGAAGACACGGGAAGTCCACACTGAGTTGTAACAAGAGTAACTAAGGTTCATTTATAAGGATACACTGCTCCCGGTGGTACCCAACCGGCTCTGAGCTGGCTGGTCCGAACTGGCCGTATGTGCAATGTTAATTGAGCTTCCCCCGCACCCTTAGTGGGGAAGTCTATGGGCGAGATTCTCCGCACTCCCGACGGTGCGGAGAATAGCGTGGCTCGTAAAATTTTACAGCCACGCTGTTCCGACGCCCTCCCGCTATTCTCCCCCCCCCCCCCCCCCCACGCCCAACCCCCGACACGAATCGCTGCCGCCGTTTTTTTACGGCCGGCAGCGATTCACAGCTGATGGATGGGCCGAGTTCCCAGCCCTTTACGGCTGTTTTTACGAACGGCAAACACACCTGGTCTGGCCGTTCGTAAAAACGGCCGTAAACACTCGCATTTTATAACCATGGCACCGATTGGCACGGCAGTACCACGGCCGTGCCAAGGGTGCCATGGGCCCGCGATTGGTGGGCACCGATCGTGGGCAGCGGGCCCGATGCCCGCGCACTATTTGTCCTTCCGCCGCCCCGCAGTATCCATTCGCGGGGCGGCTGAGGGGTATCCCGGCCCGCGCATGCGCGGGTTTCGCGCAAATACGCGATGACGTCATCCGCGTATGCGCGGGTTGGCATCTTCCAATCCGCGCATGCGCGGCTGACATCATATGACGCGTCAGCCGGCGCTAGCTCTGGCAAGCGGGCTTAACGAAATTCGTTAAGCCCGTGATGCCGGAGTTTACGGCGTCGGGCTGCTAGCCCCGACCGGGGACCAGAATCGGTTCCCGGTCGGGAAGGGGCGCGCTGGCGTCAAACCAGCCCGGATTTGACGCCAACCTTACGATTTCTCCCCATATGGGAGAATCTCGCCCATATTCCTCAAGGCATCCGGGGAATACAGTCATTTCCAGCCTGTAAGTCCCCTGAGGGTGCAGGTTATGGCATCTTACTACGCCAGCTTACTTTGTTACTTATATGATTTCTAACTATTTTTTTTACAGAGATCCCTGCTCTGCCATTGTCAACAACTGCATCAATTCCCAATATTGTCATCTCTAATGAGATTGTGAATGATACTAAAACAACTGTTAAGGTGAGACCTCTGAAATTCAACATGTGACTGGGAACTGTGCTATAAAATGGCTGTGATCTCATTTTATGCAATAATTATGCTGAGTTGTTGAATTAATTCAATGTTAACTAGCAGTGGATGAGCCAGAATTTAGATGTTTACAAAGCTCTACGCTGAAGTCAAGGCAGTATACACAGACAGGCTCCAGGGCACGCGGCAGGGTTTCAATCCATATGGCAGCTTGCAAGGAGTTAAGAAGGACAAGCGTTATTTTTCATTGAGTTATATTGACAACTTGCAATACCAAACAGCGCAATTGGAAATTCAGACTGCGGATTGTGAGAACCAATCATATTAATTGGAAAACTGTCAGAACTGATCAATCGAAGGTTAAATTCTCTCAATAAATAACCTCAATGTTGGCTGCACACTGTATTGGGGAGGGAACGTTATGTTTTCCTGAGAGCCACGTGTAATGTTTACCATCTACCCCTACTGCAATACAGATTGTGAAAATGTTGAGTTTTGCTCAAAGGGTGATGGGTGGAATTTTACAGCTCCTTCCACTAGGGGGATTTTCCAGTCGTGCAAATGTCATGACTTTCGAATGGCTTGTTGCATTTTATGGCCATGCCCCCACGCAACAGGGCCGTGAAATTCCACCCAATATTTCTGAGTTGTATAGAGCTATTGGGCACAATTCAACGAATTGGAAACAAAGGGGATGAATCCCAATGCCTCAGGTACCTCAAGAATCTGCACATTAGAGTGAGACCAGCAGGGGCTAGTTTAGCTTAGTGGGCTAGACAGCTGGTCTGTGATGTAGAACAAGGCCAGCAGTGCAGGTTCAATTCCCGTACCAGCTGAGAATTCTGAATTCTCCCTCTATGTATGCAAACAGGTGCCAGAATGTGGCGACTAGGGGCTTTTCACAGTAACTTCATTGCAGTGCTAATGAAAGCCTACCTGTGACAATAAAGGGTATTTATTTATTTATTTTATTTGCCAAAAAATGATCCCACCCAAAATGGGCCGATAGCGGTACCTTCCAGTTCTGCCAATGCCCACAGTATTTTGCATGGCAGGACAGCCCTGCCTAGCAACCCACCACGGAGGGGTCGTCTGCGATGGGACTGCAAGATCCTTCTGGCAGGAAGGGCCAAAAAAACCCACCCATTGTCTTGTGTAAAGATTTATTTTCTTCATGATTGTCACAGCTACATATTTAGAATAATTAGGCTATACTCTTGGTTTCATATTAACATTTATTCTTTGATCATTCCTATCACAACGTGGCCGGCACAGTGGTTAGCTCTGCTGCCTCACAGCGCCAAGGACCCGGGTTTGATTTCGACTCGGGTGACTGTCCGTGTGGAGTTTATACGTTCTCCCCGTGTCTGCGTGGGTTTCCTCTGGGTGCTCCAGTTTCCTCTCACAGTCCAAAGATGTGCATTGTAAGTGGATTGGCCATGCTAAGTTGCTCCTTAGTGTCCAAAGATGTGCAGGTTAGGTGGATTGGCCATGATTAATGCAGCGGGTAATGGGGATGGGGTGGGGGAGTGGCCTGGGTAGAGTGGTCTTTCGAGGGTCAGTGCTGACACGATGAGCTGAATGGCCTCCTTCTGCACTGTCGGGATTCTATGGATTCTACCACGGCACTGTACAATTATAACTCGCAAAGGAAAAATAAAGGCCGGAATTCTCCGGTCGTTGCGATTCACTTTTTCCGCCGGCAGCACAAGTTGGTTTCCCGGCTGCGTGGGGTGGTTACAATGGGAAATCCATTGGCAAGCGTCAGGAAGCTAGAATCCCATCTCCAACGAATGTCATGCGGCCAAGAAACACGGGGCTGAGAAACCGGAGAATCCAGCCCAAAGTTTCTTTTTGGATTTATTATAGGTTAGTAACACCACTCCTTTGGCTCTAGGATCTGCACGTAACCAACGTCATCCCAGAGCAGCCATCAGAACAAGTTGTGGAGTTCAGCGTTAAACTCACCAATCAGAATTACAGCACAGAGTTGAGTGACCCCTCTTCACAGGAGTATCAAGAACTGACCCGAAAGTTTGAGATTCAGGCAAGTGAATATGATGTAAAGTAAACACTTGCTTTTCCATACAGCAACAACTGAAAGTTCAACTTCAACTCCATTCATCAGGCAAAACAAATTTTATCCTATTTCCTGAACAGAAGCATTGGTCTCTATCTGAGAGTGACTCCCCTCTGCCTTACATTTTAAAACTTAGTGAAGAGAAATTATGGCCAAAATTCTGTGTTTGGGACACTATGTGCTCCCACCGGAGATAAATCAGCTTTAATATCTGCTCTCGCTGGGACCGCAAATCAGAGGCGATTTACTACCCCTTACCATGCAAATTTATGTATGGTGAGCACTGTGAGGGATTCCACGAATCCCACTATAGGGCTGCCATTCTGAGCTGGTGGCCCAATAGCAAGGTCTCGCGGCTGCCGCCCCCCACCACCCTCCACAGGGCACTACTTCCCCCCCCATGAGATCTTTTGGTTCACCCATCTCCCACCAGAGACCCCTCCGTATAAAATAATTTGCCAGAACAATACTTTTCACTGTACCTTGGTACACGTGACAACAAATAAATGAATCAAATAAAGTAAGAGAGACTCCCACCGGAAAAGCCCCCACCCCCACCCCGCCATAAGAGATACCCCCACCAGAGACTTCCCTATAACTGAAAACACCGCCAGAGACCCACCTAATACAGAGACCCCTGCCTGTAAGTGCCCCATTACAGAGATTCCTACCTAGAAACCCCCATTACAAAGACCACCACCTGGAAGCCCACCGACTGGTACAGAGACCCCCACCTGGAAACCCCCATGGTTCAGAGGCCCCTACCTAGAAACCCCCCATTACAGAGACCCCTATATGGAAGCCCTCCCCATAAGAGAGACCCTTACTTGGAATCCCCCCATTACAGAGACTCCTGTCTGGAAGCTAGAGACCAGTCTGGACAGAGACAGTGAAAAGAAAAATCACTGCTTTAAAACTCACCTGTGCAATATACCTGCTGGCTCAGACAGAGGAAGCAGCACCTGTAAATTCCTA